>NC_079490.1:23647711-24274378 GCF_020520425.1 Spinacia oleracea
CTTGCATAGTCCAAGATCTTATTTCCCTAAAGGTACTTATCTAATGCAACTTTTTAAAACCTCAAATGTCAACATGAGTTACTACTCGCAACAAGCTTGTGCACTACCCATGGAATTAAAACTCGGCCGTTCCGTTACATAACGGCCGTTCTGTAACCTATTTTGGATTTGCCGTTCCGCGAAAACCCGTTACGTTACGGTTTGACAAAATTCACGTCTTTCTCCCCGCGTCGTCCGTTACGTAACGGTGACTCGCCGCGTTAGACGTTTTTTTCTCCGTTACACCGTTTCTTTACATAAATTGACCAAAAATATTTTTGTAATTAGTTATGTAGTTTATGAAACATGATATTTCGTGTGTTTATTTGTTCACAAAATATAATACTCACTTATATTAGGAAAGATTTGGTTATATTGTGTTGATATAATACTTTTTAGACTAAAAATGTAATAATAAGGCTTAGATATGTTAATGTGGTTTTTTTCAAAAAATTCACACCGCGTCAGCCGCGATCCGTTCATTCTTCCGTTACAAGCGGTTTCCGCGACAACGCGACCTTTACCGCGAACGCGACCGCATCCGCGTTTTTTTTCTATGGCACTACCCCCATCCCAAAAGAAGCAATACTGCAGCAAGTATGCAACGACCTTTCTCAGAAGTCGGAACTGATAGTATGAAATTAATTACTCACCCATGTCCAAATTAAAGCAAAGTTAAAACTTTGCTTTGACTATAAGCTCATTTGTTCACCATTCTGCTTCCCAAAATATCTAAAAATGCAATTTTACAATTAAAACCATGCTCAAAAAGTTATAGTCTCACTTTTCTTAAAATGATAGTGCGTTCTTTGTGACTTCCTGAATTACATGTCTATGTGTAACTGTAGTCAACATTTCCTCAAGATATTCAACCGATATGTACCCTGACTAACCTATAAAGAACCTAGGTTGTTTCTGAAGATGTATCCACTTCCTAAGTTTTCTTTTTGAGTTCCGAATTCGGAAGCAGCAAAATGAAACAGTATATATAATTTTAGTGGACAATAATTAAGTTTAACTAATATGCTACTATGCTAGACGTGAGAGATAATGTGGAAGCATACCAATTCGGTCACATATACATAACTACAGACATAAAAATAAAGAAAAATAATCACTCCGCATACACGAGGTGAAGCCAAAAATACAAACGAAAATTTGTCGAAACCAGTTGCATAGAAAGATAGAGACAACAACGGTTTGGAAATTTTGGACATCTTATAATAGGTGGTCCAAAAACAACATCCCTGCTCACACATAGTTAAACATGTTTGTTGAGCATCAAACATGAGGGGAAAAGGGAACATAATCAACAGAATAATTCAACGCAGGAGCTAAATTAACTTTAACTTGCAAGAGAAAACAAGGGGAGAAATATCGGAACAGCCGAAAAATAGGAAATATAATGGAAGCAATTGAATTAATTGACCAGCAAAACATCAATTTAATTTCTGGGTTTTCAAGTGCCTACTCATATACAGTGTTAAAAGTGATTAAACAAAAAAAAATGACAGTTTTTTTCGATTTCGACTCACCAAAAATTGCAAGAAATTCAAGTTTACCAACAAACAAGATACCAAAACAATAGGTCTGAAATTTGAAAGTATCATCCAACAAAGTAACATGCAAATCTATACCCATGCAAGAAAATTGACATTAAAGAGAGAAATCAAAGAAGAAGAAAAAAATACCTCAATCAATGAATACTATGAAATTCTCAGTAATTGCTCTGCTGTCAGTAGTACACCAACACCTAAAACAAGAACAAAATTAATCGATCAAAAATAACCCATTAATTAAAATTAAAATTTGAAAAATTAAACAAAAGTTGCATGAAATTAAAATCTTTAAAGGGTGTCCTGAAACGGGAACAAGTTAAATTTATGTTTGAAACATTGATCCCATGATTTAAGGCAAGTGGGGATATAACTACAAAAATAAAAATAAATTAAAAAAGATTGTTTCTTTTTCCTGAATTTAGGGTTTTGATTTGATTTGGGTAAAACCCCAAAAATAAAAATAAAATACAAAATCGAAAAAAATTGAGGAGAGAGAAAGTACACTTGCAGAAGTATGAAGAACAAGGGAGCTGCTGGCTGCTGCAAACAAATGATTCTTCTCTGTTGTTTTCTTTTCCTTTATTTTTCTCCTCCTTTTTTTTTAATTTCCCTTTTTTCTGTTTGATCAAAGCAAAGAGAAAATGAAGAAGAAAAAGAGAGTTCGATTCTGTTCTGACTTAGCAATGTCAGAAATAGAAAACTTTAGTTTTTTTTTTGTTTTTGTTAAATTTGAAATTGGGAATTTTCTGCATTGACTAATTTACCCTTTTTGGCAATGGAAAATTAACTTTGCCAATTGAAAATTAAATTGTCCCGTTTTTTTTGTTATAAAAATTGTCTTTTTTTTTAAGGAAAAAAGTTGTCTTTTTCTTTGGTGATTAATTCATGTCACAATTTGTCTGTCCTACTCTCACTTTACCAACTAGAAAAAAAGAAATTTAAAAATTAAAAATCATTTGCCACCTCCAACCTTCCACCTCCCCAAAAATAATAATGTACTTAAAAATCTAGGTAAGTTTTATTTTCTAATCCCTCCGTATTTTTTTAAGAGATACACTTGTCCGGACACGGGTATTAAGAAGAATAATTGAATGAAATAAAATAATAAAGCAAGTGGGGTTGGATAGATATTTTAATAATTAAATATGTGGGGACCATGTCATTTTGGTGGGTGGAGGGTGGGGTGAGTTTATGAAAATATTTGTTTAATAGGATGGTGGGTGATAGGGTATATTAGATGTATTATTTAATTAGATGGTGGGGTTGATAAGTTACTAAAAATGGCAAGTGTATCTCTTAAATAAATACGGCCGGAAAAGGCAAGTGTATCCCTTAAAAAAATACGGAGGGAGTATCAATCTAGGTTACTAATAAAGGTGTAGTCATATTTAATCATGTACTTCTATGATTGGTTCCTCATGTTATGGTGTTGTGACATGTTGGAATTCATTTAAGTAGTGTTTGAAGTAGTGGCAGTACCGACTTAACCCCGATTAGGTTTAAAAAATATTATTCGTATAAAAAAAGAAAAATAAAATTAAGTTATTAGGAATTATAGGCACAATGAACTCAAATGAAAAGGGAGGCGCGAACTTCACCTATTTTTGAGCTATTGAATTAGGCGATCGAAAATCCGAAAGCAGTTCAATCCGTAGAGAATATCTTCTAGGAGAATGAGCATCACTTGTTGAACGACTGAAGCAGCCGGCAGAAGCGAAGTCATCTTAATTATATTTATAAATAGAAAACATGAATTCCTCAACGGTGGTCTAAGTTGCACTATGATTCCAACTGGATGCGGGATCGATTCATGCATAACTTATTTCCTTTCTGTATTGTTAAGTGTATGTTTCTTTAGTTTACTTATTAATTTTAGTTTGAATTAAGTTGGTGGTTGGTCAAGGCTTCGAGATTGCATCTCATTTTCTTATTTCTCGTCACAAAATAAATAAAAGCAAGTGTTATCTAAAAACGCCTAGGTGTATTTCCTAATAAATTGTAACTGTAAATTTGCACTAACAACACATTCGCACCCAATATTATGGCTGTAAGCAATTAGGACAGTGATATTTGATTATTTCTTATTATTTTTATTAACGGTATCAATTAAGTATTTTTTGTTTTTTAAAAAAAATTCGAACCCTTAACGAAAAATTCTTGGCACCGCCACCAATTTGAAGTATGCAACTATACCACTTTTAAACGAGAGAATGCCTTTAATTTAGCGGGTATACATTGAAATATCGAGTTTAGTTTGATGTCAATAGCTGAAATATAATTTTTTATTACTTACTGCCTTTTGATAGGGACTTTGTTAATTATCTTTTGAAAAGCAGGTTGTCAAATAATACAGTACATTTTACACCACATTGCAATTCCTATTACGGAGTGCTATTTTTGCCACTTTCTGTTGGGTTTATACCAAAACGGCATTATAATAAGGGTTTTGGTATGTTAACTTGATTTAATCTAATACTCGCACAAGAATAGTATAAAATGGTGTTTTTAATCGACGTCCGCATTGACTAAAATCGCTTGCCTATTTATGGTGAAAGAACCCAAATTCCCTTTAATGAAATCAACCCCCCCCCCCTTCGATCACCTCTCCCCTTCACCCCCTCCTAGCCCCTTGGTTTGTGCCATTGTCTTGACCCGCACAAAACCGTCGACCACCCTCCCTTCAAAAGAAACGCCTTGGCCTTGAGTCTTGCAAAACCGCCGACCACCCTTGGTGTTGCGCGGCGGAAGAAAGAGAAGCAATTGTGAAGGAGGAGGGAGAAACGGAGAAGCAGGGCAGAGGAAAAGCGTGTTTTGCAAAGGAGAAGGTACGATTTTTAGTTATTATTATTTTTTAAACAGAGTCGTGCAGCTTTTGCGGCGTGGACCATGGCAAGCCGCACAGTTGTTGCGGCATGGACTATAATAGCTCGTATTTTTCTGAATTTATAAATATATTTTAATGTATTTATAAAGTGTTTTACGATTTTCAGAATTTAAATTGCATTTAATATGTATTTAAATGTGGTTTTAATTAAATAAAATATTTATTATTTTTATTTGATTCCGAAATAAATTAAACGAATTTATTATTTTATTATTTAAGTCGGGAATTTATTGGGTCGTATTTCAAAACTATTTAAATTAAATTCCGAGCCCAATCCCAATTCAGTTGGTGAACCCAACAAAGCTTTTAAGTATTTAATTCTCATAAATTTTTGGATGTACCCGTGTACAGCCAGAGCTGGTTGTACCCCATCCAAAACGACGCCGTTTTGTGTTGTTTAAAATGAACATTAATATACTGGTATAAAAATGAACATTTATCATTTTGGAAATGAACATTTATTTATTTATTTGGAAATGAACATTTACTATTTTGGAAATGAACATTGACTATTTAGAAATGAACATTTATTTATTTGGAAATGAACATTTATTTACTCTTTCAAAGATGAACATTTATCTAATTATTTGGAAATCTTCATTTGTTCAACTAATTTAGAAATGAATATTATTGATTGTGGTATGAGTATTTACTAATTTTCAAATGAACGTAGTTAATGTATTACTATGTTATTACATTGAGCATTATATTTACATATAAGGTGCAATGAAATCATGTCAAACAACATATTTTACCAAAAAATGAACATTTTAGCCATTGCCTATGTAAAATTGTAGTTGAATTACAAGATGTTGGTACAAATCATCCTCTTATTTTTCTATATCTTCAATCTTGAATCTTGCTTTTGATGTAGTCTTGAGTTCTCATACTTCTGAATGTGTCTATGAAGTGTGATTTGAACACAATATTTGACCTTCATGGTTTCAATTTCCTCATTGTTGTAGGCTGAAAATGAAAAAAGTAAGTAATTTAATATGATGATCACAACTAAATGAACATTTACTGATTTGAAAATGATGAGCATGCAAAATGTTTAAATGATAATATACAAGAATAATCAATGTGGATTAAAAAAATATATATATAAAATGTGCTTATACTTGATCGAACATTCAACATCTTATAAATGTACATGCTTAAAATGAATTTTAACATGTTGAAACTGTTATCATATAAATCAAGCACAATTAACATCATAACCATTTTATAAATGAACATAACACTTCCTCAAAATGAATATACACAATTTATATATGTATTATTTACTAAAGTCAATATGAAAATGTGTTTTTGAAAAAGAGAGAACTTATAAAAAAAATGAACTTAAATAGTTATACATTGAACATCATACCTCTTACTTTTTCATAATTTGAACATAAAAATTTATGATAATGAACATTTTATTATCAGAAAATAAACATTTTATTATCCCAAAATGAACATTTTATTATCCGAAAATGAACATTTTATTATCAGAAAATGAACATTTTTAAGTTCCACAACTTAATCAAGTTAACCATGATAAGTTTATTCTTTATAATAAGTAGATGTGAACATCATAATTTTGGGAAAATGAACATCACACCTCTTACTTTTTAATAATTTGAACATAATTTTTTTTGATAATGGAACATTTTATTCTCAAAAAATGAACATTATTAATTAAGTTGCATTACTTAGTCAACAAACACAATTTTAATCTTAATAAATAAGAATATATATAAGCATTTGAATATTACAAAATGAACATAATCATGCATTCGATCATATATATGAACCTCGAAAAAATATAGATCTAAACAATAAACAACATTCTAAATCTTTTTGGGGAAAAGAAGTTGGCAAGAAAATTGAGATGTCAACCAGATTTTATTTTAAATCACTTACATATTAACAAAATCAATTTTAAGAAAAATAAAATATTATACACAACAAAATGAACATTTTATTCTCATAATATGAACATTATAAAGTCCCATAACTTAATAAATAATTACGTATATAATCTTCATAATAAAATGATATAAACATCAGAATCTTACAAAATGAACATAACTATATATAAATATGAACATTTTGAAAAATCTAGATCTGAACATAAAAATTTCTAGATCCGATTTTTTAAGAAATTTTGCAAGAAAATGGAGAGAGAATATGGAGATTCAACCAGAAAATTTCTAAATCACATAAAAATTGATGTGCGCACAAATGTATAACATAAAAGGAAAAATCTTTTGAGTTATCAAAGACATGCTTCTAATCAACATGTCAATTCAATCAAAAATCACAAAAAAATAAGGAAATTAACATCAAAAAAAGGAGAAAAGAAGTTTACGCTAGTGGCAACGACTTCGTTGTCGTGAATGATAAGGGCGGCGCAAACGCAAGCGGATTTTCCGATTGACATTGTTACTTGAGAAATAAAAATCACGTAAAAATGAGGAGAGAGAAACTTTTGGGGAGAGAGAAATTGAGGAGAGAGAAACTTTGAGGAGAGAGAAAACAAAAATGAGAGATTTCTGGTTTTTGAAAAATTTATATGCAATTTTTTTTAAAGAAAGCACATGCCTATATAGCTTTTTTATTTTGTTTAGGAGGGGGTACACCAATAGATGACTATACCCTGGTATAGCCATTAGAGATATTTTAATTCTAACTTAAAACCCAAGTTCTAAGCCCAATGCAAAACCCTAACCTAAGCCCACTAGGGATTAGGAACCTATAAATATAATCCCTCCCTTCACTTGATCCCCTCAAAATTTCAGAAATTACTCTCTCTCTCTCTCTCTCTCTCTCTCTCTCTCTCTCTCTCTCTCTCTCTCTCTCTCTCTCTCTCTCTCCTCTCGCCCCTTACCTTCGGCCGCAAGCAAGCAAGCATCGCGTGTCTTGATCGCTTCCCAGCCCTCGCCTTCCTTCGTGCATTACCCGCAGGCTCGGCCCTAGGCATAGGCGGGGAGTGCGACCGCCTAGGGCCCAAGGCCGGGAGGGGGCCCAAATTACTTACTGGTCTACTAACTGGTTTGCACATAGATTATACAATGCAAAATTATCACCGTCAAGTGAAGTGGTGTAGTGGCTTCTGTCAATCAACCAAATGTATACTCGGGTTCTAGCATCATCGCGGGTTCAAACCTGCTTTCGTTATTATTTTTTTTTTTAAATCTTTCCTCTTTAATTTCTTTGCTTTTTTTTTTTATAGAAATTTCTTGTATTTCTCATGCTTAAGATAAAATGTGTTATATATAATTTATTCCCAATTATTAATCTTAATAACAAAAAATATCAAAATATATAAGTAATAAATACTACATTTGAATATAATATTGCAATTATATTGTGATAATAGAAGAGATCAAGAGACATAGACCGTATGAAAGTAAATTGAATGTAAAAATAAAGTAAGTTTTGTATTACGGAGTATAGCATATTTTTTGTAATTAGTACTTCCAATTATTTAGTTGATTCACGTAATTAACCATAGTACGAAGTATATATGTTATTAAAAAAATAAATTATAATTTTAAAAGAGGGACCTTCTTTTCTTTTTTTCGCCTAGGGCCCACAAAATGTCAGGACTGGGCCTGATTGCCCGCGCAACACCCGCACACTCCGTGTGCTGCTGCTGCCTGCCTCTCGCACTCGCCCTCGCATCTCTTGCTCCTGCCCAGCTCGCACACACGTGCACATTGATGTGCGCTACTGTTGTGTTGTGTCGAGCAAGCCCGACGCCCCTGCTCTCCCAGCGCTGTCGTGTGCCTTACGCGTTGTGCTGCACGAGGCCCATGTGCTCGTGCGCCCCTGCCGAGTGCCCTGCTGCTTTGTGCTCGCTGCCCACACGCAACACAATTCGTGTTGTGTGGGTTGTTGTTGTTGTTGATCGATTTCCATACTACGTATAATTTTAACCCTTTTTCTAAATTCATTTTTTAAATTATTAAATTATTATTATTGTTTTGGATTATTTAAATTGTTGGGAACGGTTATGAACACCGTATTTTAATTTTTTCGTATTTGAATTGATGAGATTGATTTTAATTATACGAACTATTATTTTCGGATTTAGTAATTTATTCAAGTGTCAATTTTTATGGTCAAAACATGGTTTTATTGATGACCTATTGATAGGATTTTAATTACAACTGCTTAGGCGATTGATTCACATAATTTAATGACAATTTAAATTATGTGAATCAAATCAAATTTTCATATTTATTATAAATCTTTAAAGTGTTGATTTTTAATGATTTTAAGGTCAAAAAGTCGATGTTTTTATACTAGGACTTGAGTTGACTATTTGAGACTATCAATTTAATGAATAACGATTAATTTCTAATTAAAACAAAGGTTTTAGAATCTTAAATAGTTGCTGAAAATTTAGTAAACATGGATAATAATTAAGTTTCTCCATTGTGTTTGTAGGAGTTGATTTCTAGCTTTGAGTCGTGATTCGCACAGTGGCCCCCGTACTTAGGAATTCCGGGTACGTACATGACTAGGGTGACCACCTATTCCACGAGGATTATATGATGGGTATTGATTGTGAATCATGTGAACTTAAAGTGTTGAGATTCATGTTTGATGTGTGAACAAGCATGTTGTGAATTATTATTGAATCTATGAATTCTATGTGAACAATCATGTTATGGACTTTTATAATGGTTGAATTATGTCAAGCATGTTGTTCGAATTGATATGCATGTATGAGTGTTTCTGTTGACCCTAAAGTTTTGATGATGACAAAGCAAACTCCTGACAATTGGTTAAGTTATGTTGCATAATAGGTTCCGAGATCCTTAGAGGGATAATGCTAAGTTAAGGAGATCCTGAGTTGGATAAACTAAGCAACGTGGAATATAAGCAAGTAATTGACCCATGTCAGACACTACATTGAAGAAATAATCATTAAGCAAGGCGAGATCCTTAGGCGAGTTCCTAAGGCGAGATCCTCATATATTATGTGGATCCTCGATGTTCCAGAGAAGGAACAAATTGGGAAGTTTTCGAGTGAAGCTTCTAAAGGTGCAACATGAAGACTACAACATATGAGTTTGTGTTTAGGATTTATGTAAGTATTTAATATTGTTTATACGTAATTTGGAACGAAAGGAACCTAAGTATTTTGGTACGTTTTAAATGAAATATGTTAACTGTAATTATAAAAGAGTTTTAACTTGGAAAATCTTTTTAATAAATAAAATGAATTTAATTAATAAATGAAACATAGGATTCTGATTTATTATCCTTGTTTCTCAAGTAAAAGATTTTCCATGTTCCTTGAAACTCTCCCCACGTATTTCTGTTTAACGTACATTTAGTGTTTTGATTTGGTCTCCCTTGTTTCTCTCCAACTATGTCCATGTTACTGAGCAGTAACTGTTAGTGGGTAGTTGAGGAGAACATGGGTACCCAACCCTAAGTAAAACTCTCCTATAAAAGGAGAAGAGTTTTGGCTTTTCAAAACACAACTGATTTCTACAAAATCTATCTTAAAGAGCTTAAACGTTTTAAAAGAATCAGTTGGCAAAATAGAGTGTTCCTTGAGTTCCTTATTATTATAAGCTTTATTACGTACTAGAATCTATCTATCATATTGTATTTTGGGTTTAAGGATTGAGTGATCCTTGAGTGACTTAGAGTTAAGTCAAAGAGAGAAAGAGCGACTAAGAGTTTAGTCAAAGAGAGAAACAGCGACTTAGAGTTAAGTCAAAGAGAAAAGGAGCGACTTAGAGTTAAGTCAGAGAGAGAAAGAGTAGCACAGTAATCGAAGGGGATTGCTGTGGGGAACTCGTGTTCGAGAGGAACTCGAGTTAAAGAGTGTATTTGTAATAGAGTTATTGCATTAATACAAAAGAGTAGTGAGGTTCTTCTTGATTAGGGTCAAGAAGGTTCCTCCGTTTTATATCTTTCTTCGCTCATTGTTCTTAGTCTCTTTATTGTTTAAATTCCGCAAGAAACTTACTCAAGTTCCCAAGAAACAATTCACCCCCCCTCTTGTCAAGTGTTCCTACTGAACTATCAGTTTCGCATGCAAGTTATTATGATTATGCTATTATACGGGATGTCTAGCATACTTTGAGCCTATTGGATTTTCCTCAGTGCATCGTTTATTCTACCGCAGAGTAGAATACATTTAAGAAGTTTATGTGAATTGAACTAAGGACTATTCGTGCTAAGGGCACACCCCGCTTGTTAACTGGAAATGCCGGGTTATCTCAACAGTGTTTTGAGAAGGAACAATTGGAGTAAATGCACTTGAGTCCTATGTTTTATCGCAAGTCCTAAAGTAGTAAAATGAAGTGTCATTGTTTAATTGTTTGCATGTTATGTTTATGTGGAGTCTTGAGTCGCCTTGAACATAACATACTAATTAACATAAAGTGTAACCCGAATAAGCTTCAAAACTCTTGGAACGTATATACCTTGAGTATGAACAATGGGGGGAGTCGCGTCGGAGAAATTCGTAGTCCTTGAATGATACAAGACGTTGTTTCATTCTTTTGGTTTTATCGCCTGTAATGCGCAGGAATTCCGTCGGTATGATCCGACTGTCCTAGAAAGCCTGACCTTAATTATTTGGTGATTGGTTGGATCCCAACACCCTCAGTTTCCCTCAGTGGTTTTTGTTATTATATTTTACCCGTTCGAAGCTAATTCTTATTAATCTGTGAGTCAAGAGTCGTGTCAAGTATCGAGTCTGTCTACATGATTAATTGTTTAATAAATGGCTTTTGCATGTGGATTATTATATTGTTGAGTGAAGCATGTTAGACTAGGATTTCATTCTAGCTTGTTCGTACTCAGCTTTCGCTGACTTCGTGCTTCATGTCTTTCGGTCATGGCCTTCGCCTCAATGACCCTATGATGATCCATCATTGCACTTGCGTTGTTGGGGAGTAGTTTTCAACAAGCAGGTTCGTAGAGATAACTTGCGGGAGAAGTTATCATGGGAATTGTGTTGAGAGACTCTTTATTCTTCCGTATTTATAAACTCTATTTTGATTTCTAGTTATGACTACTATTATTACTTAAAGTATAGTTAATGGGTTTTAAACTATTTAATGCTTTGGTTTTTGGGCCGTAATGGTTCCAGTTTGTTAAGTGACCATTAACTATTTAATGTGTTTTGAAAGTTAGTTATTTCTGCTACGTAATTCTGGTAAATAGCCTTAGCCGTTATCCCAGTGGCGGTAATATCTTTGTAATCCTTTTATATTAGTCGGGAATTTTTTTTATAAATATAAGGAATTATCAGGGTGTTACATGGACCATGGAGAGCCGCACAAGATCTGTTGCCGAGCCATGGTTTCCTCCGCAAAAATCGTGAAGTTCTTCTTTGGCCACGACACAAACACTTTATGGCCGTGAGTTTGATTTGTTTTAATTTTTTTTGTTTTTTCTGAAATTATGAAAATAGTTCTGATTGTATTTCTATTTATTAAATTTTGAGATATTTTTTATTATTTGAAAATTTAATTACTTTAAACATGTGTGTAGATTTTAATAACGTTTATTTGTGCGGCAGTGAAACTCATAAATAATTTGAAAAAAATAACTTTAGAAAAACAAAAGAAAATTATTTTCAGAAATATGCAAAAAAAATTAAAAGAAATTGGTGCAAATAAATAAAAAAAAGACTTTTTTAAAAAATTACGAAATGCATAAATAATTATTTTTAAAATTCAGAAAAAGAAAATAAAAAAACTTCAGAAATATGCAAATAAATTAAATGTAATACCCCGAAATTTTAAAACTAGATTTATTATGCTTAATAATTTTTATTGGCTTAAAATCGTTTTAAATTTTAATTCCAAACGTTAATTTAGTTAACAAAGATTTTATTTAATCCGAAAAAAAAGAAGTTAATTATTTTAACGATAAAATATTTTTTCAAGTTTTATAATTCAATTTATGATTTAAATTATACTTATTTTCGAATTTTCTTAAGTTTAATTAGAGAGTAAAATTCTGAAGATTTTCCTAAAAATCCACAATTACCAAGATATCCTTATTCTCCTAATTAAGTAAGACAAAATCAGTTGTTTTCTTCCTTCCTTCCTTCTTCTTCACGCAGCTTTTTGCTCATGGAAGTCAAAATTTGCTTTACACATGTCTCAAACATTCTTCAAATTAATCCACGTATCTCTCCTTAGATCCCTTAGTCATCAGAATTACAGGTTTCTCTTCACATTTGTCACCTTAAACAATCTCAATTGAGATCATACCTTACGTCAATGAACATCAATTCATCTATAAATAGCTCACCCAACTAGGCAGAAATGGAGACAATCAAACTCAAAATCGTCAATTACAATCAGCTTCAATTTCAATTTCAATTTCAATTTCACCATTAAAAACCATGAATTTTCCCACCTCCCTTGTTCCTGTTTCAGGCCACCACCACCGTGACCACCTTGACCACCACGGCCAACCACCCAGCCTCACCGCCGGGCTGTTTCAGTCAACCACCACCACCGCAAATTCCTCCCTGTTCCTTCGACCAAAACCGGCCCGCAGTGTCGCGTTTCCCCACCCCTTTTTTTTCTCTTCCGCGCCACCCAGTGCTGCACCACCACTCCGCAACCACCTCCGACGCCTCCCCAACCCATCCCCATCCACAGTGACCGTGAACCACCCTTTCCCCGCCCAGAATTGATCGGAAAATACCCCTCGAGCATCCCCTGCTTTCCCCTCCTTTGATTCGACTTTTCTCTCTCCACCATGCCCAGCCATCCAGCCGCCGTGTCTACGGCTTCTTCTTCTTCTATGCCGCTGCGCCGCCCAAAGCCCCGACCACCCCCATCCCCTCTCCTCTCTTTCCTCTATTTCAATTTCCCCCTCCCCTGTTTCCCCTGTTCTTCGTGCCCATGTTCCAAAAAAAAAAGATGAGTTTAAATATTTGAACGTTCCTTGTTGTTGCTCAAGCTAAGCCCAAAACTCTTAGGCCCAAACACCTCTATAAATCGAACTCGGAGCTCGGGACGAACGAACCAAGGAAAAAGGCTTAGCAAATCGTGGAGTTGAGGTAACGGTTATTGCTAGTACCCGCAGTCCCTTCGAAATGTATTTATGAATGATGTTATGAATGATTGATGTTTTATAATGATGTTTTATGATTTGCGATATTATAAGTATGATTTGATTGAATTGTTTTATGATTATGCAACTTTATGCAAAGTATCGATTTAATGAATTATTATTCCTGAAACAATAATCTTATGAAATAACGAGATTTAATGGCTTTATTGAACTATCCTGATTGAATGAGTTTTTCCCGATTAATGTTCTATTAAAAGAAATGTAAACATGATAAATGAAAGTGTAAGAACTGGTCAAGTTCCCCTGATATGGAGCCTAGGCTCCCCCTGATAAGAAGCACTGGCTTCCCCTGATATGGAACCAAGGTTCCCCCTGATAAGAAGCACTGGCTTCCCCTGATATGGAACCAAGGTTCCCCCTGATAAGAAGCATTGACTTCCCCTGTTATGGAGCACTGGCTCCCCCTGTTATGAAGCACTGGCTTCCCCTGTTCGTAGGAGACGTCCTACCATGTTTTCCCTGTAAAGTCCTGACGACCAGAATAATACTGTTAAAAAGGAAAAAGATTAAAGAAATAATGTTCCTGAAATGATGTACCTGAAATGATGTTTCTGAAATGAGGTTTCTAAAATTATGTTTCTGAAATGATGATGCTTCTGAAATGATGATTTATTAAATGTTTTACTATATTCTATTCTCCCTGTTTATTAAATAAAATGAATTGAAATGATGTTACGATGTTAGGGTAACTCGTTACTGAGTCTTCGGCTCACCGTTTTGTTTTCCGTTTTAGGTACTGCTGGGAACCACGGAAACGAGTAATGGCGAGGATTTCACTATTACAAAGTTCACCTAAGTTAATGATAAGTTGTAACAAGTTTAAGTAAAGATTATTGATTAAGTTACGTACTTTTATTAAGGAATTAAAAAGGATTATTATGTTAATTTTGGAGTTTAATAGCTTATGATTGATGGTTGCCTTGTAATTCCCAATAGGGAGTTACGGCTGTAATGTCCCGACCGAATTAAGTTAATTCCACTGCTAAGTATTCCTTAATAATTGAATTATAGGTCGGGGTGTTACAATTTGGTATTCAGAGCCAAGGTTCTGGACCATAAGTGCTAAACCTTACGGGTTTTGCACGAAATAGAATTCATTAGGCTTTAAGAAAAGAGTTTTAGAGAATAAGTTAAAAAGAATATGTTAAAATCAAGTCAAGTTAAAATGAAATGAGTGAGAGCGTAGGAACGCACGGGATAAAAGGAATTTAATTCTTCTGTTATTTATGTTTTTCTTGATTGAATATGTTATGCAAAATATCGACTATCGAGGTTACTAACGATGCCACGAACGAAACTCACAAGCGCAACATTCACGATGGCGCCAACGCTAATATTATTTTAATTCTGCTCTCTCTCGCTTTGGATCTGAACTTCCCTTGTTTTCATGTTTATCATGTCATGTTATGAGTTTCCTACCCTAGACAGACTAGGAAAAGTTTAAGCATTACTGATTTCTTGGAAGAAGTTAAGTTAAGCACGGTTCTAACTCAAAGATTTTGTGGATACGAATTGTTTGAGGAATTTTTATGGTTATGAAATCTTTAAGGATAGTATAAATGTTAAGAGCACCAAGCGAGCATAAGGTTGTATTCCATGAGTGGTTGATCACTAATTAAGTTAAGATTATTCGAAGTTTAAAGTGTTAAAGTTATGAATAAAAGTGATTCTTGGGTTACCTTTCCGATGAATGTTTTGGTGTTTATAAGTACACAAGTCTAGTATCTGAAAAAGGATTGATATGCCTCTATTAAGGAAGCTAAGAAGTTATACATGAATGTTATGAACCCCATAAGTTATGGTAAAAGACCCGTTTGAGTTGAAACATGAATAAGATCTTGAGGATTTTATCAAAAGGAGTTATCAAGAATTAGTTATCAAAAAGGTTGAATGATAGAGTATCGAAAGAGCATGAGTTTGTATTTCGTAAGTGGCAAATCAACAAATAGATCGAGGTTTAAAGCATTGAAGTTATGATTGAAATCGATTCTTAGTTTACTTTTTTGCATCATTTGTAGGGTTTATTTTTATGTATTTATTTGAAAGAATGCTTGGTAATCTCCATAAAGAAAGCTAAGCGAGGAAATTTAAGGTTTTGCAAAATGTTATGTGGAAAACATGATTTATGGTGATCGAAAAGATGAAATTGAGTTTGCATATAAAGCTTTGAGGATCTTACCACAATAAGTTATCGAAAGTTAGTCTGTCTATCAGGTTGATGATATCAATGAATGTTATGAAGTTCAAAAAGAATTATGAATGATTGAGGAATGCAATGGAGTTAAGAAAAGAAATCGACAACATGACCTGTCTGCAAAACTAGGTAGTCTGAACTAAGTTTTCTGGGAGCTAGAATGTTTCTTATAAAGGCACTCTTGATGGTTTAGCATTATCCGCCAAAATCCAAGGGTTGTCGACTTAAGATAATAAGAATAAGTAGCGAATGTCGTACGTCTACGATATATTTCCTGTCACGTGAATGGACGCGAACCCCTGCAACGAACGTAGTCAACAAAGTTGTTTGACGCATAAGAAAATATCGAAGATCGAAATCAAAACGAATCGAATAACGAAAGTCAACGACAAGAATTCCTGTAGCAAAGAAGGCAAGAGCAAACGAAAACGCGATATCTCCAAATAGTCGCCTGAGAATGATATAATGTATGAATCATGATGTTTATGTAAACGTGTTATGAATCAACCATGCTCATGTATTAGATCAAATGATTAGGAATGTTATGCTTATGTTGAATATGAAATTTTCAATTTATGAACTATGTCTATATGATATGGATAATGTTTATGCTGACATGATTATATTGGTAATCTAATTGTTATACATGGAAGTCGCCTCCGATGGAAGTTCTCCTGAGCTCAGAGTACGAGATTGATATAATAAATGACTTTTACAAATTATTCGAGTATTGAAATTGGTTGATAAATATTTGTTTTCACTACATATACTTATATTTTCAGAATTATAATTTAATTTGCATTAAAAGTTACTGTTTTCGGTAGAAAATATTTTCAAACAAGATATCAAAAAGTAAAATGGAGCCTAGTCTAAGCTAACAAGTTTGCCCCTTTTATGTTCTTTGCTCCTCGATCCTATTTTATGAAGTAAAGTAGAGATACGAAAGACGATGGCGGAATGTAATTGACCTTAATGACGATTAAGGATTAATATATAATTTTGCCCCTTTTGTATCTTTACTCTTCGATTCTAGGTCTCGAGTTGAAGCGGATTCCTAAAAGATGATGGAGGAATGAAGGCAAGACATTGTCAGAATTGTAATACCCCGAATTTTTAAAACTCGATTTATTATGCTTAATAATTTTTATTGGCTTCAAATCGTTTTAAATTTTAATTCCAAACGTTAATTTAGTTAACAATGATTTTATTTAATCCGAAAAAAAAGAAGTTAATTATTTTAACGATAAAATATTTCTTCAAGTTTTATAATTCAATTTATTATTTAAATTATACTTATTTTCGAATTTTCTTAAGTTTAATTAGAGAGTAAAATTCTGAAGATTTTCCTAACAATCCAAAATTACCAAGATATCATTATTCTCCTAATTAAGTAAGACAAAATCAGTTGTTTTCTTCCTTCCTTCCTTCTTCTTCACGCAGCTTTTTGCTCATGGAAGTCAAAATTTGCTTTACACATGTCTCAAACATTCTTCAAATTAATCCACGTATCTCTCCTTAGATCCCTTAGTCATCAGAATTACAGGTTTCTCTTCACATTTGTCACCTTAAACAATCTCAATTGAGATCATACCTTACGTCAATGAACATCAATTCATCTATAAATAGCTCACCCAACTAGGCAGAAATGGAGACAATCAAACTCAAAATCGTCAATTACAATCAGCTTCAATTTCAATTTCAATTTCAATTTCACCATTAAAAACCATGAATTTTCCCACCTCCCTTGTTCCTGTTTCAAGCCACCACCACCGTGACCACCTTGACCACCACGGCCAACCACCCAGCCTCACCGCCGGGCTGTTTCAGTCAACCACCACCACCGCAAATTCCTCCCTGTTCCTTCGACCAAAACCGGCCCGCAGTGCCGCGTTTCCCCACCCCTTTTCGTTTCTCTTCCACGCCACCCAGTGCTGCACCACCACTCCGCAACCACCTCCGACGCCTCCCCAACCCATCCCCATCCACAGTGACCGTGAACCACCCCTTCCCCGCCCAGAATTGATCGGAAAATACCCCTCGAGCATCCCCTGCTTTCCCCTCCTTTGATTCGACTTTTCTCTCTCCACCGTGCCCAGCCATCCAGCCGCCGTGTCTACAGCTTCTTCTTCTTCTGTGCCGCTGCGCCGCCCAAAGCCCCGACCACCCCCATCCCCTCTCCTCTCTTTCCTCTATTTCAATTTCCCCCTCCCCTGTTTCCCCTGTTCTTCGTGCCCAGGTTCCATAAAAAAAAAAGATGAGTTTCAATATTTGAACGTTCCTTGTTGTTGCTCAAGCTAAGCCCAAAACTCTTAGGCCCAAACACCTCTATAAATCAAACTCGGAGCTCGAGACGAACGAACCAAGGAAAAAGGCTTAGCAAATCGTGGAATTGAGGTAACGGTTATTGCTAGTACCCGCAGTCCCTTCGAAATGTATTTATGAATGATGTTATGAATGATTGATGTTTTATAATGATGTTTTATGATTTGCGGGATTATAAGTATGATTTGATTGGATTGTTTAATGATTATGCAACTTTATGCAAAGTATCGATTTAATGAATTATTATTCCTGAAACAATAATCTTATGAAATAACGAGATTTAATGGCTTTATTGAACTATCCTGATTGAATGAGTTTTTCCCGATTAATGTTCTATTAAAAGAAATGTAAACATGATAAATGAAAGTGTAAGAACTGGTCAAGTTCCCCTGATATGGAGCCTAGGCTCCCCCTGATAAGAAGCACTGGCTTCCCCTAATATGGAACCAAGGTTCCCCCTGATAAGAAGCACTGGCTTCCCCTGATATGGAACCAAGGTTCCCCCTGATAAGAAGCACTGTCTTCCCCTGTTATGGAACACTGGCTCCCCCTGTTATGAAGCACTGGCTTCCCCTGTTCGTAGGAGACGTCCTACCATGTTTTCCCTGTAAAGTCCTGACGACCAGAATAATACTGTTAAAAAGGAAAAAGATTAAAGAAATAATGTTCCTGAAATGATGTACCTGAAATGATGTTTCTGAAATGGCGTTTCTAAAATTATGTTTCTGAAATGATGATGCTTCTGAAATGATGATTTATTAAATGTTTTACTATATTATATTCTCCCTGTTTATTAAATAAAATGAATTGAAATGATGTTACGATGTTAGGGTAACTCGTTACTGAGTCTTCGGCTCACCGTTTTGTTTTCCGTTTTAGGTACTGTTGGGGACCACGGAAACGAGTAGTGGCGAGGATTTCACTATTACAAAGTTCACCTAAGTTAATGTTAAGTTGTAACAAGTTTAAGTAAAGATTATTGATTAAGTTACGTACTTTTATTAAGGAATTAAAAAGGATTCACTACTACAAAACGCGTCATTTCTCGACGCTTTTTTTGCTAATTATCGACGCAGATAAGCGCCGAGAATTTTTTTTTCGACGCTCCCAACAAGCGTCGAGAATTTGGCCGTAGAGAAATTCTCGACGCCGATTTGCGTCGACTTTCTCGACGGTTTTCCGTGTCCTCATATAGATTTTGGCGCGTTTCAGCGTCGAGAATGTCGACGGTGTTTGTTGTAGTGATATTTTTCTCGACGCCATATAGCGTAAGGATTATTTTTGCGGGTGATGTATTACATATTGCGGGAAATCGCTTTTGACACTCAAAAGCAACGAGAATTGTTTTTCTTTTTCTTTTTTATTTTTTTACGAACCAAAATCAATTAACCTGCTGACAGTGAAAAAAAATTATATTTTTCTTATATATATTTAAATAACAAGTTAATTTGAAGGTGAAAAACAGTTAGAGAAAAGATGCTACAAAATCAAAATTTATTCTCAAAAATAAAATTTAGTACCACATAACTTACAAGACTAAAACCAATCTGTCCAACAATTATGAATCACAAAGATTAATAATATCACAGAAAAATACAAGTAAAACATGAAGCAAAGATTCTCTATATATTTTAACGAATTTACAAGTTCAACAAATGCTCAGTTGTAGTAATCAACTATCATTAAAGAAGCCCGCAAATATGCACCACTAGATGAACGTCTGAGATGCTTCCAAGGCTAAAAATAGTTGTAATCTTGAGTAGTCCACTAGCTGCCAGGTTTTTCCTAATTTCATTTCAAAAGAAAAGTAGATCAGCACTATATTAGAATGAATAATAATCCATGCATACATTAGAAAACATGATACATAATATTAATCACAAAGAAACAAAATCTAGACAGATGCAAGAAAATACGAAACTGAATTCAAATTAATTATCTCATGGGTCTAGCTTTATTAAGACACCAATCAATCTCAGTTTTGGGTCCATTGGAGGATGAAAGAACAGCTAAGTCCCTGATACAGTAGCTAAGTTACTAATTGGAGCAGACAACACTACAGGAAAAAGAAAAAATTGGATTGATGTAAAACTTAAGAGTATACAAGGATAACATATGTATACCTTGGCTAAATAACGAAGTAACATTTTTGCAGAAATCATCCCTGGACAACTTTTTCACACACAATAGCCCTAATGTATGCCCCTTAGAATGTCCTCTTGGACGTGTAGTCTAGATGTTGATGTATCAGTTAGTGAATTGATAGTTTTCTCATTCTACAGTTTCTAAGTCTGAAATCATCATTTAGATATGTCATTAGAAAGTTGAAACCTAGAAAGCTTAAGTAGTTTAGACATTAATTTGAACAAGTATAATAACTTATATATCATAGGAAACTTGAGAAATTGTCTTGCTGTTCTTTTTGCCACAGACTATCTCCAGAAAGACAGTTATAGTTTCACTTTTCTGGTCTCTCATCATGATAAATATCAACAAGTGATGGTCCTGGAAGCCCAAACTGTCTCATACTACAAGGGAAAAATGTATACTAGTTGGCCAAAATTCTATGTGAGGTAGATAAATAAAATCCTTACTACTCCCTATGTTTTTTATGAAAGAGAGACAAACACTTAAATCTAGAATGAACTCTTGGCCAATTTACACTGTTTCATACTCAGTAATCACTAACCTTTCCACGTCAGCTTTAGGCTTTCTAATTGCTAGCATAATCATCTAGTTAACTCAGTGAGAAAGCTAAGTCCTAACAATTCTCAAAGCCTCTGACCACAAATGCAAAACTCCCCCCCCCCATAAACATACTTGATGAAAAACGGCACCCTAGAGCATACATCGCATCCATTTCTCCAACACAAATCAAACATATGTTAAAATATCAACAGGACTAGCACCATTCTCCCAAGAAACAACAACACAGACAAAATATACCAAACCTCAGAATGCTCAATTTGCATATAAAAGACACACCTCAATGTGTCATGCAACTCAGCAAAGAACAATTTCAGCAACATTTTTTCTTCTGCAGTTCCATTTAGAGTCTTCTTCCTTGTCTTGAAGACTTGATTCATAATGAGCCTTCTTAGTGGAGCGCATTGGTGAGTTTTCTCTGCATGCTACTTTGTACACCAGAAAAAAAAACTTCTCGAAATTTCACTTGACTAATTAAGTCACCAAAAGCCCACCTTGGACTTGAGGAACTGGTAAACTGGGGGTGTATTTGGACCATTCACGTCCACCTGTTGCAGTCAGAAGCAGTGGCAGTCATGGTGTCAATAGGTAGGCAACTATGCTTCGCTAGAGATTCTGAGATGGTGAATTCACTAACAAACCTTATCAAAAATAGGCTATCAACTTTGAACCTGGTACATGCAAAAATCTTCATCTCATGATGAGCCAGGTTCTTGGCTTTCAAGTTGATTGAGCGGAAATGCTAGAATCTTAAAGCCTACACATGGAAAATAATTATCATCTCATTTTTCAGTCTGCAAAATAACAGAGAAGAAGATCTTAAGATTATCGAACCAATAAAGATCATTTGTTTTCAGATATGCACTTCGATGGAATTAAAATACAAAATCTTTTCCACCAACCAGAGCAAGAAATATGCACTAAAGATAGACTAAATTCAAGGCACTACGCCCTTGAATGAGAAATGGATAATGGAGCCAAATGGTGAAACACAGATAATATTTTCGGTCCCCTATCAAACTCTCTGGTCTTCTAGGCTAATCTTTGTCACATTTTCTTCTAAAGTGAGGTCATTGTTACACGGTTACACCCCAAACTACCAAATATTGTTGTCCGCACGAAAAACAAACCAGAAAATTGTTAACGCTCAGTCACCAACTGTTACCCCGCGATAGAGTGTCAAACCACAAGAAAACAATGAATTCAAATTACCAATAAAAAATTCATACGAGAAAGCTACGAGATCACAAACAAGAAGTCTGCAATTCTGCAAAAAAAAACGTGAACATACACGACTTTTAAAGAGATTAACTGGATGAGAACACTTACATAAGTAATATCCCTATAGCCCCCTTCATTCTACAGCAGAAATCTTTGCATCACAAGCTATAATCCCAAAAATACACATACCAGATATGACCAACACTAACAAAAAAATAGAAAACATAAGTACACATGCCAGGAAGCTGAAAGCTAGAAATAGACTCACAAAAGAATAACAGCAAATAAAATTTCCAGATCAATCAAGCAAACAATCATGCGAAGCAACCTATTGCCACTTCTAATGACCCCCTAACCACATAAAGATGAACAGCATAATAATATAAATTAGAGGAACTCTTAACACTGCCAAGAAGAACAAGCATGTGTGAGTCGACAGAAGAAAAAATAAAGTACTTGAAGGCTGAAGTGTTTTCAAGTATTCTGCAGTCTCCAGAAGTAACATTATAGAGGTTCACAATCCTGCCATACTACCAATCCATGTGTCATGTATATCTGAGGCGTAACAATATGTTTGCACCTGTTGGCTAAGTTTCACAAGTTACAGAAGGAAAACATACGATATTAGCAACCTACTCAAAGTAGAATAGTTGATTATGAAAAAACTCATCATGCCTCATCAGTAATCATAAAGGTTGAGCTATGCAAATTTTTTCAAAAAATTGTTGTTGCAAGGATTTAAATGATAAATAACTTGTCTATTCTTTATCTAAAATGAAAACATCTTATCCATCTGTCATTAGTAAATCGTGAAAATCAACGGCAGAAGGAAACATCAGCCGTCAAAAATATTATGCGTATATTTGTTCCTAGACAAAACTATTGACTCTATTAGCATATCATAGCCACTAGGTCCAACAAGCACGGTAGCACCTCTGTATTTTGTACCACCCCCATGTTTTTTCTAAATACCAGCATAACCACATCCAAAGTAAAACATATCATCACCTAAACACCACCATGGACATTTCTACCAGTCTATCATCACCATTATATCCCTTCAAACTAGCATATTAACCACTACAACAACTTGTTCTCTAACATCCGCATTATCCCTTTGTAAGGGGCAATTTCTAGCATATTGCCCTGTTCTTCACATTTATTGTAATCATGTACTCGTGATTATAATAACTAATTCCCATTTCATTGGAAATTAATGATGCATTTCCCCTCCCATAAGAAATACAAGCTCCATTATCATAACAGTCCTAGGCTTAATAATATGTTCGAGAAATTAAATACAAGTATATGATAACAGGATATTTTGACAAAATGCATAAACAAATCAATCTGATGTAGTGGTTGAACTGATTCTCATAGAATCCCCACAATATAAGCATATATATAAGTCTTCTTTCCATAACAAATTGGAAAATATATTATGTTTAACCTAGATTTTTACATAGATTAGACAAAAAACATGACTAAAAACAAAGGGCTAGATTTCAAAATAGACTTCTTCACAGTAATCTTTGCAAAAGCTACTCTTGTTACTACTTAAAAAATACCATTCAGTCTAATAGTGCAGTTTCTCAGATTTAAGTAAGTAAATGGTATGAATCAGATTTAGATAAAGCAACCTAGTTTCAATGAAGCCTAAATTCTTACTGCGTATGCTGAAAGCCGTCAAAAAACAAAATCTTTATATCCAAAGTTCTTGAGCAGCAAATTACACAAAGAAAAACCTAAACCCCGAAACCCAGAATATCGAAAATTGAAAAACCAAGAGATCGTAAGAGGGATAAATTACATTACCTTGTGCAAGACCTCCTAAAAGATAGAAATCACATGGAAGATGCAAATTTCATTGTTACAAATGAACAAGTCTGCAAAAATTGTGAAAAAATTAAAACATATGAAAGAAGAGATAATTAATTATAACTATAAGGGAAACGGAGGAGAAGGTGCGAACCTGCAACTCCATTGATGTTTGAGAGTAGATCTGGGAGAAAGGGGATTTTTTCTGCAATTGGGTAAAGAGGAGTTAATTAGGGTTGAGAATGAAATGACGAGTGTGAAGTCGCGGGGTAGATTAGGCGGTTCCTAGCTAGGTCACGTGCGATCACATGATATTTTACTAATATCTCGACGCCTTTCCTCGTCGAGAGATGATTTTGACTTGGAAACGCGTCGACAAACAACGCGACCTAGAAAATGTACTCAGCGCATATTCACACCGTCGAGGCTATACCGTCGAGATTCCACGCCTTTTGTAGTAGTGATTATTATGTTAATTTTGGAGTTTAATAGCTTATGATTGATGGTTGCCTTGTAATTCCCAATAGGGAGTTACGGCAGTAATGTCCCGACCGAATTAAGTTAATTCCACTGCTAAGTATTCCTTAATAATTGAATTAGAGGTCGGGGTGTTACATTAAATTTCAGAAATATGCAAATAATAAGTGAAGGGAGGTGGCCGGGGTAGAATTTATATGGGTAAAACTGTCCATTTACGTAAATTTTGCGGACAATTTTAGTGTATGCGTGCGTCGTATAACAATACACATAAAAAGTCGCTAAAAAGAACTCAGGTAGTTAAACCTAAACCCCTCTCCTCTCAATTCATATGTTGCTCCCTGGATCTTTCTTCTTTTTTCACTTTCATCTTTCTAAATCTTTTGCACTCTCATCTAGATTGAATTGTTCACCAATAATTTATGGAATATAATGGTGGGTGGACCACCATAGGAGAACAATAGTAAGACCGAGTCGTCTAAGTGACTAGAGAATCATTCACCAAGCCAATAACGTCATCCTACGACAATTCAACTTAGAAGTGAAGGCAGAAACAAGTGTGATGTTGCTATACTTGGAGGAGATTAGATGAGGGGAGTCAACAAACAATTGTTATTTAAAGGTGTTGTATAATAAATATTGTACAAAGGAATAAAAGTTTAGTCAAAATGTTTAAAAGTTATCCCGATATAATGTAAAAGTTAAGGGGGCGTTTGGTTGGGGGTATTCAGTAAAGGGAATGAACCAGAATGAATCCTTTTGTTGTTGTTTGTTATGCCATTTCAATCATTCTCTTTACCCCCCTCATTACCCCAAAATCCTCTATTTTGATAACTTGCCCCCCCCCCATGGTATTTCCATTCCCTTTCCCCCATCACCAACACATAACCAGACCTACCAACTCCTCGTCTGCACCACCTATACGACTATCCTACTAGCACTACCAACCTTTTCAGGACCTCCACACCACGACCACCCAACCAGCGCTTACATCGCTGCCTTACTACCCCACCCACGAAACCATACCTTTCCCACCTGAACCCATCCCCAGCCACCAGCGACGTCATCCCCAAAAACGACCTCCAAAACCCAACCTGACCATTCGAAACCCCAACAAAACCCATTAGAAAAACACTAAGTCTCGAAATTCTGACCACACACCATTCTCACCGTTCGCACACCACCTCCAAAAACCCTCAAATCCCAGAATTTTGAAAGTATTTTACCTTGGAAATACATCTCTTGTCATAATTATGATTTTAGATGGTCAAATTCGAACATGAAAACTCTAGATCTAGAGTTTTCAAGGTCGAATTTGACCTTTAAAACCATAAACTTGATTTTAATGGTGGTGGTGAGACATAGAGAAGAAGAGTGAGAACAGAGAATAACAAATGGAAGCAAAATGGGGAGTGGGTGGCGCGCGGAGAAATTAAGGTGGAGCGGCGGCGGCGGAATCAGGGGGAGCGGCGGCGGAATCATGGGGAACGGCGAAGTTCCATGGATTGCAGAGTAAGTGTCTGGTGTATTTAAGGAGAGAGAAGGAAGATATAAAAATCTAAACAATTTTACCCAAACAACACACTTTATCAAAGGGATTTCCATTCTTTTCTCCCTTATTCCCTTTGTTGATTCCATTCCCTTTACCCCATTCGAACCAAACGCCCCCTAACTATTTTTCAGTGATAAAATTTTCGGATTTAATAAAAACTTATGCCTTCAAATTCACTAATAATGTGTAAAACTGACTATGTAACTCTTTTAAAATGTTTATCCAATAAAAAATATAAAGAAATGTTTATCAAACATGTTAGAAGTTAACAAAAAGTTGGATAAGTTAACCCTAAATTTATTGCACACTTAATGTACACAAGACCTTTTGAGTTAACAATGATACTGTAATAGCCCGCCAAAACACACACCTAAATTTGATGAACTAGACCTGCTACAGGGGCTACATCTGATTAGGCAAGGTACTACAAGGTATCCCTCAAGCTCTGGGTTTGAAAAATAGAGCAATATAATTATCAAAATACTTACTTAAAATACATCATACAAAAATAATTACTTAAAGTACAATATACAAAATGGTTATAGTTAAGTAGTCCGAAAATATCAAACATACTAACATCCATAAAAAAAACTCTTCATATAAACATTTTCCCATACTATTCATTAATTCATACAAAATATCACAACTCTGATCATCCAAGAAGTTCCACTTCTTCTTCTTCTTCTTCTTCTTCTTCTACTATACCTGAAATGTTTATGAGTTGCCCTTTAAAGTAAGGACAAGACCGAAACAAGTAAAAGCACGGTCGCATAAAGCTGCTATATAACGCATCCTTTTTATAAAATTGAAACAATGTTGTTTAATTGACATTATAGAAAAACGTGCTTGAAAACACAAGTCAATTTCAATATTCTATGTATATGTATGCTCGAAAACACGATTCAATATAATCTCAATATAGATGAATGCTAGCTCGAAAACACATATCAAACTCAAACAATAATCCTTTTCTCTAGTCACGAGATAATTCAACAAAATACACATCATATAATTCATTAATTTCTCGAATATCATTAACACTTCATTTCTTTATGCAAAATAGTTTCTCAAAATCTTTCTCAAAACATTTTTATTTATCCCTCGTGTTGTCATCACGAGTGGGGTCGTCACCCCATGGTAAGAAAGAAGGACCCTCGTCCAAAAATATGTATATGTAATAGGTTGCTTTCCCAAATTTGTCAAACGTCGCTCTTTGGGTGCACCCGCATTGGATTCGAATTCGACCAAAAGAGTATAAAAGGCCAGTCCAAGTTGTGGGCCTGCCTCTGATACCATGATAATTGTTTAATTTCTAGAATGAATCAGTTCAGCACACAAATGCAGAGAAGGAAAAAAAAGTATAACTTTCGTTAGAAATGGCTAAAGAGACGTTCGAATATGGCCTTGGTTGTACAAAACCCTCCTAATATGGGAGGGTAATGCATGAAAAACATCTAAATAAAAATATTTTCAAATATCTCAATTTAAATTAGCACAATGCATGGTTATATCTACAAAAAACTTATTACTTGAAAATCATTTTAACCTTAAAAATTTTCTTTACCTCCCAGTATGTGTGGATCATTTTTAAAAAATCAATGTCAATCTTGAAGAACAAATATAGAGATTTTATGTTTATGTTTATAAGTCTGAAAGATCAAGAAAGTATTTATTTATGAATATAGTTCTTTGTGTTAAGATATAAGTTTACTGGTGAATGAGATTTTTTATCAAACAAATAATTCAAAACACTTTCTTTACTCTCTTAATTCTCCTTTGAAAAGTTTCTTTTAAATGTTACTAGTTTGTTCCCGTGTTAATACACGGGACTTCAATTCTATAAATTAGAAAGCAAGATAAAGAATGCATTACATTAGATAAAACAATGTGAAGTACCGCGTATAATGAGAACTAGCTTTTGAGCCCGTTCAAAGAACGGCCTATTATATAGTGGATGTTTAGCCGTTTTTTAAAGTGCTAATTTTATCGAGAGCTAACATGTAATTTTAGTGGGAATATATGATTTATATATAGGTGAAATTTGAAAATTGACAAAAAAAAATACTTCTATTAATTAGATAGTGAATTAATATTAAATGTTAAAGAGGGAGATGGAAGGGAAGAGGTTGAATGAATAAATGAATTAAATAGTGAATTGATGTTGAATGGGGAAGATGGCGTGGAAGAGGTGTTGAAGTTGCAAAAACAAACAACAAAAAGGAAAATTTGAAAAAAAATTATGAAGGAAATATGGGATGACACATGTCATCTAATTATGTATGGTTATCCTTTTTAAATACTAGGTATAGACTAGGTATAAACTAGGTACAGATAGATGTCAATAAATATAAATAGGAAACAATTATGAAATTAATAATAAATCAAGGATGTATACATTTATATGATAAATAATAGTTTCTCAATGTTGTTAGATAATTAATTTATGGTTAGATGTCTAAGATAAATTATCATGATCTAATAATGCGTATTTCACATACAATTGTTGATAAGATACTCCATTGTATTAATGATATTGTATGATTTTATGGATGTTAGCTAATTTTTCTAAAAGAAATATTTTTCTGATAATGATTGATCATACAGAGTATATGTTTATCTGTTATTTGGTTGTTTAATATATTAATATTTTTTTGATATGAAAGAGTTGGAAATGTGAGTATGCGAGTTTCGAGGTAGATAATGGTCTCACCAATGAGACAAATATTTTAATTGAAGGAAATAATGCCCTTGGTACAAGTATGCATTCTATGTTAAGTCTAATAAATGCGGTTCAGTATTAATTAACAAGTTAATAATTCAGTGAGATCAAGTGAGCTGAATGCCTAGCTAGAGGCCGCTTCAGTTCAAGTGGAATTAATGATATTAATCCACACCTTACTCTTGACTGAACCCGTAGGGTCACACAAATAGTACGTAAACGGATCAAGTATTTAATGGCATTAAATACTCTATCTATGGATATTCGGAATCGACGGATCTTGGTTTCAGTGGGTGCTGAGATCGTCACAGGCGAGAAATGAATACTCCGGAAACGATGATATTACCGGAAACGGAAATATGGATCGTATCGGAAATGTAAATATTATCCAAGTCGTAGATGTTGCCGGAAACGGAAACATGGTACGTATCAGAAAATATTATCGGAAATGGAAATATTGCCGGAATCGGAAATATTGCCGGAAACGGAAATATTGTCAGAATCGGAAATATTATCGGAATCGGAAAATAATTCCGGAAACGGAAATATTAAATATTTGTTCGAAACGAAAATTGATTCCGGAATCGGAAATATTAAATATTGTTCGTATCGGAAATGAATTCCGGAACCGGGAATTTAATCGGAAGCGTATCGTACGAATAAGCATCGGACGAGGCCTGCCGGACGAGGGCCCAGCACGAAGCCAGGCCATCGCCCAGCAAGCCACACGCATCCAACAACACGCCAATGCCTCGACCAGGCCCAGCGCAAGGCCAGTCCCAGCCAAGGCTGGCGCGCGCGCACAAATGGGCTGCGGGCAGTGGGCCTGTGCGCCGTGCGCACAGCGTGGGCCGCAAGGCTTGCGCATGGGCGTGCGATGCTCGTGCAGTGCGTGTGTACGTGCTATACGAATCCTAAAGCTATCGGAATTCGTGCATAGATTAAATCCTAATCCTAAAAGATTAAATTAATTATTTAGAGTTCTAATAGGATTCTAATTAATTAATTAGTATTCTAACAGGATTCGAAATCCTTTCCAAGGTTCTATAAATATATGCCTAGGGTCATAAATTTATATACGAGTTTTTCATAGAGTATTCAAGTATTCAAAGTGATTTTTGAGAGCAAAAATTCAGTCATATAATTGCCTAATAAGTGCTGAAAATTCTAAGTACCTTAAGGGCGATCCTAGTTGGTCAAGCTTAAGGCGGATCCGGACGTGCTGTGGACTATCTACGGAGGGACGACACTTGGAGTCCTAAAGACTTGTTCTTGTTCGGTTCGGGCGTAGCTAGGGAAGGCACGCAACAAAGAGTTTGCATCTAAACTATGCTAAATGATTACGTGTAAATAATATGCTTTCCTGGCTTTATGGTTTTTCCGCATGATTTATGAATTGTCATATGTATCATAACCTAACAGTGGTATCACGAGCCTCTTATTATTTTCATAATCTAAATTGCATGAACATGGTTAAATATTACAAATTTGCAAGAATTAAAAGGGGTGATTAATTTTCGTAATTGTTAATTAATTGCAAATTGCGTTTATTTAATTATACGTACGCAGTTTTTTGGCAGTTTCTTCGTTACTCATCCAAATCGAGTGATTTTTGTGTCAATTCCGCATGTAAAAGGCATTCTAAAATTTTGACAAAAAAAGTACTTTTCGGCCGAATCCAGAATTCTCAAATTCGAAGCCTAACTATGACTTTTCGGAGGTTTTAGTTTTTCGAATGCAAAATTTCGTAAATTTAAGATGTTAAATTAAATATTTGCGATTCTTGTTGATAAATCTTGAATTTTTGATTGACCTACTGTATATGTTTAACAAGTTTGAATGCCTAACCTTGTTAATTATGCAATCTAATTTGTAGTTATGATTAATTTGTTGAAAATTGGAATAATTTAGAATTAATTTGATTTTCATAATTAGTTATAATTTCCAAACTTAAAAATTGAGTTATAAGGTGCCATGCCAAAATATACACTTGCTTGGATATCCTTTACATCAATCTAGTAATAGTTTTCGCTCAGCGAGGTGTTACTTATTGGTCCTAAAGGGGCAAGGTACACAAATAATTGTGAGTACATGTTAGTTTTGGTGAAACTCATCGATATAAGTAAGGAGTCCTTTTATGTCGTGGCAAAATCGATAGGTTTACCTAATAAGTTCTTAGACGTACCTATCAACCAAGAGTAGTTTCTAGACTATTAGCAAAAGGCTTTTGCTTACCTAAAATATTTTAGAATTGAGTCGACAAACTGTGCTTAATTCTTCAATGGTTTTAGGGTCTTAGAATCATTTTATTCACACCTGCCGGAACACATAATTCGAATAAAATGCCAATAACTTGTTTGAATTGCATGGTTGCTTTAATTTTCAAGTTATTATTCATGATAAATGTTTAGACTTTGCATGCTTCAATGTATGTTTTAATTATTTTTTATAATTAAATATCTTGCACTGCAGTAAATCCTTTTAGAAAGATAACAGTAAATTTCCTCGATTGGTAGTGAATCCAAGAACGATTCACGGAAATGAGAGAAAATGAGCAATTTAAAATGTATGTTTCTTATAGCGACTTTTATGGTTGTTTTCGAGTATCAAAATCGAATGGCAAACCAATTGGTGCTTGTGAATTCAAAATACACTGTAGTTTTGAGATCATAAAGCATTGAGCTTAAACGCTCAGCTTTACCAATGGTTAACAACCTAAACATCTTTGTCCATTTAATTCTCGAATGAGTCTAGTCCCTAGACATTCGAATAGATCGATGCTTAGAGAACTTTAGAAGCTTCTGGTAAGATCATCTAGTTGAAACAAAATATTCAACATAAATTAAAATGGTAAAAACCTTGTTGGTGACATTGGACATGTCTAACAAAGTATAAAAGTCAACACTAAAGAAATCAATTCTTAAGACTATAAGAAAGGGTACAAGAAATAGGAAAACGAGGAACAAATGAAAGGAATTTACGATTCCGTTTCTACCTATAAGTTTATGTTTAAAGAGAAGTGACCTAGCAATCAAACTTCCTTGGTATCATATACCGCTTGAGGTTCTTACTTCGGTAATAACTCAAACAATGGAAGCTAGGATACACTAATGACCTACAAGTGGGAAATGAAGCATGGCAATGCTACATTAGTTGTAGGGTCATCTAGTTTGTTTTAAGTCCTTTCAAAGGCTGGAACTTAATGGCTATTTTGTTCCATAATCAACATACCTAAATTTCTGTTTTCAAACACAGAAAGACTCACATTCAAGAAATACAAAAACAATGTTTGTTTGTTTATTTGAATGAAATGGTCAATTACAGGTTGAGTCAATATGCTTGATTAAAACAAACAACTCTTTAAAGAACTTTACTAGGTTCAAATCAACCCCTTGATTTGAGTTCCACTAATCTTTGGCATTGTTGCTTAGACCATATCAACAAGTTAACATTCATAAGCTCTATTTTGATGGACTTTTGAAAGTTGATTGATTTCTAGATCATTTTAAGACAACTAGTCTTACTTGTTGAAAGTAACAAAAGATATGAACTATTGTTAGAACGCCTAGACAATAGAGTTCAAAGCTAAAGAAATATTTTATGACTTTATTATTTCACATGGATTTGAGTGAATATAGGTTTATTTACTCAAATGTGATATAAGTTGAATCTGTTTGGCTAGTTCAAAGATTCAGAAGTATAAAATCCACTTGGCAAGAAATCATAAAGATCTAGGTTAGATCATGTTGATGATTACTTGAGACCAAATATGATCATCAATGATTGTGTGTTGTAATTTCACAATCTAGGTCCATAAGATATGGCATATCTTAGTTGGAATAATCGAAGTCAATTAGTACTTGATTCGATCAATGATGGATCATAAAGAATTTTCCTATAATTTCTAAAACAAAATGCTCAACTACCACCAAACTAAACCAAATTCGTCAAAGCTATTGAAAAGTAATTTCAGAATAACTTTTCATAAAATATATCTAGAGAGTTGCAAAACTCAGTGGGAGCTTAGTGTTTGTCATTCGACAAACTAAGGCTCAAGTATAGATATATGTTTCATTATGATTTATTCAAATGAAACACAAGGGTATTGTTTCTACCACGAATTTTTGAGAACATAATGTTTGTTTGCTCGAAATAATGTCCTTTTGGAGATTCGTTTCCAAAATGACAAGTGGGAGAAAATAGACCTCGAAAGTCTTCGAGGCGAACAACAAACATAAACGGACATTCCGGAGGCTTTTCGAAGTGCTTTAGAAAAACCGAACTTATTCTTTAAGGACTTTAGAAGTGGCTTTAAAGAATAGACATCTCTTAGAAGACTTTACAAGTGCTTCAAAGAGAATAGAATATTCAAAGGACTCTCAAAGTGCCTGATGATATTCTATTGTTTGATGTTCTATACCCAAGTAGGCATAGAGTTCAAGTCACTGGAACTATGAGATTCTTCTATTAGATAGTAAAGAAACATAGAGTTCTGGTCAATGAAACTATGAGATTCTTCTATTAGATAGTGAAGAAACCTACAACTTGCAGTCAAACTATTATCATGTAGATTAATGAGTTTGTGACTTGTAAGAAAGCTATGACGAAACCTAGATTCCCTAAAATGGTTAGAGGCCATATATAGACTCAAATATTTTAAATGGTTAGAGGCCATAAAACATACTCAATGTTTTGATGACAAAATTGAAATTTTGTTGATTTGCAAGAATAGGTTCACACCTATTGGTTGCAAGTTTGTTTTAAGGATAAAAACCATCAAACATGAAATTGTGTTCACACACAAAGCGAGATTAGTTGCTAAAGGTTACAAGCAAATTCATGGTGTGAATTGTGTTGAAACCTCATGCATAATCGTAATGCTCAAGTCTATAATTCAAGCAATGATTGCATATTGGTACATATAGCAATTGGATGACAAAACGTATTCCTCAATCAAATGTTGGAATAAACTATGTACATGGTATGTCATAGGATTTGTGGATCCAAATAAATGCTTGAAAGAGAAAGCTAGCTTATAAAATCTAAGTACAGATTTAAGCAAGCAATTGAGAATTGGAATTATATTTTAATGAAGCTAATAAGTATTTTAGTTTCATAAAATATACATGATTCTTATAGATATATAAGAAGTTTAGTGGGAGTACATAAAAACTTAATTGGTCCTATGTGTATCATACACATATCTCTCTATTGTAAAATAACATTCAAATGCTAATGACTTAGATTTGAGATTATTCATCAATGATGGACCATGGCGAAACTTAGTACATACTGGGTATTAAGATCTATTTACAAAGATCTTATGATATTGTTTTGGATTAAGTAATGGCATTTACTAAATCAAACACGAAAGTCTCCATTGGAGATATTCGACCCATGTGAATAAATCTAAGTAAAGGATGTTTGAACTATGTATAAGCATTTACTAAGTTAAACATCAAAGAGTCTAAATGAGATTCTTAACCTATATTATATGTCAAAGAATTTAGCTGAATTTAGTATCTACTGAAACTAGATAAGCTAAAGTTACATGAATAGAATTCAATTGGGAATTATTCTGCAAAAGAATTTATCATGTATGATATAATATGAGGATCGCCAAAAACGTATCGTATGACTTTAGGCATGACGAACATATACCAATCTCTATTGATCTAAGTGAAGATTAACTAGATTGAGATCAAGAATACTTATGGTACTTGAAAAGGTACATAGGAATAGTTCTTGATTCAAGGAAATAAAGATATGCTAAATATTGATGCTACACGCATAAACACTGGCAAAGGATCAAGCAAAGACCCTTTGGAGTTAACCATTGACAAGGACGAGCTAAAGAGCATCGTGTTTCAAAATGGCAACATGGATTGGAGACCATGAGTTGTTGCGTGGGAAATTAAAATAATAATTTCTATGTTCTAAGATATAGTTGGAGAGTCTTCCACATATCTATGAACTGCTTGGATAGGTAAATCCAAACAAAGCATCACTAGCAACCTATACAGTTGAAGTAAAAGTAATTATTGCCTAAGAAGCAATAAAACAGGGTTGTTTAAAGTTCTTCACTGAACTTGGGTAGATCACCTATCTGCTGGCTTGATGGTTCTTCATTGAAAAATGCGTAGAACCACTCTTGAAGCAAGAAAAACGTCTGCTAACTTGATGGTTCTTCATTGAAAAATGAGTAAAACCACCATCAAAGCAAGAAAAGACTAGATCACAAAATAAACATACTCAAAAGATCTTATCATCTATCTCGAAGAACATTCGATGAATAGGATATTAAGATTGGCAAAGCATGATAACTAAACCTATGCAACAAGTGAGAAACAACACTCACATTGTAGCACTGGAAATCAAGCATAGCTTTGAATTCCATGAACTGTTTTAGAAGATGGGTTTGAGGCCCATGGTGGTAAAACATTGGGGTTGAACATTTATCATATATAAAATGAATTTTCATATTCCATTAAATCTTGGTTTAGTATTAAATGATGAGTCCCTTCAATTTGACGGTATATTCAAGATAGACTGTCAGGACCAGTCCTGTGACTAAGAAATGTCTATCAAGTGAACTTGAATGTCAAAGGTTGAAAATGGTCCCTAGTCGGAGTTTTCTATAAAATTGGACGCATAGAAAACGTTAGACGATTAGAATGCAAGATGACTAGTAGTTCTGTTTCTTGAACTATGTGGACATGGCAATGTCATAATCATTTGCATAGATACTTACTTTGGGAAGACTAGTATTGGACAAGACCTATGAAACTTTACTGTAAGAGATGAAAATCTGTCATAAGTAAATTTCATTAAAATTATTAGACACTAAATCCTCAATACCTGAGTGATTTGAGATTACTTGTTTGAGAACTGGTTGCTTTGACGTTGACCAACCGTCGCACCGTAAAAGGAGGCTATAAAGGCAACGCTCAGGTAATCACCTATCAAACGAAGTCTAATCTCAAGATCGCAAGATTGAGATTTTCCTCCCATAAATCGGGATGAGATGCTTAAAAGTTGTACAAGGCCACTCGGAGAGCTAGAAACTGTGAAATGCATGGCCGTGCTCGGATGAATCATAGGCTATGATTATCTGTTTATTTGATCAGTTGAACTCTGAAACCGAGGAACACCTCTGGACATAATAAGGATGACAACTCTTACCTTATGTTCAAGAGCAAGCATCGAGCGACAAAGGAATTAGGAAATGCACACTTGTCCCTAACAAGTGGGAGACTGAAGGAAATAATGCCCTTGGTCCAAGTATGCATTCTATGTTAAGTCTAATAAATGCGGTTCAGTATTAATTAACAAGTTAATAATTCAGTGAGATCAAGTGAGCTGAATGCCTAGCTAGAGGCCGCTTCAGTTCAAGTGGAATTAATGATATTAATCCACACCTTACTCTTGACTGAACCCGTAGGGTCACACAAATAGTACGTAAACGGATCAAGTATTTAATGGCATTAAATACTCTATCTATGGATATTCGGAATCGACGGATCTTGGTTTCAGTGGGAGCTGAGATCGTCACAGGCAAGAAATGAATACTCCGGAAACGATGATATTACCGGAAACGGAAATATGGATCGTATCGGAAATGTAAATATTATCCAAGTCGTAGATGTTGCCGGAAACGGAAACATGGTACGTATCGGAAAATATTATCGAAAATGGAAATATTGCCGGAATCGGAAATATTGCCGGAAACGGAAATATTGTCAGAATCGGAAATATTATCGGAATCCGAAAATAATTCCGGAAACGGAAATATTAAATATTTGTTCGAAACGGAAATTGATTCCGGAATCGGAAATATTAAATATTGTTCGTATCGGAAATGAATTCCGGAACCGGGAATTTAATCGGAAGCGTATCGTACGAATAAGCATCGGACGAGGCCTGCTGGACGAGGGCCCAACACGAAGCCAGGCCATCGCCCAGCAAGCCACACGCATCCAACAACACGCCAATGCCTCGACCAGGCCCAGCGCAAGGCCAGTCCCAGCCAAGGCTGGCGCGCGCGCACAAATGGGCTGCGGGCAGTGGGCCTGTGCGCCGTGCGCACAGCGTGGGCCGCAAGGCTTGCGCATGGGCGTGCGATGCTCGTGCGGTGCGTGTGTACGTGCTATACGAATCCTAAAGCTATCGGAATTCGTGCATAGATTAAATCCTAATCCTAAAAGATTAAATTAATTATTTAGAGTTCTAATAGGATTCTAATTAATTAATTAGTATTCTAACAGGATTCGAAATCCTTTCCAAGGTTCTATAAATATATGCCTAGGGTCATAAATTTATATACGAGTTTTTCATAGAGTATTCAAGTATTCAAAGTGATTTTTGAGAGCAAAAATTCAGTCATACAATTGCCTAATAAGTGCCGAAAATTCTAAGTACCTTAAGGGCGATCCTAGTTGGTCAAGCTTAAGGCGGATCCGGACGTGCTGTGGACTATCTACGGAGGGACGACACTTGGAGTCCTAAAGACTTGTTCTTGTTCGGTTCGGGCGCAGCTAGGGAAGGCACGCAACAAAGAGTATGCATCTAAACTATGCTAAATGATTATGTGTAAATAATATGTTTTCCTAGCTTTATGGTTTTTCCGCATGATTTATGAATTGTCATATGTATCATAACCTAACATTAATTTTTTAGACCTCATTTGAGTTTAGCTCACCAATGATGATAAGCTTAGATTGATCTTGCTAGATTGATTTTCTTCTTTAAAAAAATTACAATAAAGGGGTTTGGATTGAGTTCCTATCCTACTTATGAGACATCATTGTTAGACCAAACCACCCAGAATCCCTACCCAACTACTACAAAATTATTCTCACCACCAACGAAAATCTCCAAACCAACCCATAACGAATTCAAATGTCGTATCCCACCATCGACGAAAAGCGTCCAATCCCATCCACGACACCAAAAATGACCCCCATAAAAACACATGAAAACCACCATGATCCACCCACCCTAAAATCAATCACCACCACCCCCTGAAGTTCACCAAGAATCATGAATTTTGCCTTTCAATTGTCAAATTTGATTGTGAAAACTTTAACTAAAAGATTAATTGTGGATGTCAAAATCAACCATGAGAACTATGATTAAAATGAGTACGTAATCGTGGAGCTCAAATTCGACCATGAAATATGATTCAAATTAGAAAATAAATACATAGTAATAACTATGAAAAATAGTTATATTATCTACTTTCTTACATGTTTCTCATAACAAATATATATCTTCTCCTACTGACATGAGTTGATTGAATATTTTCGCAGTGTGTAAAGGAGTAGTAATATTGGTAATACAATCATACTTTTTTTTTTGTTTAAAGAGGAGAAGGGGTTTTGACTTTTGAATGTTTTTTTTAGTATATCATTTGACTAAAATTTTCTGTAGGTAGCATGTATGACGTGTCAAATATAAGTATGATTTGCCACGTTTATTTTGCAATGTTTGTTGTTTCTTACTTTCTTTCGTTTGTATCTGCTTCTTTTAATTCCTCCTTCTTCAACCCCCCTCCTCTGCTTTGAGCCCTTTCTTCATCCGTTCATCCCTCTGTGAAATTAATGAGAGTAATATTGTAGAAGATCTCCAATATCGACTTTAATTTGGAGAAGGAAACAACAATCTGTGAAATTGTTGAGAAAAAAAGGGGAAAAAATGAGAGATGATAAAATACACAAGCTGCAAGAAGGATAATCAAGAGATGAACCCAACAATTTTTCAATTCAATCAACCCAAATCAAATTATGAATATTACTCAACAATTCATCCAACCAACAACGATAATTACCCAAAAATAAGATTATAATTCCTATACTTAACCAAAGTTCCTTTTTAAGTAAAAAAAAACAGGGCTAGCAATTTATACCTGCGAATTTTTCTTGAATGATGGATTAATTGTGCTTGATTGTGTTAAGTGATGCGTCGTTGTCACTTTTGCTTGCCGATTTCATCAATGAAAATGCAGTAAGAAGTTTGGTGAAGGTCAGTTATGGCGGAGAGAGAGGAGCGAGGAAACGACGGCATACAATAAGTCATTAACTGCATAGTGCATATCCTTTTTTTTTATTTTTTTTTAATTTCTTTTCTGCTATGAGTCATTAAATGATAAACGCCACGTACACATATGTGGGAGAGAAAAGCCAAAGGTTACCGGTTGACAGAAAAATGTTCCGGTTACCAGTTAGATAACTTAATAATAATAGATGGGTATAAAAGGTTAACTTAATTAGATAACTTCAAAAAAAAAAAAAAAACTTAATTAGATATAATCAAAAGTTAGACTTAATAAAAATAAATGGAGCAAAGGTCGAATTATTCCCATCAAATTTTCCTTATTAAAATGATAAGAGTAGAATAAGTTAATTGTAGATATAAAAATAACAGAGATGTTTCTATATTTATTGGATTGATTAAATTTAGCAACTTTGAAATATGTTTGAAAATTTTCAATATCCATATATTTTTGTTATTCAAGTTTTCACTTTCTACATTTAAAGATATGTAAATTGATTTTATTTATTTTATGCAAAAAGTATTTATTATGTTTCCTAATTTAGCCCGTGAATGAGAGTTAAGGGATTGAGGTTTGGAAGCCTCTCATTCACCATCACTTTGTTTTAATAATGTAGATTAGTTTTTGAAGTTTATTTAATTCTTATTTTCTTGTAAATCCCCTGTTTTGGTTTCCAAGGTACACTTTGTTAATAAACTTTATTTTTGAAATTATTTCCTGATTCTTAAAGCTATCAGCATTTTTTCTGGGGCATAACTCCTTCAATACTTACCAAATTAAGAATTTCTTGGGCCTAAATTCATCAGATTTTATTATGTACAACTTTTACAATTTTATTTTTGCAAATTCTGCACCAAAATAACTGGAATTTGTAAATAATCAAATAACATGGCATTTCCGTAATTAAATCGGTAGAAAACTAGAAAAAAAAGGTGAAAATAAAAGAAAATGAAAACAATGGATAAAATTTTAGGTTAAATGAATAAAATGTGAGCGTATATAAATAAAAAAATTAAAATTAAATGTATATCTTGAAAGTCTATTTATTTACAATTATGCCATGTGATTTGTACTCCCTCTGTATTTATTTAAGAGATACACTTGGCCGGGCAAAGGTATTAAGAAGAATAATTGAATGAAATAAAATAGTAAAGCAATTGGGGTTGGGTAGATAATTTAATAAGTAAACAAGTGAGAACCATGTCGTTTTGGGGGGTGAGAGGTGGGGTGGGTTATGAAATTATTTGTTTAATAGGATGGTGGGTCATATGATAAATTAGATGTACTCCCTCCGTTTCTTTTTGATCTTCCTGTTTGGAGTTTTGGGTGGAAATTAAGAAACTGGAATATTTTAATGATTGGGTGTAAATAATAAATAAATGAAGAAAGTAATAAAGAAATGAAGGAGAGATAAGATATTTTTATGAAAGTAATAAAAAATCATAAAAGTGGGGTTGGGTGGGTGAATAGGGAAATGTGAATAAATTAAATAAGGGATGGTGAAGAAATTTATGGTAAAAAGTCATGTCCCAAAATAGAAACAGGAACATCAAATAGAAACGACATTTATAGAAACAGGAAGATCAAAAAGAAAATGGAGGGAGTATTATTTAATTAGATGGTAGGTTGATAGGTTACTAAAAATGGCAAGTCTATCTCTTAAATAAATACGGCCGAAAAAAGCAAGTATATCCCTCAAATAAATAAAGAGGGAGTACTATAAACTTTATTGATTTGAAATCACCCAAAAGACCCCACATGATAATCCCCACACACGTGATGGTAATTTTCAGAAACATGACTTGAAAATATCCAAGATAAAACTGGTTTTGTGAAAATAAACTTTCAAAAGAAAGAAACTGTTAAACATATACGGAGTAGAAGATAACAATGTAATATACTTAACTTGTACGGAGTATTTCAATTAATCAGTTAGGTTAAGGCTCTATTCTATTCGACTTATTTGTCTAAATTTATATTATTTGAACTTGAATTTAACTAAACTTATCTTAACTTATCTTAACGTATTTTATCTGAAAGAACTTATTTTTTGTGAAACAAATTTATTTGTGTGTGAAAATATTTCAAAAAACCTACTTTCTCTGAGCTTATATTATATGAACTTATTTTGTCTGAAATAAGTCAAAATAAATAGAACAAAATATAGCCTAAATCACAAACTCAAGGTAAATAAAATAAGTCAAACAAAACATAGCCTAAATCACAGAGTCGGAGCAAGTATTTATAGAAGGAAAGCTATAATAGTTTCTTTTTAGAAATGCCATTTTTCTAGTTACAGAAGAGGAGATGAGGCCTGAGGGTGGAACTATAGACCTGTGGTGGTGGTGAACTGGTAATTATGATGATAATCATAATCGTCTATGGAGGACCGATGAGGCGAAGGGAGATAAGATCTTACTCCCTCCGTTTCTTTTTGTTTGTTACGTTTGAACTTTTACACGTTTATTAACGTATAATAAAGATTTTTTTTATTATTAAAAAAGTAAACTCAAATAAACTCTCAATCCACTAATAATTACAATAACTAATAAGATTGTTTTATTTATCAAAATAAAACAATAATGGAAAAATACAAAGATTGCTAACTTAACATACTTGGGAAATTGTAAAGAAATTTAATGAGTTGAAAAAATTGGACCAATTAAAATTAAAAGCTGACACAAAAAATGATTCTCTCACGTAACAAACATTGTGAAACACCCTAAAAGATAACAAACAAAAAGAAACGGAGGGAGTATGATATTTTGACCTCTGATAACAGATTTCATTTCAGAAGTATATTTGTTCAATTACATTCGGGGAAATAGATGACATTTCCCTAACTTCTACCCCCTCTCCAGCCAACAAAAATGAGCCAGGATTCAACCCCCTCCTCCTCGCCCCGAATGACTACCCTTTCTATTACCCCCAATCCAGGCACACCTTTACACAATCATCCCAAAAGAATCACCTTTGGTCGTATAATATACAGTGTATTTTACTAGCAGCTAACATCAGAAGAGCTCCTATAAATGCAACAGAGGAAGCCTATATACTCCTATAATCGACCATCAGTTTCTTCCAGAGTTCAATGTACTAGCAGCTTTTAGTTTGATTACTGTTTGAACCAGTGACCTTGCTTGTCTTTTGCTCTGGATTTTGATAGCAGATTATAACATGCACAACGACCAATCTTCAGCGTAACGGCATCAGTACACCCCATATTGCCTCACCTAGCACTTGCAAACGAGGACGGTTATTTTGCCCCTTGTATCATCATCACAAGTGATCTTTGCAAGTCAAATTAAGATGAAAACTTGGCTATGATTAGGCTCACAAAGATGAAGATAACATAGAGGCCAACAAGGCAGAAACCCCAGAACCTTGGAACCCGGAATCTAGACCAAGTCACAACTAAAAGTGACCCCATCAAGCTCAAAAATAGAAACACAAATGCTATCACAATGCTGACGTGGAAATGGAGCACATATGGTTCAGGAGAGACCTTGGCTGTCTGTATCAGTAAAGCTGTCCCAAGCCCAATGAGCATGTTAAACATCGGGCCTGCAAAACACCCTGCCATAGCCAATGCAGGCTGTCCTGCTTTAGCAACTGCCACATCAGCAACAAGATCGCCAACTGAGTTCCCCCATGCAAGCACCGTCAGTCCAAGAATTGAGGGTGGCAAGTTGAGAATCTGTCCTAATGCTGCAAGACAGTTGAGTAGTTCTCCAGCCACATTGGATATCCAGAAGACACTCATCACAAAGGCCACTAGCACAACATGGATTTTCTCCGTTTTGGGAGGTTCTTTTTCAACAATATAGTGAACTATTGCTAAAGAGGAGCTTGAGAAGAACACCACAGACCATAGAGGAAGGTGCATTTGTGGAAACAAAAATATGACGGGATGTGACATGTGCATAAATGATTTGCAAGAGTAAAGAAGTGCAAGTGGACAAAGAGCGATATTTGCTGACTGATAAAATCGGCTCCACTCTGATGGAGAACTCTGGGGAATCGTCAGCTTCAGAAGTAGAGAGACTGGAACTTCCCATATCTTTGAGATCTAAGGATAGCAGAGAGAAAACTGGTGTTACTCAATGAAGTTAGTTCAAACAAATAAGAGAGTTGATAAGATCAACACAAAATAATTTCAAGGGAAGGGGGGATTTCCATCTACCCCCATCACGGAGGGAAAAACTACACTAAACCAAATCTTCCAATTTTCTGGGTAATATTGGCAGCCATGGTCTAAACACATTGCTCTAAACCCTAAATGGAGCTAGTTTTCAGCAATTACCAGTTATCCGTCTACTGATCTCAGATAGAAGATTATCATTCTCCTGAATTAGGAAATATGGTCATCAATCATTCCTGTTTTCGCATGGTAACTTGGAAATTTTCATTTTCAGTATTATTCATAGTATAAAAGAAAGAAAACACTAGAAAACCAACAGAGTTTGACTATACCATATGACAAGACTATCAGGTGAACTAAAACAGATTTTGCACCCCACTATGATTACAAGGATCCCCTAAACATTCTAACCCTCCCTGCCTCTCGACATATCTTTTATATATGTACCAATAAATGTACATTACGATCGTCCAATTAAAAATAAGCAGCTGCTAATCCCCTGCTTCAGCCTAAACAGCACACCAATTTTGCACGTATGCTTCTATATGTGCACTCGGTGAACAAATAACTACTCAATGCTATAGCATGTTACTAGTTGCTCAAATTTCAAACAAGATTCCACAAAACAGGCACAGTACTAATAATTTTCAATGGACTATTGAAAAACAGGCCATCAAAACAAACTACAGCAAGCAAAGGAAGCAACACCATTTTAACAATGTCTTATACAAGAAACACGCAATCCAATCATGCCAAATATGCAAACATTCAAGAAACAAATCTTAAGCTTTCTTTCAGAGCACATGATGCAAAATCATATCCACAACCCAATGCACAACAATTGAATCTACTCAGAAGATATATTTAATCCAAACCATTTCAGTTTTCAGCCACGAATGCATTAATTCAAACAACTTACTTCCTAAATGATCCCTCTAGAAGAGGTGGTTCTAACAATCTTTGTAGATACTTTGTTCTCTACTTCTATCTGGGAAAAAAAAAACCTAAGAAAAAGAACTTTGTTTCTGCCAAACTAAATAATCAAAAGGAAACATGTTGAAGCTCACTACTTCTAAAAGTGGAATGCCGTTTCATCTCAAAAGTGCATTTGTTGAATAAAAATCTCAATCTTGCTCACGGTCCTCATGGAATGCTATCAACAGCAATGAAAATGTTCTTCTAACCCATGTGCGTTGAGCTATTTATCTTTTTTTCATCCCTTTTTCTCCATTGTCAACATATTTGCTTACCCTAGGTAGTGCTGCTGAACTGAACCATATTTACACTTCTATGAATCAACAGGAGCTATTGCAAATTTGCAATACCAATGGAATTGAAAATCTTCTACTTCTGTGAAAAAAAAATCCATCTTCGACTTGTTCAACACAAATAAGTTCATCAAAGTTCAGATAAGTTCAACAAAAATAAGTTTTGTCCAACAAAAATAAGTCAGAGAAGTTAATTTCAGTCAAATTCAGGTGAACCAAACAAAGCCTAAGTTGATGTGAGTAACTAACTTTGATTGTGGGTCAACAAGATTTTTATGAAACCTTTGAGTAACTAATTTGATGATTATTCACATACTTGCAGTAGTAGAGCACTTGGTGTCATAGAACTCTATTCATCACTCAGTAGTAGAGTACTTGGTGTCATAGAACTCTAGTTAGATGGTCGTCAGTAGTAGTCATCACTCATCCCAATCTCGCATGGTAACTAGGAGTACTTAACATTAATCATAGTCTAGAACTTTAGAAGTAAGAGAATACTAGCAAACCTACAAAATAGAAGAAGTGGAGAATATCATGTGAAGAGACTATCCGATAAACAAAAACAGAAGTTTCACCCCCACTATGATTACAAGCATCCTTGTGAAGTTTTGATCATCTTACTCCACAAATCCTCAATACGGCAATCTAACAATCTAACTTACAACAAACGCAAACCATATAACAAGATGGCAGGATTGTAGCTTGAGTCCTTGAACACCACACCACTTTCGCCTTTTATGCTTATTGGTACTTGCCGTAGTAGAGTACTTGCTACTATGAACCTGGCAAGTATTCTACTATTATTCACATACTTGCAGTAGTACAGTACTTGCTCCCACGCTTGCAGTCTATGAGCCTGGTAAGTATTCTATACTATGAGACAGACACATATACAAGTTGCTCTGATTCTAAGTCAGAACTCCAAAAGACGGACACAGTCTCAATACTATTTAATACACTCAGTTTCTAAAACAAGCAACCAGATGCCTCGTTACAATCAGAAACCAACCACCACCACCCCATATTTTCCCACACATAACTGGACGTTCTTCACGTTCATCAACTAAATGGATCATCCATCTTCTACGCGGAAACAGAGAGGACCTTCCTCGAAGCAAAGTAAGCAGTAGTATGTCAAATTATGTTTGCAAGCTCACCCCAAAACTTGGTAAATCACATAACTAAACCGATTCAATCATGAATCATGTATCACTTATCAACACCCAACCTAGCAAAATTAAGGTTCTTCTGAAACACACGGTGCAAAATCATCAAATTACAATCATTTCATATGAAGTAAATAGGATTCAATTCAAACAAAAATAGCAAAATCAAGTAAAAAGCTGAGAATATACCTTCTTTAAAGCCGGAAAAACCCCAGAAGTTTTCCCATGAACTTGATGATCACCCTTTTCAGAATCCAACAATTCTACACAATTTTGCGCCTCAAAATCAACAATTTTCTTACTCCCACTTCCAAAATCCATCCAAAACACAAACCCAACAAAGAACAAATAAAACCCAACAAATCCAATAGCCTGCCAAAAATACAATTCCCCGCTCAAATACACATAAAACAGAAGAAACGCAGCCATCAAATAGAACAGCACATCCCTCACAAACGAAGACGGATCGACACTAAACGGCGCCGCATAAATCCCAACAAACCCCACAACAAAAGCTGATACAAAAGTCCCCGCCGACAGAATAGCCCCAAACCCAGTTCGAGTTTCTCCCCCAGCAACGGCGGCAACGGACGCGAAAACATCGGGAGCGCCGTTTCCTAAGGCGAGGAGTGTAACGGCGGCCATGGAGGGGGAAAGAGAGAGGTGCGAAGACAGGGTGGTGACGATGAGAGAAAAGCGGGTTTGGGCGGTTTTAATGAGGATGTAGAAGTGGAGTAAAAGGGTAAGGAAGAGGATGAGGAGAGAGAAAGTGGGGTTGGAAGGGAAGAAGCAGGTGTGAAGAGAGAGATAGTTGAGGAATCCGCCATTGATGGAGAAGATTGAGCAGGGGTTTGGGTTGGGGTTTGTGAGGAGGGATCTGTGAGTTGGGTAGGGGTTAGAGGAGAGAGAAAATGGGGTAATGAAGAAGAAGAGGAGAGTGGAAAGGATTTGGAGGGAGATTATTATTGCCGATTTTGCCATGCCATTAGAGATTGGAGTTGGAGGAATCAGAAATGGCGTTTTGAAGGTCAGTTGGGTTTTTTTGATGGTGGTGCAGTTGACTGTAAAGTGGGAGTTGAGAGTGTGGAGAATTTTTCAGGGGGTTGAGTGTACAGCTGACTCTTAATTCGATTTTGCGCGTTTTCGTGTGCTGTTGTTTTTATCAGGGTAAACTTCAGTTGCTAGACTTGAGTTCGCATTCGACTCGAGATCTTAACGAGCCAAGCCCAACTATCTTAGGCTTAGCTCTAAAAATTTCGAGAAAACTCGAGCATGTCTAAATCAATAGTATTTCTTAACAATAAATGACTAGTAACATTTAAAAATAGTGTGACTTAGAGTCCAACATTGGTGGAGTAAGATTGTGTATTTGTGTGGAAGCTAGTTTGCATGTATGGAGTAAATCAAACTATCAAGAATCATTTGCACACTAGTATTAGTAATGAATTACACTTGCTCATATCTCTGCTATTTTAAGAATACTATTTTAAGAATACAGAGAACAATGTGATTTCTATCAACATTTTGTCTTTGTTTTACCATTATATATATATATATATATATATATATATATATATATATATATATATATATATATGTATATATATATTGACAGGCACAAAACAAATACTTAGCTGCTTTGCTGGAGACCATTCACCCTTGCTTGGACAACAAGTTTATGGGCGTCCAGCGTAGCTTGTCTACTAGAGAACTTAATTTTACAATAATTGAAATTTAAAGAGCTACCTAAATTATAAATATCATCAATGATGTTTTTAAGGAAATTGGGAGCTTCTTGTATATCCTTCAGGAAGCCAATTAGAGATTTGCAGTCTGTATTGATGGTAATATCCTTGGGAAATGATAAATCCAAGGAATAATTCACTTGTTCCAAGGAAATCTTCTTTGAAAAAATGTGGATTTCCTTGGAAGAAGTAAAAATTTCTTTGGATTTATCACCTCCCAATATCCTTGTATTCCTCCTCTAAGACCCTGTTCTTTTGGATTTTTTTGCAGTTTCATTCAGTTCAGTTCAGTTCAATTCAGCTCCATTAAGTTCAGTTCAGTTCAGCTTCATTCAGTTCAGTTCAAAAGAACGGATTAATCTTTCTTTGTAATTATTTTTATTCTTGATATTGCAATTAAAATTGACAATTATTACTTATATATATAATTATTATTATTATCGTTATTATACTTAAATATTACTATTACTATATTAATATTATATGTAATTATTGTTATTAATAAAAAAGTATGATTATTGTAGTTATTATTTATTATTATGAGTATTATTATAAATATTAACATTATATTTATTATTAATTATTAATTATTTTATTATTTTATTATTTTATTATTTTATTATTTTATTATTTTATTATTTTATTATTTTATTATTTATTATTTGTTATTTGTTATTTATTATTTATTATTAATTATTAATTCTTAATTTTTAATTGCTAATTATTTATTATTTTATTATTTTATTATTTATTACGGAGTATTTATTATTTATTATTTATTATTTGTTATTTGTTATTTGTTATTTGTTATTTGTTATTTATTATTTATTATTTATTATTTATTATTTATTATTTATTATTTATTATTTTTATTTATTATTTATTATTTTTATTTATTATTTATTATTTATTATTTATTATTTATTATTTATTATTTATTATTTATTATTTATTATTTATTATTTATTATTTACTCCCTCCATTCCTTTTTGTTGTACCCATAAGGAATGTTGGGGGTATTTTAAGAAAACTGAATCTTGGGTTGTATTGGGATATGAGTAATGATTGGGTGTAAGAATAATGATTGTGTGTAAGAAAAAGAATAAAGTAAAGAGAGAGAAAGTATTAAATTAATTGGGGAAAAAGTAGATATTTATTAAAGTATTGAATAAATTGAGTTACAATTTCTGTCACATGGACAAACCCAGAAAATTCAAACCAAAAAATCGACAAAAAATCAACCAAAAATTCGGAAAAAATCAACCCAAGATTCGACCAAATATAACCAAAAAATTCGACCAAGATCAAGGCAAAAAATCAACCAAATCAACTCAAAAATTCGACAAGAAATTCGACCAAAATCAACCCAAAAAATTCAAACAAAAATCAACCCAGAAAATCGATAAAAATCAACCCAAAAATTCGACCACAATCAACCCAAAAAAATAACAAAATTCAACCCAAAATTCGACCAATATCAACGAAAATAAATCGACAAAAATCAACCAAAAAACCATACCAAAATCAACCCAAAATTTCAACAAAAAATAACCCAGAAATTCGTAAAAAAATCGACAAACATCAACCTAAAAAATTCGAAATAAGGCAAAAATAAATTCAAACCAACGTGATCTCAATATCACGATTTTGAGGATTTAGAGGCCAAATTCGACCATGAAAACTCTAGATCTAGAGTTTTCATGGTCGAATTTCACCATCTAAAGCCATAATACGCATTCTACAGCTTTTTCTGGCGGGTGGTGGTGGCGGAGGTGTGGTGGTGGTGGCGATCTAAAATTTCACCTCCAGATCTTAAGAACAGAGATATTGTGGAGGAGAGAGAATCTTAGAGTTTTAAGAAATCAGAGATTTTAGAGGAGAGAGAGAGAGAAAAACGTGAGAGCAAGTATGGAAAATGAAGAACAATTTGGGGTTCTTGAGAGTTGCAGAGGTTTTGGAGGAGAGAGAGAGATAGAGCAAAATGAGAGGAGGAAGGAGAGAAATGAAGAGAGAGAGAGAAATGAATTTTGTCATGAATTCATGATAGGGACGGTTCAAATGGGTGGGGAAATGGGGAAGATTTAAGAATAAAATAAGAAAAGTGGTGAAATTTAGGTGTGAATAAGAGTAGAATCTTAAGGTTTTTTGGTAAATAGTGGGGAATCTTAGGGTAAATTGGTAAAAAAACTATGGCCAAAAATAGTAAAGATTCAGTAGGGGAACAACAAAAAGAAACGCCAAAAAAGGAAATGGGAACAACAAAAAGGAATGGAGGGAGTATTATTTATTATTTATTATTTATTATTTATTATTTATTATTTATTATTTATTATTTATTATTTATTATTTATTATTTATTATTTATTATTTATTATTTATTATTTATTATTTATTATTTATTATTTATTATTTATTATTTATTATTTATTATTTATTATTTATTATTTATTATTTATTATTTATTATTTATTATTTATTATTTATTATTTATTATTTATTATTTATTATTTATTACTCTCTCCGCCCCGGAATACTCGACCCGGTTTGACCGGCACAGAGTTTAAGGGACTTGAATTGAGTTATTTAATTTAATAGGTAGTAGTTGATAGCGGGGTATTATTTTAATGTAGTTAGTGGGAGGTGGGTTAAGAGGTGGGGTTGGGGGAGAGTAGGGGTTAAATTTTTAATTATTTTTTGTATGGAGTAGGGGGTAGGTGGGTTAATAGGGGTGGAGTGAGAAATAATATAATATTGTTAGAATATTTCCATTTTTAGAAACAGGTCAAGTATTAAGGGACGGCCCGATAAGGAAAACAGGTCAAGTATTCCGGGACGGAGGGAGTATTTATTATATTTATTATTTATTATACTTATTATTTATTATTTACTATTCATTCAATTCCATTCAGTTCAGTTCAATTCATTTCATCTCAGTTCAGTTCAGTTCAGTTCAGAAGAACAGAGCATTAGCCACTATAAAAGAAGTAGTATTCCGCTAGCTTCCGCGTCTGTCGCTGAAGAACATCTTATTGGCATGATCATGGTGTGCAGGGTATCATTAATGATGTTGTTAAAAATTCTCCACCTAATTCCTGCCTGGCATTTGTTTCTCTATGTGTCGTCCATCTTCCATGCCTGACATTTGTTTCTCTATGTGTCGTCCATCTTCCATAGATAGAGTATTTAATGCCATTAAATACTTGATCCGTTTACGTACTATTTGTGTGACCCTACGGGTTCAGTCAAGAGTAAGCTGTGGATTAATATCATTAATTCCACTTGAACTGAAGCGGCCTCTAGCTAGGCATTCAGCTCACTTGATCTCACTGAATTATTAACTTGTTAATTAATACTGAACCGCATTTATTAGACTTAATATTATATGCATACTTGGACCAAGGGCATTATTTCCTTCATGGCCTTGCTCTGGGCCTGGCGTGCCGTTAGCTTGCTGTGTTGCGCGCTGGGCTTGCTGGACGTGGGCCTGGCTTCGTGTTGGGCCTTCGTCTAGCAATCTTGTCCGATGCTTATTTCGTACGATGCGCTTCCGATTAATTTTCCGATTCCGGAATTCATTTCCGATACGAACAATATTTTAACATTTCCGATTCCAGAATTAATTCCTGTTTCGAACAAATATTTAATATTTCCGATTCCGGAATTATTTTCCGATTCCGATAATATTTTCGATTCTAACAATATTTCCGTTTCCGGCAATATTTCCGATTCCGGCAATATTTCCATTTCCGATAATATTTTACGATACGTACCATGTTTCCGTTTCCGGCAACATCTACGACTTGAATAATATTTATATTTCCCATACGATCCACATTTTCGTTTCCGGCAATATCATTGTTTCCGGAATATCCATAATTTGCCTTTTGACGATTTCAGCTCCCACTGGAACCGAGATCCGTCGATTCCGAATATTCATAAATGGAGTATTTAAATCCTTTAAATACTTGATCCCTTCACGTACTATTTGTGTGACCCTACGGGTTCAGTCAAGAGTAAGCTGTGGATTGAAGGAAATAATGCCCTTGGTCCAAGTATGCATATAATATTAAGTCTAATAAATGCGGTTCAGTATTAATTAACAAGTTAATAATTCAGTGAGATCAAGTGAGCTGAATGCCTAGCTAGAGGCCGCTTCAGTTCAAGTGGAATTAATGATATTAATCCACAACTTACTCTTGACTGAACCCGTAGGGTCACACAAATAGTACGTAAACGGATCAAGTATTTAATGTCATTAAATACTATATCTATGGATATTCGGAATCGACGGATCTTGGTTTCAGTGGGAGCTGAGATCGTCACAAGCAAGTGAATACTCCGGAAACGATGATATTGCCGGAAACGGAAATATGGATCGTATCGGAAATATAAATATTATCCAAGTCGTAGATGTTGCCGGAAACAGAAACATGGTACGTATCGGAAAATATTATCGGAAATGGAAATATTGCCGGAATCGGAAATATTGCCGGAAACGGAAATATTGTCAGAATCGGAAATATTATCGGAATCGGAAAATAATTCCGGAAACGGAAATTAATTCCGGAATCGGAAATATTAAATATTTGTTCGAAACGGAAATTAATTCCGGAATCGGAAATATTAAATATTGTTCGTATCGGAAATGAATTCCGGAATCGAGAATTTAATCGGAAGCGTATCGTACGAATTAGCATCGGACGAGGCCCGCTAGACGAAGGCCCAGCACGAAGCCAGGCCATCGCCCAACGAGCCACACGCACCATTGCACGCCAAGCCTCGACCAGGCCCAGCCAAGGCCTGGGACGCGCGCGCGAGAGCACAACAGCAGTGGGCCGAGCGCTGTGCGCCTAGCGTGGGCCGCAAGGCTTGCGCGGGTGTACGGTGCTCGTGCAATGCTCGTGCGGGAATCCTAAAGCAATCGGGATTCGAAATATGATTAAATCCTAAAACTATTAGATAATGATTATTTAATAGAGTCCTAGCAGGATTCTAATTAAACTAATTAATATCCTAATAGGATTATAATTCCTTTTCCATATCTCTATAAATAAGTGCCTAGGGTCATAATTTATAGAAACAATTGAAGTATTCAAAGGGTAAGTTTTTGAAAGAAAAATCAGCCATACACTTGCAAACACAATAGCCGAAATTCCTAGTAACCTTAAGGGCGATTCTAGTTGGTCTAACTTGAGGCGGATCCGGACGTACTGTGGACTATCTACGGAGGGACGACATTTGGAGTCCTAAAGACTTGTTCTTGTTCGGTTCGGGCGCAGCTAGGGAGGGCACGCTACAAAGTGTATGCTCCTAAATTATGCTAAATGATTATGTGTAAATAATATGTTTCCTGGAATTAAGGTTTTCCGCATGATTTATGTTTTGTCATATGTATCATAACCTAACATGGATTAATATTATTAATTCCACTTGAACTGAAGCGACCTCGAGCTAGGCATACAGTTCACTTGATCTCACTGAATTATTAACTTGTATAATTAATACGATAAAAGTGGAAGATGGTGCATGATCGAATCTCTGAACCGCATTTATTAGACTTAGCATTGAATGCATACTTGGACCAAGGGCATTATTTCCTTCAGTCTCCCACTTGTCCTTAGGGACAAGTGTGCATTTCCTAATTCCCTTGTCGCTTGATGCTTGCTCTTGAACATAAGGTAAGAGTTGTCATCCTTATTATGTCCAGAGGTGTTTCTCTGTTTCAGAGTTCAACTGATCAAATAAACAGATAATCATAGCCTATGATTCATCCGAGCGCGACCATGCATTTTACAGTTTCTAGCTCTCCGAGTGGCCTTTGTACAACTTTCAGCATCGCATCCCGATTTATGGGAGGACAATCCCAATCTTGCGATCTTGAGGTTAGACTTCGTTTGATAGGTGATTACCCGAGCGTTGCCTTTATAGCCTCCTTTTACGGTGCGACGGTTGACAACGTCAAAGTAACCAGTTCTCAAACAAGTAATCTCAAATCACTCAGGTATTGAGGATTAGTGTCTAATAATTTTAATGAAATTTACTTATGACAGATTTTCATCTCTTACAGTAAAGTTTCATAGGTCTGTCCGATACTAGTCTTCCCAAACTAAGTATCTATGCTAATGATTGCGACATAGCCATGTCCACATAGTTCAAGAAACAGAAGTACTAGTCATCTTGCATTCTAGTCGTCTAGCGTTTTCTATGCGTCCATCTTTATAGAAAACTCCGAACAGGGACCATTTTCAGCTTTTGACATTCAAGTTCACTTGATAGACATTTCTTAGTCACAGGACTGGTCCTGGCAGTCTATCTTGAATATATGGTCAAATTGAAGGGACTCATCATTTAATACTAAACCAAGATTAAATGGAATATGAAAATACATTTCATATATGATAAATGTTCAACCCCAATGTTTTACAACCATGGGCCTCAAACCTATCTTTAAAACAGTTTATGGAATTCAAAGCTATGCTTGATTTCCAGTGCTACAATGTGAGTGTTGCTTCTCACTTGTTGCATAGGTTTAGTTTATTATGCTTTGCCAATATTAAATTCCTTTTCATCGAATGTTCTTCGAGATATGATGATAAGATCTTTTGAGTATGTTTATTTTGTGATCTAGTCTTTATTGCTACAACAGTGGTTCTACGCATTTCTCAATGAAGAACCATCAAGTCAGCAAACATCTTCCTTGCTTCAAGAGTGGCTCTACGCATTTTGCAATGAAGAACCATCAAGCTGAAGGAAATAATGCCCTTGGTCCAAGTATGCATTCTATGTTAAGTCTAATAAATGCGGTTCAGTATTAATTAACAAGTTAATAATTCAGTGAGATCAAGTGAGCTGAATGCCTAGCTAGAGGCCGCTTCAGTTCAAGTGGAATTAATGATATTAATCCACAGCTTACTCTTGACTGAACCCGTAGGGTCACACAAATAGTACGTAAACGGATCAAGTATTTAATGGCATTAGATACTCCATCTATGGATATTCGGAATCGACGGATCTTGGTTTCAGTGGGAGCTGAGATCGTCACAGGCAAGAAATGAATACTCCGGAAACGATGATATTGCCGGAAACGGAAATATGGATCGTATCGGAAATATAAATATTATCCAAGTCGTAGATGTTGCCGGAAACGGAAACATGGTACGTATCGGAAAATATTATCGGAAATGGAAATATTGCCAGAATCGGAAATATTGCCGGAAACGGAAATATTGTCAGAATCGGAAATATTATCGGAATCGGAAAATAATTCCGGAAACGGAAATATTAAATATTTGTTCGAAACGGAAATTGATTCCGGAATCGGAAATATTAAATATTGTTCGTATCAGAAATGAATTCCGGAACCGGGAATTTAATCGGAAGCGTATCGTACGAATTAGCATCGGACGAGGCCTGCCGGACGAAGGCCCAGCACGAAGTCGGGCCATCGCCCAGCAAGCCAAACGCGCGCCCAGCCAAGGCAGCGCCCAGGCCCACCGCAAGGCAGGCCCAGCGCGCGCCAAGGCCATGGCCTCGCTGCGTGGGCTGCTGCTCGCACGCACACGCATGGGCGGCCCATCGTGGCTGCCGTGTGTGTGTGTGAGTTTGTGTTCATGCATGATTCCTAAAACTATTAGAATTAGTATATGATTAAATTCCTATTCCTAAAAGGATAAATTAATTAATTAGAGTTCTTGTAGGATTCTAAGTTTAATTAATTCGTATTCTACTAGGATTCCAATTCCCTTTCCATAACTCTATAAATACGTGCCTAGGGTCACATATTTTCAGAGATTAATTCAAGTATTCAAAGTGAGTTTTGAGAGAAAAATTCAGCCATATTTCTTACCTAAGAGTGCCGAAAATTCTAGTACCTTAAGGGCGATTCTAGTTGGTCAATCTTAAGGCGGATCCGGACGTGCTGTGGACTATCTACGGAGGGACGACACTTGGAGTCCTAAAGACTTGTTCTTGTTAGGTTCGGGCGCAGCTAGAGAAGGCACGCAACAAAGAGTATGCATCTAAATTATGCTATATGATTATGTGTAAATAATATGTGTTCCTGGCTAAATGGTTTTTCCGCATGATTTATGAATTGTCATATGTATCATAACCTAACAGTGGTATCACGAGCCCCTTATTATTTTCATAATCTAAATTGCATGAACATGGTTAAATATTACAAATTTGCAAGAATTAAAAGGGGTGAGTAATTTTCGTAATTGTTAATTAATTGCAAATTGCGTTTATTTAATTATACGTACGCAGTTTTTCTGCAGTTTCTTCGTTACTCATCCAAATCGAGTGATTTTTGTGTCAATTCCGCATGTAAAAGGCATTCTAAAATTTTGACAAAAAGAATATTTTTCTGCCGAACCCAGAATTCTCAAATTCGAAGCCTAACTATGACTTTTCGAAGGTTTTAGTTTTTCGAATGCAAAATTTCGTAAATTTAAGATGTTAAATTAAATATTTGCGATTCTTGTTGATAAATCTTGAATTTTTGATTGACCTACTGTATATGTTTAACAAGTTTGAATGCCTAGCCTTGTTAATTATGCAATCTAATTTGTAATTATGATTAATTTGTTGAAAATTAGAATAATTTAGAATTAATTTGATTTTCATAATTAATTATAATTTAATTAGAAACCTATGATTAAAAACCACCATAAAAATTGTAAATTTATGATAAATTTTAAATTTTTATGACCTAGACTTGAATCCATAATAATCGGAAATCAATTGGATAATAAATTTTCGATTTTTCGCCCTAAAATTATGAAATTAATATTATTTATTAATTTGTCATTAATTTTAAATATAAATTTTAATTTTTATGCGATTTGTTCATATAACTTGCACGCACAAAGCAATGGACGCTTCGTGTTACCCTTAAGGGGTGTTGTATAGTGCGGGCATGCGACGACGAGCAAGGGAGCTCGTCGCCCGTGCGGCACGAATGCAATGAGCAAGGCATGGTGCACGAGCACAAGGCAGCAGCCCTGCCTTGTGTCGTGGGCCACGAGCTATGGACGAATGGGCATGGGCGAAAGGCGAGCCATGGCAGTCGCGTGTGGGCAGCAAGCGAGCTGCGCCACGACGCGCACTGCCTCGCGCGCAGCGAGCGCAAGCTCGCGTGCCACAAGCGCTGCGCCCAGCGTTGATCGCGCGCGATGGCTCGCGCGCACATCGAGCATTGGCTCGCGCGCACAGCGAGCGATGGCTCGCGCGCACAGCGAGCGATGGCTCGCGCGCACAGCGAGCGATGGCTCACGCGCACAGCGAGCGATGGCTCGCGCACAGCGAGCAATGGCTCGCGCGCACAGCGAGCGATGGAGCGCGCGCAGCGTGCGATGGAGCGCGCGCAGCGTGCGCTGGCGACCGCGCACAGCGAGCGATGGCTCGCGTGCATCGAGCGCTGGCGCGCGCACAGCAAGCACCACAGCGTGCGATGGCTTGCGATGGAGATGCAGCAGCTATGCGACGAGCGCATGGGCTGCGCGCACATGGCTAGCGATGGCTGTGTGCGTGCGGCCCATGGGCGTGCGATGCGTAGGGTGTTTGCGTTGCGATTAGATCGTTTTGAATGTTTAATTTGAAAATTTTCAGTTTACGTAATTTTAATTTATTTTAAAATTAATAATTTAAATTATTTTCTTGGATTTTGATTTTGAATATTGTAATTATAATAAATTTTATTTATTCTAATTATTTTACTAAAATTAAAATCATGAATTAATTTAAATACGACTGAAATTAAATTAAACTTTTGGATTCAATTATAAATTTATATGAGCTTTAAATTTTAATTAAATTTGTATGTTTCCGGTTAGACTAGAAATACATTTTTATGTTTAAAATTAGTAAAGGATATGAATTTATTGGTTTGAGTGGGAGCCCTTTTAGTCATAAAACTCTTGATTAGGTCTACAAATCCTTAAGGTTAAAACAACTTGATTAGAATTAATAAGGACTGAATAATTGGTAGATTATTGGTGCCCTTGATTAATTGCTGGAAATGTTTACGTGATGCATAATGTGTTTTACTAACCAGCTATGTGGGCCATTCATGATAATGAATGGGTGAATGGTATATATTGTATATGTACTGTTTTGCAGGTTATGAAGTGACTAGTATGGCCCAAATAGGATAGAAAATATGGTCTGCGTACCATTAATTTGAATGTAATTGGTCTAAAGTACCAAAGTTATTTTTCAATTCAAATATGGTCTGCGTACCATCAAATAGTTGTAATTAGTTATAGCTTATCCTATTTGAAGAAAATGGTGCCTCCCACGGAGATTTTCAAGACGGACTTTGAAGTCAAAGCTTCAAGATGAAGTCGGGCCATACTAGATCACATTTATCTTATGCATGCTTTAAGTTATTTATTGCTTTAAATATGTCTTAATTATGCGTAAGATTGTGGCTTGATTATGTTGCATGATTAAGGATTTTAGTTCACTTAAAATCTAACCAACATAGTAAGAGCCTTAAGTTCCAAACTTAAAAATTGAGTTAAAAGGTGCCATGCCAAAATATACACTTGCTTGGATATCCTTTACATCAATCTAGTAATAGTTTTCGCTCAGCGAGGTGTTACTTATTGGTCCTAAAGGGGCAAGGTACACAAATAATTGTGAGTACATGTTAGTTTTGGTGAAACTCAACGATATAAGTAAGGAGTCCTTTTATGTCGTGGCAAAATCGATAGGTTTACCTAATAAGTTCTTAGACGTACCTATCAACCAAGAGTAGTTTCTAGACTATTAGCAAAAGGCTTTTTGCTTACCTAAAATGTTTTAGAATTGAGTCGACAAACTGTGCTTAATTCTTCAATGGTTTTAGGGTCTTGGAATCATTTTATTCACACCTGCCGAAACAATAAAATCGAATAAAATGCTAATAACTTGTTTGAATTGCATGGTTGCTTTAATTTCAAGTTATTATTCATGATAAATGTTTAGACTTTGCATGCTTCAATGTATGTTTTAATTATTGTTTATAATTAAATATCTTGCACTGCAGTAAATCCTTTTAGAAAGGTAACAGTAAATTTCCTCGATTGGTAGTGAATCCAAGAACGATTCACGGAAATGAGAGAAAGTGAGCAATTTAAAATGTACGTTTCTTTTAGCGACTTTTATGGTTGTTTTCGAATATCAAAATCGAATGGCAAACCAATTGGTGCTTGTGAATTCAAAATACAATGTAGTTTTGAGATCATAAAGCATTGAGTTTAATACGCTCAGCTTTACCAATGGTTAACAACCTAATATCTTTGTCCATTTAATTCTCGAATGAGTCTAGTCCCTAGACATTCGAATAGATCGATGCTTAGAGAACTTTAGAAGCTTCTGGTAAGATCATCTAGTTGAAACAAAATATTCAACATAAATTAAAATGGTAAAGAACCTTGTTGGTGACATTGGACATGTCTAACAAAGTATAAAAGTCAACACTAAAGAATTCAATTCTAAAGACTATAAGAAAGGGTACAAGAAATAGGAAAACGAGGAACAAATGAAAGGAATTTACGATTTCGTTTCTACCTATAAGTTTATGTTTAAAGAGAAGTGACCTAGCAATCAAACTTCCTTGGTATCATATACCGCTTGAGGTTCTTACTTCGGTAATAACTCAAACAATGGAAGCTAGGATACACTAATGACCTACAAGTGGGAAATGAAGCATGGCAATGCTACATTAGTTGTAGGGTCATCTAGTTTGTTTTAAGTCCTTTCAAAGGCTGGAACTAAATGGCTATTTTGTTCCATAATCAGCATACCTAAATTTCTGCTTCAAACACAGAAATACTCACATTCAGAAGAACAAAAACAATGCTTGTTTGTTTGTTTATTTGAATGAAATGGTCATTTACGGGATGAGTCAATATGCTTGATTAAAACAAACAACTCTTTAAAGAACTTTACTAGGTTCAAATCAACCCCTTGATTTGAGTTCCACTAATCTTTGGCATTGTTGCTTAGACCATATCAACAAGTTAACATTCAAAAGCTCTATTTTAATGGACTTTTGAAAGTTGGTTGATTTCTAGATCAACTTAAGACAAGCTAGTCTTACTTGTTGAAAGTAACAGAAGATATGAACTATTGTTAGAACGCCTAGACGATAGAGTTCAAAGATAAAGAAAGATTTTATGACTTTATTATTTCACATGGATTTGAGTGAATATAGGTTTATTGACTCAAATGTGATATAAGTTGAATCTGTTTGGGTAGTTCCAGGATTCAGAAGTATAAAATCCACTTGGCAAGAAATCATAAAGATCTAGGTTAGATCATGTTGATGATTACTTGAGACCAAATATGATCATCAATGATTGTGTGTTGTAATTTCACAATCTAGGTCCATAAGATATGGCATATCGTAGTTGGAATAATCGAAGTCAATTAGTACTTGATTCGATCAATGATGAATCATAAAGAACTTTCCTACAATTTCTAAAACAAAATGCTCAACTACCACCAAACTAAACCAAATTCGTCAAAGCTATTGAAAAGTAATTTCAGGATATCTTTTCAATTATATATATCAAAAGAGTTGCTAAACTCAGTGGGAGCTTAGTGTTTGTTATTCAACAAACTAAGGCCCAAGTCTAGATATATGTTTCATTGTGATTTATTCAAATGAGACACAAGGGTATTGTTTCTACCACGAATTTTTGAGAACATAATGTTTGTTTGCTCGAAATAATGTCCTTTTGGAGATTTGTTTCCAAAATGACAAGTGGGAGAAAATAGACCTCGAAAGTCTTCAAGGCGAACAACAAACATAAACGGACATTCCGAAGGCTTTTCAAAGTGCTTCAGAAAAACCGAACTTATTCTTTAAGGACTTTAGAAGTGGCTTTAAAGAATAGACTTCTCTTAGAAGACTTTACAAGTGCTTCAAGGAGAACAGAATATTCAAAGGACTTTCAAGTGGCTATTGATATTCTGTTGTTTGATGTTCTATACCCAAGTAGGCATAGAGTTCAAGTCATTGGAACTATGAGATTCTTCTATTAGATAGTGAAGAAACATGGAGTTCAGGTCACTGAAACTATGCAATTCTTCTATTAGATAGTAAAGAAACCTACAACTTGCAGTCAAACTAAAAGAAGTGACTTGTAAGAAAGCTATGACGAAACCCAGATTCCCTAAAATGGTTAGAGGCCATATATAGACTATATGTTTAATTGGTTAAAGGCCATAAAACATACTCAATGTTTTGATGACAAAATTGAAATTTTGTTGATTTGCAAGAATAGTTTCACACCTATTGGTTGCAAGTTTGTTTTAAGGATAAAAACCATCAAACATGGAATTGTGTTCACACACAAAGCTAGATTAGTTGCTAAAGGTTACAAGAAAATTCATGGCATGGATTGTGTTGAAACCTCATGCATAATCATAATGCTCAAGTCTATAAATCAAGCAATGATTGCATATTGGTACATATGGCAATTGGATGACAAAACAATTCCTCAATAAAATGTTGGAATAAACTATGTACATGGTATGTCATAGGATTTGTGGATCCAAATAAATGCTTGAAAAGGAAACCTAGCTTATAAAATCTAAGTACAGATTTAAGCAAGCAATTGGGAATTGGAACTGTATTTTAAGTGAAGCTAATAAGCATTTTAGTTTCATAAAATATACATGATTCTTATAGATATATAAGAAGTTTAGTGGGAGTACTTAAAACTTAATTGGTCCTATGTGTATCACACACATATCTCTCTATTGTGAAATAACATTCAAATGCTAATGACTTAGATTTGAAATAATTCATCATTGATGGACCATGGCGAAACTTAGTACATACTGGGTATTAAGATCTATTTACAAAGATCTTATGATATTGTTTTGGATTAAGTAATGGCATTTACTAAATCAAACACGAAAGGCCCCATTGGAGATATTCGACCCATATGAATAAATCTAAGTAAAGGATGTTTGAACTATGTATAAGCATTTACTAAGTTAAACATCAAAGAGTCTAAATGAGATTCTTAACCTATATTATATGTCAAAGAATTTAGCTGAATTTAGTATCTACTGAAACTAGATAAGCTAAAGTTACATGAATAGAATTCAATTGGGAAATATTCTGCAAAAGAATTTATCATGTATGATATAATATGAGGATCGCCAAAAACGTATCGTATGACTTTAGGCATGACGAACATATACCAATCTCTATTGATCTAAGTGAAGATCAACTAGATTGAGATCAAGAATACTTATGGTACTTGAAAAGGTACATAGGAATAGTTCTTGATTCAAGGAAATAAAGATATGCTAAATATTGATGCTACACGCATAAACACTGGCAAAGGATCAAGCAAGACCCTTTGGAGTTAACCATTGATAAGGACGAGCTATAGAGCATCGTGTTTTGAAAATGGCAACATGGGTTGGAGACCATTAGTTGTTGCGTGGGAAATTAAAATAATAAATTCTATGTTCTAAGATATAGTTGGAGAATCTTCCACATATCTATGAACTGCCTGGATAGGTAAATCCAAATAAAGCATCACTAGCAACCTATACAGTTGAAGTAAAAGTAATTATTGCCTAAGAAGCAATAAAACAGGGTTGTTTAAAGTTCTTCACTGAACTTGGGTAGATCACCTATCTGCTGGCTTGATGGTTCTTCATTGAAAAATGCGTAGAACCACTCTTGAAGCAAGAAAAACGTCTGCTAACTTGATGGTTCTTCATTGCAAAATGAGTAAAACCACCATCGAAGTAAGAAAGACTAGATCACATAATAAACAAACTCGAAAAGATCTTATCATCATATCTCGAAGAACATTCGATGAAAAGGATGTTAAGATTGGCAAAGCATGATAACTAAACCTATGCAACAAGTGAGAAACAACACTCACATTGTAGCACTGGAAATCAAGCATAGCTTTGAATTCCATGAACTGTTTTAAAGATGGGTTTGAGGCCCATGGTTATAAAACATTGGGGTTGAACATTTATCATATATGAAATGTATTTTCATATTCCATTTAATCTTGGTTTAGTATTAAATGATGAGTCCCTTCAAATTTGACGATATATTCAAGATAGACTGTCAGGACCAGTCCTGTGACTAAGAAATTTCTATCAAGTGAACTTGAATGTCAAAGGTTGAAAATGGTCCCTAGTCGGAGTTTTCTATAAAATTGGACGCATAGAAAACGTTAGACGATTAGAATGCAAGATGACTAGTAGTTCTGTTTCTTGAACTATGTGGACATGGCAATGTCATAATCATTTGCATAGATACTTACTTTGGGAAGACTAGTATCGGACAAGACCTATGAAACTTTACTGTAAGAGATGAAAATCGGTCATAAGTAAATTTCATTAAAATTATTAGACACTAAATCCTCAATACCTGAGTGATTTGAGATTACTTGTTTGAGAACTGGTTGCTTTGACGTTGACCAACCGTCGCACCGTAAAAGGAGGCTATAAAGGCAACGCTCAGGTAATCACCTATCAAACGAAGTCTAATCTCAAGATCGCAAGATTGGGATTGTCCTCCCATAAATCGGGATGAGATGCTTAAAAGTTGTACAAGGCCACTCGGAGAGCTAGAAACTGTGAAATGCATGGCCGTGCTCGGATGAATCATAGGCTATGATTATCTGTTTATTTGATCAGTTGAACTCTGAAACCGAGGAGCACCTCTGGACATAATAAGGATGGCCACTCTTACCTTATGTTCAAGAGCAAGCATCGAGCGACAAAGGAATTAGGAAATGCACACTTGTCCCTAAGGACAAGTGGGAGACTGAAGGAAATAATGCCCTTGGTCCAAGTATGCATTCTATGTTAAGTCTAATAAATGCGGTTCAGTATTAATTAACAAGTTAATAATTCAGTGAGATCAAGTGAGCTGAATGCCTAGCTAGAGGCCGCTTCAGTTCAAGTGGAATTAATGATATTAATCCACAGCTTACTCTTGACTGAACCCGTAGGGTCACACAAATAGTACGTAAACGGATCAAGTATTTAATGGCATTAGATACTCCATCTATGGATATTCGGAATCGACGGATCTTGGTTTCAGTGGGAGCTGAGATCGTCACAGGCAAGAAATGAATACTCCGGAAACGATGATATTGCCGGAAACGGAAATATGGATCGTATCGGAAATATAAATATTATCCAAGTCGTAGATGTTGCCGGAAACGGAAACATGGTACGTATCGGAAAATATTATCGGAAATGGAAATATTGTCAGAATCGGAAATATTGCCGGAAACGGAAATATTGTCAGAATCGGAAATATTATCGGAATCGGAAAATAATTCCGGAAACGGAAATATTAAATATTTGTTCGAAACGGAAATTGATTCCGGAATCGGAAATATTAAATATTGTTCGTATCAGAAATGAATTCCGGAACCGGGAATTTAATCGGAAGCGTATCGTACGAATTAGCATCGGACGAGGCCTGCCGGACGAAGGCCCAGCACGAAGTCGGGCCATCGCCCAGCAAGCCAAACGCGCGCCAAGCCAAGGCAGCGCCCAGGCCCACCGCAAGGCAGGCCCAGCGCGCGCCAAGGCCATGGCCTCGCTGCGTGGGCTGCTGCTCGCACGCACACGCATGGGCGGCCCATCGTGGCTGCCGTGTGTGTGTGTGAGTTTGTGTTCATGCATGATTCCTAAAACTATTAGAATTAGTATATGATTAAATTCCTATTCCTAAAAGGATAAATTAATTAATTAGAGTTCTTGTAGGATTCTAAGTTTAATTAATTCGTATCCTACTAGGATTCCAATTCCCTTTCCATAACTCTATAAATACGTGCCTAGGGTCACATATTTTCAGAGATTAATTCAAGTATTCAAAGTGAGTTTTGAGAGAAAAATTCAGCCATATTTCTTACCTAAGAGTGCCGAAAATTCTAGTACCTTAAGGGCGATTCTAGTTGGTCAATCTTAAGGCGGATCCGGACGTGCTGTGGACTATCTACGGAGGGACGACACTTGGAGTCCTAAAGACTTGTTCTTGTTCGGTTCGGGCGCAGCTAGGGAAGGCACGCAACAAAGAGTATGCATCTAAATTATGCTATATGATTATGTGTAAATAATATGTGTTCCTGGATAAATGGTTTTTCCGCATGATTTATGAATTGTCATATGTATCATAACCTAACACAAGCCAGCAGACAGGTGATCTACCCAAGTTCAGTGAAGAACTCTTAACTTTAACAACCCTGTTTTATTGCTTATTAGGCAATAAGTACTTTTACTTCAACTGTTTAGGTTGCTAGTGATGCTTTGTTTGGATTTACTTATCCAAGCAGTTCACAGATATGTGGAATACTTTCCAGCTGTATCTTAGAACATAGAAATTAATATTTAATTTCCCACGCAACAACTCATGGTCTCCAATCCATGTTGCCGTTTCAAAACACGATGCTCTTTAGCTCGTCCTTGTCAATGGTTAACTCCAAGGAATCTTGCTTGATCCTTTGCCAGTGTTTATGCGTGTAGCATCAATATTCAGCATATCTTTATTTCCTTGAATCAAGAAGTATTCTTATGTACCTTTGCAAGTACCATACGTTTTTCTTGATCTCAATCTAGTTGATCTTTACTTAGATCAATAGAGATTGGTATATGTTCGTCATGTCTAAAGTCATACGATACGTTTTTGGCGATCCTCATATTATATCATACATGATAAATTCTTTTGCAGAATAATTCCCAATTGAATTCTATTCATGTAACTTTAGCTCATCTAGTTTCAGTAGATACTAAATCCAGCTAAATTCTTTGACATATAATATAGGTTAAGAATCTTACTTAGATCCTTTGATGTTTAACTTAGTAAATGCTTATACATAGTTCAAACATCCTTTACTTAGATTTATTCATATGGGTCGAATATCTCCAATGGAGTCTTTCGTGTTTGATTTAGTAAATGCCATTACTTAATCCAAAACAATATCATAAGATCTTTGTAAATAGATCTTAATACTCAGTATGTACTAAGTTCCGCCTTGGTCCATCATTGATGAATAATTTCAAATCTAAGTCATTAGTATTTGAATGTTATTTCACAATAGAGAGATATGTGTGTGATACACATAGGACCAATTAAGTTTTACGTACTCCCACTAAACTTCTTATATATCTATAAGAAGGAAAATTTCGTAATTACTACCTTTTAAATAACCAACTTTTGTAATTACTATCTTATGTAATTTTTATTTTATTTTACTACCTTTTGTAATTACTACCTTTTGTAATTACTACCTTATGTAATTTTTATTTTATATGTATCCTTGCTGTAAGCAGTATGCACATAATCAAGTGGATTTGCTCTTTTATCCAGCAGACTTGCATATGCATGGACACATGGGATACCAGTTAGATCCCATTTGTAACATGTGCAAGTTCTTTCATCCAAGTTTACCAACACTTGGTCCCCCCCTAGCTGAACCTCATATTCATTGTCCCTGGATGCTTGTGCATGCTCTAACTGAATTCTCCATCCCCTGAAACACCTGATTCACATAAGGCATAACAGTTCCCCCCCCCCCCCCCCCCCCCAACTGGTTGATAGATTTCCACTTATCGTTGTTCCTTTTCATCATATACCTTCTCAACCACTCCATTTGGGTGAGAATTGGTTTATCTCTGGCATCCCTAATCACTGCATTGAATGTCTCACACATGTTGTTTAATAACATGTTGGACTTGCAGTTAGTGGTGAATCCATGCCTTGACCAGTGTTTTGTGGGGATGTCATCCAGGTATTCATATGCATCCTCATTCAATGTCTTAATAGATTCCATTGCCACTTCATAGTCAAACTACAAATACCACATACATGCCGTCAACAGAAATCTAAAAACAGAAAAGAGAAGGCAAAACAGAAGCAGCATGCACACAAGCTCTACAATCAACTCAGTTAAGGAGCACAATCAATCAAGTTCAACTATAGTCAATATGCACACAAGAAGCATAGTCAACTCAGTAACAACAAAATTCCAGAAAAAGTAAACCTAGGTCAACTTAAGCAACCATGCACACAAGCTGTACAATCAACTCAGTTAAAAAAATTTTACAGAAATAGTCAACCTAGGTCAACTTAAGTCACAAAAGAGTCAACCAAGGTCAACTTAAGTCAACCAAGGTCAACTTAAGTCAACCAAGGTCAACTTAAGTCAACCAACGTCAAATTAAGCAACCATGCACACAAGCAGTACAATCAACTCAGTCACAACAAAAAAACCAGAAAAAGTCAACCTAGGTCAACTTAAGTCACCATGCACAAAATAAGCCGAGTCGGGAACTTGGACACGTTCCCGAGTCCAACTAACTAACATAAAATAAGCCGAGTCGGGAACTTGGACACGTTCCCGAGTCCAACTAACTAACATAAAATAAGCCGAGTCGGGAACTTGGACACGTTCCCAATGTCCAACTAACTAATATAAAATAAGCCGTGTCGGGAACTTGGACACGTTCCCGAGTCCAACTAACTAAAGTAAGTATTTTACCTTAGTTGTAGCCCTAGCAGCATTCCAGAAGAGGTCTTTAAACAGAGAACCAGTGAATTACAACTTGAAATTAGCCCAAATATGCCTTGCACAATATCTTGTTTCAGCTTGGGGCACCACAGCACTAAAAGCTTGCAACAAACCCTGTGTTTACAACCAAAACAAGGTACACACAATGTTAATTAATGAAGTACTTAATCATATACAAAGAATTAACTTTAAACAGGTTGAAGACCATACCTTTTGTCTGTCTGACATAAAGGTCCAACCTGCTCCACTATCACCACCCAATTCTTTCAGTAGCAAGTCCAAGAACCAACACCATGTTTCTGTATTTTCAACCTCTACTGTGGCCCAAGCAAATGGGAAAATGTTGTTATTACCATCTTTGCCAACAGCAACAAGTATCTGACCAGGGTAAGCACCTTTCAGATGGCATCCATCAACCCCTATGATTGGCCTGCACCCTTTTTTGAAACCTTCCCTTAGAGCATCAAGGCAGACATACATTCTTAGAAACAAGGGAGGTTCTGGTCTTTCAATACCTTCCACAAGCACAATACAAGTACTCCCAGGGTTGTATTTCAACACAGCTTTAGCATAATCCCACACCCTTTGATATTGTTCAAGCGAAGAGCCATAAATGATCAACTTTGCCCTAGTCCTTCCTGACCATGCCAATCCATACTTGATTTGGATTCCAGTATCCAGCAACACCTTTCTCATAAAGGAAAACAACTTCATATGAGGTTGACTCCTCCACTCCTCCACATACCTTTCTCCTAAATACTCTGCATTCAACTTAGAGTTCATGATTAACCTCTGACAGAAATTTTGCATGTTCAATGTCCTAATCTGCCACACATCTTGCTTATACAACTTCCTAACAAGGACCTTAAAGTGACATTGCACCCCAGCTTCACACACACACTTAGGTTTCTTACTCCTGCTTGAATCCCATGGACAGTCACACCTAAACTTGCAATAGGTTGTTATTCTGTTATTTCCATTGTGTAGGTAATAGTAATCATACCTCTTTTGGATAGATGCCACCTCAATGCCTTCCTCACAGCCTGAACACTTCCAAACTTAAGCCCCAACACAAGGTTAATTGGCCTACTAAAGTCAGTATCAGAGTTGAACCAAGGGCTGTTGTCTACCTCATCATCAGACCCATCAATGCTCCTTAACTCATCTGACTCACCCTCAATCTCTTCCTGAATCCTAACCTCTTCACATTCTAGATTATCATCCAACCGTGACTTCTTCCTTTGGACTGATTTCACTTTTTCCCCTTTCCCTGTATCTTGTTTTGCCTCCTCTAAACTGGAATTGACTTGCCTTAACAACTCAGCATCACTTGATTGTGTGTTATCTCTTTTTCTTTTCCTAAGTAACTCCTCAAAATCATCAGCATCATTTAGAATAGTCTCTTCCTCCCCAGGTTCCCAATCAATATCAAGATCAGAAAAATCTGAGTCTGAACTATCTGACACAGATCCAGACAGTTCAGAACTAAACAACTTCTTGCTAGCTCTGGTTTTTTTCTTCCCAGTTGGTTGTTTCCCCTTACCCTTCACAACCACTGTCTTCACCCTAGGGCTCCTCCTAACAACTCCCTCCCCCTCACCAGAAACTTCATTCCCCTTACCCTTACTCACACCTCCCTTTTCAGCTTTTTGTTGTTCAAGACTTTGTTCAGAAGCAACCCTTTCCCTTTCAGCAGCAGACCACTCTCTTCTGGTAATAACAACTGCAGAATTGTCACTAGCTGAAGTGTTTGCCCTGGGTTCTAACTTCACTGGTTTTGGTTTTATATTGCTGGTTGGTGGGTTTTTTGTTGTTGGGCTAGCAGCTTGGGTCAAAGGCCCATTTAGTGGTTTTGTTTGTTTGTAAACAGGAGGTTTCCTTGCATTGGGATCAATTGTGCAAAACAATTCCACACAGTTATTTTTGTCCACAGTTTCTAACAAACATCTAACATCCTCATCACCACTGAACTCCCTCTTCCCAGTAGTGAAAGTTCTACCCTTCTCCCTATACCATAACTTCATTTGATGATATTGAGGAATTTCCCGATTATTGAACTTATATGCACTAGATACAATGTGCTTAAGTGCAGGAATCTTAAGATCATTTCTAGGCACTTGTATCCTAGTATACTCCCACCCACCCTCAAATCCAACCACCCTTCTACCTCTAAATATATTTTCCTTAAAAAACCCCCTAATTTAAACCTAATGTCCACAAATGTATTGTTAATACCAGCCTGCATTCTGTACACAAATTGAAAAAAAAAATGCATTTCAATCAATAATTCCAATCAACCAGAATTACCCCAATAAGTAAACCACATGAATAAACAACTGAATAACAGCAGCCCCAATATGTAAAGCACATGAATTGACATTAATTTTTATTTAATTACCCTAATTCGTATTAAAATAATTGTTCCTCAAATCCTAGGGTTTACCAGTCAACAAACCTCCAAAATCCACAATTACCCAACAAAATCCACAACATATTTAATAAAACACCTAATTTAACAAACGAAAACGACTAAAGTACTTACATTTTGATGCTTACGAATTTCCAAAGGACAAAAGTCACCAGCTTTGGTCCCCTCCAATGATTGAGATGCTTTGTTGCTTTCCAATTGGACCCAGAGATGATAGAGATGAAGATTCACCTTTAAGATTCGTCACAAGTGGTTGAGAGGAAGTGAAGAAGAGAGAGAGAAAATTGTGAGGTTGAAGAAACACAGTGAGCATTGAAGGAGAAGAGAGAGGAATCGTGAAAGGAATTCCAAAAGAAGGAGGGAATTTAGAATTAAATCCGTTAGTGGGCCCCATGTGACGGAATTTTGGATGGAAACTGTTAAGAGGTAGTAAACAATAAATTATGGGAAGTTTAAGGTAGTAAAATAAAATAAAATTACATAAGGTAGTAATTACAAATGTTGGTTATTTAAAAGGTAGTAAATACAAAATTTTCCCTATAAGAATCATGTACATTTTATGAAACTAAAATGCTTATTAGCTTCACTAAAATACAGTTCTAATTCCCAATTTCTTGCTTAACTCTGTACTTAGATTTCATAAGCTAGCTTTCCTTTTTAAGAATTTATTTGGATCCACAAATCCTATTACATACCATGTACATAGTTTCTTCCAACATTTGATTGAGGAATACGTTTTGTCATCCAATTGCTATATGTACCAATATGCAATCATTGCTTGAATTATAGACTTGAGCATTACGATTATGCATGAGGTTTCAACACAATCCACGCTGTGAATTTGCTTGTAACCTTTAGCAACTAATCTAGCTTTGTGTGTGAACACAATTCCATGTTTGATGGTTTTTATCCTTAAAACCAATTTGCAACCAATAGGTGTTTAATATATTCTTGCAAATCAACAAAATTTCAATTTTGTCATCAAAACATTAAGTATGTTTTATGTGAAGGAAATAATGCCCTTGGTCCAAGTATGCATTCAATGTTAAGTCTAATAAATGCGATTCAGTATTAATTAACAAGTTAATAATTCAGTGAGATCAAGTGAGCTGAATGCCTAGCTAGAGGCCGCTTCAGTTCAAGTGGAATTAATGATATTAATCCACAGCTTACTCTTGACTGAACCCGTAGGGTCACACAAATAGTACGTAAACGGATCAAGTATTTAATGGCATTAAATACTCTATCTATGGATATTCGGAATCGACGGATCTTGGTTTCAGTGGGAGCTGAGATCGTCACAAGCAAGAAATGAATACTCCGGAAACGATGATATTGCCGGAAACGGAAATATGGATCGTATCGGAAATATAAATATTATCCAAGTCGTAGATGTTGCTGGAAACGGAAACATGGTACGTATCGAAAAATATTATCGGAAATGGAAATATTGCCGGAATCGGAAATATTGCCGGAAACGGAAATATTGTCAGAATCGGAAATATTATCGGAATCGGAAAATAGTTCCGGAAACGGAAATATTAAATATTTGTTTGAAACGGAGATTAATTCCGGAATCGAAAATATTAAATATTGTTCGTATCGGAAATGAATTTCGGAACCGGAAATTTAATCAGAAGCGTATTGTACGAATAAGCATCGGACGAGGCCTGCCGGACGAAGGCCCAGCACGAAGCCAGGCCATCGCCCAGCAAGAAAAGACGCGCGCCAACGCCCAGCCCAAGGCAGCGCCAGGCCCACCGCAAGGCAGGCCCGGCGCGCCAAGGCAAGGCTGCCCAGCGTGGGCTGCGTGGGCCGAGCGCGTGCGTGCGGGCGCCCTCGTGGCTCCGTGCGTGTGTGTTTGTGTCCATGCACAATTCCTAAATCTATTAGGATTTGGTGTGTGATTAAATTCCTATTTCTATTAGGATTATTTAATTAATTAGAGTCCTTATAGGATTCTAAGTTTAATTAAATCGTATCCTACTAGGATTCCAATTCCCTTTCCAAACCTCTATAAATAAGGGCCTAGGGTCATAATTTAGAGACACGATTGAAGTATTCAAAGGGGTAAGTTTTTGAAAGAAAATTCAGCCAAACTCTTGCACAATAATAGCCGAAAATTCCTAAGCACCTTAAGGGCGATTCTAGTTGGTCAATCTTGAGGCGGATCCGGACGTACTGTGGACTATCTACGGAGGGACGACACTTGGAGTCCTAAAGACTTATTCTTGTTCGGTTCGGGCGCAGCTAGGGAAGGCACGCTACAAAGTGTATGCATCTATACTATGCTAAATGATTATGTGTAAATAATATGTTTTCCTGGCTTTATGGTTTTTCCGCATGATTTATGTATTGTCATATTTATCATAACCTAACAGTGGTATCACGAGCCTCTTATTATTTTCATAATCTAAATTGCATAAACATGGTTAAATATTACAAATTTTCAAGAATTAAAAGGGGTGATTAATTTTCGTAATTGTTAATTAATTGCAAATTGCGTTTATTTAATTATATGTACGCAGTTTTTCGACAGTTTCTTCGTTACTCATCCAAATCGAGTGATTTTTGTGTCAATTCCACATGTAAAAGGCATTCTATAATTTTGGCCGAACCCAGAATTCTCAAATTCGAAGCCTAACTACGACTTTTCGGAGGTTTTAGTTTTTCGAACGCAAAATTTCGTAAATTTAAGATGTTAAATTAAATATTTGCGATTCTTGTTGTTAAATCTTGAATTTTTTATTGACCTACAGTATATGTTTAACAAGTTTGAATGCCTAGCCTTGTTAATTATGCAATCTAATTTGTAATTATGATTAATTTGTTGAAAATTGGAATAATTTAGAATTAATTTGATTTTCATAATTAGTTATAATTTAATTAGATACCTATGATTAAAAACCACCATAAAAATTGTAAATTTGTGTTAAATTTTAAGTTTTTATGACCTAGACTTGAATCCATGTTAATCGGAAATCAATTAATTAATAAATTTTCGATTTTTCGCCCTAAAATTATGAAATTAATATGATTTATTAATTTGTCATTAATTTTGAAAATAAAATTTTTAATTTTTATGCGATTCGCTCATATAACTTGCACGCACAAAGCAATGGACGCTACATGTTACCCTTAAGGGTGTTGTATAGTGCGGGCATGCGACGACGAGCAAGGGTGCTCGTCGCCCATGCGGTACGAATGCAATGAGCAAGGCTATGGTGCACGAGCACAAGGCAGCAGCCCTGCCTTGTGACGTGTGCTGTGAGCGACGAGCGAGTGGGCAAGGGCGAGAGCAAGGCAGCGACAGTCGCGTGTGGGCAGCAGGCGAGCTCCGCCACGACGCAACTGCCGCGCGCAACGTGCGCAACCTCGCGCGCAGCGAGCGCAAGCTCGCGTGCGACGAGCGCTACGCCCAGCGATGGTGAGCAGTGAGCGTGTTGCGACAAGCGCTGGCGCGCGCCTTGCGATGGTGAGCAGCAGCAGATGCGACGCAGCACATAGGCTGCGCGCACATGGCCAGCGATGGCTGCGTGCGTGTGGCCTATGGCTGTGCGTTGCGTGATGATGTTCCGCAACTCATGTTACGATTAGATCGTTTTAAAATTTTAATTTGAAATTTTCAGTTTACGTAATTTTAATTAATTTTAAAATTAATAATTTAAATTATTTTCTTGGATTTTAATTTTGAATATTATAATTATAATAAATTTCATTTATTCTAATTATTTTACTAAAATTAAAATCATGAATTAATTTAAATACGACCGAAAATAAATTAAATATGTGGATTCAATTATAAATTTATATGAGCTTTAAATTTTAATTAAATTTGTATGTTTCCGGTTAGACTAGAAATACATTTTTTATGTTTAAAATTACTAAAGCATATGAATTTATTGGTTTAAGTGGGAGCCCTTTTAGTCATAAACTCATGATTAGGTCTACAAATCCTTAAGGTTAAAACAACTTGATTAGAATTAATAAGGACTGAATAATTTGTAGATTATTGGTGCCCTTAATTAATTGCTGCAAATATTTATGTGATGCATAACGTGTTTTACTAACCAGCTATGTGGGCCATTCATGATAATGAATGGGTGAATGGTATATATTGTATATGTACTGTTTTGCAGGTTATGAAGTGACTAGTATGGCCCAAATAGGATAGAAAATATGGTATGCGTACCATTAATTTGAATGTAATTGGTCTAAAGTACCAAAATTGTTTTTCAATTCAAATATGGTCTGCGTACCATCAAATAGTTGTAATTAGTTTAATTATAGCTTATCCTATTTGAAGAAAATGGTGCCTCCCACGGATATTTTCGAGACGGACTTTGAAGTTGAAGCTTCAAGATGAAGTCGGGCCATACTAGATCACATTTATCTTATGCATGCTTTAAGTTATTTATTGCTTTAAATATGTCTTAATTATGCATGAGATTGTGGCTTGATTATGTTGCATGATTAAGGATTTTAGTTCACTTAAAATCTAACCAACATAGTAAGAGCCTTAAGTTCCAAACTTAAAAAATTGAGTTAAAAGGTGCCATGCCAAAATATACACTTGCTTGGATATCCTTTACATCAATCTAGTAATAGTTTTCGCTCAGCGAGGTGTTACTTATTGGTCCTAAAGGGGCAAGGTACACAAATAATTGTGAGTACATGTTAGTTTTGGTGAAACTCAACGATATAAGTAAGGAGTCCTTTTATGTCGTGGCAAAATCGATAGGTTTACCTAATAAGTTCTTAGACGTGCCTATCAACCAAGAATAGTTTCTAGACTATTAGCAAAAGGTTTTTGCTTACCTAAGATGTTTTATGATTGAGTCGACAAACTGTGCTTAATTCTTCAATGGATTTTAGGATCTTGGAATCATTTTATTCACACCTTCTGGAACAATAAATTCGAATAAAATGCTAATAACTTGTTTAAATTGCATGATTGCTTTAATTTTCAAGTTATTATTCATGATAAATGTTTAGACTTTGCATGCTTCAATGAATGTTTTAATTATTGTTTATAATTAAATATCTTGCACTGTAATAAATCCTTTTAGAAAGGTAACAGTAAATTTCCTCGATTGGTAGTGAATCCAAGAACGATTCACGGAAATGAGAGATGTGAGCAATTTAAAATGTACGTTTCTTTTAGCGACTTTTATGGTTGTTTTCGAGTATCAAAGTCGAATGGCGAACCGATTGGTGCTTGTGAATTCAAAATACAATGTAGTTTTGAGATCATAAAGCATTGAGTTTAAACGCTCAGCTTTACCAATGGTTAACAACCTAAAATCATTTTCCATTTAATTCTCGAATGAGTCTAGTCCCTAGACATTCGAATAGATCGATGCTTAGAGATCTTTAGAAGCTTCTGGTAAGATGATCTAGTTGAAACAAAAATATTCAACATAAATGGTAAGAACTTTGTTGGAATGACATTGGACATGTCTAAACAAAGTATAAAAATCAACACTGAGAATTCAATTCTTAAGGCTATTAGAAAGGGTACAAGAAATAGGAAAACAAAGGAACAAATGAAAGGAATTTACGATTCCGTTTCTACCTATAAGTTTATGTTTAAAGAGAAGTGACCTAGCAATCAAACTTCCTTGGTATCATATACCGCTTGAGGTTCTTACTTCGGTAATAACTCAAACAAATGGAAGCTAGGCTACACCAATGACCTACAAGTGGGAAATGAATCATGGCAATGCTACATTAGCTGTAGGGTCATCTAGATTGTTTTAAGTCCTTTCAAAGGCTGGAACTTAATGGCTATTTTGTTCCATAATCAGCATACCTAAATTTCTGTCTTCAAACACAGAAAGACTCACATTCAGAAGAACAAAAACAATGCTTGTTTGTTTGTTTATTTGAATGAAATGGTGATTTACAGGTTGAGTCAATATGCTTGATTAAAACAAACAAATCTTTAACAATAAAACTTTACTAGGTTCAAATCAATCTCTTGATTTGAGTTCCACTAACCTTTAGCATTGTTGCTTAGACCATATCAACAAGTTAACATTCATAAGCTCTATGGACTTTTTAAAGTTGATTGATTTCTAGATCAATTTAAGACAACTAGTCTTACTTGTTGAAAGTAACAAAAGATATGAACTATTGTTAGAACGCCTAGACAATAGAGTTCAAAGCTACAAAAATATTTTATGACTTTATTATTTCACATGGATTTGAGTGAATATAGGTTTATTTACTCAAATGTGATATAAGTTGAATCTGTTTGGCTAGTTCAAAGATTCAGAAGTATAAAATCCACTTGGCAAGAAATCATAAAGATCTAGGTTAGATCATGTTGATGATTACTTGAGACCAAATATGATCATCAATGATTGTGTGTTTTAATTTCACAATCTAGCTCCATAAGATATGGCATATCTACGTTGGAATGAACGAAGTTAATTAGTACTTGATTCGATCAATGATGAATCATAAAGACTTTTCCTATAATTTCTAAAACAAAATGCTCAACTACCACCAAACTAAACCAAAATCGTCAAAGCTATTGAAAAGTAATTTCAGGATATCTTTTCAATTATATATATCTAAAGAGTTTCTAAACTCATTCGGAGCTTAGTATTTGTTATTCAACAAACTAAGGCCCAAGTATAGATATATGTTTCATTGTGATTTATTCAAATGAGACACAAGGGTATTGTTTCTACCACGAATTTTTGAGAACATAATGTTTGTTTGCTCGAAATAATGTCCTTTTGGAGATTCGTTTCCAAAATGACAAGTGGGAGAAAATAGACCTCGAAAGTCTTCGAGGCGAACAACAAACATAAACGGACATTCCGGAGGCTTTTCGAAGTGCTTCAGAAAATCCGAACTTATTCTTTAAGGACTTTAGAAGTGGCTTTTAAAGAATAGACATCTCTTAGAAGACTTTACAAGTGCTTCAAGGAGAACAAATATTCACAGGAATTTCAAGTGGCTATTGATATTCTATTGTTTGATGTTCTATACCCATGTAGGCATAGAGTTAAAGTCACTGAAACTATGAGATTCTTCTATTAGATAGTGAAGAAACATGGAGTTCAGTTACTGAAGCTATGCGATTCTTCTATTAGATAGTGAAGAAACCTACAACTTGCAGTCAAACTATTATCGTGAGTTTGTGACCTGTGAGAAAGCTATGACGAAACCCGGATTCCCTAAAATGGTTAAAGGCCATATATAGACTCAAATGTTTTAAATGGTTAGAGGCCAGAAAAACATACTCAATGTTTTGATGACAAAATTGAAATTTTGTTGATTTGCAAGAATAGTTTCACACCTATTGGTTGCAAGTTTATTTTGAGGATAAAAACCATCAAACATAAAATTGTGTTCACACACAAAGCTAGATTAGTTGCTAAAGGTTACAAGCAAATTCACGGTGTGGATTGTGTTGAAACCTCATGCATAATCGTAATGCTTAAGTCTATAATTCAAGTAATGATTGCATATTGGTACATATGACAATTGGATTACAAAACGTATTCCTCAATCAAATGTTGGAAGAAAACTATGTACATAGCATGTCATAGGATTTGTGGATCCAAATAATGCTTGAAAGGAAAGCTAGCTTATGAAATCTAAGTACAGATTTAAGCAAGCAATTGGGAATTGGAATTGTATTTTAGTGAAGCTAATAAGTATTTTAGTTCCATAAAATGTACATGATTCTTATAGATATATAAGAAGTTTAGTGGGAGTACATAAAAACTTAATTGGTCCTATGTGTATCACACACATATCTCTCTATTGTGAAATAACATTCAAATGCTAATGACTTAGATTTGAAATTATTCATCAATGATGGACCAAGGCGAAACTTAGTACATACTGGGTATTAAGATCTATTTACAAAGATCTTATGATATTGTTTTGGATTAAGTAATGGCATTTACTAAACTAAACACGAAAGACTCCATTGGAGATATTCGACCCATATGAATAAATCTAAGTAAAGAATGTTTGAACTATGTATAAGCATTTACTAAGTTAAACATCAAAGGATCTAAGTAAGATTCTTAACCTATATTATATGTCAAAGAATTTAGCTGGATTTAGTATCTACTGAAACTAGATGAGCTAAAGTTACATGAATAGAATTCAATTGGGAATTATTCTGCAAAAGAATTTATCATGTATGATATAATATGAGGATCGCCAAAAACGTATCGTATGACTTAAGGCATGACGAACATATACCAATCTCTATTGATCTAAGTAAAGATCAACTAGATTGAGATCAAGAATACTTATGGTACTTGAAAAGGTACATAGGAATAGTTCTTGATTCAAGGAAATAAAGATATGCTAAATATTGATGCTACACGCATAAACACTTGCAAAGGATCAAGCAAGACCCTTTGGAGTTAACCATTGATAAGGACGAGCTATAGAGCATCGTGTTTTGAAATGGCAACATGGATTGGAGACCATGAGTTGTTGCGTGGGATATTAAAATATTAATTTCTATGTTCTAAGATACAGCAGGAAAGTATTCCACATTTCTTTGAATTGCTTGGATAAGTAATTCCAAACAAAGCATCACTAGCAACCTATAAAGTTGAAGTGAAAGTACTTATTGCCTAAGAAGCAATAAAACAGGGTTATTTATGTTAAAGAGTTCTTCACTGAACTTGGGTAGATCACATGTCTGCTGGCTTGATGGTTCTTCATTGAAAAATGCGTAGAACCACTCTTGAAGCAAGAAAAGACTAGATCACAAAATAAACATACTCAAAAGATCTTATCATCTATCTCGAAGAACATTCGATGAAAAGGATATTAAGATTGGCAAAGCATGATAACTAAACCTATGCAACAAGTGAGAAACAACACTCACATTGTGGCACTGGAAATCAAGCATAGCTTTGAAATCCATGAACTGTTTTAAAGATGGGTTTGAGGCCCATGGTTGTAAAACATTGGGGTTGAACATTTATCATATATGAAATGTATTTTCATATTCCATTTAATCTTGGTTTAGTATTAAATGATGAGTCCCTTCAATTTGACGAAATATTCAAGATAGACTGTCAGGACCAGTCCTGTGACTAAGAAATGTCTATCAAGTGAACTTGAATGTCAAAAGTTTAAAATGGTCCCTGGTCGGAGTTTTCTGTAAAGATGGACGCATAGAAAACATTAGACGACTAGAATGCAAGATGACTAGTAGTTCTGTTTCTTGAACTATGTGGACATGGAAATGTCGTAATCATTTGCATAGATACTTACTTTGGGAAGACTAGTATCGGACAGACCTATGAAACTTTACTGTAAGAGATGAAAATCTGTCATAAGTAAATTTCATTAAAATTATTAGACACTAAATCCTCAATACTTGAGTGATTTGAGATTACTTGTTTGAGAACTGGTTGCTTTGACGTTGACCAACCGTCGCACCGTAAAAGGAGGCTATAAAGGCAACGCTCAAGTAATCACCTATCAAACGAAGTCTAATCTCAAGATCGCAAGATTGGGATTGTCTTCCCATAAATCGGGATGAGATGCTTAAAAGTTGTACAAGGCCACTCGGAGAGCTAGAAACTGTGAAATGCATGGCCGTGCTCAGATGAATCATAGGCTATGATTATCTGCTTATTTGATCAATTGAACTCTGAAACCGAGAAACACCTCTGGACATAATAAGGATGACAACTCTTACTTTATGTTCAAGAGCAAGCATCGATCGACAAAGGAATTAGGATATACACACTTGTCCCTAAGGACAAGTGGGAGACTGAAGGAAATAATGCCCTTGGTCCAAGTATGCATTCAATGTTAAGTCTAATAAATGCGGTTCAGTATTAATTAACAAGTTAATAATTCAGTGAGATCAAGTGAGCTGAATGCCTAGCTAGAGGCCGCTTCAGTTCAAGTGGAATTAATGATATTAATCCACAGCTTACTCTTGACTGAGCCCGTAGGGTCACACAAATAGTACGTAAACGGATCAAGTATTTAATGGCATTAGATACTCTATCTATGGATATTCGGAATCGACGGATCTTGGTTTCAGTGGGAGCTGAGATCGTCACAAGCAAGAAGTGAATACTCCGGAAACGATGATATTGCCGGAAACGGAAATATGGATCGTATCGGAAATATAAATATTATCCAAGTCGTAGATGTTGCCGGAAACGGAAACATGGTACGTATCGGAAAATATTATCGGAAATGGAAATATTGCCGGAATCGGAAATATTGCCGGAAACGGAAATATTGTCAGAATCGGAAATATTATCGGAATCGGAAAATAGTTCCGGAAACGGAAATATTAAATATTTGTTCGAAACGGAAATTAATTCCGGAATCGGAAATATTAAATATTATTCGTATCGGAAATGAATTCCGGAACCGGAAATTTAATCAGAAGCGTATCGTACGAATAAGTATCGGACGAGGCCTGCCGGACGAAGGCCCAGCACGAAGCCAGGCCATCGCCCAGCAAGCAAAGACGCGCGCCAACGCCCAGCCCAAGGCAGCGCCCGGCCCACCGCAAGGCAGGCCCAGCGCGCCAAGGCAAGACTGCCTAGCGTGGGCTGCGTGGGCCGAGCGCGTGCGTGCGGGCGCCCTCGTGGCTCCGTGCGAGTGTGTTTGTGTCCATGCACAATTCCTAAATCTATTAGGATTTGGTGTGTGATTAAATTCCTATTTCTATTAGGATTATTTAATTAATTAGAGTCCTTATAGGATTCTAAGTTTAATTAAATCGTATCCTACTAGGATTCCAATTCCCTTTCCAAACCTCTATAAATAAGGGCCTTGGGTCATAATTTAGAGACACGATTGAAGTATTCAAAGGGGTAAGTTTTTGAAAGAAAATTCAGCCACACTCTTGCACAATAATAGCCGAATATTCCTAAGCACCTTAAGGGCGATTCTAGTTGGTCAATCTTGAGGCGGATCCGGACGTACTGTGGACTATCTACGGAGGGACGAAACTTGGAGTCCTAAAGGCTTGTTCTTGTTCGGTTCGGGCGCAGCTAGGGAAGGCACGCTACAAAGTGTATGCATCTATACTATGCTAAATGATTATGTGTAAATAATATGCTTTCCTGGCTTTATGGTTTTTCCGCATGATTTATGTATTGTCATATGTATAATAACCTAACATTATGGCCTTTAACCGTCTAAAACATTGAGTCTATATATGGCCCCTAACCTTTTTAGGGAATCTAGGTTTCGTCATAGCTTTCTTACAAGTCACAAACTCATTAATCTACATGATAATAGTTTGACTGCAAGTTGTAGGTTTCTTCACTATCTAATAGAAGAATCGCATAGTTTCAGTGACCTAGACTCTATGTTTCTTCACTATCTAATAGAAGAATCTCATAGTTTCAGTGACTTGAACTCTATGCCTACATGGGTTTAAAACATCAAACAATAGAATATCAATACATTCCGTTCTCCTTGAAGCACTTGTAAAGTCTTCTAAGAGATGTCTATTCTTTAACACCACTTCTAAATCCCTTAAAGAATAAGTGTTCGGATTTTCTGAAGAACTTCGAAAAGCCTCTGGAATGTCCGTTTATGTTTGCTGTGATCCTTTTTTTTTATGAATTAAGTTTCAAAGGGTCCCGCCTCGAAGACTTTCGAGGTCTATTTTCTCCCACTTGTCAATTTGGAAACGAATCTCCAAAAGGACATTATTTCGAGCAAACAAACATTATGTTCTCAAAAATTCGTGGTAGAAACAATGCCATTGTGTCTCATTTGAATAAATCACAATAAAACATATATCTACACTTGGGCCTTAGTTTATCGAATAACAAACACTAAGCTCCCACTGAGTTTTGCAACTCTTTAGATATATATAGTATTGAAAAGATATTATAAAATTACTTTTCAATAGCTTGACGAATTTGGTTTAGTTTGGTGGTAGTTGAGCATTTTGTTTTAGAAATTATAGGAAAGGTCTTTATGATTCATCATTGATCGAATCAAGTACTAATTGACTTCGACCATTCCAACTTAGATATGCCATATCTTATGGAGCTAGATCGTGAAATTACAATACACAATCATTGATGATCATTCTTGGTATAAGTAATCAACAACATGATCTAACCTAGATATTTATGATTTCTTTCCAAGTGGATTTTATGCTTCTGAATCTTTGAACTAGCCAAACTTATTCAAACTTATATCACATTGAGTAAATAAACCAATATTCACTCAAATACATGTGAAATAATAAAGTCATAAAATCTTTCTTTAGCTTTGAACTCTATTGTCTAGACTTTCTAACAATAGTTCATATCTTTTGTTACTTTCAACAAGTAAGACTAGCTTAGAAATCAATCAACTTTCAACAGTCCATCAAAATAGAGCTTTTGAATGTTAACTTGTTGATATGGTCTAAGCAACAATGCCAAAGATAAGTGGAACTCAAATCAAGAGATTGATTTGAACCTGATAAAGTTTTTATTGTTAAAGAGTTGTTTGTTTTAATCAAGCATATTGACTCAACCCGTAAATGACCATTTCATTCAAATAACAAACAAACATTGTTTTTGTTTTTCTTGAATGTGAGTCTTTATGTGTTTGAAAACATAAATTTAGGTATGCTGATTATGGAACAAAATAGCCATTAGGTTCCAGCCTTTGAAAGGACTTAAAGCAAACTAGATGACCCTACAACTAATGTAGCTAGCATTGCCATGCTTCATTTCCTACTTATAGGTCATTAGTGTATCCTAGCTTCCATTGTTTGAGTTATTAACGAAGTAAGAACCTCAAGCGGTATATGATACCAAGGAAGTTTGATTGCTAGGTCACTTCTCTTTAAACATAAACTTATAGGTAGAAACGGAATTGTAAATTATTCCTTTCGTTTGTTCCTTGTTTTCCTATTTCTTGTACCCTTTCTTATAGTCTTAAGAATTTAATTCTTTATTGTTGACTTTTATACTTTATTAAACATGTCCAGTGTCACTCTAACAAGGTCCTAACCATTTAATTTATGTTGAACATTTTGCTTTAACTAGATGATCTCACCAGAAGCTTCTAAAGTTCTCTAAGCATCGATCTATACGAATGTCTAGGGACTAGACTAATCCGAGAATTAAATAGAAAAAGATATTAGGTTGTTAACCATTGGTAAAGCTGAGCGTTTAAACTCAATGTTTTATGATCTCAAAACTACAATTGTATTTTGAATTCACAAGCACGAATCGGTTTTCCATTCGACTTTGATACTCGAAAACAACCATAAAAGTCTATAAAAGAAACGTACATTTTAAATTGCTCATTCTCTCTCATTTCCGTGAATCGTTCTTGGATTCACTACCAATCAAGGAAATTTACTGTTACCTTTCTAAAAGGATTTACTACAGCGCAAGATATTTAATTATAAACTATAATTAAAACATACATTGAAGCATGCAAAGTCTAAACATTTATCATGAGTAATAACTTGAAAATTAAAGCAATCATGCAATTTAAACAAGTCATTGGCATTTTATTCGAGTTTTTGTGTTCCGACAGGTGTGAATAAAACGGTTCCAAGATCCTTAAATTATTGAAGAATTAAGCACATTATGTATTTAGACTCAATTCTAAAATATTTTAGGTAAGCAATGCCTTTGCTAATAGTCTAGAAACTACTCTTGGTTGATAGGTACGTCTAAGAACTTATTAGGTAAACCTATCTCATTTGCCACGACATAAAAGGACTCCTTACTTATATCGTTGAGTTTCACCAAAACTAACATGTACTCACAATTATTTGTGTACCTTACCCCTTTAGGATCAATAAGTAACACCTCGCTTAGGCGGAAAACTATTACTAAGATTGATGTAAAGGTTATCCAAGTAAGTGTTATTTTGGCATGGCACCTTTTAACTCAAATTTTAAAGTTTGGAACTTAAGGCTCTTACTATGTTGGTTAGATTTTAAGTGAACTAAAATCCTTAATCATGCAACATAATCAAGCCATAATCTCATGCATAATTAAGACATATTTAAAGCAATAAATAACTTAAAACATGCATAAGATATAAATGTGATCTAGTATGGCCCGACTTCATCTTGAAGCTTCAACTTCAAACTCCGTCTTGAAAAAGGATTGGAAACTCCGTCTTGAATTTCACCATGGGAGGCGCCATTTTCTTCAAATAGGATAAGCTATAATTTAAACTAATTACAATTATTTGATGGTACGCAGACCATATTTAAAGCAATAAAATTTGGTACTTTAGACCAATATTACATTCAAATTAATGGTAAGCAGACCATATTTTCTATCCTATTTGGGCCATACTAGTGACTTTCAATAACCTGCAAAACAGTACATTTACAATATACCATTCACCCATTCATTTGTCAATGAATGGCCCACATAGCTGGTTAGTAGAACATATTATGCATCACATAAATATTTGCAGCAATTAATCAAGGCTTCCAATAATCTACCAATTATTCAATCCTTATTGATGTGGGCCTGAATATCTCCGCCATAAGGCCCAAAGAAGCTACAATGACCAATGCAGGCCAGCTGGGCCCTAGCCTAGGAAGTAGACTCAAAACCTGGTACTTAAACGAAATAAGGGCAAAGCCTTATTTTGGAAAGCCCATCTTCTCTGAGAAGCCAGGCCCAATTCATAAAAGGCTCATCATTGTTGGCCAAATGACACGTGTCCTAACTCCCCAAGGGGCACGCATCCCACAGCTAGGGTTGAAGGATCAATTCCCAAGACACCCTAGCCCTATAAATAGCTCAGATCTCAAGGTAAGGGGAATCAATTCATTCCCACCAACCTAAAACTATCTTTGCTCTGCCTTCTCTCTACAAATGACTTATCTCTCTAGCTTATACTTACTTAAGCATCGGAGGGAATATTCCTACGGGAATATTCTTGTTTTGCAGGTTGCCAGAAGTTCGAGCCAGGTCATACTTGATACCTCCGAGGAACGCGTGCCACGTCAGCACCGTAAAAGATCCCACAAAATTTGGCGCCGTCTGTGGGGAGGTACAGTGTCATGGCTGAACTTCAATCTGAGTGCGGAAAATCCGAGGACAAAACGGGACTCCCACTCAGGGGAGGGGTGTCTAAAGATGGGTCCGACACACATTGTGACGCGGCAGCTAGCCGACCTGCTGCCGCGAGTTCTGCGCAGCACTTGTTGAATAACGCTCACGAAGTCAATCCTAAGGACGATAATGGCAGGATGGTAGAGTCTTTGTCAGAAGATCCCGACTCACCTATAAAAGGACGCACCCTGGAGAAAGAGAGTCGGCATGTAAAAGAGGAACGTCCAGGAAGATGGACGAGACGGACTTCACAGAAGAATAATGAGGCCCAAGGCCATCACTATCTAAAGACTCCTAGAAGACAGCATGAGAGAGTCATCCTGAGAAAGAATGGCCGCGGCACTGAGGAGAAAAGAAGGCGAAGGAGGTCGTCCTCTAGGGGCTCCTTTATATTCAACACGGCTCTTGAAAACATCCTCCTTGCTGAGGGACCGAGTCTGGGAATAGAACCGTCCCCCCGACGACTGACCACCTCCAGCCAACAGGCCCCTTTCTGTGCTTTCCACAACGACGAAGGACATGACACCCAAAATTGTCGAATGTTGAGGAAGATATTAAGTGACCACGCGGCTGAAGGACACCTCCGCCAGTACATCAATTTAAAGGACGCGGACAAAGAAATGAGTCTCACCTTTAAGAAGTATTCAGACGAAAGAGTTATGGTAATATCAGGGGGAATAGCTGCGGGAGAACCATGTAAGGAAGGACGGCAAATAGGCCCATCTTATCTTCGCCCAACACAGATGAATCTACCCCCTGTAGAAATTTCCAAAGACGATTATAGAAGGGCGGCATCACCATATGATGATGACCCCCTGGTTATAGAGATTAAGGTGGCTAACCTCAAGGTGAAGAGAGTACTGGTGGACACGGGGAGCTCGACCGACATAATCAGTCTACAATGTCTACGGAAATTAAAACACGATCCTGAAGCCATAGAAAAAGTGTACGGGCCCTTGGTAGGATTCGGAGGGAGCATCGTTCGTCCAATCGGCTCCATCTTACTCCCGGCCTCTATTGGAGTTCCCCCAGTGACCAAAGAAGGCGTCATCCGATTTATAATTGTAGCAAACCTCACCACATTTAACATCATACTCGGCCGTCCAACACTCAACGACCTAAGAGCTGTGATCGTTCCTCATTTACTACTGGTCAAATTTGTTGGAAGTAACGGACGCGTTGGGTCTCTCTATGGAAATCAACAGTTGGCCAGGGATTGTTACTTATCGACATTGGAGCCAACGGCCTGGGGAGCCTCTCCAAAGGGAAAAGAGCAAGCTAAACCTCTGGAAACCCGTCGTAAAACCCGGGAGACACCAACGGAGCACAATGCAGAAAGACGACCTGAACCAGTGGGAGCACACTATGCTATAATCCTGGACCTAGCAGACCCGTCTCGAACGGTTCCCATTGGGATTCACCCTGACGACCCCATGTCAGCAGCATTAGTGCAACTACTCCGAGAATACAAGGAAATATTTGCCTTCACGGTAGAAGAAATGCCAGGCATTGATCCGGCGGTAGCCGTGCATAAGCTAAATGTTGATAGCGCTATAAAGTCAGTACGCCAGAAGAAGAGGAATCATGGAGAAGCAAGAAATTTGGCCGCCGCTGCCGATTTTAAAAAACTACTGGATGCAGGCTTCATACGTCCATGTCAGTACCCCGACTGGGTAGCTAACGTAGTACTGGTCCCAAGCCCAATGGGACATGGAGGATGTGTGTTGACTACACCGATCTCAACAAAGCTTGCCCCAAGGACAGTTTCCCACTGCCAAAGATAGACCGACTCGTCGACTCAACGGCCAGACATGTCATGATGAGTTTCATGGACGCCTACTCCGGATTCCACCAGATCCCATTGTGGCCCGTAGATCAAGAGAAGACGTCATTTGTCACGGAATAAGGATTGTACTGCTACAAAGTAATGCCGTTTGGTTTAAAAAATGCCCCAGCCACCTTCCAACGGTTGGTGAACACGGTTTTCGCGAAGCAGCTGGGGAGGAATATAGAAGCCTATATCGACGATATGATTGTAAAAAGTAAACAAAAGATGGATCACCTCGACGATTTGCGAGAAACCTTTGAGACCCTCAGGATATACCAGATGAGGCTCAATCCCAAGAAGTGCATATTCGGGGTATCCTCTGGCAAGTTCCTTGGTTTCTTGATTGACGAAAGGGGCATTGAAGCAAATCCGGACAAGGTGCAGGCGGTCATCAATATGACGTCGCCAAGGACGGTCAAAGATGTGCAACGTCTAACTGGATGTCTTGCCGCCTTGGAGCGATTTTTATCTAGAGCTGGAGATAAGTGTCATTACTTTTTCAGTACCATCAAAAAGGGCACCCAGTTTGAGTGGACGTCGCAGGCAGAGGCCGCCTTCCTCGTCTAAAAGAACACCTGCATACTTTGCCACGACTGGTCAGCCCTCTCTCAGGAGAAGTCTTGTATCTATACCTCGCCATCTCAGAGTACGCACTAAGTGCCATCTTGCTTACAGAAAGGGGTGGGACGCAACTACCTGTCTACTTTGTCAGCCACATAATGCAGAATGCCGAACTCAAATATCCAACAGTTGAAAAGTTCGGCTTCGCTCTCTTCTTGGCTAGTAAGAAGCTTCGTCCATATTTCCTGGCTCATCGACTGATAGTCTACACAGATCAACCGCTAAAACGGCCGTTCACCAATCTAGAAGCGTCCGGAAGAATGCTCAACTGGGCAATTGAGCTTAACGCATTTGATATTTCGTATGAGCCGCGAAAGGCAATAAAGGGACAGGCATTTGCTGATTTCATTGCGGAACTGGCCAAGCCACCCTATTTGAGGAATGAGAAAACCCAGTGGATAGTTCATGTGGACGGCTCTGCCACCCAAAATGGGTCGGGAGCCGGCATTATCTGCGAATCACCAGAAGGGGATATCTATGAATATGCAATGCGTTTTAACTTTCAGGCATCAAACAACGAAGCTGAATACGAAGCCCTGATATGTAGAATTCAGATGAGCAAAGCAGCAGGGGCGGCAGACGTCCTGGTTTTGTCTGAGTCACAGTTAATCGTTAGTCAAGTAAAAGGAGAATATGAGGCCAAGGATGACGCCATGATAAAATATCTGGACAAGGTCCATCAGGAAGTTCAGCAGCTGTCTAACTTTGAAATATAACATATACCCCGGTCTGAAAACAACAAAGCAGACGCTCTGTCCAAACTAGCAAGCTCAGCGTCTTGTGATACGCCGCTGTAGACACCTACTTTTGTCCCCATTCCCGAAAGGGAAGGTTCGATGATGAGAACGTAAATCTCCACTTGGCAACGCATCTCCTATAAAATAACGAATCTCAATCACCCTTTCATTTCAGGCAAAACTGCTATTTATAGAAACCTGCTAAAAATAGTAGCTGCCGTAAAAGGTAATTGCTAAAAGTAGTAAGAATAAAAAAGATAGAAACCTGTCAGAATTAGGTGTTGCACTCCAACATAAATCCTAAAAGAGATAGAAATTGTAAAAGGAATTCTATTCCTATCGCAATTCGATAAAAGAGTTAACATATTAATTAAACTCATAACGAACCTAGAGTTCGTAAAGGGCCCAGACGCATTCCGTCGTAAATTGATACGCACCAAATAACTCATATTAAGTCTCTTAATGGACTCCGTAGTCTAGAGTCGAATCTGACAAAGAATTCTTCCCAGATCCTATTTTCAACGCCCTGCCCTGGGCGCCGAAATCTTTGACGCCCAGTGCTGGGCGCCGAAAATACCTGGGACGGATTCCTTTCCCAATCCGTTTCGTATTCATATTCCTGAAAATCTATCTTTCTACGCCACTTTTCCCTATAAATACAGCCTAAAAACCGACGTGAACACAACACACAATTCCATAACCTGAGTATTGACTCTAGCCTTAAGCTTAGCCTCACGCTGCGAAATTGATCCGGCGTTCTGTCGCAATCGACCCAAAAGTCGAACAGAACGCATCCTGCCCCTTGTAGCTGATGATTTAAACCTAAATACTGGAACATTGCTTGGAAACCCGAGATTCGTTAAATAAAAGGAGAAATAGCAAAGCCAAGTGGTTAGTTTTCTGAGAACCGTGACGCACCTCTCAAGGGTGCGTTGTAATGTGTCCCTCAGATTTAATCGCTTTCATCGCCCTTTTATAAAATTGTCAAACTATTAACTTGATTGATCTATCACGCCTAATAAGATAATACCCTGGACAATTGAATTATCATGCTAGGTACCTTAAATTAATCTAAATAAGATCATCACGATCGATTTAGTATTATGTGTTGCATATTGCTAAAATCAATTCAGAATAGTTTAATAGTTTAACGCATGTCCCTTCAATTATTTATGCTGAGCTAGTAAGGATAACCTGCCTCTGGAGTTATCGATGAGCACTCCTCTCGGTAGTTACAGTCCCCGGAACTCTCAATCTCTGCCCTGCGGGTGTACGTTGAGCGATCCCCACACCAGGGATCACAAGGTAACCTATGGCCGTCGTGGTCGAACATAATTGCACTCCCTTTATGTCACGATAACTGGGTTTTGTCAGTTTTTCTCATTGTCGTTAAAAACTGAATGGCGACTCCTATATTACTAGTCGATTGGGTGTAAACTCACAGGAAATCTAACTACACTTGATCTGACGACGTCACGCCCACGAGGGACGAGGTCATGCATTAGCCTCGTGCTTTTTCGACCCCCTTACAGTGGCGACTCCACTGGGGGAACGTTAATGAAATACTCGTGCTCGTAGGTAATCAAAATAGCCGAAGGGTGAAACGATCCTACTCCACGTTTATTTCCTTATCAAGTTGGGACGACCTGAAAATCAGCATATTAATGTGAACGGACAGAACCGCATAACGAATCTCGGCTCCCTTGGCATGTTTCATCTCGGGAGTTGGGACTAAGGATACCCATCGCCAACCGGAGGGTGCATACGCTTCGAATGTTGTCCACTCGGCACTTTTCGCTAATAGTACACCCGTCCCAAACCCAATCGCTCGCCCACTAAGGTCCCTCTCATTGGTGCATGCCCCCTTGGCTTACATCGTGATTGGCCTCTTGGGACGAAATTCGTCTGTTGAATGCACTACCTCGACCAGGGCATGTGTTGGATCTACGATAGAAGCGGTACCAAGCCGACGCAAATATTACCCATAGAAGCCTATCATAAACTACGTGACATATTATTTTTGCTTCATGTTGTAATGTTAGTTATGTGTAGCGAATTACGTGATTGTGTTGTGATTGTGTGTGACAAAATAATGCTAGAAAACCAACGACCCTAAAAATTGCCAAAACATTCATAAACACCAATTGGCCAAAGAGTCATACCTAAATACGTGTCCCGTAACTCCGGGCGATCGCCACAAAAATAAGCGACGCCCAGGACAGCCTGTAACGGATCCCACAACGCTGCACAACGCGTAAAGGACGTTATTAGGCGAGCACGCAAAAGTAAGTCGTATATACGAAAAAAGGAAACACGAACAGAATACGAGTACCAGTCAGGGACGCATTTTCAGCGCCCCTGGCTGGGCGCCAATCATTTTCAACGCCCAGAGCCGGGTGCTGAAGTTGCTGCCTGGCCTTTTGGTCAGGCACAGCAGCTTCGGCACCCGCGCATAGAGTATACGTAGCAATAAAAAAAAATTCGTAACAAATTTGCTACGAGGACGTATGAAAAAAGGCACTCGATTCTAAGAACGACTTATAAAATAAATAACTCCTTGTGTCGTTGTTAGGCTTCCTATAACGACTATGTTCGGCACTAAACCGAGCACGCTGATTAAATAACCTTGAATGTCACATGGGCAAAGTATTCAAAAAATGATGTTCAAATAAAGTTTTCAAGGAAAAATAATGTTCGAATAAAAGAATAAATCCGAGTCTAGACTAGGCTATGCCAAAGTACAATCTAAATCCTAAGTCTTAGTTGTCTTATACATAGAATCGGTCCTACTGCTTGGTGTCGTTCTGCATGTTAAAAGGTTAAACCATATTGAGTCTCCCTTCCTAACATTTAAATCAATAAGCACCCATATGTAATTGTCATCTGTTGCTAAGAATCTACGGCCTCAATACTCCCTCTCACCAATAAAAAGAACAGATTATGTAATTCAAGTATTTGCAAAATGGAAAGAGTCACATTCTGAAAGTCATTCCTCCATAGTTGCACAATCCCCAAAGTGAGCCTAAGGTGTCAATACCATTGGCAACCAAAAATTAATGGCCTCCAGGCTGATTATCACATTGGGTCACGACTATCATAGTCCTCTCGAGCCACTCGCTCCTTGAAGTACTCCTAAGTACGGACTAAAATATTTTCCATGAATGCAACATGACGAACCATGAAAATACCCAAATCGGCATGCCATAAGGCTACCATCGGGGCAAAGCAATACACACTAAGAGGGAAGCCGCACTAATGATTCTAGTCTTGCAAAAATGAAAATTCGATCTCCCCAACTAATTACCTTGCCAACATTAAGCAAAATGGCGCATGACAAATGAACACCCAAGGGTTAAAATCTAAAGTGTCAACCAACGAAAGTTATGGTCCAATTAGCCTAAATCTGAGAGTCGCTCGGTCAAGTATCATAGGCTTACGCCACGTCATTATTTTGGGTCTAGGCCACCTCCTTGTATTCATACACGGGTTATAATCAGAAAAGATTAATGAAAGTTCGAGTCTAAATCACAACTTCCAATTAAATCCCGGAAACTGGAATCTGAAAAGAAGCAAAAAAATTATTTTCGATGTAATTCTTTCGTTCAATTTCAATAAAGTAAAAACAACATTTTGAATCTATGCTATTTGCACATTTTAAGAAACGACTAAATACGCTTGCAAAGTAAGACAATTTAAAGGTCCACCCTAGGCTTACTAAATTTAAAGGTCCACCCTAGGCCTACTAAAATTAAAGGTCCACTATAGGCCTACCAAACGAGGCTCACTCAGTCTCGCCTCGTGACTCAAAGACCACAACCATCTACCTTTTAGCCCAAATAAAAAAATTTGAAGGATTTATGTTAGGGAGAAATCCCAAGCAAAAAGAAAAAAAGAGAAAGAGAAAAGGGAGAGCGAAAAGAGCGAGCCATGAAATACTTAAAGAGAAAGAGAAAAGGGAGAGCGAAAAGAGCGAGCCACGAAATACTTAGCCCGTACCTCCCAAAGTGCGAAATTTGCCCAAGTAAACGAAGGAAAAGAATTGAGTCAACCAATCCAAATCATACCACAAAAACTACATAAAGTTCTACGACCTTCTACCCTTTCCAATCCTCATGTTTGACTAATACCTATACAAATTATTCTATCTCATTCAACCCATCTTTCAAGCCGTCTTGAGTCACGAATAAAAAAAAAAGACAAATGAAAAAGTACATTCTACGCTTAACATAAAAAATAATAATAAAAACTTTGCAAAGCGCCTTTAAAGTTCGTCTAAAAAGAAAAAGAAGCATTTAGCGCACAAAAAAGATTCGCAAATATTTGGCACAAAACGAAAAGAAGTAACGCGCCAAGAAATCTCCCCAGGAATCACTTTCAACGCCCAGAGCTGGGCGCCGAAATCTTTAACGCCCCAGCGTGGGCGCTGTACCTCTCTGCTTGCCAAATTTTGCCCAGAAGTGCTCGTCATTTTATCCGCACATACATGGAACAATAACGAACACTTGGAGGGGTACAACACGTATTCAGATATACGTACCAAAAAACACATGAAAAGATTTTTGTGCAAATACATGTACTTAAAAAATAAAACAAGTTTTTGGCTTACGGCAAAGCAGCAGATTAAAAAAATAAAAAAAATAAACTTCACTTATTTCAAACATTACGATTCCATTCGAACGTACTTGTTTAAAATCGGCATTCTAAGAAACCATTTTCTGGCTATGAACTACGCAAGACCTCATTCCAAATTAAATCTATTTAAAGCGGATACGTAGGCAATCCATGATTCGGTCCAACCAATTTGCAAAAATGTTAAAGCCTATAGAATAACAAGAATAAAAAATAGATTCCCTTATTGAAATTCAATTACTTGCAATCCAAGTCGAAAGAAAAATTTAAGTCAAAGGAAGAATCCAAGTCATCAGGATGCCGAAATAAGCACACATCAAAAAATAATAAGGGCACGTACCCTTGCCAGAAGAAGTACTCACACTCCTAGGCACTTAGCCAATACTCAAAAGATCGCTTTGCCTCAATTGAATGGGGGCTAGCGCGAGCGTCCATGACCTCTAAAGTACTCGACTTGACCCTCCCTAAAGCAAACTAACTCACTTAATACCTCCTTTCACCACTAGACACAATCATAATCGCCAACAAGTAGTAAAGGCCGTAAGCTTGCAATAAAGAGCATTGTTCTACGGCATCGCCCCATCGTTCCTTCGAACTCAGGGCACCCGTTCATGGTAATTCAAATGCTTGCAAATCCCTTTGAAAAAAAATCAGACATTGTCAATAGGACTTGTCACTTAACCAAGGCTCACCCTACTCAGACATATGACACGGGCATCTAAAATCGAAATCTGAAAGCATCATTAATGAGAAGACATAATAGCAACTGGGGGCTAAAAATTGAAATGAAAGAGCTAGGGAAAGAACTAAGTATACCTTGACCTTTTGTACAGACATACACCAAGTAAATCTAAGTCAATTTGAAAGCGGTTTATATTGCTGCAATTCTGGAAATGATGGCCCTAAAAACCTAAAGCATGTGCCACACGGGCACAAGTAATATCTTGACGCCTGTAACCTGGCTTCCAGTAAATCCTTAGACAGCATTTCGAAAATCGTAACAGTATTCTGATTCACTCATATCATCCTGTACGAACCCTTCTATAAGTCAACTTACTTAGGACACCTCGAATTGTACACAGTAGGACTCGGATTTCAAATAATTTTCAAAGACTTCTTCGAACATAATAAAGCGTTGTTGGTTTAAGCTAAGTATGCGTTTATCTCGATGTTGCAAGTGAGTCAAAAAAAATTTATGGGTAAAGAAAGGCACCTAGCTTTTGGTCAAGGCACACTTCAACATGTGACTACCTTGACCATGGCAATGTCGCACAATAAGACATTTACAAGAGAAGTAGCAAATCACTACTCGAACGTACCTCGCACTAAACGAGTCTGGTTCAAACTATTCATGATCCATGTCACCATGAATGCATAAAAACGTATGCCAAGCATTATAGCACCAAGCCAATCCCGTAGCTACAATTGGGGGCTTGAGAAAAACACTCTAAAAATGCTCGAAATGACGATTTTATCGCAAATTCTCGACCCTAATGCTATACACACGTCATAGGGGCACAATCCTAAGGTTTGATCGTGTAAAACGAATCTTAGAACGGCTACAACCCCTCCCAAATTCTAAGCACTACTTAGAATATATAAAGTCACCCCACCAACAAGGGTAACTGAAAATCGCGAGTCACCAAAACTCCGATCAAACTACTGCACATAACGCTCGCCCTACAATCGTCCGTTACACAGTCTACGTTATTCCCAAAGTAAAAGCGAAAGAAAAATTAAGGATAAAAACAACAAAGAAACATCTATATCCTCGCATCGAACGAAGTAATAAGCCGTGCACACCCACGCAGAAGGTACTACACTTGTTCGAACACCTGAACGAAGCGTGATGAAATACTCCAATGCAAAAAACATATAATGATGATATTGTTAGGTTATGATACATATGACAATTCATAAATCATGCGGAAAAACCATAAAGCCAGGAAAGCATATTATTTACACATAATCATTTAGCATAGAATAGATGCATACATGTTGTAGCGTGCCTTCCCTAGCTGCGCCCGAACCGAACAAGAACAAGTCTTTAGGACTCCAAATGTCGTCCCTCCGTAGATAGTCCACAGTACGTCCGGATCCGACTCAAGTTAGACCAACTAGAATCGCCCTTATGGTGCTTAAGATTTTCGGCTCTTATTGCAAGTGTATGGCTGATTTATATTTCAAAAACTTACCCTTTGAATACTTCAATCGTACCCATAAATTGTGACCCTAGGCACTTATTTATAGGAGTATGGAAAAGGAATTGTAATCCTACTAGGATGTGGATTTGCTAATTAGAACTTTATTAGGACTCTAAATAACAAAGCAAATCTAATAGGATTAGGATTTTAATCTTTGCACAAATCCTAATAGGATTAGGATTTCCCGCACATGCATCGTACAAGTCGTGCACCCGCGCAGGCCTTGCGGCCCACGACAGGCGCACAACCCATGTGCGGTGCTGCGCGCGCGCGCGCCCTTGGCTGGGCCTGGCCTTGCGCTGGGCCTGGTCGAGGCGTGCGTTGCCGCGTGCGGCTCGCTGGGCGATGGCCTGGCTTCGTGCTGGGCCTTCGTCTAGCGGGCCTCGTCCGATGCTAATTCGTACGATACGCTTCCGATTAAATTCCCGATTCCGGAATTCATTTCCGATACGAACAATATTTAATATTTCCGATTCCGGAATTAATTTCCGTTTCGAACAAATATTTAATATTTCCGTTTCCGGAATTATTTTCCGATTCCGATAATATTTCCGATTCTGACAATATTTCCGTTTCCGGCAATATTTCCGATTCCGGCAATATTTCCATTTCCGATAATATTTTCCGATACGTACCATGTTTCCGTTTCCGGCAACATCTACGACTTGGATAATATTTATATTTCCGATACGATCCATATTTCCGTTTCCGGCAATATCATCGTTTCCGGAGTATTCATTTCTTGCTTGTGACGATCTCAGCTCCCACTGAAACCAAGATCCGTCGATTCCGAATATCCATAGATAGAGTATTTAATGCCATTAAATACTTGATCCGTTTACGTACTATTTGTGTGACCCTACGGGTTCAGTCAAGAGTAAGTTGTGGATTAATATCATTAATTCCACTTGAACTGAAGCGGCCTCTAGCTAGGCATTCAGCTCACTTGATCTCACTGAATTATTAACTTGTTAATTAATACTGAACCGCATTTATTAGACTTAACATAGAATGCATACTTGGACCAAGGGCATTATTTCCTTCAGTCTCCCACTTGTCCTTAGGGACAAGTGTGCATTTCCTAATTCCTTTGTCTCTCGATGCTTGCTCTTGAACATAAGGTAAGAGTTGTCATCCTTATTATGTCCAGAGGTGTTTCTCGGTTTCAGAGTTCAACTGATCAAATAAACAGATAATCATAGCCTATGATTCATCAGAGCACGGCCATGCATTTCACAGTTTCTAGCTCTCCGAGTGGCCTTGTACAACTTTTAAGCATCTCATCCCGATTTATGGGAGGACAATCCTAATCTTGCGATCTTGAGATTAGACTTCGTTTGATAGGTGATTACCTGAGTGTAGCCTTTATAGCCTCCTTTTACGGTGTGACGGTTGGTCAACGTCAAAGCAACCAGTTCTCAAACAAGTAATCTCAAATCACTCAGGTATTGAGGATTTAGTGTCTAATAATTTTAATGAAATTTACTTATGACAGATTTTCATCTCTTACAGTAAAGTTTCATAGGTCTTGTCCGATACTAGTCTTCCCAAAGTAAGTATCCATGCAAATGATTATGACATTGCCATGTCCACATAGTACAAGAAACAGAACTACTAGTCATCTTGCATTCTAGTCGTCTAACGTTTTCTATGCGTCCAATTTTATAGAAAACTCCGACTAGGGACCATTTTCAACCTTTGACATTCAAGTTCACTTGATAGACATTTCTTAGTCACAGGACTGGTCCTGATAGTCTATCTTGAATATATCGTCAAATTGAAGGGACTCATGATTTAATAAACCACAAATTAAATGGAAAAATGAATTCTCTTCATTTATTGTGAATGATAACCAATAATGTTTTACAAAGATTTAAACTCTAAAACTTTAAAACATTAAACAAGGATATCAAAGCCATTCTCCAATATGCTTGATTCCCATAGCTGCAGTGTGCGAGTTGTGCTTCGCCTGTGGCAGAGGTTTAGTCAATGGATCTGATATGTTGTCATCAGTTCCAATCTTTCTTATCTCGACTTCTTTTCTTTCAACGAACTCTCGTAGAAGGTGAAATCTACGAAGTACATGCTTGACTCTCTGGTGGTGTCTAGGCTCCTTTGCCTGTGCAATAGCTCCGTTATTATCACAATACAGGGCTATTGGTCCTTTAATGGAGGGGACTACACCAAGTTCACCTATGAACTTCCTTAGCCATATAGCTTCCTTTGCTGCTTCATGTGCAGCAATGTACTCCGCTTCAGTTGTAGAATCCGCAATGGTGCTTTGCTTAGCATTTTTCCAGCTTACTGCACCTCCGTTGAGGCAGAAGACAAACCCAGACTGTGATCTGAAATCATCTTTGTCGGTTTGGAAACTTGCGTCCGTATAACCTTTAACAATTAATTCATCATCTCCACCATAGACCAGGAAGTCATCTTTGTGCCTTTTCAGGTACTTTAGAATATTCTTGGCAGCAGTCCAATGCGCCTCTCCTGGGTCTGACTGGTATCTGCTCGTAGCACTGAGTGCGTACGCAACATCCGGGCGTGTACATATCATAGCATACATTATTGAACCAATCAATGATGCATATGGAATCCCATTCATTCGTCTACACTCATCAAGTGTTTTTGGGCACTGAGTCTTGCTTAGAGTTATTCCATGAGACATGGGTAGGTAGCCTCGCTTGGAGTCTGCCATTTTGAACCTACCAAGCACCTTATTGATATAAGTGCTTTGACTAAGTCCAATCATCTTTTTAGATATATCTCTGTAAATCTTCATGCCCAATATGTACTGTGCTTCTCCTAGATCCTTCATCGAAAAACATTTCCCAAGCCAAATCTTGACAGAGTTCAACATAGGAATGTCATTTCCGATAAGTAATATGTCGTCGACATATAATACTAGGAAAGCAATTTTGCTCCCACTGACCTTCTTGTATACACAAGATTCGTCTGCGTTCTTGATGAAACCAAAATCACTGACTGCTTCATCAAAACGTATATTCCAGCTCCTGGATGCCTGCTTCAATCCATAGATTGATTTCTTTAGCTTGCATACCTTTTTAGCATTCTTTGGATCCTCAAAACCTTCAGGCGGTGTCATAAACACAGTTTCTATTAAAACGCCGTTTAAGAAAGCAGTTTTGACATCCATCTGCCATATTTCGTAATCGTAATATGCAGCGATTGCTAACATTATCCGAATAGACTTTAGCATTGCAACTGGTGAAAAGGTTTCATCGTAATCCACACCGTGGACTTGCCTGTAACCTTTTGCAACCAATCTATCTTTGAAAACTTCAAGTTTCCCATCCTTGTCCTTTTTCAGTTTGAAAACCCATTTGCATCCAATGGCTTGGTAGCCATCTGGCAAATCGACCAAATCCCATACTTGGTTTTCAGACATGGAGTCTAATTCAGATTGCATGGCTTCTTGCCATTGCTTGGAGCTAGGGCTCGTCATAGCTTGTTTGTAAGTCGCAGGTTCATCACTTTCAAGTAATAGAACGTCATAGCTCTCGTTCGTCAAAATACCTAAGTACCTTTCCGGTTGAGATCTATATCTTTGCGATCTATGCGGGGTAACATTTCTAGATTGACCATGATTCTCACCAGATTCTTCTAAAGATCTCTGAGTTTCATCCTGAATGTCATCTTGAGCATTCTCTAGAGTTTGTTATTCGACTCGAATTTCTTCGAGGTCTACTTTTCTCCCACTTGTCATTTTGGAAATGTGATCTTTCTCCAAAAAGACACCATCTCGAGCAACAAACACCTTGTTCTCAGATGTATTGTAGAAGTAATACCCCTTTGTTTCCTTTGGATAGCCCACAAGGATACATTTGTCAAATTTTGGATGAAGTTTGTCTGAAATTAATCGTTTGACGTATACTTCACATCCCCAAATCTTAAGAAAAGACACATTTGGAGGTTTTCCAAACCATAACTCATATGGAGTCTTTTCGACAACTTTAGACGGAGCTCTATTTATAGTGAGTGCAGCTGTATTTAGTGCATGTCCCCAAAATTCTAATGGAAGTTCGGCCTGACCCATCATTGACCTGACCATGTCTAGCAAGGTTCTGTTCCTCCGTTCCGACACACCGTTTCATTGTGGTGTTCCAGGAGGAGTCAATTCTGATAGAATTTCACATTCTTTCAGATGGTCATCAAATTCATAGCTCAGATATTCACCGCCTCTATCAGACCGCAGCGCCTTAATCTTCTTGCCTAATTGATTCTCTATTTCACTCTGAAATTCCTTGAATTTGTCAAAGGATTCAGACTTTGTACTCATATCTACTGAAGTCATCAGTGAAAGTGATAAAGTAGTTGAAACCACCTCTAGCATTTGTACTCATTGGTCCACATACATCTGTATGGATTAAACCCAATAGTTCATTTGCTCTTTCTCCAACTTTAGAGAAAGGTTGCTTTGTCATTTTGCCAAGTAAACATGATTCGCATTTACCATAATCCTCTAAGTCAAATGGTTCTAGAATTCCTTCCCTTTGAAGTCTTTCTAAGCGTTTCAAGTTTATATGGCCTAATCGACAATGCCACAGATAGGTGAGATCTGAATCATCCTTTTTGGCCTTTTTGGTATTTATGTTATAAACTTGTTTGTCGTGATCTAATAAATAAAGTCCATTGACTAATCTAGCAGATCCATAAAACATCTCTTTAAAATAAAACGAACAACTATTGTCTTTTATTAAAAAGGAAAATCCCTTAGCATCTAAGCAAGAAACTGAAATGATGTTTTTAGTAAGACTTGGAACATGGAAACATTCTTCCAGTTCCAAAACTAGCCCGTAGGGCAACGAAAAATAATAAGTTCCTACAGCTAATGCAGCAATCCGTGCTCCATTTCCCACTCGTAGGTCGACTTCTCCCTTGCTTAACTTTCTACTTCTTCTTAGTCCCTGTGGATTGGAACATAAGTGTGAGCCACAACCTGTATCTAATACCCAAGAAGTTGAATTAGCAAGTATACAGTCTATAACGAAAATACCTGAAGATGGAACGACTGTTCCGTTCTTCTGATCTGTTAAGTTATGATACATATGACAATTCATAAATCATGCGGAAAAAACCATAAAGCCAGGAAAGCATATTATTTACACATAATCATTTAGCATAGTTTAGATGCATACACTTTGTTGCGTGCCCTCCCTAGCTGCACCCGAACCGAACAAGAAAAAGTCTTTAGGACTCCAAGTGTCGTCCCTCCGTAGATAGTCCACAGCACGTCCGGATCCGCCTTAAGATTGACCAACTAGAATCGCCCTTAAGGTACTACTTATTTTCGGCTAAATGGGCAAGAGTTATGGCTGATTTTTCTGCTTAAAAATCCTAGCTTTGAATACTTGAAAACTTGTATATAAATAATGACCCTGGGCCCTTATTTATAGAGGTATGGAAAAGGAATTGTAATCCTACTAGGATGTGGATTTGTTAATTAGAACTTTATTAGGACTCTAAATAACAAAGCAAATCTAATAAGATTAGGATTTTAATCTTCACACGAATCCTAATAGAATTAGGATTTCCGGCACACGCATCGTACAAGCCGTGCACCTGCGCAGGCCTTGCGGCCCACGACAAGCGCACAACCCATGTGCGGTGCTGCGTGCGCGCGCCCTTGGCTGGGCCTGGCCTTGCGCTGGGCCTGGTCGAGGCGTGCGTTGCTGCGTGCGGCTCGCTGGGCGATGGCCTGGCTTCGTGCTGGGCCTTCGTCTAGCGGGCCTCGTCCGATGCTAATTCGTACGATACGCTTCCGATTAAATTCCCGATTCCGGAATTCATTTCCGATACGAACAACATTTAATATTTCCGATTCCGGAATTAATTTCCGTTTCGAACAAATATTTAATATTTCCGTTTCTGGAATTATTTTCCGATTCCGATAATATTTCCGATTCTGACAATATTTCCGTTTCCGGCAATATTTCCGATTCCGGCAATATTTCCATTTCCGATAATATTTTCCGATACGTACCATGTTTCCGTTTCCGGCAACATCTACGACTTGGATAATATTTATATTTCCGATACGATCCATATTTCCGTTTCCGGCAATATCATCGTTTCCAGAGTATTCATTTCTTGCCTGTGACGATCTCAGCTCCCACTGAAACCAAGATCCGTCGATTCCGAATATCCATAGATGGAGTATTTAATGCCATTAAATACTTGATCCGTTGACGTACTATTTGTGTGACCCTACGGGTTCAGTCAAGAGTAAGCTGTGGATTAATATCATTAATTCCACTTGAACTGAAGCGGCCTCTAGCTAGGCATTCAGCTCACTTGATCTCACTGAATTATTAACTTGTTAATTAATACTGAACCGCATTTATTAGACTTAACATTGAATGCATACTTGGACCAAGGGCATTATTTCCTTCAGTCTCCCACTTGTCCTTAGGGACAAGTGTGCATTTCCTAATTCCTTTGTCGCTCGATGCTTGCTCTTGAACATAAGGTAAGAGTTGTCATCCTTATTATGTCCAGAGGTGTTTCTCGGTTTCAGAGTTCAACTGATCAAATAAAGAGATAATCATAGCCTATGATTCATCCGAGCACGGCCATGCATTTCACAGTTTCTAGCTCTCCGAGTGGCCTTGTACAACTTTTCAGCATCTCATCCCGATTTATGGAGGACAATCCCAATCTTGCGATCTTGAGATTAGACTTCGTTTGATAGGTGATTACCTGAGCGTTGCCTTTATAGCCTCCTTTTACGGTGCGACGATTGGTCAACGTCAAAGCAACCAGTTCTCAAACAAGTAATCTCAAATCACTCAGGTATTGAGGATTTAGTGTCTAATAATTTTAATGAAATTTACTTATGACAGATTTTCATCTCTTACAGTAAAGTTTCATAGGTCTTGTCCGATACTAGTCTTCCCAAAGTAAGTATCTATGCAAATGATATGATTATGACATTGCCATGTCCACATAGTTCAAGAAACAGAACTACTAGTCATCTTGCATTCTAATCGTCTAACGTTTTCTATGCGTCCAATTTTATAGAAAACTCCGACTAGGGACCATTTTCAACCTTTGACATTCAAGTTCACTTGATAGACATTTCTTAGTCACAGGACTGGTCCTGACAGTCTATCTTGAATATATCGTCAAATTGAAGGGACTCATCATTTAATACTAAACCAAGATTAAATGGAATATGAAAATACATTTCATATATGATAAATGTTCAACCCCAACGTTTTACAACCATGGGCCTCTAACCCATCTTTAAAACATTTCATGGAATTCAAAGCTATGCTTGATTTCCAGTGCTACAATGTGAGTGTTGCTTCTCACTTGTTGCATAGGTTTAGTTATCATGCTTTGCCAATCTTAATATCCTTTTCATCGAATGTTCTTCGAGATATGATGATAAAATCTTTTGAGTTTGTTTAGTATGTGATCTAGTCTTTCTTACTTCGATAGTGGTTCTATGCATTTTGCAATGAAGAACCATCAAGTCAGCAGACATATGATCTCACCCAAGTTCTTTGAAGAACTCTTTAACATAAACAACCCTGTTTTATTGCTTCTTAGGCAATAAGTTCTTTCACTTCAACTGTATAGGTTGCTAGTGATGCTTTGTTTGGATTTACTTATCCAAGCAGTTCACAGATATGTGGAAGACTTTCCATCTGTATCTTAGAACATAGAAATTAATATTTAATTTCCCACGCAACAACTCATGGTCTCCAATCCATGTTGCCATTTCAAAACACGATGCTCTATAGCTCGTCCTTGCCAATGAATGGCCCACATATACAATATATACCATTCACCCATTCATTATCATGAATGGCCCACATAGCTGGTTAGTAAAACACATTATGCATCACATAAACATTTGCAGCAATTAATCAAGGGCACCAATAATTTACAAATTATTCAGTCCTTATTAATTCTAATCAAGTTGTTTTAACCTTAAGGATTTGTAGACCTAATCAAGAGTTTATGACTAAAAAGGGCTCCCACTTAAACCAATAAATTCATATGCTTTACTCATTTTAAACATAAAAATGTATTTCTAGTCTAACCGGAAACATACAAATTTAATTAAAATTTAAAGCTCATATAAATTTATAATTGAATCCAGAAATTTAATTTAATTTCAGTCGTATTTAAATTAATTCATGATATTAATTTTAGTAAAATAATTAGAATAAATAAAATTTATTATAATTACAATATTCAAAATTAAAATCCAAGAAAACAATTTAAATTATTAATTTTAAAATTAATTAAAATTACGTAAACTGAAAATTTCAAATTAAAATTTCAAAATGATCTAATCGCAACGCAACAACCCCACGCAACGCACGCCCATGGGCCACACGCACATAGCCATCGGTGGCCATGTGCGCGCAGCCCATGCGCTGCGTCGCATCGCTGCTGCTCCCCATCGCAAGGCGCGCGCCAGCGCTCGTCGCAATAAGCACGCTGCTGACCATCGCTGGGCGCAGCGCTCGTCGCACGTCGCAACAAGCACGTTGCACGCCATCGCTGGGCGCAGCGCTCGTCGCACGCACACCTGCACTCGCTGCGCGCGAGGCTCCGCACGCTTGCGCGAGGCAATGCGCGCTGTGGCGCAGCTCGCTTGCTGCCCACACGCGACTGCTCGTGCCTTGCTCTCGCCCTTGCCCATGCGCCCATTGCTCACAGCCCACGACACAAGGCAGGGCTGCTGCCTTGTGCTCGTGCACCATGCCCTTGCTCGCTGCATTTGTACCGCATGGGCGACGAGCTCCCTTGCTCGTCGTCGCATCCCCGCACTATACAATACCCCTTAAGGGTAACACGTAGAGTCCATTGCTTTGTGCGTGCAAGTTATATGAGCGAATCGCATAAAAATTAATGACAAATTAATAAATATTATTAATTTCATAATTTTAGGGCGAAAAATCGAAAATTTATTATTTAATTGATTTCCGATTAACATGGATTCAAGTATAGGTCATAAAAATTTAAAATTTAACATAAATTTACAATTTTTATGGTGATTTTTAATCATAGGTATCTAATTAAATTATAACTAATTATGAAAATCAAATTAATTCTAAATTATTCTAATTTTCAACAAATTAATCATAATTACAAATTAGATTGCATAATTAACAAGGCTAGGCATTCAAACTTCTTAAACATATACAGTAGGTCAATCAAAAATTCAAGATTTATCAACAAGAATCGCAAATATTTAATTTAACATCTTAAATTTACGAAATTTTGCATTCGAAAAACTAAAACCTCCGAAAAGTCATAGTTAGGCTTCGAATTTGAGAATTCTGGGTTCGGCCGAAAAATACTCTTTTTGTCAAAATTTTAGAATGCCTTTTACATGCGGAATTGACACAAAAATCACTCGATTTGGATGAGTAACGAAGAAACTGCCGAAAAACTACGTACGTATAATTAAATAAACGCAATTTGCAATTAATTAACAATTACGAAAATTAATCACCCCTTTTAATTCTTGCAAATTTGTAATATTTAACCATGTTCATGCAATTTAGATTATGAAAATAATAAGAGGCTCGTGATACCACTGTTAGGTTATGATACATATGACAATTCATAAATCATGCGGAAAAACCATAAAGCCAGGAAAGCATATTATTTACACATAATCATTTAGCATAGAATAGATGCATACATGCTGTAGCGTGCCTTCCCTACCTGCGCCCGAACCGAACAAGAACAAGTCTTTAGGACTCCAAATGTCGTCCCTCCGTAGATAGTCTACAGTACGTCCGGATCCGCCTCAAGTTAGACCAATTAGAATCGCCCTTAAGGTGCTTAGGATTTTCGGCTCTTATTGCAAGTGTATGGCTGATTTATATTTCAAAAACTTACCCTTAGAATACTTCAATCGTACCCATAAATTGTGAACCTAGGCACTTATTTATAGGAGTATGGAAAAGGAATTGTAATCCTACTAGGATGTGGATTTGCTAATTAGAACTTTATTAGGACTCTAAATAACAAAGCAAATCTAATAGGATTAGGATTTTAATCTTTGCACAAATCCTAATAGGATTAGGATTTCCCGCACACGCATCGTACAAGCCGTGCACCCGCACAGGCCTTGCGGCCCACGACAGGCGCACATCCCATGTGCGGTGCTGCGCGCGCGCGCGCCCTTGGCTGGGCCTGGCCTTGCGCTGGGCCTGGTCGAGGCGTGCGTTGCTGCGTGCGGCTCGCTGGGCGATGGCCTGGCTTCGTGCTGGGCCTTCGTCTAGCGGGCCTCGTCTGATGCTAATTCGTACGATACGCTTCCGATTAAATTCCCGATTCCGGAATTCATTTCCGATACGAACAATATTTAATATTTCCGAATCCGGAATTAATTTCCGTTTCGAACAAATATTTAATATTTCCATTTCCGGAATTATTTTCCGATTCCGATAATATTTCCGATTCTGACAATATTTCCGTTTCCGGCAATATTTCCGATTCCGGCAATATTTCCATTTCCGATAATATTTTCCGATACGTACCATGTTTCCGTTTCCGGCAACATCTACGACTTGGATAATATTTTTATTTCCGATACGATCCATATTTCCGTTTCCGGCAATATCATCGTTTCCGGAGTATTCATTTCTTGCTTGTGAGTTGTGACGATCTCAGCTCCCACTGAAACCAAGATCCGTCGATTCCGAATATCCATAGATAGAGTATTTAATGCCATTAAATACTTGATCCGTTTACGTACTATTTGTGTGACCCTACGGGTTCAGTCAAGAGTAAGATGTGGATTAATATCATTAATTCCACTTGAACTGAAGCGGCCTCTAGATAGGCATTCAGTTCACTTGATCTCACTGAATTATTATCTTGTTAATTAATACTGAACCGCATTTATTAGACTTAACATAGAATGCATACTTGGACCAAGGGCATTATTTCCTTCAGATATATCCCAACACCAGGAGGAATGTTCTAAGACACGTTGTTAGGCCACACAAGCCTACGTCGCACCATAAATTCAAACATCCCACGGTACAAGTCTAAAAAAAAAGAGTAAGGCATATTGCGCTAATGCGGGCATGAACAAGAGCATGTGTTAAAGAGGCAAAGACTACTTATCGCCCAAATTCAAAATGCAAGCCACACGACTTCTACATTAAGGATTAAAGGTAGCAAAATATTACCTACCACGGAAGGGATAGCTCGCACCTACACGAGCGGAACCCCAAGGCATCTTTCTCGAAAGAACCTACAAAAATCGTACGCCAAAAGGAAGCATCCCAACATGCATGCTTGGGGGCTCCAAGCTACGAAGCGACCATAGCAAAATAAAAAATAAAAAAAGAAGTCTCAAAACAAATGTTTGAACAATCAAAGGGCACGATGCTTGAGCCCACTTCATGAATGGGCCTGAGCCCTATCAAGCTTTTAAGCAAACTATTCAACATCAGTCATTGCTCAAGAAAAAATGATTCAAGCAAACTGATTAATGGACCGCACGCAACGGCCATTCTATGAACGCTCGTTCGCACATACATCCTAAGTATCGAACATTCACGAACACGTTTAAAAGAAAAAATATACGTTCAAATTAACAACAAGAGCGATTAAAGTCTTACGCCTTAAGGTATGTTCCTCGGGCCATATAGACTCGCCCGACTATTGCAATAACTGTAAGCCTTGAAGAGCGACAGTTCCTTTAAATAATCGCCCCAAAGCGACAAAAACCGTAGTCCACCAATCGGCTACGGCCTCTCGAGAAATCATCACGAGAAAGTCCTGCCTGGGACGCACTTTCAACGCCCAGGAATAGGCGCCAGATATTCCAACGCCCAGCTCTGGGCGCTGAAAATCAGCTCAACTCATTGTTATCTCTAATTAAATTCTACGAGAAGAGAATACGTAGAATTTCCAAGTGAAATAAACGAACGAACAAGAGGCCAACTGTGTCATCAAAATACCAGCCCAAGCAATATTTTCAACGCCCCACTTGGGCGTGAATTATTTCAATGCCCAGGCCTGGGCGCCAAAAATGAGCCCAGGCCCCAAAAAAAGCCCTGACTTCTGTAGGGTCCTGCCGTACCCATTCGACTCGAAAATTGCCGATTTCTTTACTGAAAGTCGCACCTCACGGCTTTGTTAAGAGTAGCACACCACTACAAAGATCGCTCGCACTTACGAGCACGATCCCAAACACGATCAAGGATATTACAAAATGCGTATCCCCAAGGAACCTCTTTGACAAGAAATGACCGTCAAGCACGAGTGCTTGAGGGCTCGAAAGAAAAAATATACCTTAAAAGAGAGTATGCAAAGTTAAAACAATATTCCCAGACTAAGTTGTACGAAGTCCCGTGTTTGGATAATCTCAAAAAATAAAACCGGATTACGACCTCAAGACAAAAGTCGCCGTTGATACTTATCCATAGTCCCCTAATCAAGGACCCAAGTAGTGGCAAAATTGAGCCGTAAAGACTAGCTCAAAACCATGAAAGATGATGACCACGAGACAATGGTCCGTCTAAGCACATTGTCAACCCACATTCAGGTTGCAACTAAATCCGAGCATCCCTCGAAAGAAAATAAATTCCTCAAAAAAAAAAAAAAAAAAAACGAGCTCGCCATCTTCAGCCGGCGGGGTCTGCGTCACTAACCGCGCAGATCCTCAGTTTTCGAAAACAAAAAATAATAATAAAATAAAATCTTCAAAAAAAAAAAACAGGCTCGCCATCTTCAGCCGGCGGGGTCTACGTCACAAACCGCGTAGGTCCTTATTTTCAAAACATCAAAGCAGATTCGTCCACTTCTATCGGACGGGGCGTCCACCCTCAGCAGGACAGGCTCGCCCACCTTCAGCGGGCGGGGTCTGCGTCACTAACCGGGCAGGTCCTTAGTCGCGGCAGCGATAACTTTTCCTGGTTTCCCTTTTCCAAAAATCAAAGGATGGTTTATCTTTTTCCAAAAATCAAAAGATGGTTTATCTTTTTCCCAAAATCAAAGGATGGTTTATCTTTTTCCAAAAATCAAAAGATGGTTTCCCTTTTCCAAAAATCAAAGCATTGGTTTTCCTCTTTTCTAAAAAAAAGAGCGATGTACTGGATTTTCCTTCGTTTTACGTCCTATAAAAACAAGGGGGTTTTCTCGTTTAGCTGACCCTGAAAATGAGAATCTTTAAAAACATTTTTACCTCGTGATCGGGCTTGGCCAGGCCTGGTTACACTTTATAGCTTTGATTTCGAAAACGTCTGTAGATACTTCCAATGACAAAGTGAGGGAGTTTCTATACATCTGTAGGTACTTCCAATGACAAAGTGAGGGAGTTTCTATACTTAACAAATTCCAATGACACGTGAGGATAGGGATGTCAATGAGCCGATACGCTCGCGAATAGCTCGTGAACAAGCTCGGTCAAAGTTCGGTCAAAGCTCGTTCATTAGTAAATAAACGAGCTTGAACAAAAAATTTAAGCTTGTTTAACAAATGATACTAGCTCAAACAACCTAGTGTTCGGCTCGTTTAGGCTCGCGAACAACTTGTTCATGTTCGTTTCTAAGCTCATTCGTGTTCGTTTATAAGCTCATTTGAAAGCTCGTTCAAGCTCGTTTATATTAAACTTTAAAAAAAATAGGAAATTTTGGTATTTACTACCTTTAAAATACACCACTTTTGTATTTACTACCTTATGAAATTTTTATTTTAAATTACTACATTAAACTTCCAGATTTTTTTTATTTACTACCACTTTACAGTTTTCTCATTTTAAAATTAAGATATCTCTTTCGTTTCTTAATCGTTTAAAGTGATTTGAAGTTCATTATTTTCCTTTTTCTATAGGGATTTCATTGAGTACGTCATTTCAAAAAAATTCGTTTGATAATTCATAAATATTTTAAACTTTTAAAAATAATATTTAATTTGTTTAAAATTTTACGGAATGTTAAAAGGTAAGATCCCTATGGAATCCTTACATATAAATGAGAAGAATGAGCTTTGAATCACTTAAAATGATTAAGAAACGAAAGAGATATCTCAATTTTAAAATGAGAAAACTGTAAAATGGTAGTGAATACAAAAAAAATAGAACTTTAAGGTAGTAATTTAAAATAAAATTTTCATAAGGTAGTAAATACAAAAGTGGTGTATTTTTAAGGTAGTAAATACCAAAAAATCCTAATATATAGTAAATATAATAAAATATTAACAAACAATATATCAATGATTTTATATGTTTACTATTCTTATTTCTTCAATCAAGGATATATTAAAATTCTTAAAGGTCAAAACTTTCGTCTATTAATATGATCGTGTAAATTCGATCTTGCTTGTTTATTAAGGCTCGTTTGTTAAAAGCTCGTTTACTGAGGCTCGTTTGCTAATAGTTCGGCTCGGCTCGAGATTAAACTTAAACAAGCTACTCGTGAGCTAAGCTTGAACAACGAAAAACTTAAACGAGCCAAGCTCGAACAAGAAAAATAAAAGCTCGGTTAAGCTCGGCTCGAGCTCGAGCTCAGAAATTTCTTATCAATCCTAGCTCGAACAACCAAATACTCGGCTCGGCTCGGGTCGTTGACATCCCTACGTGAGGAATATGTTAACACTTCAAGTGATGACCCTTAAGTAAAATGTTATCACTCGGGGGCTCGTGAGACCCTCGCAAAACAGGTCACATACACCATGGCTTGTATGACGCACTCCGTCTGATACTTTGACCTTCGTCTTACTCCAAGACTCAGTCAAAGTGGGGGCTAACTGTAGACACCTACTTTTGTCCCCATTCCCGAAAGGGAAGGTTCGATGATGAGAACGTAAATCTCCACTTGGCAACGCATCTCCTATAAAATACGAATCTCAATCACCCTTTCATTTCAGCCAAAACTTCTATTTATAGAAACCTGCTAAAAATAGTAGCTGCCGTAAAAGGTAATTGCTAAAAGTAGTAAGAGTAAAAAATATAGAAACCTGTCAGAATTAGGTGTTGCACTCCAACATAAATCCTAAAAGAGATAGAAATTGTAAAAGTAATTCTATTCCTATCGCAATTCGATAAAAGAGTTAACGTATTAATTAAACTCATAACGAACCTAGAGTTCGTAAAGGGACCAGACGCATTCCGTCGTAAATTGATACGCACCAAATAACTCGGATTAAGTCTCTTAATGGACTCCGTACTCTAGAGTCGAATCTGACAAAAAATTCTGCCCAGATCCTATTTTCAACGCCTTGCCCTAGGCGCCGAAATCTTTGACGCCTAGTGCTGGGCGCCGAAAGTACCTGGGACGGATTCTTTTCCTAATCCGTTTCGTATTCATATTCCTGAAAATCTATCTTTCTACGCCACTTTTCCCTATAAATACAGCCTAAAAACCGACGTGAACACAACACACAATTCCATAACCTGAGTATTGACTCTAGCCTTAAGCCTAGCCTCACGTAGCGAAATTGATCCAGCGTTTTGTCGCAATCGATCCAAAAGTCGAACAGAACGCGTCCTGCCCCTTGTAGCTGATGATTTAAGCCTAAATACTAGAACATTGCTTGGAAACCCGAGATTCGTTAAATAAAAGGAGAAATAGCAAAGCCAAGTGGTTAGTTTTCTGAGAACCGTGACGCACCTCTCAAGGGTGCGTTGTAATGTGTCCCTCGTATAATTTAATCGCTTTCATCGCCCTTTTAAAAAATTATCAAACTATTAACTTGATTGATCTATCACGCCTAATAAGATAATACCCTAACAATTGAATTATCATGCTAGGTATCTTAAATCAATCTAAATAAGATAATCACGATCGATTAAGTATTATGTGTTGCATATTGCTAAAATCAATTCAGAATAGTTTAATAGTTTAACGCATGTCCCTTCAATTATTTATACTGAGCTAGTAAGGATAACCTGCCTCTGGAGTTATCGATGAGCACTCCTCTCGGTAGTTACAGTCCCCCGAACTCTCAATCTCTGCCCTGCGGGTGTACGTTAAGCGATCCCCACACCAGAGATCACAAGGGAACCTATGGCCGTCGTGGTCGAACATAATTGCACTCCCTTTATGTCACGATAACCGGGTTTTGTCAGTTTTTCTCATTGTCGTTAAAAAATGAATGGTGACTCCTATATTACTAGTCGATATGGTGTAAACTCACAGGAAATCTAACTACACTTGATCTGACGACGTCACGCCCACGAGGGACGAGGTCATGCATTAGCCTCGTGCTTTTTCGACCCCCTCACAGCCGCGTCATGTGTTTTGGGAAGTAAAACAGTTCAAAAGCATTGACACCTCGAGGACAGATATCCTAGACCGAACAGCCACCTGGATGGACGACATTGTTAATTTCAAAATTAATGGAGTACTCCCTGATGATCCCAGGCAGGCAAAACAATTACAAAGAAAAATTACTTGGTTTGAGATATGGAATGGGACTCTATACAAGAAAGCCTTCTCTCGGCCTCTTCTTCGCTGCGTAACCCCCGAGAAGGGGCATGAAGTACTGGAAGATCTTCATCAGGGATTATGCAGCTCTCACATAGGAGGGAGGGCCCTGGCAGAAAAAGCCCTAAGAACCGGATACTGTTGGCCCACTCTCAAAGAAGACGCTCTCAACTTGGTCAAGCGGTGTGATAAATGCCAACGATTTGCTCACCTAATTCGACAGCCGGCGCAGAAACTGACACCAATCACCAGCCCTATACCATTTGCCAAATGGGGGATGGACTTATTAGGTCCCTATACGACGGCACCAGGAGAGCGTTATGTAATAGTTGCCGCCGACTATTTCACTAAATGGGTAGATGCCGAAGCTTTAAAAAAACACTAAGGCACAAGATGTGAGAGCATTCATCTGGAAAAACATCATCGCAAGATTTGGCATGCCTCAGTCTATTGTCTTTGACAACGGGCCACAATTCAAGACGCCCAAATTGGAAGATTGGTTGGCTGACCATGGTATCACATCATGTTTTGCATCAGTAGGACGCCCCCAAGCTAACGGACAAGTAGAAGCATTCAACAAAATCATCTCTGAAGGGATGAAAAAGAATCTTGATGAGGCAAAGGGCTTATGGGCCGACGAGTTACCCAATGTTTTATGGTCTATACGGACCACGGAAAAAAATTCCACAGGAGAAACACCATTCTTGTTGGCTTATGGAGCTGAAGCCGTCCTACCCATTGAAATGTGTGAACCAACTCTGCGCGTCATGTTGTTTAATGAAGATGCCAATTGGGAAATGATGAAGGCGGCCTTGGATTTCTTACCAGAAACAAGAGGAAACGCGGCTCTACGACAGCAGCTATACAAACTCCGAATGACGAGGGAGTACAACAAAAGGGTTTCTAGAAGAATACTAAAAGTCGGAGATTTTGTGCTTAGAAAAATGGAAGCCGTCGGACGCGCCAATGAACAAGGGAAACTCACTCCTAATTGGGAAGGTCCATATGAGATTTACGAGGAGGTTCAAGACGGAACATACCGGATCCAAGACATGCAGGGACGTCCGATTCTGCGTACATGGAATGCGGATAACCACAAGAAGTACTTTTTCTAGATTAACACTTATGTTATCTTGATTATATGTTTTGTAAAGACGTCCAGAACCTAGACGCACCATGTAGCATGCTTTAAACATTAAATGAAAAATTCCCCGCAAGCCGGCCTTGCTGGGAAATCTTTATAACAAATATGTTACCAAATTCCTTGGAGAAATGCAAATTAACGTTCTCCCAAGAAATAAAGACTAGTCGTTTAAAGGCCTAAGAAGTGGCCCAGATTAGCACCCTCACTAGGTTGATCACCTAGAACACAGGGGTCACACATTTCTAAAAATAGCTATATAAAGTAGCTAAAGACCTTGGTAAAAATACCAGGGCAGGCGTCTGACGTCTCAATTCAGAGGCTTCAGATATAATCGAAGAATCAATCACAAAAACAGACGACAAAAGCTAAAAAGCAATAGAACGTTCAAAAGACACCATGTCATTCCAAAAATTAGTCATAATTACAAAAAATTATGCACATAGTGCCACTAAGCAAGGCGTCACGAAAACAAGCTCAAAATAAATACAAGACGCCTAGGAGCTCTCATTCCTCATCCTCGCTGTAAGCAAACTCAGGAGGAGTGCGTCCTTCCTTCTGAGCCTTCTCCACCTCAATCTGATGGGTGAGGAACTTCTCGAACCAGCTGAAGGGACGTTCACTGGCAAATTCGGCATTCCAGGCAAGCTCCATGCCCCTTCGGGTTGATTTCTCACCTAGCATGGCCGACTGGTCGAGAACACTCTTTGACGAAGCAACCTCCTTGCGAGCCGCCTCCAGCTGGACCTCCAACTCCTTAAACTGAGTCTCAAGACGAGAAAACTCAGCTTCCTTCTCCTTGATTTTCTTAGAAATGTCCTCCATTTGAGAAAAGTTCTGATCAATTTGCAAGAGACGAGCCGTGTTCTCAGCATTTTGGGAAGCCAGGGCATTGGTCACAACGTCAATCTCCTCCCGCCTGTCAAAACAAAGTTTCTCCAGCTCAGCAAAATGCTGATCGCCACACTGACTGGCCAGAAGACGGTGTCGAGCCTCTTCGTGCACCAAAGCAGTGCGCCACTTCTTCAGTGAGTCCAGCAGAATGAACATCTGCACAAAAACAGCAAGAGTAAAACACAAGAGAAACAAGAATATGTAAATAATAAAGGCATAATGAAACTCACATCCAGTGCCGAGGACTGCATAGCGGCAAGCATATTCTCGGCCGCCTCGGGAAGGGTCTCGGCATAATTGGGAGGAATGGCATTGCGCATCAACGTCATTATCCTCCTTCGGTCATGAGAGTTGAACCCGCCTGAAGAAGGGATCTGATCCAATTCAGCATCAATGTCTTTCTGAGGGTCGGGAATTTCTATGGGAAAAACAACGGCCTTAGAATCCCTGGGAGAGACTATAGAACTGCTAGACGAGGAACGGCAGGTGGTTACGATGTTGGAGTAAAACTTACCCCCAGAATTCCTAGCTCTTTCCGCCGCCTTCAGAGGAATATTTCGGCGGACGGCTTCAGCAATCCCCGCAAGAGGATCGACCGTCGCTCCAGCTTTCCGAAAGCTAGGAGAAGCGGATGCAGCCTTGGGGACGGAAAACACCTTAGGAGCCTTCGAAGCCGTTGACTTGAAGACGGGTTTCCCTGTGCCGCCAGCCCTGCGCTTAGAAGAAGGCGTTGCTTCCGTGGCCGCCTTCCTCGCCTTCTGAAGAAATGAAAACATATAAGTTGGAAACAATAAGGGGAATTACATAGGAAGGCCTGATCAATACCTTCTCCTCAGCAGGAGGGGGAGCCATCTGCTCTGGGACGGCTTGCTCGGCCGCCTGCTGACGTTCCCAAGCCTTAAAGGTGCTGGCGTCAAGTACCTTTGCCAGCAAGGACGGCATATCCACTTGGCCTTTCGAGGCATCGTCTAGCTTATCCATGGCCTCGTCTGAAAAAACAAATAAAGACATTAGTAAAGTAGTTTTGATGAAACAGTGAAAGATTTGAGGTATAGATACATTACCTCTCGGCATATACGGACACAAGCCCACAGCCGAGAGGAAAACGGGATCGGCCAGTTGATCCAGATGAGGCAACCACCCCTCGGGTATGTAGGCCGTCTTGTCCTTAACTATGAGCGGCTTGGCCTTGAACAAAGACGAGATCCGTTCCCAGAGAGCGGCGGAGACCGGAGGGAAAGAGCTGCCCTTTTCAACCAAGTTGGGCTTGACGTTCCAACGCCTCATCCGCTCACACATCTCCAAATTGGTGGTTTTGATAACCACCCACTTTTTCCTCCAGTGATGCCATTTAGACGCCTTGCCCATCACCGTCCGATAAGCTCCTTTGTATGTAAGAATTAGCCAACCCGCGGCGGCTTTGGAAACTTGGGACATGGAGGCGATTCTCAGGAACGCCGGGAAGGAAGGAGTAATACCTTCGAGCTCAGAACGAGCGATATAGCCGAACACACCAGCTCAAGAGTTGGGGGACATTTGGTTCAGGCCAATGTTGAAGCCGTCCAGCAATTCCATCACAAAGGGGTGAGGGGGAAATCTCATGCCAAGCTTCAGAAAGGAGCTGTACACGGCGAATTCCCCTTCCACCAGTCCAAAGCTGGTGCAGTCCATACCAGCCAGCATACGAAACTTATACCCCGAACCTAGATTCAGAGACTTCCCATAATCCCTCCCCTTGATGGTGAGGAAGGTCAGCCACGGCTGAAGTGGGAAGATTGCGCTAGGGTGAAGGTAACCTTCCTCCCCACATGACGTGCTCGCTGGCGCGACATCGGCGCGCTCGTTTGAGGGGACGTCCTCCTCCATGGGAGAAGAAGATTCCCCTTCGAATTGTTCTTCGTCCTCTATTCACGCCATGAAATCCTGCACAGGCTGAAGACTTGGCTCAAGACGAGGGGCATTACTTGAAAAGAGACGGCGTCAAAAAGACAGGTTGACGCCCTCAGTTTGACGTAACCCTTGCATAGTTAAGAAAAGAGAATTGGGAAGGATCAGAATCAAAAAACAAATTTTCCCAAAAGAAAGCCTTACCTGATAGATCAAAGAGAATTTTTGAAGAAACTTGATGAAGAACTGCTAGAACAGGGCCTTGAAGATTGTGGTGGCGCTACAGTGAATTTCGGTGGATGCAAGACGCCGGAAATCGCCTTCTCTTATAGCTCTCAAGTAATCACTAGAAATGAGGGGGAAAGTCACTCAAAATGCTCACTTATTTATATAGGGGTAAGAAATTATTACCCCTGCCACGTGTCGTCATCCCATTGAACACTCCAAGAGCAGTGAAAACTAACGTCCGTTTTCACTGCACATGAGGGGCAAATGATGTGGGCCTGAATATCTCCGCCATAAGGCCCAAAGAAGCTACAATGACCAATGCAGGCCAGTTGGGCCCTAGCCTAGGAAGTAGAATCAAAACCTGGTACTTAAACGAAATAAGAGCAAAACCTTATTTTGGAAAGCCCATCTTCTCTGAAAAGCCAGGCCCAATTCGTAAAAGGCTCATCATTGTTGGCCAAATGACACGTGTCCTAACTCCCCAAGGGGCACGCATCCCACAGCTAGGGTTGAAGGATCAATTCCCAAGACATCCTAGCCCTATAAATAGCTCAGATCCCAAGGTAAGGGGAATCAATTCATTCCCATCAACCTAAAACTATCTTTGCTTTGCCTTCTCTCTACAAATCACTTATCTCTCTAGCTTATACTTACTTAAGCATCGGAGGGAATATTCCTATGGGAATATTCTTGTTTTGCAGGTTGCCAAAAGTTCGAGCCAGGTCATACTTGATACCTCCGAGGAACACGTGCCACGTCAGCACCGTAAAAGATCCCACAACACTTATTAATTCTAATCATGTTGTTTAAACCTTAAAGGAATGTAGACCTAATCAAGAGTTTATGACTAAAAGCTCCCACTTAAACCAATAAATTTACATGTTTTACTAATTTTAAACATAAAATTGTATTTCCTAGTCTAACCGGAAACATACAAATTTAATTAAAATTTAAAGCTCACATAAATTATTATTTGAATCATTTAATTTATTTTCAGTTTATTAAATTAATAATTTTAAATTTATTCAAGGTTTTAATTTTAGTAAAATAATTAGTATAAATAAAATTTATAATAATTAGATTATTCAAAATTAAATTCCGAGAAAAAATTAAATTACGAATTTTAAAATTAATTAAAATCGTTTCTGAACTGAAAATTTAAAATTAAATTTAAAACGCATCAATCGGATCAAGACGAGGCCATGGGCTTGCGCCCATGCCCCATCGAGTGCACGAGGCAGCAATGCCCCTCGAATGATCGCATAGCAATGCACGAGCAGGCCACACGCATACGCAGCCAGCCCAGCCACGCATGCGCGCAGCCCGCTTGCTCGACGCGTTCTGGTCTGCTCGCTGGGCGAGGCAGCGCGCGCTATGTCGCAGCATCCCTCGCTGCCCACACGCGTCTGCTCGCTCGCTGTGCCTTGCCTCATCGCCCATCGCCCATGGCTCGCAGCACACACGCCCAGGCAGCCTTTGCCTTGCGCGCATGCCACGTTCATTGCTCGCTGCATTCGTACCGCATGGGCGACGAGCTCCCTTGCTCGTCGTCGCATGCCCGCGCTATACAACACCCCTTAAGGGTAACACGTAGCATCAATTGCTTTGTGCGTGCACATGAGCGATTTATATAAAAATTAAAACTTTTCAATTCAAATATATAGACAAATTAATAAATCATATTAATTTCATAAATTTAGGGCGAAAAATCAAAAATTTATTATTCAATTAATTTCCGATTATCATGGATTCAAATCTACTCCCTCCGTCCCGGAATACTCGACCCGGTTTGACCGACACAGAGTTTAAGGGGCTTTAATTGACTTATTTAATTTAATAGGTAGTAGTTGATAGTGGGGTATTATTTTAATGTAGTTAGTGGGAGGTGGGTTAAGAGGTGGTGTTGGGGAGAGTAGGGGTTGAATTTTTAATTATTTTTTGTATGGAGTAGGGGGTAGGTGGGTTAATAGGGGTGGAGTGAAAAATAATATAATATTGTTAGAATATTTCCATTTTTAGAAACAGGTCAAGTATTAAGGGACGACCCGATAAGGAAAACAGGTCAAGTATTACGGGGCGGAGGGAGTAGGTCATAAAATTTAAAATTTATCAAAAATTAACAATTTTTATGGTGGTTTTTAATCATGGATACCTAATTAAATTGTCAATTAATTATGAAAATCAAATCAAATTCTAAATTATTCGAATTTCAACAAATTAATTACAATTACAAATTAGGTTGTATAATTAACAAGCTTAGGTATATAAATTTGTTAAACATATACAGTAGGTCAATCAAAAATTCAAGATTTAACAACAAGAAGCGCAAATATTTAATTTAACATCTTAAAAAATTACAAATTTTGCGTTCGAAAAACTAAAACCTCCGAAAAGTCATAGTTAGGCTTCGAATTGGGAATTCTGGGTTCGACATCAAATCTTTGATTTTAGTCAAAATTTTAAAACTCCGTTTACATGCGAAATACACTATAAAATTATATGATTCCGACCATTATTGACTAAACCGCCAAAAATTCTGCGAACATATAATTAAATAATCGCACAAATTTGCAATTAATTACAAAAATCAAATTTTCGTACATTAATCACCCCTTTAATTCATTGCAAATTCATAAAATTTAACCATGTTAACTAATTATTATGGAATTAATTAGAGGCTCGTGATACCACTGTTAGGTTATGATACATATAAATGAATAAATCATGCGAAAAAACCATAAAGCCAGGAATCCAAATTAATTGTCACATAACAATTAGCATAATTTAGGACACATACACTGCGCCCGAACCGAACAAGAACAAGCCTAGGACTCCAAATGTCGTCCCTCCGTAGATAGTCCACAGCACGTTCGGATCCGCCTTAGATTTAGTTAACTAGAATTGCACCTAAGGTTCTATGAATAATTTCGGATATTATGGCAAATAATATACTTTAGTTTTAATCCTTAAAACTAGTTGTATGATTGAAAATTATGTTGTTTTGAATTTGTGAATGCCATCACATATTTATAGAGTAGGAATATGGAATTGGAACTTTACTAGGACTCAAGAATTCTAACTCTATTAAAATTAGAGTTCCATTAAAACTAGTAATTCGGAAAATTAATCTAATCCTAATCACTTAAGGATTCGATGTACGCACAAACTCCAACAGGCACACGAGCACGGCCCACAAGCGAGCAGGCCATGCCCGTGCGCGCATGAGAAGCCCGCAGCAGGTGTCGCAGCCCACACGAGCTCGCTACCTTGCTCGCAGCCCGCGTGCTGTGTCGCAACCCAATCGCTGCTTCGCAGCCCACGTTGCTCGCAGCCTTGGTGCGCTGGGCCTGGCGTGCCGTTAGCTTGCTGTGTTGCGCGCTGGGCTTGCTAGACGTGGGCCTGGCTTCGTGCTGGGCCTTCGTCTAGCAAGCTCGTCCGATGCTTATTTCGTACGATGCGCTTCCGATTAATTTTCCGATTCCGGAATTCATTTCCGATACGAACAATATTTAATATTTCCGATTCCGGAATTAATTTCCGTTTCGAACAAATATTTAATATTTCCGATTCCGGAATTATTTTCCGATTTCGATAATATTTCCGATTCTGACAATATTTCCGTTTCCGACAATATTTTCCGATTTCGGCAATATTTCCATTTCCGATAATATTTTCCGATACGTACCATGTTTCCGTTTCTGGCAACATCTACGACTTGGATAATATTTATATTTCCGATACGATCAACATATCCGATTCCGGCAATATCATCGTTTCCGGAATATCCATAATTTTCCTTTTGACGATTTCAGCTCCCACTGGAACCGAGATCCGTCGATTCCGAATATTCATAAATGGAGTATTTAAATCCTTTAAATACTTGATCCGTTCACGTACTATTTGTGTGACCCTACGGGTTCAGTTAAGAGTAAGCTGTGGAATAATATTATTAATTCCACTTGAACTGAAGCGGCCTCTAGCTAGGCATACAGTTCACTTGATCTCACTGAATTATTAACTTGTATAATTAATACTGAACCGCATTTATTACACTTATCATTGAATGCATACTTGGACCAAGGGCATTATTTCCTTCATCATGTGCTTCCAAATTGCCCAAAAACCTGCAAAGGAATTGTTAGTAGTATCATAATATGGAGCGTCTTCTTTGATCATTTGGGTTATCCACTGTTTTGTCCATTCCTGTACAGTTGTCGTATTTCCATCCGTAGTGTTGATGCCCATCGGCTAGAAAGCCACATTCTTGTCGCCCATTCGCAGTCACGAAACAGGTGTGTAGTGGTCTCTTGTTCCTTATTACCGAACACACAGACGGGATCAATTGGGAACCCTCTTTGCTTGATATTTGTTTTCGTTGGTAATGTATTGTTGCATAATCTCCACATAAACACCTTCCACTCATGGAGTGTATTAATGACCCAGAAGCTCTTCCAAATTTTACTGTTATCTCTATACTTTTCGTGCATCTCACATTCATTAATTAGGAATGCATACCCAGTTTTGACAGAATACCTTCCTGAAGTTGTGTATGTTAGGTTATGATACATATGACAAAACATAAATCATGCGGAAAACCTTAATGCCAGGAAACATATTATTTACACATAATCATTTAGCATAATTCAGATGCATACACTTTGTAGCGTGCCCTCCCTAGCTGCGCCCGAACCGAACAAGAACAAGTCTTTAGGACTCCAAGTGTCGTCCCTCCGTAGATAGTCCACAGCACGTCCGGATCCGCCTTAAGCTTGAACAACTAGAATCGCCTTTAAGGATCCTAGGAATTTTCGGCTAAAATGGTTGCAAGTGTTAGGTTATGATACATATGACAAAACATAAATCATGCGGAAAAACCATAAAGCCATGAAACATATTATTCACACATAATCATTTAGCATAATTCAGATGCATACACTTTGTTGCGTGCCCTCCCTAGCTGCGCCCGAACCGAACAAGAACAAGTATTTAGAACTCCAAGTGTCGTCCCTCCGTAGATAATCCACAGCACGTCCGGATCCGCCTTAAGCTTGACCAACTAGAATCGCCCTTGAGGTAGTATAGATTTTGGCTAAATAGGGGCAAGAGAGTGACTGATTTTTCTTGAAAATCTTACCTTTAGAATACTTCAATTGTGTCTATAAATTATGACCCTAGGCACCTATTTATAGAGATATGGAAAAGGAATTATAATCCTACTAGGATATGGATTTATTAATTAGAATCCTATTTGAACTCTAAATAATAAATTAATCTATTAGGATTAGGATTTAATCAATACACGAATTCCGATAGGATTAGGATTCGTTACGAACACGAGCGTTGTATGGCCACGAGCATCGCACCACCCGTGCAGGCCTTGCGGCCCACACGAGCAGTCGCTGCTCGCAACCCAACAGCACGCTCAGCGCGCGCGCCAAAGGCCTTGCTGGGCCTGGCCTTGGGTTGGGCCTGGCGAGGTTGTGGCTGCTCCGTGTTTGGGCGCTCGGCTTGCTGGGCGCGGGCCTGGCTTCGTGCTGGGCCTTCTTCTAGCAAGCCTCGTCCGATGCTAATTCGTACGATGCGCTTCCGATTAAATTCCCGGTTCCGGAATTCATTTCCGATACGAACAATATTTAATATTTCCGATTCCGGAATTAATTTCCGTTTCGAACAAATATTTAATATTTCCGTTTCCGGAATTATTTTCCGATTCCGATAATATTTCCGATTCTGACAATATTTCCGTTTCCGGCAATATTTCCAATTCCGGTAATATTTCCATTTCCAATAATATTTTCCGATACGTACCATGTTTCCGTTTCCGGCAACATCTACGACTTGGATAATATTTATATTTCCGATACGATCCATATTTCCGTTTCCGGCAATATCATCGCTTCCGGAGTATTCATTTCTTGCTTGTGACGATCTCAACTCCCACTGAAACCAAGATCCGTCGATTCCTAATATCCATAGATGGAGCATTTAATGCCATTAAATACTTGATCCGTTTACGTACTATTTGTGTGACCCTACGGGTTCAGTGAAGAGTAAGCTGTGGATTAATATCATTAATTCCACTTGAACTGAAGCGGCCTCTAGCTAGGCATTCAGCTCACTTGATCTCACTGAATTTATTAACTTGTCAATTAATACTGAACCGCATTTATTAGACTTAACATTAAATGCATACTTGGACCAAGGGCATTATATCCTTCAGTCTCCCACTTGTCCTTAGGGACAAGTGTGCATTTCCTAATTCCTTCGTCGCTCGATGCTTGCTCATGAACATAAGGTAAGAGTTGTCATCCTTATTATGTCCAGAGGTGTTTCTGGGTTTCAGAGTTCAACTGATCAAATAAACAGATAATCATAGCCTATGATTCATCCGAGCACGGCCATGCATTTTACAGTTTCTAGCTCTCCGAGTGGACTTGTACAACTTTTAAGCATCTCATCCCGATTTATGGGAGGACGATCCCTATCTTGTGATCTTGAGATTAGACTTCGTTTGATAGGTGATTACCTGAGCGTTGCCTTTATAGCCTCCTTTTACGGTGCGACGGTTGGTCAACGTCAAAGCAACCAGTTCTCACACAAGTAATCTCAAATCACTCAGGTATTGAGGATTAAGTGTCTAATAATTTTAATGAAATTTACTTATGACAGATTTTCATCTCTTACAGTAAAGTTTCATAGGTATGTCCGATACTAGTCTTCCCAAAGTAAGTATCTATGCAAATGATTACGACATTGCCATGTCCACATAGTTCAAGAAATAGAACTACTAGTCGTCTTGCATTCTAGTCGTCTAACGGTTTCTATGAGTCCATCTTTATAGATAACTCCGACCAGGGACCATTTTCAACTTTTGACATTCAAGTTCACTTGATAGACATTTCTTAGTCACAGGACTGGTCCTGACAGTCTATCTTGAATATTTCGTCAAATTGAAGGGACTCATCATTTAATAAACCACAAATTAAATGGAAAAATGAATTCTATTCATTTATTGTGAATGATTAACCAATAATTTTTTATAAAGAATTAAACTCTAAAACTTTAAAACATTAAACAAGGACATCAAAGCCATTCTCCAATATGCTTGATTCCCATAGCTGCAGTGTGCGAGTTGTGCTTCACCTGCGGCAGAGGTTTAGTCAATGGATCTGATATGTTGTCATCAGTTCCAATCTTGCTTATCTCGACTTCTTTTCTTTCAACGAACTCTCGTAGAAGGTGAAATCTACGAAGTACATGCTTGACTCTTTGGTGGTGTCTAGGCTCCTTTGCCTGTGCAATAGCTCCGTTATTATCACAATACAGGGCTATTGGTCCTTTAATGGAGGGGACTACACCAAGTTCACCTATGAACTTCCTTAGCCATATAGCTTCCTTTGCTGCTTCATGTGCAGCAATGTACTCCGCTTCAGTTGTAGAATCCGCAATGGTGCTTTGCTTAGCACTTTTCCAGCTTACTGCACCTCCGTTGAGGCAGAAGACAAACCCAGACTGTGATCTGAAATCATCTTTGTCGGTTTGGAAACTTGCGTCCGTATAGCCTTTAACAATTAATTCATCATCTCCACCATAGACCAGGAAGTCATCTTTGTGCCTTTTCAGGTACTATTTGTGTGACCCTACGGGTTCAGTCAAGAGTAAGCTGTGGATTAATATCATTAATTCCACTTGAACTGAAGCGGCCTCTAGCTAAGCATTCAGCTCACTTGATCTCATTGAATTTATTAACTTGTCAATTAATACCGAACTGCATTTATTAGACTTAACATTAAATGCATACTTGGACCAAGGGCATTATTTCCTTCAGCAAGTGCTTGGCTGATTTTTGCTTCAAAATCTTACCTTTGAATACTTCAATGTTGTGTATAAATTTGTGACCCTAGACACCTATTTATAGAGTTATGGAACAGGACTTTATAATCCTATTAGAATACTAATTTAGTTTAATTAGAATCCGGCTAGGACTCTATTAAATAAACTTTATCTATTAGGATTAGGATTTAATCACATAACGAATCCCGATAGCTTTAGGATTCGTGTAACACGCACACGAGCAGCGCACAAGCACCGCACGCCCATGCGCAAGCCTTGCGGCCCACGCACAGCGCACAGCGCTAAGGCCCACTTGCTCGCAGCCCATCGCTGAGCTCGCGCGCGCCAAGGCTTGGCTGGGCCTGGCCTTGCGCTGGGCCTAGTCGAGGCTTGGCGTGTTATTGGATGCGTTGGCTTGCTGGGCGATGGCCTGGCTTCGTGCTTGGCCTTCGTCTAGCAAGCCTTGTTCGATGCTTTTCCGATTAAATTCCCGATTCCGGAATTCATTTCCGATACGAACAATATTTAATATTTCCGATTCCGGAATTAATTTCCGTTTCGAACAAATATTTAATATTTCCGTTTCCGGAATTATTTTCCGATTTCGATAATATTTCCGATTCTGAAAATATTTTCGTTTTCGGGAATATTTCCGATTCCGGCAATATTTCCATTTCCGATAATATTTTCCGATACGTACCATGTTTCCGTTTCCGGTAACATCTACGACTTGGATAATATTTATATTTCCGGTACGATCCATATTTCCGTTTCCGGCAATATCATCATTTCCGGAGTATTCATTTACTTGGCTTTGACGATCTCAGCTCCCACTGAAACCAAGATCCGTCGATTCCGAATATCCATAGATGGAGCATTTAATGCCATTAAATACTTGATCCGTTTACGTACTATTTGTGTGACCCTACGGGTTCAGTCAAGAGTAAGCTGTGGATTAATTTCATTAATTCCACTTCAACTGAAGCGGCCTCTAGCTAGGCATTCAGCTCACTTGATCTCACTGAATTATTAACTTGTTAATTAATACTGAACCGCATTTATTAGACTTAACATTAAATGCATACTTGGACCAAGGGCATTATTTCCTTCAGTCTACCACTTGTCCTTAGGGACAAGTGTGCATTTCCTAATTCCTTTGTCGCTCGATGCTTGCTCTTGGACATAAGGTAAGAGTTGTCATCCTTATTATGTCCAGAGGTGTTTCTCGGTTTCAGAGTTCACCTGATCAAATAAACAGATAATCATAACCTATGATTTATCTGAGCACGTCCATGCATTTTATAGTTTCTAGCTCTCCGAGTGGCCTTGTACAACTTTCAGCATCTCATCCCGATTTATGGGAGGACAATCCCAATCTTGCGATCTTGAGATTAGACTTCGTTTGATAGATGATTACCTGAGCGTTTCCTTTATAGCCTCCTTTTACGGTGCGATGGTTGGTCAACGTCAAAGAATGCAGTTCTCAAACAAGTAATCTCAAATCACTCAGGTATTGAGGATTAGTGTCTAATAATTTTAATGAAATTTACTTATGACAGATTTTCATCTCTTACAGTAAAGTTTCATAGGTCTGTCCGATACTAGTCTTCCCAAAGTAAGTATCTATGCAAATGATTACGACATTGCCATGTCCACATAGTTCAAGAAACAGAACTACTAGTCGTCTTGCATTCTAGTCGTCTAACGGTTTCTATGAGTCCATCTTTATAGATAACTCCGACCAGGGACCATTTTCAACTTTTGACATTCAAGTTCACTTGATAGACATTTCTTAGTCACAGGACTGGTCCTGACAGTCTATCTTGAATATTTCGTCAAATTGAAGGGACTCATCATTTAATAAACCACAAATTAAATGGAAAAATGAATTCTATTCATTTATTGTGAATGATTAACCAATAATTTTTTACAAAGTATTAAACTCTAAAATTTAAAACATTAAACAAGGACATCAAAGCCATTCTCAAATATGCTTGATTCCCATAGCTGCAGTGTGCGAGTTGTGCTTCGCCTGCGGCAGAGGTTTAGTCAATGGATCTTATATGTTGTCATCAGTTCCGATCTTGCTTATCTCGACTTCTTTTCTTTCAACGAACTCTCATAGAAGGTGAAATCTATGAAGTACATGCTTGACTCTTTCGTGGTGTCTAGGCTCCTTTGCCTGTGCAATAGCTCCGTTATTATCACAATATAGGGCTATTGGTCCTTTAATGGAGGGGACTACACCAAGTTCACCTATAAACTTCCTTAGCCATATAGCTTCATTTGCTGCTTCATGTACAGCAATGTACTCCGCTTCAGTTGTAGAATCCGCAATGGTGCTTTGCTTAGCACTTTTCCAGCTTACTGCACCTCCGTTGAGGCAGACAAACCCAGATTGTGATCTGAAATCATCTTTGTCGGTTTGGAAACTTGCGTCCGTATAGCCTTTAACAATTAATTCATCATCTCCACCATAGACCAGGAAGTCATCTTTGTGACTTTTCAGGTACTTCAGAATATTCTTGGCAGCAGTCCAATGTGCCTCTCCTGGGTCTGACCGGTATCTGCTTGTAGCACTGAGTGCGTACGCAACATCCGGGAGTGTACATATCATAGCATACATTATTGAACCAATCAATGATGCATATAGAATCCCATTCATTCGTCTACGCTCATCAAGTATTTTTGGGCACTGAGTCTTGCTTAGAGTCATTCCATGAGACATGGGTAGGTAGCCTCGCTTGGAGTCTGCCATCTTGAACCTTTCAAGCACCTTATTGATATAAGTGCTTTGACTAAGTCCAATCATCCTTTTAGATCTATCTCTGTAAATCTTGATGCCCAGTATGTACTGTGCTTCTCCTAGATTCTTCATCGAAAAACATTTCCCAAGCCAAATCTTGACAGAGTTCAACATAGGAATGTCATTTCCGATAAGTAATATGTCGTCGACATATAGTACTAGAAAAGAAATTTTGCTCCCACTGACCTTCTTGTATACACAAGATTCGTCTGCGTTCTTGATGAAACCAAAGTCACTGACTGCTTCATCAAAACGTATATTCCAGCTCCTTGATGCCTGCTTCAATCCGTAGATTGATTTCTTTAGCTTGCATACACTTTGTAGCGTGCCCTCCCTAGCTGCGCCCAAACCGAACAAGAACAAGTCTTTAGGACTCCAAGTGTCGTCCCTCCGTAGATAGTCCACAGCACGTCCGGATCCGCCTTAAGCTTGACCAACTAGAATCGCCCTTAAGGTTCCTAGGAATTTTCGGCTAAAATGGTTGCAAGTGTTTGGCTGAGTTTTGCTTCAAAATCTTACCTTTGAATACTTCAATGTTGTGTATAAATTTGTGACCCTAGGCACCTATTTATAGAGTTATGGAAAAGGACTTATAATCCTATTAGAATACTAATTTAGTTTTATTAGAATCCTGCTAGGACTCTATTAAATAAACTTTATCTATTAGGATTAGGATTTAATCATATGACGAATCCCGATAGCTTTAGGATTCGTGTAACACGCACACGAGCTGCGCACAAGCACCGCACGCCCATGCGCAAGCCTTGCGGCCCACGCACAGCGCACAACGCTGAGGCCCACTTGCTCGCAGACCATCGCTGAGCTCGCGCGCGCCAAGGCTTGGCTGGGCCTGGCCTTGCGCTGGGCCTGGTCGAGGCTTGGCGTGTTATTGGATGCGTTGGCTTGCTGGGCGATGGCCTGGCTTCGTGCTGGGCCTTCGTCTAGCAAGCCTCGTCCGATGCTAATTCGTACGATACGCTTTCCGATTAAATTCCCGATTCCGGAATTCATTTTCCGATACGAACAATATTTAATATTTCCGATTCCGGAATTAATTTCCGTTTCGAACAAATATTTAATATTTCCGTTTCCGGAATTATTTTCCGATTTCGATAATATTTCCGATTCTGACAATATTTCCGTTTCCGGGAATATTTCCGATTCCGGCAATATTTCCATTTCCGATAATATTTTCCGATACGTACCATGTTTCCGTTTCGGCAACATCTACGACTTGGATAATATTTATATTTCCGATACGATCCATATTTCCATTTCCGGCAATATCATCGTTTCCGGAGTATTCATTTACTTGCCTTTGACGATCTCAGCTCCCACTGAAACCAAGATCCGTCGATTCCGAATATCCATAGATGGAGTATTTAATGCCATTAAATATTTGATCCGTTTACGTACTATTTGTGTGACCCTACGGGTTCAGTCAAGAGTAAGCTGTGGATTAATTTCATTAATTCCACTTGAACTGAAGCGGCCTCTAGCTAGGCATTCAGCTCACTTGATCTCACTGAATTATTAACTTGTTAATTAATACTGAACCGCATTTATTAGACTTAACATTAAATGCATACTTGGACCAAGGACATATTATCACATATATATACATACTACAAACAAATTCAAACACATAAAAAAAATTCAACTTTTTATCTTCTTGAAATTTTAAATTCATGTAGGAAAGCATACTCGGGTAGGGCTGACGAGTATCAAGCGAATCAGAGCGAACTGAGATGGGGCGGGGCTGACGGGACGGGGCGAGTCCAACAGAAAATCCACACCCGCCCCATCACCCCTAACATGTACGATTTTTATACCCATCCCAACCCATCACCCGCAAAACTTCCCCCATCTCCGCCTACTTAGAGCGGATGCAAGGTGGATGTCCCATGAAACCCGCTCCACTAACATCTCGATCTGATGTCCACTCCACAGTAGGGGTGTGCATAAATATCTGGTCGGTTTGATCCGATCCGAAATTTTAGATATTCGTTCCGGTTTAAGATTTAAGATATTTCGAATCGGATATTCGGAAAAAAAATGAATTTTTGGATCGCATTCGGTTCAATCTTTTTTTCATTTCGGATATCCGAAATATTTCAATATTTAAAAAAACAATAGAAAAATCCGATAATCCAATCCAAATTTTCGGATATCCGATCCGTTTTTAAGGTTTCGGATATTTCGGATCGGATAACTGAAAAAATTTAGTTTAAAACGTGATTTTTTTTTTAATTAAAATTTGGATAGTTTTCGAATTTTCGGATATCCAATCCGAAATATCCAATCTGAAAAATCCGGATATCCGAACCTTTCGGATCGGATTCGGATCACATTTCTCCGATCCGAAAATTGTGGATATCCGAAATTTTGGATCCGGTCGAATTCGATATCCGAAATTGAACACCCCTACGCCACAGTTGGTAACATATATATTATGCATACCTATATTGGGCAATATTTTGTGCATTTTCAAATTGATCATCTCATTTCCAGCCAAAACATGGTTTGTGGAAAATATTTAATGTACAATGGACATCCAATGTAACTATGTAAGTTGATTAATGATTGGATGTAGAATAAGTTTTCACCAATTCAACGATAGCTTTTGAAACCTTTGGTTGACAATTGAATTTAAGCACACAAATGAACAACTTTCATGATGAATTCATGTAATATATGCCTCATATTCATGGCGGCAGCTTAGTTACATAATTGTAAAATTACAAATCATATTACTTATATTGATACAATACTAACACGGCTCTTTCTGTTTGGTCGGTAGAATGCGGCAAAAAGTATTCAAAACACGTAATAACATAATTAATTCAATCAAATTAGTGGAACTAAGCTTCGTATGTAGGGATGAAAATATCCAGTGAATGATCCATGAACTCGGTCACCCGCTATAATTAAACGGATGAAAACTCGAATAAAATAGATGAAAAGCGGGTGATGGGTGAAGCGGGTGATGGATGCGGGTCGGATGCGGGTCGGTTGCGGGTGATGTTTTTTTATCCATAACCCGGTCCATCACCCGTTTACCACCCGATTCGTCACCCGTTTATTTTAAATATATTATTTATATTTATATTAAACATTAAACGTGTTGATAAATCCATTATTTATATTTATATTAAACATTAAACGTGTTGATAAATCCATTACTTATTAAAGTTAGTGCTTGTTTTATTTTTTTAGTTATAAGTTATGCGTAATAAGAAATAATTATATGTTTCGGAGATGAATGTAGGTATATATTTTTTTTCTTTTGGTTAAATATTATGCATATTATTAGGTGGTGATTTTTTAATGGTTTACCATTTTCACCCAAATATCACCCGATCCACCCGGTTCACCCGCGGGTGATAGATGCACGGAATGCGGGTGATGAGTAAAGCGGGTGACGGATGGACGGGGTGGAGCGGATGGATGCGGGTGATGCTCCACCCGATCCAAATTCCACCCATTTTCATCCCTATTCGTATGCATTGCACCTCTTTATGTGCGTGTTAGATTCCTCAACTGTAGCACACTAAGATGCGATTTACCCCACGACGCGTAAATTATCCAACTCGACACTTCCGAGTTCCGAGTTTGATACTCGGAATTAAATATACACTTTAATTTCAAGACCATCAACGTATCTCTCCGACAAAAACTTGAACAAGCTCAATTGAATATTCAGATCTATCATCTATGGGCTAAATATATTGTATTCGTTAGTCGGGTGATTTTGGTTGCACCTTAACACAACCGGCCTTTAAGTAATAGGCAAAAGGCCCAAAATATTATCAACTTTTACAAATGGTGTACTGTGTATTTGTGTTTGTTTGTCATAAACGACACAGGCGGCCCTAGATTGTGCCGAAGACGACGTATATTGTCCAAAACCAACTAGTTACCTACTAATTAACTACTCAAAAGCGTGTACATATTGATTAGTTTGAGTAGACAATTTAGGAGTTCCTTTAAGGAAGAAAAATGTTCTTAGTCAAAACATGACTAGTACATCTTGGTTGTACCACACTCAAGGTATAACAGATTGTACATACAGAAGATAGCCGTCTTGTATTTATTGATGAGAAGAAAGAGTAGCTTGGGACCAATGATGTCTTGGCCTAGTGGTTAAGACTGAGGGCATGTGTACAATAGGTCTCAGGTTCGAATCCCCCCGCCCCCATTTGTAATTTATATTGCCCTTGCGGCTCATTTGCACCCAAAAAAAAAAAAGAGTAGCTTGTAACATAGATTTACTATTTAATAAAACTATTGTCGTTACACACTGATACGTGATGTTGATGGTTTACGATTAGAGATACATTTGTGAGCATGGGATATATTCATAGATTGAACTTTACCTTCGTAGTAATTGCATCCATTTTACTAGAAGAAATAATTTTACTGAACCAGCATCTATCACATGTTAGTTAGGTCAGCTATGTAGGTCTACACTTGAGCCACTCTCAAGCATCACATATTACAGCTGATGGGGCTCGACCTTGAGGTCTAGATGTCACAAGGTGAATTTCCCACCAACTCCACCAACTTATGTTGGTTATATTATTGATAGGATCCGAGTAATATATCTACTACCCACAAGAACCACTCCCAAAACAGTCAACCAAATAATACTACTCCAATATACCACAAATAATTCACCAAAATATCACCAAAGCAATCAACCAATAATGGACAACAACTAATAATCAAATGCGGAAGAGTACAATGCAACGAACACACACGAATTATATGTGTTAAACCCCTTCGATGCGTAAAGTAAAAATCACGGGACTTGTGTGGAGTTCATTGTTCACCCTTGTCACCTTCTCTTATTATGATAAAATTAAGGGCAAAAAGAACAAAAATCAGTCATACAAAGATTCACAACCTAGCAACACTTCCATACATAAGAGATCTAAAATTGAAAGATAAAACATGAAGAATATCACCTAATTTCGTAGGTTCTATCAAGCTGCGACCAAGGAAAAACCGAAGCTCAAAACGACGAACCAACCGTTCAAAATGAGGCCCTTTATGCCCCATCAAGCTGAACAAATTTCAGCAAAATCCTACTATCCTACAGTTTAAATGTTGGAAATTCTCATTGGGAAACACAAAGGAAAAAAAGGGTGAGTGAAAATTCAAGAGTCCCACATTGGAAAAACTCTTCATATTCCTCTTGTTTATTAATTGGGGAATGAGTGTAACTCTTGTTTAAGAAAGTGTGAGAATGGTATGGGTGGACACATCACACACACGCGCGCGCGCGCCGGGCCGGGCGCGGGCCTTGGGCCTTGGGCCGTGGTACTTGGTACTTGGTACTTGGTACTTGGGCTCTTGGTACTTGGTACTTGGTACTTGGGAATGCGGTTCGCGGGCGTGGGGTGGGTTTTGTGGGTCAACCCTGTTCTTTTTGGTAACTGGACCGGTTTGCGCAAGTCACTGTTACGGGAATCTGTATTGATTACGTAACCGTTGGATTAAATGCTATTAATTACGTCCGTTACTATGATCAATGTTTTTGACCGTTTTCTGGCTGTTGCAACATTCATTCCCTCAGCCGTTTTTGTCTGTTGCAATGCTTTCCTTCTAATTATTTAAATCAGAGTTTCAGTTCCCTTCTCACAGAAAAATCATACACACAAAATACGAAAACACATTCTTACTCTCACACAAAAATTGCTCTCGGTTTTGGGCATACGTTCTGACTCCATCCGGCTTTGTGAGTGCACACAACGTCGGAGTTGCGCTAATCCTGGAGGGCGACCGCATTCTGTTCTACTGCACCGGGAGGTAGCGCGGAATCGTCTTTTAGGACAGTGGGTGTCCACGACGCAACAATTGTTCTTCGTTCAGTTCATCGAATCAGATAAGTTTGTTCTAATTTTCGCTTTAATCGCAACAATCTAAAAGACGATTATTATGGCTTTGACTTCCAAATTCATGATTCCTGATATGTCTAAGTTAGAACCTCTTGATGGCAAGAATTATAAACGTTGGGCTGTTAGGATGCGATTCTATTTAGAACAAATTGAGATTGCTTATGTGCTTGATGATGTTGTCGAACCTGATGATGAAACTGAATTGCATGCTTTTGAGTTGAAATTTGCTAAAGATGATAGGACATGTAAGGGCATGTTGCTGCATCATATGTCGAATACTTTGCTTGATATCTATATGGGGTTTAATCATGCTAGGGATATTTGGGATGCATTAGAAAAGAAATATGGAACTGATGATGCTGGTACTAAGCGTTATTGTGTCAGTAAGTGGTTAGCTTTTCAAGTCCAAGATGATAAACCAATTATTGATCAGATTCATGCTTATGAAAATATTTGCATTGCTATGGCTGCCGAGGGTTTGAGTATTTGTGATATTACCCTTGCTATAGTTTTAATTGAGAAACTCCCACCCTCTTGGAAAGATTTTCGTAATCAGTTAATGCATAAGAAAAAGGACCTTACCTTAGAGGAGCTTGTAGGTCACCTGAAAATTGAGGAGGAAAATCGTATTAAGGATAACGGTCAATCTGTGTTTTCCGGGTCTGCTAAGGCTAACCTTGTAGAACCTAAGCCTCATGCATATTCTGAAAAGTTTAAGGGAAAGGGAAGTCCTTTCAAGCCTCAAGGGAAACCAATGAAGTATAAGTTCAAGGGCAAGTGTTTTGAATGTGGGAAAACTGGTCACAAGTCTGTAGATTGCAGATCCAAGAAGAAGTCGGATCAGAACCAAGCCAACCTTGCTGAAGCTAATGAAGTTTCTAATCCTAACCATTTTGTTGCTGTTGTTTCAGAAGCTAACTTGACAGGTAATGTTGCTGAATGGATCGTTGATACTGGAGCAACGAGACATATCTGCACCAACAAAGACATGTTCACTACCTACGAAAAAACTGATGGTGAAAATGTCTTCATGGGTAATTCAGCTTCTGCAACTGTTCAAGGCAAAGGGAAGATCGTTCTCACTCTTACCTCTGGAAAACTTATTACTCTTACCAATGTGTTGCATGTTCCAGAAATGCGTAGGAACCTGATTTCTGGTAGCTTGCTAATTAAGGCTGGATTGAAGCTTTCATTTGATTCTGATAGGCTTGTTATTACTCATAATGGGGAGTTTGTGGGAAAGGGTTTCTGTAATGGGGGTTTATTTACTCTTGATGTCAAACTTGAAATTATGAATAAGAATGCTAGTACTTCTTCTGTTTATATTGCTGAGTCTATTGATTTATGGCATGCAAGGTTGGGTCATCTTAACATTGCTTCAATTAAAAGGCTTAAACAACTTAACTTGATCCCCAGTTTTTCTAAAACTGATTTTGCAAAATGTGAAGTATGTGTTGAGGCCAAGTTTGCAAAGAAGCCATTTAAATCAATAGATAGACAAACTAAAGTACTAGAGCTTGTTCATAGTGACTTGGGGGATTTTAAAAATTATGAGAGTAGGGGTGGTAAAAGGTATTATATTACTTTTGTTGATGACTGCTCAAGATTCACCATGGTTTATCTTCTCAGGTCAAAAGATGAGGCTGAGGAAATGTTCCTCAAATACAAGGCCGAAGTGGAGAACCAACTTGATAGGAAGATCAAGAGACTTAGGAGTGATAGGGGTGGTGAATATGACCCTAACACTCTTAAGGCATTTTGTGAGCGGAATGGGATCATTCATGAGACAACGGCTCCCTACACACCCGAGCAGAACGGGATTGCTGAAAGGAAGAACAGAACATTGAAGAACATGATGAATTCTATGCTTATTAGTTCTGGGTTTTCTGATAACATGTGGGGGGAAGCTATATTATCTGCTTGTCATGTTTTAAACAGGGTACCTCACAAGAAGCTAGACAAGACTCCATACGAAATATGGAAGGGTCGTGCACCTAACCTAAGTTATTTGAAAGTGTGGGGGTGTCTAGCAAAGGTGGCTATACCCAGCTTCAAAAGGGACAAGATTGGTCCTAAAACGGTTGATTGTATTTTTATTGGTTATGCTTACCAAAGTGCTGCATATCGTTTTCTTGTTAAAGGTGCTAACAATTCTTATGCAGGTGGTAACATCATTGAGGCAAGAGATGCCGAGTTTTTTGAAACAGTATTTCCTTTGAAAATATCTTGTATCAATGATGTGCCTTCTTCTAGCACTTCTTCTAGTATGCCTGTTGTTGCTCCTCCCACCTCTGATGTGAATTCTGAATTGGAGCCAAGGAGGAGCAAGAGGGCAAGAAAGGAAACCAGTTATGGTGATGATTTTATTACTGCTTTCTTAACTGAACCTTACTTGATTGATGATGACTTTGTTTATGTCTTTATTTTGGAAGATGATCCTAGGACCTATGAAGAGGCTATGAAATCTGTTGATGCAGTATTTTGGAAAGAGGCAATAGATAGTGAACTTCAGTCAATCCTAAGTAACAATACTTGGGAGTTGGTTGATCTGCCTAGGGGTTGCAAGCCCATTACTTGTAAATGGATCTTTAGGAAAAAATTGAAATCCACTGGATCCATTGACAAGTATAAGGCTAGAATTGTGGTAAGGGGATTCACCCAAAGGCATGGTATTGATTATTTTGATACTTATTCTCCTGTCACTAAAATTGCTACTATTAGAACTTTGATTGCTCTTGCTTGCATTCATGATCTTGTTGTGCATCAAATGGATGTTAAAACTGCATTTTTAAATGGTGATTTGGATGAGGAAATTTACATGGTTCAACCGGAAGGGTTTGTTGTTCCTGGTCAAGAGAATAAGGTTTGTAAATTAGTCAAGTCCTTGTATGGGCTTAAGCAAGCTCCAAAGCAATGGCATGACAAATTTGACAAGACTATGACAGGTAATGGGTTCCATGTAAATGAAGGTGATTCTTGTGTTTACTCTAAGCATGATTCTGATGGTTGTGTGATTATTTGTCTTTATGTGGATGATATGTTAATTTTTGGGACTAATTTGGATCGAGTAAATGAGACAAAAAGTTTTCTAAGTTCTAAGTTTGAAATGAAAGATATGGGTGAGGCAGATGTGATTTTAGGAGTGAAAATCAAGAGAACTCCAAATGGCATTTGTCTTAGCCAAGCTCACTATGTTGAAAAGTTACTTAAAAAATTTAACTCTTTTGACGTCGATCCAGTTAGGACTCCCTATGATCCAAGCATCCACTTAAGGAAAAATAATGGTGATCTTGTTAGCCAATCTGAATATGCTAAGATTATTGGTAGTGTTATGTTTCTGATGAACTACACTAGACCTGACATTGCTTATTCTGTGAGTAGATTAAGCAGGTATACTCATAACCCAAGTCATGAACATTGGGATGCTTTGAAGAGATTGCTCAGGTACCTTAAGGGTACCATGGATTGGAGTTTGCACTACTCCAAGTTTCCAGGAGTTTTGGAAGGCTATTGTGATGCTAACTGGGTTTCTGGCAATGATGAAATTAACTCTATCAGTGGTTATGTTTTCACCCTAGGGGGTGGAGCTGTGTCTTGGAAATCTTGTAAACAATCTTGTACTGCTATGTCTACTATGGAATCTGAGTTTATTGCTCTTGAATTGGCAGGTCATGAGGCAGAATGGTTGAGAAATGTGCTTGCAGATATTCCGCTGTGGGGGAAGCCAGCTCCTTCAGTTGCACTTCATTGTGATTCGCAAGCGGCTATTGCTGTGGCAAACAACCATGCCTACAATGGGAAGAAAAGGCACATTCGTTTGAGGCACAAGGCCATCAAAGAATTGTTGTCAAGTGGGGTGATATCACTAGACTATGTAAAGTCTGAAATGAACATTGCGGATCCGTTAACGAAAGGCCTATGTAGAAAACTAGTTTTGGAAACATCGGAAGGGATGGGCCTGAAGCCCGTTGAATGAATTGTAAAATAATGAACTCCTACTCACAGAGTTCAAAGGACGACATTATTGTTATAATTCGGAAGCACAAAATTTTATTTTTTGTCCATCCCCTAGATGTTATAATGTGCTTGCTACAATAGGAAAGAGGTTGAGCATACGGCTCTTAATGAACTCATACCATATGTTTGGTGGTGTGAATGTAGCTCACACTTGATGGGATTCACCTACGTAGGTGTGGAAGTGTGGCCGCTTCCTATGAGAATTGCGATGTGGGCTATTCTCTAGAGCACCTATGAGCATATCCAGGTCGGACGTATGGCCAGTATAAGGCGTCACTTTATTCGCGGAGTCAGAATGTCATACATATTCAGTTGCGTGCTTTAAGTGACGGGTTTCTATCTCCCTATCAAGTTCAATACGAAAGTCACTTGGTAGGAAAGAGATCATAGCTTAAATGTCACTAAGTGTTAATTCAAGTCGAAAGACATTGACACCTATTCAATTGTTTTGTTTTGCCCAAAACCAATATCCTTCTCCTTTCTTTTCTTTCTTTTCCGCATATTCGAACCTGTGGGGGATTGTTGGAAATTCTCATTGGGAAACACAAAGGAAAAAAAGGGTGAGTGAAAATTCAAGAGTCCCACATTGGAAAAACTCTTCATATTCCTCTTGTTTATTAATTGGGGAATGAGTGTAACTCTTGTTTAAGAAAGTGTGAGAATGGTATGGGTGGACACATCACACACACGCGCGCGCGCGCCGGGCCGGGCGCGGGCCGTTGGCCGTGGGCCATGGGCCGTGGGCCTTGGTACTTGGTACTTGGTACTTGGGAATGCGGTTCGCGGGCGTGGGGTGGGTTTTGTGGGTCAACCCTGATCTGATTTCTTGCGGCTAACTAAACTCTCTCTTAGGTCATAACCATACATTAAACAAAACACTCTGACACTTTGATCATAACCATACATTAAAAAAACATTTTAAGACTTCTAAAATAAGCCAACTCATTTAGCTCCACGTAAACTAAACACATAATCTAACATTTTAGACTTATAAGTTATAAACACAAGTTAAACGATTTACTTATCCAACAAGTGGGCTGGACACCGGCCTGCAACAATTATGTTATGCAATATTTTGTGCGTTTGCTAATTGAAGGTCTAATCTGGCATGTCATCTCATTTCCAACCAAAACTTTGGACAACTCTGCAATTCTCTCACCTCCCTGCCCCAGTTGGATTAATACCACTGATTTATTGATTAGAATTAATACCACTGATTTATTGATTAGAATTAATACCACTGATTTATTGATTAGAATTAATACCACTGATTTATTGATTAGAACAACTCAATCTAATTTCATTATCGATTTATCGCGAAACGTGTTAAGAAAGAGAAATTTAATCAAATGATGCACTGCATTTGCTCTTACAAGGAAGCCATGAGGTCCATGATATATTTCCCGACAAGGACATGTAACAAAATTCCCATCTACTTGTAATTACAACTTTGAAACTCGTTTTATTCTCAAGTCACAAGCTTAATTATGATTTCACACCTTAGCTTAGGAATATGTGAACAATTGAACATGAGTTCGACTATATTTAAGTTAAAATGAGATGATATCCAAAATAAATTTGTCTTTTTTTTGGATAACAAATAAATTTGTTTATTATCTTATGCGAATGAGTCTTAACGGCAATTAGAGATTCGAACATGTGATTTAATATACATTGTCCTCAATCTTAACGTAAGCTTAACCACTATATGTTAGAGAAATTATAAGTAGATTTTGCACATTGGCAGGTTTGATCGGGAACGATTTTGTCATTTCGTTTGAAGTAGAGTAGAACAATTTAGTTTCAAGTAGAAAAGGATCAAAATTGAATTGGATTATACATTGGCCTCATCATAAAGGTCAATTTATCCCTTGGACCCACCTTCAATCTTCAAATTCTGCCACATCAACTTTCCACTAACTTTTTCATTATTCAGATTCACACAATACTCTCCCTATTTTTGTATATTATCTCCAAACTTTCCTCAAACTCAACTAAACTCTTAAAAACTAAAATTAAATAGAATAAATTATAATGATGTGGTACAATTTGATTTGGTTAGAGAAAAAATGGAGTCTTAAGTGAGTCTTGAGTGAGTCTTGGATAAACTCACTTCAAGGCTTGTTGTAATCTTTTACCAAATTATCCCAAAACTTAAACTCGGGACGTACTCACCTCGAGACTCGCTTTAAGATTTGCGATAAACTCACCCTAGCTAAATTGTTTTTTGAAGTTTACAAGTCAAATGGGTTCCATTTAGGTCAACTGAAATCCGGTTTTTTATTAGAAAAAACAAAATAAAACATAAAACAAAAACACACAAACTAAAAGCGATAATGAAGAAGATGACGACGACGAGCCGACGTTGCCAGAAGATGAGATGGGAACAAGAGAACGGTATACTTTACGAACCGAAAACAAAACCAAAGAACGCAAAAGACCACGCGAATCCGGAACCACCCAAACAACTGAAGTTGGAGGAGACTGGGAATTACTGAGCAAAGCAACTACCACCGCAAAATTTGAATACAATAGAATCTTCAAAAAACCACAACGGATAGCCATCCGAATACCCAATAAACAGCTGTAAGTTCTGCTTAAAGAGCTGAACCTGAAACACAAGCATGAGCACCACCACCCAAGTTGTGAAGGATCCAACCAAGCCGAACAACATTGGTTGAGGCTAATCAGGTTTCATCACAAATAACGCAGATATCCGGAGAGGCTGAAGAGTTTCTAAAGACAACAGGGAACTTCAGAGATGATATGCTGAGTACAAAGGCTCAATTGGTGAGCAGACGAAGAACAATGAAACATATGAAACCGCAATGCACCTTGCGGACAAATTATCAACTAGGATCCGGGAAGCACCTGGATCCCAGCCAGATCATGGAATCTGAAATCCGATTTAAGACAAAATCAAGTAATTAACTATTTTTAGATATACCGTATAGTTACATTTGGGTCATAGGCATAAACACACATGAGAAGACATACTTGCGACTTGACGTTATAGACACATACTACGTAGGTTTTAACTTGCCGGTGCTCACTATGTTTAATGGAAGACAGAAATGAGGATAGGGAAAGATCGAGAAAAAAAGTTACACATAGTGTAGACTGACAGGATTAAATGACACATATAAATAAGACACGTTTTGTATAGATGATTCGGACTTTTTTCGTGATTGGATTAGGACTTGACACTTGTCCCCTTTTAAAAATTATTCCATCCATAATCAGCTATATTGATCGCATTCATCATTTCATTGCCAATATTGAATCAACCCTATTTACACAAATTTTATTCGAAAAAAAGGGTGATGCAGCTAATCCAGCTAAAATGATCAATAATTGGTACCAATATTTGCTTACAGTTTACATAATGCCCCATGTAATGGTGAACATGTACTAAGACTTAAACAGACGGGACCCGTTTCCATGTGCCACCAAGTTGCTTAATGCCATATATGGAGCTTTCATATGCCAGTGCCTTATCACTTCATGCTCCCTCGAGAGTGGGTTGGTAACTTGGTATCCCTTTTTAGAGTTTGTAATCCATAGACTACGACTAATTTAAATTCGAGTTGGATCAAGTCAATTGGAGGGAAGCTCTCTCAATAAATGTTATGCTCCCAACTAATCATTGCTCGAGCCTTAAAACTTGGTTAAATAGGAACAATTTTTTACCAGCTGATTCAAACACTCGCTGGTTTTGATATCAGTTATAGTGTTACACTTCAACTTGCTAACAAGCACCTCCAAAGTTAGATAAGAGTTTAATTAACGATAGAATCAAATTGATTGGCTTATTAAATTAGAATGCAATTTATGACATTTTCATATCCAATCTTTTACTAATATTCTTTCTTTCCTAGTAAAAAATAAACAGTTTCCATCACCTTTTTTTGGTACGGAGTACAATGTCCAATTACATCATGCATATGATATTCATCCACCAAAGTATCCTCATTGGTCATTACCATTACTGCCACTATTTCCCAAACCACCATCAAAACCCCAATAAATCTCTTTAGCCCGGCTAGTCCCTTCTTCAGGCAGACCTACACAATACTCACCTATTCTACCCTCTCATCCCACTCTTGATCTATCACTATTTTGTTAATGTAATTTCTCCGTTCCGCAAAGGATGCATCATTTCTATTTGCATGCATGCCAACGCGCTTCTTTGAACATTAACATCTCTAAATGCGTATAAGTAAAAATTATAAAAAGTTGATATTTAATTGGAATCCTTGCATTAATACGAATTTAACAAGATCTCACTTGACTATGTTTTTTCTTACGCAACAGTGAAAAAATGATTGTTAAAGTTGATTGATGAATAGTGCGCAAATGAGAAACGATGCATCTATTGTGGAACAAAGGAAGTATCTGTAGGAACTATGACTAATAAGAACAATAATTAGAACAAGCTTATCTGTAACAATGTCGTGGCGTGACACCAATCACTGCCCTAAAGTCGAATTTGCCCCGCTAAGTACACACGGACTCGTAGCAACCGACCCCCAGGGATACACGACTCCAATCCTTCGGTGTACGACGAAGAACTAGATTGAGAACACCCTTAAGCAATGCCCAGAACAATGGTGGTTTTGTGTTTTCATTTCGGAGAAGAGGAAGAGATTATTTTTCTGTGTCTATTTTTCTGGAAGGGAAGGTCAAGTTTTATAGCCAAAACGGTTAAGCTAAAAACGGAAACCCAATCAATTAGTCCTTGATTGATTCCGTAACTGAAGCAATCAATCGGAATAATATCTTTGACGGAAATCAAATCGTCAAAGAAATCAATTAACCGTTACGTCAATCTTGCAAAGATTACACGACCAAAAATAATAACAGTTAGTAAAAAGGAGCCCCACCCACACCCGCGAACGCGCCGCGCCACTCACCCGAGCCCGGCCCGGCGCGCGTGTGTGGTTACTAGTCCCACCTCTCTAGTCTTCTAACAAATCATTAAAGGGTAGTGGAATATATGAAGAAGGTAGTATGTGGGTTTTTTATCAATGTGGGACAATTGGTTTTTCATTCTTTTGAAGCATTCCTTTTTTGAGGAACAAACTCCAACATTCCCCCACATGATTCAAAAGAAGAACGGCTTTGGTAATGAAAGATGTTCTGGGCAAGGGATACTTAGTTTTACAAGTATCAATGTCTTGTGGACTTGAATTGATACCTAGTGCATACTAGTATGTCATACAGCCATATAAGGTGGATTTATCCTTGAACCTTGCATGGGGATTGTAGTAACACAACAGCGCACCAAACTTTTCTCAAAACAAGTAGTGTTCTCGCGAACTTTAATAGTCAGTGCCCACAAATTCCTGGTATTTCATGAACGCTCTAGAGGTCCTAAGCCAAGGGACCTCATAGGGGGTTGGGCGTAGCCCCCACATTCACATAGGTAAGTTCATCAGGTTTATACTGTCATAAACCACCTCAATAGGCTATGAACTTATTAAGAGATTTGGCTCATCCTTACACATTTGACAGTAAAACAAAATACTACATCACTTTATTAATAGGAATGGCAGTAGTATACAAAACGCGAGTTCTTTTGTGACTTAGTTTGACCCATTGAACTTAGATTTCTCCAAGATGGGTATCCATCACAATTCACTCCTCAATAGGCTTTAAACCCATTGCTTGTGCTGACTCATGCACCATTTTCTTACAAAGGCCTTTGGTGAGAGGATCTGCAATATTCCTCTCCGACTTTACATACTCAAGTGATATCACATTATTTCTGATCAGATCTCTAACAATTGCATGCCTCACGCGAATGTGCCTCCTTTTTCCATTATAAGACTGATTGTTCGCTACCCCAATTGCAGCTTGTGAGTCACAATGCATGGACACTGATGGAGTTGGCTTCCCCCACAATGGTATGTCAGCTAGCAGGCTCCTTAGCCACTCGGCTTCTTGACCTGCCAATTCTAAAGCAATAAACTCAGATTCCATTGTAGATTTAGCAATACAAGTTTGTTTAGATGATTTCCATGAAATAGCACCACTAGCAAGAGTGAAAACATAGCCACTAGTAGAATGAATCTCATCATTATCTGACACCCAATTAGCATCGCAATATCCTTCTAAAACACAAGGTGTCCTATGATAGTGCAAACCCCAATTGATAGTGCCTTTCAAGTACCTCAATAGTCTTATTAAAGCATTCCAATGATCACGATTAGGACTATGAGTATACCTACTCAATCTACTAACAGCATATGCAATATCTGGTCTAGTATAATTCATTAAAAACATCACACTTCCAATGATCTTGGCATATTGTTCTTGAGACACACTATCACCTTTATTTTTCTTCAAAGTAATATTAGAATCATATGGGGTTTTCGCAGGTGTACAATCAAATTGATTAAATTTCTTTAAGATTTTCTCAACATAATGAGATTGATTTAAAGACAGCCCATATGAAGTTCTAATAATTTTTATGCCAAGGATAACATCCGCCTCTCCAAAATCCTTCATTTCAAAACAAGAATTTAAGAAGGCCTTGGTTGCATTAACAACATCTATATTGGTTCCAAAAATTAACATATCATCCACATATAGACATATGATAACACAACCAGACTTGTCAAGTTTAGAATACACACAAGCATCAGAATCATTAACACAAAAACCATCAGAAATAATAGTTTGATGAAACTTGTCATACCATTGCTTAGGTGCTTGTTTTAGACCGTATAACGATCTAATGAGCTTACATACCTTGTTTTCCTGTCCAGGAGCAATACATCCCTCTGGTTGCTTCATGTAAATCTCCTCTTTCAAATCACCATTCAAAAAAGCAGTTTTCACATCCATTTGATGCACAATAAGGTCATGAATAGATGCAAGTGCAATTAAAGCTCTAATGGTAGCAACCTTTGTCACAGGAGAATAGGTATCAAAGAAATCTAGACCTTTCTTTTCATGATGACCACCAACTACTAATCTAGCTTTAAACTTGATCAAATTTCCATTAGTATCCTCTTTCTTTGTAAAAATCCACTTACTTCCTAAAGCTTTACAACCCCTAGGAAGTTCAGTCAAAACCCAAGTATTATTACTCATGATAGACTCTATCTCACTATTTATGCCCTCTAACCAAAAACTAGAGTCAACAGACCTCATAGCCTCCCCATAGGTCCTAGGATTTTCTTCTAAAATAAATGCATCTATCTCATGCTCATTCAGAAACTCATTCTCAATAAGAAATGCAGTTATGAAATCAGGACCAAAACTAGACTCAGTTCTAGCTCTCTTACTCCTTCTAGGTTCTACATTAGATGATGCAATGTCATGATGCACAACAGGAGAAGATGGACATGGAACAGGTAAACTTGCTTGCACATTCAATTTCATAGGAAAAATATGCTCAAAAAATTCCACATCCCTTGACTCACGAATTGGACCAAAACCAGATGCATCCTTAAGAATGAGTCTATATGCAGCACTGTTAGAAGCATAACCAATAAAAATCCCATCAACAGTCTTAGGCCCAATCTTACTCCTTTGGAAATCAGGAAGTACTATTTTTCCTAAACACCCCCACACTTTAAGGTAACTCAAGTTTGGTTTAGAACCTCTCCATAGCTCAAAAGGGGTTTTATCTAGTTTTTTATGGGGAACACGATTAAGCACATAGCAAGCAGAAAGAATGGCCTCACCCCACATGTTAGTAGGCATACCCGAACTAATAAGCATAGCATTCATCATATCCTTAAGGGTTCTATTTTTCCGCTCAGCTATTCCATTTTGTTCGGGGGTATAGGGAGCTGTAGTCTCATGAATAATGCCATTAGTTTCACAAAATTTCTTAAGGGGATTGCTATCATACTCTCCACCTCTATCTGATCGCAGCCTTTTAATCTTAAGGTTTAATTGGTTTTCAACTTCAGCCTTATAGATAAGAAACTTTTCCTCAGCCTCATCTTTAGTACTCAACAAATAAACCTTAGTAAATCGGGAAAAATCATCAACAAAAGTAATATAGTAATGCTTTCCTCCTCTACTCATTGAATTCTTAAAGTCACCTAAGTCACTATGAACTAACTCAAGTAAAGAAGAGGTACAAGACACACTTTTGTTAAATGCTTTCTTAGAGTGTTTAGCCTCCACACATACTTCACACTTATCGAAAGAAGTATTGCTAAAGTCAGGAATTAAACTAGGTTGTTTAAGTCGTTTAACAGATGCAACATTCACATGACCTAGTCTAGAATGCCATAAAGAAACAGACTCAGCAATATAAACAGAAGCAGTAGGAGTTTTATTATCAGAAACAACATCAAGCACAAACAAACCCCCATTACAAAATCCCTTTCCCACAAAATCCCCATTTCTGGTGAGTACAAGTTTATCAGATTCAAAAGTTAATTTGATGCCAGCTTTGTTCAATAATGCACCAGAAATGAGGTTTCTGCGAATATCAGGTACATGTAAGACATTTTGCAAAGCAATGGTTTTTCCGGAAGTTAATTTCAGAAAAACCTTTCCTTTGCCAAGAACACTCACAGTGCTTGAGTTGCCCATGAAGACACATTCTCCTTCAGAAACTTTTTCGTACTCCTTGAACATCTCCTTGCTAGAACAAATATGACGAGTTGCACCAGTATCAAGCACCCATTCTGTTACGTTGCTCACCAAGTTCACTTCCGACACCACAGCAGCAATGATTTCATCTTCAACAAGATTGGCTTGAGCTTTATTCTCCTTTGCTTTGTTGTTCGGTCCATGCCCTTGTCTGCAATCTTTTGCAATATGCCCGAACTTACCACAAGTGAAGTAGTTTCCCTTGAATTGCCTATTTCCCTTGAAGTTGTTGTTGGCTTGTCTGGTCCCGTGAAGTTGATTAGAACCTTTGCCTTTCGAACCTTTATTATAACCTACAATTTTAGATTCAACAAGGTTAGCAGTAGAAGAGGAATGATCCTGAGATTTCCCTTTGGTTTGGATGCGATTCTGCTCTTCTATCTTGATCCCAGAAACCAACTCTTGGAGGGTGAAATCCTTCTGTTTATGCTTCATGGAGTGAACATAATTCTGCCAGGAAGGAGGTAGCTTTTGAAGAAGACAATTGGCTTGAAACTGATCACAAAACTTCATTCCTTCCGCAATAATATCAGCACATGGATTCTCATGTAGACACCTACTTTTGTCCCCATTCCCGCAAGGGAAAGGTTCGATGATGAAAGCATAAAAACTCCACTTGACAACGCATCTCCTATAAAATAAACGAATCTCGATTCCCCATTTCATTTCACCCAAAACTTGCTATTTATGGAAACCTGCTAAAAATAGTAGCTGCCGTAAAAGGTAGCTTCTAAAAGTGGCAAATCATAAAAGATAGAAACCTGTCAGAATTAGGTGTTGCATTCCAACATAAATCCTAAATGAGATAGAAAACTGCGAGAATCCTATTCCTAAAAGGATTCGGAAATAAGAGTTACGTATTAATTAAAATCCTAACGAGCCTAGAGTTCGTAACGGGCCCAGACGCATTCCGTCACAAATTGATACGCGCTAAAAGACTCAAATTAATCTCAAACTCTACGGATTTTAGAATCCGAATCTGACTAAACGAAAACTGCCCAGACCCTATTTTCAACGCCTGGCTCTGGGCGCCGAAATCTTCGGCGCCTAGGCCTGGGCGCTGAAAATACCTGGGTACGTCTATTTTCCTAATTCTTTGTGGATTAGAACTCTGCAATTCTATCTTTCCACGAACTCTTCCCTATAAATAGACCCTTAGTTTCGACGTGAAACAACACACAACAACACATAATATATTCTGGGTATTGACTCTAAACCCCTTAGCCTAAGCCTCTCGCTGCGAAACTGTTCACGCGTTCTGTCGCAATCGATCCATAAATCGAACAGAACGTATCCTGTCCCATAATCGAGATTCGTTAAATAAAAAGGAGAAATAGCAAAGTCAAATTGGTTAGTTTTCTGAGAACCCTGACGCACCTCTCAAGGGTGCGTCGTAATGTGTCCCTTTTCGATGATTTAACCGCTTTCCTCGCCCTTTTTATGAACTGTTAAACTAACCTAATATGATTGTTCTATCACGCCTAACAAATATAATATTTTTGGGAAATCGGATTATCATGCTAGGTCCCTTAATGTTATTTAAATCAGATAATCACGATCGAATTAGTATTATATGTTGCATATTGCTAAAATCAACTCAGATTAGTTTAATAGTTAACGCATGTCCCTTCAATTATTTATGCTGAGCTAGTAAGGATATCCTGCCTCTGGAGTTATCGACGAGCGAATTACTCCTCTCGGTAGTTACAGTCCCCCGAACCCTCAATCTCTACCTTGCGGGTGTATATTGAGAGATCCCCACACCAGGGAACACAAGGGAACCTACGGCCGTCGTGGTCAAACATAATTGCACTCCCTTTATGTCACGATAACCGGGTTTTGTCAGTTTTTCTCATTGTCGTTAAAAACTGAATGGCGACTCCTATATTACTAGTCGATTGGGTGTATACTCACAGGAAATCCAATTACACTTGATTGAATAAAAAGAATCGTCACACCCACGAGGGACAGGTCACGCATTAGCCTCGCGCTTTTTCGACCCCCTCACAGTGGCGACTCCACTGGGGATAGTGAAGGAAATACTCGTGCTTGTAGGTAATCAAAATAGCCGAAGGGTGAAACGATCCTACCCCACGTTTATTTCCCCGTCAAGTTGGGACGACCTGAAAATCAGCATATTAATGTGAACGGGCAGAACATCATAACGAATCTCGGCTCCCTCGGGAGTTGGGACTAAGGATACCTTTTTTTCGCCAATAGGGGGGTGCATACGCCGCACATGTTTCCCACTCGGTACTTGTGCAGGTAGTACACCTATCCCGAACCCAATCGCTCGCCCATTAGGTCCCTCTCGCCTGCATGCCCCCTTGGCTTGCACTTGCGGGTTGGCCTCTTGAGCGAAGTTCGTCTGTTGAAGACACTACCTCAACCGGGGCATGTGTTGGATCTACGATAGAAGCGGTACCAAGCCAGGCGCAAATAAACTACCCATAGAAGCCTATCATAAACTACGTGGCATATTTAATTTTTAAATCCATGTTTGTAATGTAGTTATGTGTAGCGAAATATGTGATTGTGTGACAAACTATCCTAGAAACCCAATGACCTTAAAAATTGCCCAAACATTCATAGACTAATTTGCCAAAGAGTTATACCGAAGCACGTGTTCCGCAAACCCGAATGATCGCCACAAAACAAGCGACGCTCGGGATGGCCTGTAACGAATCCCACAAACGCTGTCACGCGTAAAGGACGTTATTAGGCAAGCACGCAAATCGATGTCGCATAAACAGAAAACAGAAAACGAGAACCAGCCAGGGACGCATTTTCAACGCCCCTGGCTGGGCGCCAAAATTTCTCACGCTCACTGCTGGGCGCTGAAGTTGCTGCTTGACTTTCTAGTCAGGCGCAGCGGCCTCGGTGCCCAAGCAAAAAGAAAGTACGTAGAACAAAAAATATTCATCAAAAGAATTGCTACGAGGGCGTAAGAAAAGCACTCGATTTCAAAAGGCGACTCGCGAAAAATTAATAACTCTTTGTGTCGTCGTTAGGCCTCCTACGACGGCAATGCTCGGCACCAAAACCGAACATGCTAACAACTATGAATGTCACACAGGCAAGTGTTTCGAAAATCCAAAGAATGACCAAAATAAAAAAACCCCCAAAAAAGTGTACCGACAGAAGAAAGAGAGAAAAAGTGAAAAACCAATTTAGAGAGTCGAAGTCTAGACTAAGTAATGCTTGAAACTTTGGGAACCTAAACTTTAGCTTATCTTATGCCTAGGACCGGTCCTGCCACTTGGTGCCGATCAGGGAATCAACGGCTAGTGCGTCTCGAAGATACATCACCAAGTCCAGCAACTCCAAGCTCCGTCCGTCGTCCCTCATTTCAAGGATCTCCGCTTCCCCAACCTCGATTCGCACCTCCAAACATGTCCATCGAAGACTTGCGAGACCAGATGGTCCAAATGGCCTAACTCATGGGCCAACTGAAAATGGAAAATGAAGCCTTAGCGGCTGCGCAAGCAAAAAATGACCTTGAAAACGAGAAGAGGATTGAAAAAATGGTCCTACAGCAAACCATGGGGAGCAAATACTTCTCTCTCGAGCCTGAACCTTTTTCTGGCAAATTACCAGAAAAGTTCAGTTCATCTGACTTACCAAAGTTCAAGGCCACGGATAACCCCCGTGATCATCTACTGAGCTTTGTGAATACCATGAACTTGAAAGGCGTGGACAAGTCCATGTACCTACCTGCCTTTCCTTTGTCCTTGGAACCTGTGCCGCTCAAATGGTACTATCACCAGGACCCTAAGCTCTTCCCCACTTGGGAAGACTTTGTCAATGTCTTCATCAAGCAATACTCGTCGAACATGGATTTCCAAGTCACCATGCGCGAGCTGGAAGTTCTCTTCCAAAAGAAAAATGAGGGTTTCACAACCTACTTTGCTAGATGGAGGGACCAGGCGGCCCAGCTAATCAATAGGCCTCCCGAAACAGAATTGGTCCAAAAATTCATTGACAACTTGGACCCAGCTTACAGACAACACCTTAGGTACCTGGGACTCGACACTTTCAAAAGGGTTTATGATGTGGGATTAAAAATCGAGGACGACCTCGCCAAAACCATACGGAGCAAACCTGCATATAAGACCAACACCTATAATCGGGGTAACACACCTCAAGCCCAAGAAGTCCATCAAGGAAATGGGCATGACACTGAAAACTGCTGGTATATAAAACATACGATCCAGGACATGATAGAGGATGAAGTAATACCTCTCCCGAACGTTGGCAAGCCCAACAACAACAAGAGCCCACTCGGCTCTTGTCACATCTCTCTCGACCAACCAGAAAATTTCGACCCCACGGTGTATATTACACCTCAAGGTGCACCACTCGCTGTGGTACCTATGGATCGAATCGAGGGGGAAGTGTACGGTGTGTGGAACGATGATGCTGAAGATATTTACCTATCTCAAGTCTCGGGTCAGGACCTCTTCACTGAAACTTGGCCCGGGTATGCTCTCATTGACACCACCCCTCAGGAGCTCGAGGTCGACAACCTCACCCGATCCGGAAGGATATACCAACCGGATATTCACCCACCTCCTATGGACGACATCCCGGTTAGGCAAACTCCTGAGAACGGGCGGCACGCCACCGTCGCGGAAGTCATTGAAAATCCTCTCCTGAAACAAGTGAAAAGAACCAAGGCTGAGATTACCATCTGGGATCTTATGTGTACTTCAAAGGAACATCGCGAAAAGCTTATTCGCTCACTTGACCTCATCTCAGTACCCACAGATATCACACCTGACTCATTGGTTAGCCATGTCAGGAGAGATGCCGGAGAAAAGGCCATAGTTTTCACTGATAAAGACTTACCCAAAGAGGGGGGTGCTCACAATAAAGCCCTTTACTTAGTGGTTGGATGCAAAGGACAAAACATCCCCCTAGCGCTCGTAGATAATGGTTCGGCAGTTAATGTCTGCCCATTGCGAACCGCCCATTGCTTGGGGCTAGGAAGCGATGACTTCCAAACCTCCTCACAAGGGGTACGAGCTTATGATAACTCCCGAAGGCCTGTGTTGGGAAAAATCAACCTTACCATACAAACTGGGCCTGTGGCACGCACCACGGAGTTTCAAATAATTGACATCAAGCCCACTTTCAACCTCCTCTTGGGGCGACCTTGGCTCCATGACTTAGGAGGTGTGTCTTCTACCTTGCACCAAATGGTTAAACTTAACCATAACGGGGTAATACTAGAAATCCGCGCCCCTCCTCTCGACGTCAGTTGTACTATGGTTGGAACAGCCGAAACTGCAGATGACCTTTATGGGTTTCAAGTGGAAGAAGCAATCCAGTTCATCGAAGATTATGATCCAGCATTCCTAGACCCGCATGCATCCCGAGTCATCCCTAGAATGCTGTTGGCTCAAGGTTATTTCCCAGGATCCCCATTGGGCATAAGGAAGAAGGAATGCACATTCCATCCTTTTCCCGACAAATCTACTCCCTTTGGCTTAGGCTATGAACCAACGGAGGAAGATATTGCTGACTGTCTATCTAGGCTACGCCTTAACACCAAACAAACCACCCTCCTTCCCCCATATCAAAGGACCCTTAACGGGATGTTTGTTCGGGAAGGAGAAGAACACCCATGCTGTGATCTCCCTGAACCCTTCGTTCAGGATGGCCTGCTAAAACCCGGATTTGAAATTTTCCATGACTGCCACACCTTGGATGAGGCACCCCACCTCACCAAGACTAAAACAACTGAAATATTGGACAACCAGGCTCTATGGACATTGTTTAACGAATCGAGGCCTATGGAGAACGAGATTGTGATAACTACCCTAGCTTTACAAGATGAAGGTTTCGATCCAACCCGGTTAATCTCTCCTGCATCAACACTAGAAGAGGTCGGGAACGGATGGGTGAAGATATATCAGTGGGTCAACGCAAAAGGAATGGAATTCAAGATAAGTACCGGTGAAGGACCAAAGTTTTATGAGACTAAACCCCAGGCTTGAGCCACATAGGGCACCATTAGTAAAAAGCGCCTAGTAGTTCTTTAGATTGATAGAAAAAATAATAGAGACTTTAGATGGTCCTAAGGCCCTTTAGAATATGGGTCAGTTTTATTTCAGTGTGTTTTCCTTACTTTCCAAATCAATAAAGGCGTAATATTTTTCCTAAAAGTTTTATTCTAACACTAAATAAACACCAAATGTACTTGCAAAATAAATAATTAAAGAAGCGGCCCACTATAGGCCCAACAAACAAAGCCCACTCGGTTTTGAAATAATGCCTGTGAACCAGTTCCCGAAACCCACAAAATAAACCACACTATCCCACCCTCAAAACCTAAAAAGCCAACCAATGTCATCATGAGAGCCAACCCATGCAACCCAAAATAAAAAAGAAATCAAAATTTAAAACAAATGCAAATGTTACCAAAAAATAAATTCATAAAACGTAGAATCCACCAACAGCTTTCACATAAGATTCCATCATACCCTCCACAAAGATCTTCATAAGTTCCGCACCTTAACTCCATTTTCAAAACTGTTTTGAGTCACCAATAAGCACCTTTAGCTCCCAAATAAGCAAAAAAAAAAAAAAAATAATAAAACTTGGTCGAAACTTAGACTCGTCTCAGAAAACGCTCATGTACACTTTTCAAAAAAAAGCAAGTTGAATATCATGGTCATTCTTCGAAACACCAAAAATATGTGTCGTCAAGTCATTGGTTTTCCAAATAGGAAATGTCTGTCTGTCAAAGGGATAATCCGGGCCAAGCCAAAACCGGATGTCACCTGAAAGCTAAAGTCGCACTCCACGGCTTCACTAAAATAGCACACTACTATAGGAGGTCGCTCGCACATACGAGCTTGACCCCGAACATGATTACAAGACGCGAAAAACAACCGACGAGCCCCAACACTTGGGGGCTCACGAAAAGTGGACTCCAACAAAAAGCATGCAATCAAAATCACATTCCCAGACCGCGCCACGCACCATAACATGTTTGGATATTTCAAAAAATATTGTTAAACAAAAATATACACAATGTGGACCCACTTATAGGACACATCTAATCAGGAAATATTACGACCCACCAACAGGTTGTAATCACAAAGGCCCTTCTACATAGGCAAAATAAGAAATTCAAAATGGGCTCGCCCACCCTCAGCGGGCGGGGTCTGCGTCACTAGCCGCGCAGGTCCTCAGTTCTTCAAAGAATAAAGTCTTCAAATTTAAAATAGGTTCGCCACCTTCAGTGGGCGGGGTCTACGTCACAAACCGCGTAGGTCCTTATTTTCAAAAAAATTCAAACAGATTCGTCCACTTCAGCGGACGGGGTGTTCACCCTCAGCGGACAAGGTTCGCCACCTTCAGCGGGCGGGGTCTACGTCACAAACCGCGTAGGTCCTTATTTTCAAAAAAAAATTCAAACAGATTCGTCCACTTCAGCGGACGGGGTGTCCACCCTCAGCGGACAAGGTTCGCCACCTTCAGCGGGCGGGGTCTACGTCACAAACCGCGTAGGTCCTTATTTTCAAAAACATCAAACAGATTCGTCCACTTCTATCGGACGGGGGGTCCCCCTCAGAGGACAGGCTCGCCCACCTTCAGCGGGCGGGGTCTGCGTCACTAACAGCGCAGGTCCTTAGTCGCTGCAGCGATAACTTTTACTGGATTTTCCTTCGTTTTACTTCCTATAAAAACAAGGGTACTGGATTTTCCTTCGTTTTACTTCCTATAAAAACAAGGGGGTTTTCTCGTTTAGCTAACCCTGAAAATGAGAATCTTTAAAAACGTTTTACCTCGTGATTGGGCTTGGCCAGGCCCAATTACACTTTACAGCTTTAATTTCGAAAACATTTGTAGCTACTCCCAATGACAAAGTGAGGGAGTTTCTACGCACCTTTAGATCCTTCCAATGACAAAGTGAGGAAGTTTCTATACTATTAGTTGACAAATCCCAATGACACGTGAGGGGTATGTCGACACTTCAAGTGATGACCCTTAAGTCAAATGTTATCACTCGGGGGCTCGTGAGACTCTCGCAAAACAGGTCACATACACCATGGCTTGTGCGACGCACTCCGTCTAATACTTTGACCATCGTCTTACTCCAAGACTCAGTCAAAGTGGGGGCTAACTGTAGACACCTACTTTTGTCCCCATTCCCGCAAGGGAAAGGTTCGATGATGAAAGCATAAAAACTCCACTTGACAACGCATCTCCTATAAAATAAACGAATCTCGATTCCCCATTTCATTTCACCCGAAACTTGCTATTTATGGAAACATGCTAAAAATAGTAGCTGCCGTAAAAGATATCTTATAAAAGTGGCAAATCATAAAAGATAGAAACCTGTCAGAATTAGGTGTTGCATTCCAACATAAATCCTAAATGAGATAGAAAACTGCGAGAATCCTATTCCTAAAAGGATTCGGAAATAAGAGTTACGTATTAATTAAAATCCTAACGAGCCTAGATTTCGTAACGGGCCCAGACGCATTCCGTCACAAATTGATACGCGCTAAAAGACTCAAATTAATCTCAAACTCTACGGATTTTAGAATCCGAATCTGACTAAACGAAAACTGCCCAGGCCCTATTTTCAACGCCTGGCTCTGGGCGCCGAAATCTTCGGCGCCTAGGCCTGGGCGCTGAAAATACCTGGGTACGTCTATTTTCCTAATTCTTTGTGGATTAGAACTCTGCAATTCTATCTTTCCACGAACTCTTCCCTATAAATAGACCCCTAGTTTCGACGTGAAACAACACACAACAACACATAATATATTCTGGGTATTAACTCTAAACCCCTTAGCCTAAGCCTCTCGCTGCGAAACTGTTCACGCGTTCTGTCGCAATCGATCCATAAATCGAACAGAACGTATCCTGTCCCATAATCGAGATTCGTTAAATAAAAAGGAGAAATAGCAAAGTCAAAGTGGTTAGTTTTCTGAGAACCCTGACGCACCTCTCAAGGGTGCGTCGTAATGTGTCCCTTTTCGATGATTTAACCGCTTTCCTCGCCCTTTTTATGAACTGTTAAACTAACCTAATATGATTGTTCTATCACGCCTAACAAATATAATATTTTTGGGAAATCGGATTATCATGCTAGGTCCCTTAATGTTATTTAAATCAGATAATCACGATCGAATTAGTATTATATGTTGCATATTGCTAAAATCAACTCAGATTAGTTTAATAGTTAACGCATGTCCCTTCAATTATTTATGCTGAGCTAGTAAGGATATCCTGCCTCTGGAGTTATCGACGAGCGAATTACTCCTCTCGGTAGTTACAGTCCCCCGAACCCTCAATCTCTACCTTGCGGGTGTATATTGAGAGATCCCCACACCAGGGATCACAAGGGAACCTACGGCCGTCGTGGTCAAACATAATTGCACTCCCTTTATGTCACGATAACCGGGTTTTGTCAGTTTTTCTCATTGTCGTTAAAAACTGAATGGCGACTCCTATATTACTAGTCGATTGGGTGTATACTCACAGGAAATCCAATTACACTTGATTGAATAAAAAGAATCGTCACACCCACGAGGGACAGGTCACGCATTAGCCTCGCGCTTTTTCGACCCCCGGGCCAGTCGACTCGAGGTCGACAACCTCACCCGATCCGGAAGGATATACCAACCGGATATTCACCCACCTCCTATGGACGACATCCCGGTTAACGCATGTCCCTTCAATTATTTATGCTGAGCTAGTAAGGATATCCTGCCTCTGGAGTTATCGACGAGCGAATTACTCCTCTCGGTAGTTACAGTCCCCCGAACCCTCAATCCCTACCTTGCGGGTGTATATTGAGAGATCCCCACACCAGGGATCACAAGGAACCTATGGCCGTCGTGGTCAAACATAATTGCACTCCCTTTATGTCACGATAACCGGGTTTTGTCGTTTTTCTCATTGTCGTTAAAAACTGAATGGCGACTCCTATATTACTAGTCGATTGGGTGTAAATCCAATTACACTTGATTGAATAAAAAGAATCGTCACACCCACGAGGGACAGGTCACGCATTAGCCTCACGCTTTTTCGACCCCCTCACAGTGTGTACTTGATCTAAAACAGGTTTATCATCAGTCATACGAAAATTTAACCAACGAGAACAAGCATACTTCTTAGTCCCAAAATCATCAGTACCATACTTAGATTTCAAAGCATCCCAAATATCCTTTGCATTCTTTGACTTACTATGAATCATGTAAAGGTAAGTAGTCATATAATGCAACAACATACCACGACAGGTCTTATTATCCTTATCGAAATCCCTAATAGAATTAACAGGGGCTACATCAACAAGAAGAGTATAATCTACCCCAATCTGACCCAAGAAAAATTCCATTTTATCAAACCACATCCTATAGTTTTTCCCATCAAAATGTTGCATTTTCGACATATCATGAATGAAAGCATGGGAATATATGAAGAAGGTAGTATGTGGATTTTTTATCAATGTGGGACAATAGGAAGCGCGCGCGTGTGTGGTTACTAGTCCCACCTCTCTAGTCTTCTAACAAATCATTAAAGGGTAGTGGAATATATGAAGAAGGTAGTATGTAGGTTTTTTATCAATGTGGGACAATTGGTTTTTCATTCTTTTGAAGCATTCCTTTTTGGAGGAACAAACTCCAACAGTATCTTCTAATGATTCTTCTTAACAAGTGTTACGGGGGCGCTCATCGGCATTTGCCTAGTAATTAAGGTCCTTTACAACACAGCGGAAAAGCCGACTTCTTTTGAGTGTTCGAATAATGAGTGTTCATTGATTATTCGTCTACCAGGTAATCCAAATTTTGGGAACTTCTAAAACTTGGCCAATTTTGGGTTTCTTGAATAGGAGAAAAGGAATTCTGTGAAAGAGTGAAATGAAAACAAAGCTTAATTGCAAGAATATAATGATCAATAAACTAGTTCAATCAACAATTACTTCGTACATACTTTCCAATAGATTTACACGTAGTACATAACTTCATATAAAAGTGAGGGTTATCTACGTTCAATTTACATGTAAAACAAATATAAATAATATAATCCACATATAAAACACGCCACCATATTTAGGCCATGGTTGGAAAAATTGGCAGTAGCGGATAACAACGAATAGTAGCGGGTATAGTTAGTTGTCAAAGTAGCAGCTACTTTGCGCGAGTGTTTGATAAAAGTACAGGTTGATATTGTAAATTAAGTACAATAAAATATATACTTTACTATAAAGTTTTCAAACGCCACTGGGTACCTTAAACCTCTATTAATTTCAATGTTTGACAAAATCTACACACACGCTACCTCCACCGCTAACCGATACTTAATCGCTATATTGCCAAACACTTCCAAATTTTACAAGTAGCGTTTTGACTAGGTCAAAATGCTACTCGCTACCTCAAACGCCGCTACCGAACACGCCCTTACAATGGTTGAAGAGTGTTGAGTAATACGGAGTAAGAATTTCACTAAACAATTAATCCGTAAGAGTTGGCAATCCTTGATTCACCCTGATAAGTAAGAATTTGGTTGCCACTTAAACTAAATTTGTGTGACCCAAAGTTAACCCGATTTGACTCAATTATCATTTTTTGTACTTTCATAGTGATATCATTTAAGATGCACGACACCTGGGCCGATGCCAAAGCTTTGAGGTTTGGTGTGTCATGAGCGCGTCGTTTTTGGTGGTACAGCCAGAGCTGGCTGTACCCGGGTACAGCAGTTAGCAATTGATATGATACTGGATTCAGGTTCGTGGTAATCGAGTCTGACTATCTCCCCTTAGTCAAGCGAAGGAGAGGTCGAGCAACCAAGTTATTGCGGATGATATTTTTGATGTAAATATTGGGCTTTCAAGGCGAAATACTAGAATGAAAATAAGAACGAGTTTAGGAAATTGTTGTGTCGTGGTAACCAATCACTGCCTTGAAAACAAAATTCAGTGCAACCGGGGTATACAATTGTATTCACCGATTCGTTCCCTAGTGTTTAACACAACTCTCAACACAGAAAGACAGTTTTTGGTGATGAGATGAAACCACATAAACTTATGCCCAAAAGAGAGAAAAGAAAAGGAGCGAAAGAGATAATCAAGAATTGAAGTGTATATATTTCTCATATTGGTTTTTCCAAATGAAATAAAAGGACCAAAAGAGATAACCAAGAATTAAAGGAAGCTATAAAAATTTTAGGAAAACTAACCACCGAAAAATGTCCAAAATTCAAAAGAGATCAATGACCCATTAATTCATGAAAGATGAAGAGTTTACGGTATATCCTTAACCAAGGATAATAATCATCCGTCAACCCATCAAAATCAGAAAAGAAATATATATGTAGGATTTAGTAGAGGAATAAAAACTACACAAAGAAGTCACGACTCTCAAAGACATCCAATGACAAAAACCATCACATTTGACCTTTGATAATAAAGATTTAATAACTTCGATAAACAAGAGGAACATCAATCACAATTAATCATCATAATCAGAAAGATTAAAGTCTTAAAACACAATTAAGAGGGTTGTTACATAAAGGATCAAATGAAAGCAAAGAAAACCCGCAAAATCGTGACTTCTTTTATTTATGTTTGTTTTATTTTTGCTCGTAGAGAATGCAATACGTATTGTTGCCCACTCCATCGCAAAACTCTCATTTCTCTCGATGAGGTGAAGACTTGGATGGAAGAGTGCCCAACTGAGTCTCTTGTTTCTGTCATTTTTGAATAAAAGATTCAAAATGTTTTTCCATCAAAAAAATTAAATAAATTAAGTTTTACACTATTTTTAATATTATATAGCATAACTCAAAATTGGCCTGAAATCAAACCCGAACTCAAATCATTGATCCGAATCGTTGCATCCCATTACTATGTATTTCAGTGGCCATAAACTTGAATCTGGATACAATAAACTTAGTGTGTCGTTATTCGACGCCCGCATAGGCTAATATCGCCCGCATTTTTAACTTGAAAGTACATTTTTTCCCTTATGAAAAAGTTACCCTCTCCCTTCATCTTTTTCACCTCTCCCCCTCCGGTCGTCCTCTATGTTTCTTCGCCGGAAACCATAAATTTCGGCGACAAATTTTTTTATATCTCCTTTGGCAAACTTCTTAATTCATATGACTACCACCTAATCTCGCCGGAAAAGTTGTGTTTTTTTTCATTTATCACCGTTAGGTTTGTTCATAATTCATCAATGAAGCTGGAGGTGGGGCTCACGGGGAACGACGGTGGTCGACGGAGCAATAATGGAGGAGGAGGTAAAAGTCCTTTTTTTAATATTTACTAAGGCAAAGCGGCGCACAGTTATTGCTTGGTGGACATGGGAGCCGCACACGGATAATGCTTGGCTCCCATGTCCACCAAGCACATCTTGTGCGCGGCAGCCATGTCGGCCAAGCATAAGATCTGCTTGGTGGACAGGGGAGCCAAACAATATCTGTGCGCGACTTCCGTGCCCGTCAAGCAATAACCGTGTGCGATTTTTTTTTTTTGATTTTTTTAACGTAAAATTTGTCGGGTGGCCGGAGTGAAGGATGGAGGGAGGTCGGGGAGAAGGTGGCCGACGTGAAGGATGAAGGGAGGGGAAGAGCAGGGGTGAAGGAGGAAGGTGGTCGGCGCGAAGGATGGAAGGAGACCGGCGTGAAGGATGGAGGGAGGGGAAGAGCAGAGGTGAAGGAGAAAAGGTGAAAAGGATAAATTTGTACTTTCACACAATAAATGAGGGCGTTTTTACGGATTAGAACGCGAATAAAAATCCCCTAACGTTATATACACCAACATTACCAAGAATACAAGATTTATGACAAAATCAAAGAAAAAAGTACTCGTGTTTATTTTAAAATTTGGTAACCATGCCCATGTCACAAAATTCACCCAAATCATTCCGTTAGTCAAAAAAGCAGTACAGTTTACCAAAAAGTCAATACAACACATGACTTGATCAGGTGGTCAGAAGAAGAAGCTCATCCTGTCAACTAAAGTTCACCTCTGGATGGTCCACCTTCTAACCCTATTTGATTAATCCAATCAATTGAAAATAAATCCTTCTATTTAACCCAAAGTTAAAATTGTTTCAAATTCATTATACACATTCAAATTTAATTACTCACCAACATAAAATATCTCATTATTGTAAAATCCGGCTAATAACTACTCACCAACATAAAATATCTCATTATTGTTTCAAATTCATTACTTGTCACATTATTCCGTATTAGATGGGCTATGAAAATCAGGCCTCACCGATGTAATATATCTCATATCTATACTAATATATTAAAAAGCATTGTGGAAAATCTCTATGTGCCACGTAGTACTCTTTCCTTTGCGCCACATCATTCACTCACCAAGTGAGATGCCATGTCATGGATAACCAAAAATCAATACAATGAGATTCGAACTCTAGATCTCATGTCTGAATGATATTTCTCATTACCATCTTAACCAACCATCAACTGTGGTTTATTTCTTCACATTAATTTATAAATAAATGTTAACGTGAAGTCTAAACTAACTAAATTTTTATTTGATTTTTTATTTTCTATGAAATATTTTAAAAAAAATATAAAGAATTAGGACAACTATGAAGAAACATGATGTCATGAATCTCATAAATATCAACTATAAAAATACCTTGCATGGCTGCTTATATCTAATTTGGTGGTAGTGTATCTTTGTAGTTGACAAACTTAATTTATGTTTTTCACTTTACGGTATACATGCATTTCGTCAAATATTGAACTCAAGAAAAATCTAAAATTTTAACTATTCAATGTAGCGACTGGGACATCGCCCGGGCCATACACTAGTTCTCATTAATAAGTTGATAAAGACATTAGTGAAAATAACATGAAAAAGACAGAACATGAAATTCAAAACAAAAGTTTTCAAGTGGATTAGTGGAGGCGTACCATATATTACCAATAAACAAAAACTTCCATTTCCTAATCTTCTTACACCATAATGGTACTTAATTACTTATCATTATCAACTCTTCAAGTTGAACTAAACCACTAAATTACTACATTTAACTAATTAAAAGCCCCAAAATAAAAAAGCCCACATGAAACTAAAACTTACCAGGCTCTAAGAAGACACACTAGATTTTTTTAACCAATCTAACCTAATTAAACATATTCTCAAAATAAAATTACAGAGAAGAATTTACATAATACTGCAACTATCAGTGTTCTCATCACTAAAATAGGAAGTGTAAGGGTCATGATAGCCTGGTGGAGGAACCATTGAAGGTGCATACCCCATCGGCGCCATCTGTGGCCGTCCATACATCATGTTCATCGGCTGTGCCGCCTGTGGCATCATCCCGTAACCATCACCGCCGTTCATTCTCTGCTGGTTCATCATCATTGCCATGTACTGCTGCTGCTGGGGATTATATTGGACTGGGCTTGGACCAGGGCCAGGGCCCATTGCTTGATAATACCCACCACCACCACCACCAGGCCCACCACCATTCATCATCATGTGAGTAGCTGGTAAACCTGCTGCAGCCGGGCCCATTTGACCCATGGGGAAATTTCCTTTTTGGCCCATATTCATGTTTCCATCTCCACCATGGCCGCCACCGCCACCGCCTTTTTTACCCCCATTATTATTATTACCGCCTCCATTATTGCCTCCTCCCTTGTTATTTCCACCGCCATTTTTACCACCCTTGTTCTCAAATGTAACATGTTTTATAACTTTGCCCTCAACCTCACCTCCATTTTTACCACCACCACCACTTTTACCATTTTTACCGCCACCACTTTTACCATCTCCTCCTCCCTTGTTATTCCCACCATTTTTACCATCTTTCTTTCCATCATTACCCTTCTTCTTTTCACCATGCCCACCACTACCCCCTAGCATACCCTTGAACATACTAACCATTCCACCTCCACCTCCTTCCTTCTTACCACCCTTACCACCTTCCTTGCCGCCTTCCTTACCCTTCTTATCACCGCCACCGCCATTCTTCCCACCCTTACCGCCTTTCCCTTCCTTACCCATAGCAGGCACGCTCTTCCCTTGTGGATGACCTCCATAAACATCTTCGTCCAGCTCATCAGAATCAAATTCATCATCAAACTCGTCGTCGTACTCATCACTAAAATCATCATCATCATCAAACTCGTCGTCAAACTCTTCCTCCGGCGGCAAGTTAAACTTGACGGCCTTCTGCTGCTCCTTGGGCGGCATCATTTTAGCCCCTTTCATCTGTTGTTGTTGCTGAATTTGCTGCATGAACTGAAGCTGTTGTTGCTGATGTTTCTGCAACTGCTGTTGTTGTTGCTGTTGTTGCTGCAACTGCTGCTGTTGTTGAAGCAACTGTTGCTGATGCTGCTGTGGTTGTTGACCTTGTTGTCCGCCTTTCGGCTGGTCTTTACCACCCTTTTGACCCTTGTTGTTATCTTTTCCAATTTTACCTCCATCCATGTTGAAGTTCTTCATCTGGTTGTTCACATTCATAAACTGGTTCATAAACTGGTTGTTGTTTTGGTTAGAGCCTTTAGATGGGCCCCACAACTCAGCATGCTTCCCATTTTTCTCAAGCTTCTTAATTAAAACTTCCGGGTCAACATTCCCAGTTACCGTTACCTTCCCCTGTTCTGAATCTATACTTGTTGTATAAACCCCTGTAAAATAAACCACCAAATTAAAGATATATCCCGGTAATGTAAATATAATTTCTTAAGTTCAGATCTAACGCATAAAAATGAGTGCAAAAATGAAGTTATTATTATTACCATCAATTTTCTGGAGAATTTTCCTGACTTTACTCTTGCAGCCATCACAGTGTATGTTCACTCTAAGAACGCAGCTCTGTAAAAATACAAACAAACCACATTAATCCATGAATCCGTACATATTTTTTGAAGCAAAAACATAAAAGAGTAAATTAAATTTTAAAAAAATACCTGGGTTTTCAAGACTTCTTGCTTGTTCATAGTGTAAGATCTGTTGGAAAATTCAGAATGAGTTTGAGAAGAGAGAAGAAGAAAGAAGCAAAAACTGGTCGCTAGAAAAGAGGGAGGCGGTTTTCAGAGGAGAGAGAAAATGAAATGAAAGAAGTGAAGAGAAAGAGAAGAGAAGTGAAGTGGTGTTTTCAGCTGTTTGAGGGTTTTTGTATAGATGGATAGATTAGGCTGTCTACAAATATAAAAATAAAATAAAATAAAAATAGATGTGGACAGTTACCGAAGGTGCAAGGTAATTATAAATGTGGTTTATTTCTATTTCTTGGTGTATTATTGAAGTTGGTATACTGGCTAGTACCACTAGTACTGTTAGTAGAAATGAGCTGGGGAATTCCACTTAACACCAAAGAAATTATGTTCTTAATTAAGGATTATCATCATAAGTAGCAAGTAGGAAGTGGGAAATGGTACAAGTACATATTTTTGAAACTAAAGTCCAAATATCACAGTATGTGCAAGTACATTATTGTGTGATTTAAGTCAACAAGTCTAATGTGACGATTACAACTTTCTTTGTTTGCATCGAGTCATGAGATTGGATGACGCAGATAGATTTTGAATTTATATTTTAAATATTTTTTTAAGGGTGGGAATAAACAGCTAATTAATGACTACCAGTATTACAATACGTTCACTATTATGACAGTACAAGTGATATTATTTCTTACAATAGTTAATTGACATCTAAGTTTGTTGAATTGATATTATCTACCTTATTTAGACTAGGTTTTTTAGTGGTGAATATAGCATAACCCGTTACCCGTTTAAATTGAAAGATTACTTTGGATGTGTTCAATCATTCTTTCATTTGTATCTCCTCAATCCCTCTCAATCCACGATCTTTATGAACATACAATAACTAATGGTGCATTTTTTCACCCGATTTTCACTTATCTTGTACAATTATCTTATATGAATTTGTCTAGACTTATTAGAATTTATCAAATTTTATTTTAGTTATAAATTGTAATTATTAGTCCTTATTTTCCTGAACTAATCTGAACTAATATATATCATGAAATAAGTGAAAATTAAGATAAATAGACACAAGCCCTTAATATAATCGTAAAAGAACTTGCTTGAACATGTCTAGCGGTGAGCTCTCTTCAATTGGTCTAAGTCGAGGATCTCAACCCAAACGTACCCAAGGGTCTTTAATCACTAAACGATAACTTAAAGAGGTAGGCTCGGAAAAGAGGACCTTTCTTTTTGCTACGCGTCTGACTTTCACTTGATTTATTACTGTATGTTTTATTTTTGGTTCTACTACGAGGAGTTACCACCGCTTTCGGCGAATGGACTAATCTCTCATGGGAGTTTGCATGGGTACCTCGATAGGCAGCAGTTGAGGTTTTTTCCATTCTCAATGCTCGAACCCGAGACCTTGGTTAAGGAGCAAGATGCTCTTAACCACTCATGTCAACCTCAATTGGTATTTATTACTGTATGTGATTGTGAGACATTTACCAGTAGTAACAAAACTATATCTTTGAACTTATTAACCCTAATTAATCGATAAACTTGATGCTGGGGGTATCGATTTATTTCACTGATAGTGATGAAGCATTTTGGCTTTAATAAATCTTACACGGGTAACTACATTTATCATTCATTCATTTATTTGTGTGAATAATGTGTGATTTTGTCATTAAAAGCGTGTAACCTTCTTAAGGAGAAGGCAAAAAGAAAAGAAAAAGGAGAATGGGACATTAAAAATGAGCTCTTTTGGGGTTTCTTATAAACTTTAATTCTGAATCTCTCTCTTCTACCAGCGTTGTCGGCTAATTCAAAGAAGGGAGGAAAGGGGTATGCCGTATGCCATGGTAGGGTGACAGTGGCACAGAATAGCCAATTTCTTTTCATTAATTCCAAATGCATCAAACCAACCTGTACTGACTTTGCTACATTTTTTCTTCTTTTCTAGGGGCAACATAGGGTTTTAGCTCTATATACTTTAATTCATTTCAAATAAAATTGAGGGGTATATTTCCCTTTTTTTTTTTCTTTTTTTTTTTTCAAAGGTAAGATGAAGTATCCTACCAGGTCAGAATCTCGCACGGGTCAACCCGTCCGGGTTAACAGGCTAGACACTTTGAGAGTGGGGGGATGGTAAGGGGAACCCTCCCTCAAAGTGCTCCTAATGGAAATTGAACCCCCAACCCTTTGGTTGGAAGGTGAAATCCTTTTCACTAAGCCAAGACATTGCTTGGTGAGGGGCATATTTCCCTGGCGTATGAACTTATTTCATCCGTCCCTAAAAAGATGTTTCAAATACTTTTCTTCACTTTTAAATGTTGGGCAAATTTAAAATTAAGTGGGTATGTTGATTTGTCTCTTATCTAGATTAAATAAAAGTATATAAGACCATAGTTATCAAACACCTTGGTTTGGTGTTTAGGAGAGAGAAGTGAATAAAAAATAATAAAAGAGGTAGAGAGATAAGTGAGAAAGATAGAGAGAGAATGAAACCAAAAAAAAATTGGTGTTCATGAATATCAAATGGAAAATCAAAATCTTATTTGGAGATATTGACATGTGTCATATGGGGACCAAAATTATTGGGTTTTTTTTAAAATTTTTTATTGCAATGTGATTTATGACATAGATTTGTTGTGTTAAAAATACATACCCATTGCAAATTTACAATGCCCATAAAATAAATATTACAACTCAAATTTTTTATTTTTTTTATAAATGTCTTTTTTTTAATGCTCTATAAATAGACACCAATATTGATCCACTTTAGATCACAAAAAAAAAATCTTAATGTTCCCCTCTCTTGTTTAACTTTAGATCACAAATCTCTCAAGGAATACCTTATTGAAAATGTATGGCAAAAATGTAGACAAACTAGTGATTGATTAGTTATATGTTAGTAGTATGCAATACTTATTTAAAGGTTGTAATGATCGAGTTTTTAGGTAACAAGTAAGTTTATTATTGATATAAATTATATATGAAGTACTTAACAAGTGAAGTTTTACTTAGTTTAATTTTTAAGTATTTTTTATTAAATATTTATTAGCCGATTATAAAATTTATTTAATAAACAATTAATATGCCACTAATTTGATTATATACTTATCCATAACAATATCATGAGATCTAAATGTAGGTGGGGTATAGAGGATGTAGGAGAATGGTATTTTTGGTGTTTGATAAATGTTGTTAAATGTTGTTGGTGTTGAGTTTGGTGCTGGGGAGAGAGAAATGGAAAAATATTATATTTTAGTAGGTTGAAGACCAAGACCAAAGTGTTTGATAAACATGCTCTAAAGAGATACGGAGTACTCACTCCATTTTGAAATTATGGGGATATTTATACAAATCACATAAACCAAGATAAATTATTGGAAATTAATGAATAAGGCCTTGTTCTCTTCAACGTATAAGACCTTATTTTCAAGTCCTATAAGTTCGGATAAGTTTCAATAAGTATCAATAAGTTTGAATAAGGTCCTATAAGTTCCAATAAGTTCCTATAAGGTCCTATGAGTTCCAATAAGGTCCTATAAGTTCCAATAAGGTTCTACAAGTTCCTACAAGGTCGTATAAGTTTCTATAAGTTATTAAATAAAATATGTAATACTATGATTATTTGCGTTGTTATATTAAATACATCATATTTATGTTATTATATTAAAATTCTTTGTGATCACTAATTGAAGTTAATAATTATCGATTATTTGTAAATATTAATTAATATATTATTATTAATTATTATCAATATAATTTTAAGAGAAAATTTTATTTTTAAATATTACATCACAAATCAATAGACGATATTTTTTTGTGAGACATACAACAAATAACATGTAAGTAGTAGTAATCACAAAGTTTTGCAACACTTGTAAATATTTGAGGTAACATATTTTGTTTCTTAATAATAATGATACTTATATATCTTATCAATTGATTGCTTCAATCATCATAGTATAAATTTTGGATAATTATTTTCAATAATCTAATGGTTATAAGCTTAGTAATAAAATCTAATAAACTTTAAATAAAGTCTAATAAGGTTTAATAAGATCTTATAAGTTCCTATAAGGTCTTATAAGGTCCAATAAGGTCCTATAAGTTTCAATAAGGTCCTATAAGTTCCAATAAAGTCCTATAAGGTCCAATAAGGTCGTATAAGTTCCTATAAGTTTCAATAAGGTCCTATAAGTTCCAATAAGGTTATAAGTTCCTATAAGTTAAATAAGGTCTTAAAAGTTCAGATAAGTTCCTATAAGTTCAGATAAGTTGCAGAGAACACACCCTAAGTATGAGAAAAGTGGAATGTTATAAGGAAAAAAGGTTTGGTGGAGTGGTGTAAGAAAAAATAAAAATAAAGTGTTGAATGGAAAGTTACGAGTAAAAAAGAATATAAAAATAAATTGAGTGAAATGTTGCAAGAAAAGTGGGAAAAGAGAAGTTTGGATGCATTAAATATGATGAGTCATCTATCCAAAAATAGAATAAAGTACAGTGTCCCTATTATTTTGAAACACATGATTATGGAAACCGTATCCATTATCTCGAAAAGGGTTGAGTACATAGGATCATGTTTATCAAACACCAAAAGTTGGTGTTCAAGAGAGATAATGGAACAAAAAACTTTAAAATAGGTAGAGATGAGAGAGAAAGGAAAAAGGAGAGAATAAAACTATGCAATATTTGATGTTCATGAACCTCAAATGGAAAACCAATTTGATGTAAAGAATGCTTGTATCTGAATAAATATGCTCAAATATTGTTGGTGTTAGATACTACCTCTGTCTCGAAATAATAGGGACACTTTGACTTTTCACACAATTCATAAATTTCAATTTGACTATCATTTGTGATTTATGGGTAAGAAAAAACATAGTCGTGTGAGATTTTGTTTGATTCGTCTCGATATGTATTTTTGAAATATCATTTTTTTTATAATTTTTACGAACACAAAATTAGAGATATAATGTCCAAACATTTACATTGGTAAGCGTAAAAAGACAAACGGTCCCCATCATTTCGAAACGGATGGAGTATGATGTATAATTTTTTGAGATGAAGTTTGTGAAGAATTTTTATTGCCTAAAATTTGTGGTGATATATATAATAGCACAATTTTTAGTTTTTTAAATACTCCCACACACATCGCGTGCATATAAGTCTTGTATAGAATAATAGAAGTCCAAACTCGTGTTTGATAAACATGCTTTAAAGACCACAAACCTAAAAAAAGTTATGGAGCAAACAATTAGGGACATCCATTTATGGTATGCTTCCTCCGTTTCAAAAAAATTGCAACACTTTTAGTTTATATTTGGAAATTTTGGTATTTACTACCTTAAAAATACACTACTTTTGCATTTACTACCTTATGAAATTTTTATTTTAAATTACTACCTTAAATTTCCAATTTTTTTTTAGTTACTACCACTTTGCAGTTTTCTCATTTTAAAATTAAGATATCTCTTTCGTTTCTTAATCGTTTAATGTGATTCAAAGATCATTATTCTCCTTTCTCTATAGGGATTTCATTGAGAATGACATTTCAAAACAATTCGTTTGATAATTCATATATATTTTAAACTTTTACAAATAATATTTAATTCGTTTTATCTTTTACAAAATTTTAAAAGCAAGATCCCTATGGAATCCTTACATATAAATGAGAAGAATGGGCTTTAAATCACATAAAATGATTAAGAAACAAAAGAGATATCTCAATTTTAAAATGAGAAAATTGTAAAGTGGTAGTAAATAAAAATAAATTGGAACTTTAAGGTAGTAATTTAAAATAATTTTTTCATAAGGTAGTAAATACAAAAGTGGTGTATTTTCAAGGTAGTAAATACCAAAAAATCCTTTATATTTTTACTAATTTACTAAAATCAAATGTTATAAGTAAAATGTGGGTGGATAAATTTCATTGTATATTTTTCATAATCTCAAAATTAAGATTTTAAAAATAAGGATTATTAGAGATATTTTACGGTCAAAGTTGTAACTGGAAAACGTGCTAATCAAAGTGTTACAATTTGTATGAAACACAGGAAGTACATGCCAATCTTTTAGGGGTGGAGGAGCATTTTATTTGTATTTATGTGAGCTTATTTATCTTATCTGAACTCATTTGAATAAGTTTTTTGGGTTTTCCTAAGCTGTACCCCTTTATTTGTTTGATTATACGTTGTGCCCATGCATTTAATTTTTTTTTACATTGTACTTGTGATATACAGTCAACCTTATCCTTGTTGTTAATCTAACGTTTAAAAATTCCTTTGCTTTTTAAACAGATTAAGACTTTTCTATATTATAATCAACCTTATGTTTGTTAATGTAGAAAATTCTTGATTTATTTTCAAAAGTATAACGGTAATTGTTAACATTGGGTTGGCGTCAGGGATATAAATGATTAAGTTTTGCATGCACGTACGAGGGTAGATTTAAAAAAAAAAAAATATAACGGTAATTGTTAACATTGGATTGGCGTCAAGAATAAAAATGATTAAGTTTTGCAAGTACGAGGTTACAATGTGTAAAACTTAAAATGTTTATGTACAACATAAAAATCAATGAACTACAGGGGTAAAACGTAGAAAAATCCTAAATTTTTTCTAAACTTATTTCATAAAAATATATTTGTAGGTGAAAATATCGGAAAAAAAAGAGAAGGGAAGAAAGAAAGAAGGGTAGGTTGGGCGTTTGGGTACCTCACTTTCACATAAAGATATTTCCTAGATTTTTTTAAAGAAACAACAAATTTGGAGTTGTATTTCTTTTTCTTCTTTCTCACCTTGATTTATCGTGTAGTAGAAAATGACACAAGTAACCTCTTGTTCTTTACTGGTGTCTCGTCGATGTTCATATTTCATGCGGATATGACAATTTCGATTGTTCTCTCTCCCTTGTGTACTGTAGGTCTCAGGATTGACTTTCCTTTCTATTCATAATTTGTATTCTATTTATTTTTAAATGTTAGTCTCCGTTTTTTATTGAGCTGTTATATTTTATTAGTCGTCTTCGAAATCTTTCATCATTTGTCTAATATTTATCCCTTCTATATCTTTATATAAATCTAAATGGCTCACTTGTTATTTACTAGTAAACTTTTATCCTCATTAAACCTTTTAGTTATTTCTCTCTTCTACTCACATGTGCTATATTCTATTGAATTTCATGTGACAATTTTACTATTGTTGGATTTTCTTAGAATCTAAAATGGACTAACATTCAAAAATGGAAGAAGTATTATTCTTGTAGCTTATTTGGACTTGTATTTTTCATATATATATAAAAAACACAAATAGCTAAAATGACTTATGTGGAGTATTCAGATTATAGTTTTTTTTTTCTTCGTAGAAGTCTTGATCTAACATTCTTCTTCATAATAATGATTTGATTTTTGAAAAATATAAGAGTAATCGTGCACACAAAAATTTGCCAAACCCATTCATCAAAAGTAATAAAAATGAAAGGAAGAATGACGGGACGTTGTGTGAGGAAAAAAAATATCCTACTTGTAGACATCTACTTTTGTCCTCATTCCCGAAAGGGAAGGTTCGATGATGAGAACATAAATCTCCACTTGACAACGCATCTCCTATAAAATAACGAATCTCAATTCCCCTTTTCATTTCACCCGAAACCTGCTATTTATGGAAACCTGCTAAAAATAATAACTACCGTAATGGGTAGTTGTTAAAAGTGGCAAGTCATAAAAGATAGAAACCTATAAGAATTAGGTGTTGCACTCCAACATAAATCCTAAATGAGATAGAGATTATGAGAGAATCCTATTCCTAATATGATTCGAAAATAAGAGTCACGTATTAATTAAAATCCTAACGAGCCTAGAGTTCGTAACGGGCCCAGACGCATTCCGTCACAAGGTTAATACGCACTAAAAGACTCGATTAAGTCTCAAACACTCCGGGATTCTAGGAATCCGAATCTGACTGAAAAAACAGCCCAGATCCTATTTTCAACGCCTGGCTCTGGGCGCTGAAATTACCTGGGACGTATTCTTTCCTAATTCCTCGTGGATTAGAGCTCTACAATTCTATCTTTCCACGAACTCTTTTCTATAAATATAGCCCATGTTCGACGTGAAAAGAGGAAAACACACAATTATTATTCTGAGTATTGACTCTAAACCCCTAAGCCCAAGCCTCACGCTGCAAAAACTGATCACGCGTTCTGTCGCAATCGATCCATAAATCGAACAGAACGTATCCTGTCCCATAACTTGAGATTTGTTAAATAAAAGGAGAAATAGCAAAGTCAAAGTGGTTAGTTTTCTGAGAACCGTGACGCACCTCTCAAGGGTGCGTCGTAATGTGTCCCTTTTCTATGATTTAATTGCTTTCCTCGCCCTTTTTGTGAACTGTTAAACTAACTAAATCTGATTGTTCTATCACGCCTAATAAAGATAATATGTTGGGAAATTGGATTATCATGCTAGGTCCCTTAAAACAATCTAAATCAGATAATCGCGTTCGATCTAGTACTATATGTTGCATATTGTTAAAATCAACTCAGATTAGTTTAATAGTTAACGCATGTCCCTTCAATTATTTATGCTGAGCTAGTAAGGATATCCTGCCTCTGGAGTTATCGAAGAGCGAGTACTCCTCTCGGTAGTTACAGTCCCCCGAACCCTCAATCTCTACCTCGCGGGTTGTTATTCCAGTAGGAACACGCACAAGAGGGGGGGGGGGGTGAATTGTAATTGGAACTTTGACAAAGTTTCTTGCGGAACTTAGAAATAATCAAGGATCTGAGAATAGAAAAGACAATAACAATAATTGTGTAAACTTTTTGACACTAATCAAGAAGAGAATTCCTTTTATTATAGTAATACCTCGATTACAATAATCTCTCAAACACAAGTTCCTCTCAAACTCGTGTTCCTCACAGTAATCTACTCTGATTACAACTCCTTTACTTATCTCTCTCAGACTTAAACTCTAAGTCTAAACAGGATAACTCTATCCTCACTAATACAAAATACAATTCGTGTTTGGATAACTCTAGATATTAATAATGCTTTTGTGTGGATATAGGGAACTTAGGAACTTTGAATTAACTAGGACACAAACTGTTTTAGAAAATCTTTGATAATACGTTTTTAGGAAAGCAAGAACTCTTAGAATGTTTGTGTAATTTCTCAGAAAACATACTTGCCCTTTTATAGATTTATCCCTAGGGTTTGTTCCCTTCAAAACCTCAACTGCCAACTGCCAGTGCTTTGTTCTTCACGTCCCTTGACTTGAGGAACAAGGGGAAGACCACTTCCCACGTTTCAGCAACAAGGCAGTTAGTGGTTTGACTCAATCAAACCCTAAAAGATTTTCTTCAACAAATTTTATTTGTTTACAAAAACTGTGGCAAATTTTTAGGAAAATAAGTTTTGATAAAATAACATAAAACGTAAATCTATTTTATATTAAAAATTTATTTTTATTTAATTACATGTTTTCATAAAAATTTCTTCCAGTAAAATAAATGGCCTAATTAAATCACAAGTTCCTTGAGTACCCTATATATCTTTTGCAAAATTAATATTTACATAAAATTCTAAGTACAGTAGACTACCTATACTTTTATGTCTTCCTTTTGTCTGGAACTTGCAACTCAGAAGCTTCAGACGTTCCAGCTCTGGAACAATGATGAGTTCCTCTCTGTCTAACAAAGGAACTCGTGGCCATGAGTCTGTAATAGTTCTTGTGAGCATGTAGAACTCTTGATATGTAACTGTGTTGCTCCTCTTGTGACTTCAAACTGGAACAGATACAACTTCCAGCCCAGGAACTCCAGTGGCTGTTCCAAGTGTAAATCAGGAACTTCACCATCTGATTCAAGTTCCTATCCTAATAGAAACTTGGGCACTTACCTGTCCAAAGTCATTAGCAACCATAATCAGGAAGTTTGCAATATGTGTGTGTCATCAACCAAAACCTAGGAACAACAATATTCCCCCTTTTTGGTGATGACAACACTTGCAAACTTTTTACAAATGAGAGTAAGCACAAACAAGAACTGATGCAGACTACAGTGAAACAGAACATAAAAATTAAAGAACAAAAGAGAAGAGAAAAAAAACTTACAGAGAGAGTACACAAGAAATTGATGTAGGAACTGGAAATGAGTGTACCTTGGAAGTTTGCTCCTTGACTTCCCCCTGTTGACATCAACAAAAAGCATAGCACGAAATATAGCCATTCAACACAGTGCCCCACGATCAACGTTTGGCAAGTTAAGCTAGCCTCAAAGTATTAAACCAACTCACACAATAAATTAAAAGCAAGCAGTAATGATCAAAACTAGAAAACACAGAGATATGTAACCAAGCAAGTCAAAATAAGATGGAACAAATACCCAAGTTTGAAAATTATACAGACCAAAAAAAATTAAAAAGATTGTTCCATGGCAAAAGATAATTGAAACATGGGATAGGGTGATTAAGCTTGGGATGGGGAACCAGAACCAGCAGTTTCCTCGATCACAGTCTCCTCAAAAGATTCCAGATTATTGATCTTGGTGAGAATTGTGGCACGAGTTGCATTGGCTTGTTCTGAGTAGTGGTGAAGAGTGGTTTGGAGAGTCTTGACACTGGTAACCAATGCACCTATGTGAGCCTGCATTGAGCTGATCCTGTGGTCTGTTCCCTCCTGCAGTTCCATCAGACGGGCAACTGTTGCCTTCAGCTCCAATATCTGATCATCTTTTGCGTTCCAGGAACCCCCATGGTCTTGAACATGTTCCTGTTCAGATGGAACACAACGAGCTTTGGACTTTTTGGAGGACCTGGGTGTCCTGTTCCTTGGCACAGCAGTTTCAGGCAGTTCCTCTTGTTTGAGTGGAACAGCATCCTCCTCTATGGGCATCTCCTTGTCTTCCCCTTCTTCATTTATTTCCATAAAGATAGGCCCCTTTTTCTTGTTTTCCTTCATTGCCACCCTCATGCTCTTTCTTTTCCCTTGGGATCCTACACTCTTCTGTTTCCCTTTTGGAACTCGAGACAAAGTTTCCTCCAAGTGTTCGAGTTCCTCTTCCACTTCTTCTTTAACTACAGTTCCCTCCTGATCTTCCTCATCTTGTTTCACTTCCTTTCCAGCCCTAATGACTTTGCCCTGAACTACCTTAAGATTTAACAGATTGAGCATTTCAAGTTGAAGGTTTTGGGTTGATTTTAAGGGAATCACAAAGTATGGGCTAAGGTCAACTGAGAAGCTTTTGAAGATTTCTGTGAGAAGGGAGGAGTATGGAATTTTGAATTTGGGGATACAGGTGGATAGGTGTTTGATCATGATTGCAGGAAAGTTTATGGGAATTTTTCTTTCAAGGCAATACATGAGACATGCATCAAACAGACTGGCTATGTTTCTTTTCTGGGTTCGAGGAACTACACCTCTCCACACAATATTAAACAGTAATTTTTGAAGTGGTGAAAAGCAGTTGTGTGAGGTGGAGGTGGACACTTTGGAATCTCCTCCAATGGAACCAACTATATCTTTCTCATCTACATTATCAATGGTCACTGTGATTTGACCTTTTAGCCACATATCAAAACCCTTATTGGGTGTACCAAACAGCTGTTCCAGATAAGAAGCATCAAATTCGATGCGAGTTCCATTCACTTTGCTTGAACATACATTATTAACACACGCAAAGTTTTTGCAAAATTCTTTCATAGCTTCAGGAATTAAAGGTGATTTGGAATAGGTACTCAACAGACTTACCCATTTTTGTTGTTCAAGGATTTCCATCAACTCTTTAAACTTCGTGGCTTCACACCATGTTGAGTTGATTGTAAACCCCTCGACCAGGTTGTTTTCCTTTGCAGTGAGTTTCTTGGACCCTTTTTCTCCCCCCTGAGTTTGAGCATTCTCCTCTGTTTCCTCAATTTGTTCTCCAGAAGCTTCCACTCGACGTTTTTTGGATTTTCTTGTGGAGGATCTAGGGTTTGAAATTGGGGATTTCATTTCGATGTCAGTGTCGATTGGTTCCCCCTGAGTGATTGCGAGTATTGGATTGTGGGATCGAAGAGGAATAGGCGATTGAATGGGTGAGGTATTCATGGGAACTGGAGATGATGGATTTCTTTTTCGTTTGAGGGAAGTGAGATCAGTGTTGTTGCTTGTGAGAACCATGGTGAAGGATTTTATAGGTGGAAGGAGAGGTGGTGTCAGTGGAGAAGGCGTGTGAGAGAGAGAGAGAGAAAGGGGGTTGCATGGATTGAATGTGGAAAGGGAAGAGTTTCTCCTATTTATTGCCAATGGAACCGTTTCAAACATTCTTTGAATATGGGTATTCGGTTTTGAATTTAAAAAAATTTAAAAAATATTTAAAAGAAAAATATAGAAATAAATTAAATTAAAACTGTGTTTGACTTTGACTTGCTTAATTTCGTATCTCTGAATTAACTAGTTTGAAAGGAACTGCTTACCTTGCATATTTGGAGTGTGAGTGCATTTGCCACGATGGTAAGCTTCAACTATGTTTGCACACAAGATTTTGTGTTTGTAATAGTCTATATGTACCATAATTTTTGCTTTTGCCTTAGAGGAACTTCAATTTAGCAATTACCTTAGCTTGATCATTCCGAGTTCCATTCTCATTTTCTCATGTTTCTCCCTGTTCAAAGGCTTAGTTAAGATATCAGCAATTTGGTGATCAGTTTGGCAAAAATCTAATTTGATCAAACCTTTCTCAACATTATCTTTAAGGAAATGGTGTCTAATATGGATGTGTTTGACCCGGGAATGATGAACAGGATCTTTTGAAATACAAATAGCACTAGTGTTATCACAATAGATAGGAACACAATCATAGATAATACCAAAATCTCTTAACTGTTGTTTTATCCATAGAATTTGTGAGCAACAAGCTGCAGCAGCTACATACTCAGCTTCAGCTGTGGATAGAGCAACAGTGTTCTGTTTCTTGGAACCCCAAGAAACCATGCATGGACCTAGGAACTGTACCATACCTGATGTGCTTTTTCTATTCACTAAGTCACCTGCATAGTCAGCATCAACATATCCTTTTAGCTCGAATGATCCACTTCTTGGATAGTATAGGCATAGGTCATCAGTTCCTTTGAGATATCTTAGTATTCTTTTCACAGCAGTTAGATGGGACTCCTTTGGATTGGATTGAAATCTTGCACATAGTCCTACACTAAAAGAAATGTCAGGTCTACTGGCTGTTAAATATAATAGTGATCCAATCATACCTCTGTATTTTGTTTGATTCACACTTTTCCCATTTGGATCAGTGTCTAATCTGGTAGCTGTTCCCATGGGAGTGTGGTTTACTTTGGCTGATTCTAGCTCATATTTCTTTAGGAGTTCCTTCACATACTTTTGTTGGTGTATCATGATTCCCTCCTCAGTTTGCTTGATTTGTAAACCAAGGAAGAAGTTGAGTTCCCCCATCATGCTCATTTCAAATTCACTGCTCATCAAGTTTGCAAAATCCTTGCACAAATTCTCATTAGTTGCTCCAAACAATATATCATCAACATAAATTTGAACTACTAACAAGTCAGTTCCTCTAGATTTTAAGAATAAAGTTTTGTCTATTCTACCTCTTTTAAAATCATTTTGAAGGAGGAACTTTGATAATCTCTCGTACCAAGATCTAGGGGCTTGTTTTAGTCCATAGAGAGCCTTATCTAGTTTGTAAATGTGATTTGGAAATTCGGGATTTTCAAATCCAGGGGGTTGTTCCACATAAACATCTTCCTCTAAGAAACCGTTTAAGAAAGCACATTTAACATCCATTTGATAAAGTTTAAAACCCATGAAGGCAGCAAAAGCAATTAAGATTCTAATGGCTTCTAATCAAGCAACAGGTGCAAATGTTTCTTCAAAGTCAATACCTTCCTGTTGGTTATAACCTTTGACCACTAACCTTGCCTTGTTCCTTATGATTGTTGCATGTTCATCTTTCTTGTTCCGGAACACCCATTTCAGCCCTATCACCTTCTGGTGCTTTGGTTTGGGTTCCAAGTGCCACACCTTGTTTCTTTTGAATTCATTTAATTCTTCTTGCATGGCTATGATCCAGTCAGCATCCTCCAGAGCCTCAATGTGATTTCTTGGCTCAAATATGGAGAGGAACGCGTGGAATGCACAAAAGTTCCTTAGCTGTGACCTTGTCTGAGTTCCTTTTCTGATGTCACTCATAATGAGTTCCATTGGGTGAGACTTTTGATGCTTCCAAGGTTTAGGTTGAAACTGAGCTACTGGTGTTGTGGCATTTTCGTCAGTTCCTTCTATGACCTGAGTTCCCTGTTGGTCATTGTGGGGTTCCTCTGGTTCTGGTGTTGTTTCTGGATCTTCTTGGATTTCTTCGTGTTCCACTAGTACGGGAACTTCTTGATTTTGTTGAGCAGTTCCTCTGGCTGTGTGTTTGCTTGGTTGGAACTCCTCATCATTTTCTGCAGCGCGAGATAAACCAATCTCGAAATGTTCTTGTTCCTGTACTATATCAGTTTTGTTAGATTCATCAAATATTATATGTACACTTTCCGCAACACACATAGACCTTTTGTTATAAACTCTGTAAGCTTTGCTATTTAAGGAATATCCTAGGAACACTGCCTCATCGCTTCTTTCATCAAACTTCCCCAAGTTCCTTTTTCCATTGTTGTGGACAAAACATTTGCTACCAAAGGCTCTAAAGTAAGAGATGTTGGGTTTTATACCTTTTAGTAGCTCATAGGGGGTTTTGTTTAGGATTTCTCGAATCATAACTCTATTTATAATATAACAAGCTGTATTGACTGCTTCAGCCCAGAAGTTCCTAGGCAGGGAACTGGCTATTAACATGGTTCTTGCCATGTCCTCTAAGGTTCTATTTTTCCTCTCAACAACTCCATTTTGTTGTGGAGTTCTGGGAGCTGAGAAATTGTGGTCCATACCTTGTTCCTTGCAGTATTCATCGAATTTGTAATTTTCAAATTCTATTCCATGATCAGATCTTATATGGATCAGTTGATGACCTGTAGTTTTCTGAATTTTCTTTGAAAATGCAACAAACTCATCAAACGTTTCATCTTTGCTTGTTAGAAATATGACCCAAGTAAAGCGAGAGTAATCATCAACAATAACTAATACATATTTTTTCCCACTTCTGCTTTGAATTCTCATTGGGCCACATAAGTCCATATGGAAGAGTTCCAATGGTTTTGTGGTGCTTACCAATTTCTTAGGGTTAAAGGAACTTCGGACATGCTTGCCTTTTGCACATGCATCACACACTTTATCAGTTAGGAACTTGATTGAGGGGAGTCCTCGAACCAGTTCCTTTGATCTTAGTTTGTCAAGCAGGGAGAAACTAGCATGTCCAAACCTCCTGTGCCATAGTAGGGAATCTTCTTCAAAGGCACTGAGGCAGGTTAAATTGTTCCTGGGAACTGTATTGAGATCCACAGAATATGTGTTCCCTTTACGAGTTCCTTCCAAAATAAAATTCCCAGTGTTATTATTAATGATTTGACAATTTTCAGAAGTAAAACTTACAGAGTTTCCTTTGTCACAAAATTGAGAAATGCTTAGTAGACTGTGCATTAAACCCTCGACTAAAAATACATTTTCAATGGCATAGGAACTTGACCTTCCAACTTTTCCAATTCCAACAATTTCTCTTTTCATGTTGTCTCCAAAGGTCACAGTTCCTCCATTGTAGGCTGCTAGTGAGAGGAATTTAGATTTGTCTCCTGTAATGTGTTTGGAACACCCACTGTCGAGATACCATGAGCTGTTCCCCTTCACTAGAACCTGTAAAGAGATTAAAGGTTAGTTACAGGAACTCGGGTTTCCTCGAGTTCCTTTTCAACTACAACTTTTGACTTCTTAACCCATTTTTGCTTTACATAATTTATGTTTCTTTGATCCTGTTCCTTCATCTTGGAACACTCAGTACTTACATGGCTTCCACTTCCACATGAGAAACAAACTTTCACACTTGGAAGATCCACATACTTTTTCTTATGACTAGTTTTATGATTAAAACCCAATCCTTCTGTTCTCTTCGATTGAGCATTCTCAATCCATTTGGGAGGAACTTTAGGTGGTTGTCTATGTGCCCTTGCCATGGCTAGTTCCCTATCTAGTTTCTCTTTCTCTTCCTTTGTGGTGATCAGGTCTTTGTTTAATCTTTCTAAGTGAATGTTAAATACTCCCATGTTGATTTCCAAGGATTTTGTAGGGTCTAAACTTAGATTAAACATCTTATATTCACTGAGTTGCACTTGTAGAAGGATGTTTTCATTCCTAATTTTCTCGAATGACTCATTAATAGAGGTATTTCTATATAGCAGTTCAAAGAACCTGCCTTGAACATCAGATCTAATATTGTTCAAATAATTTATGTGGTCTTTACTGAGTTCCAAGGCTCTATCACTTTGTGCTTTTAACATACTTAGCTTTTGTAATCATCTAGAGTTTCTAGCAACAGTTCAATTAGTTTTGACTTTGAGAGGCACTGAAGAGTGGAGGAACTTACTTCTTCTGATGGAACTTGATCAGTTCCTTCTGTTCTTGCCATAAGGCAGAGATTTGCAGTTTCTTCATTTGGTTGTTCCTCATCGTCTCCTGAGTCTGTTGCTTCACCCCATGCAGCTATCATGGCCTTCTTGAAGTTTGGCCTGTTGAAGGTAGACTTGTTATAGCGATCTTTGACCTGTTCCTTCCCTTTTCCTCTGGTTTTGTCGTTCTCCCACAGAGGGCATTCACGAATTTGATGATCAGTTTCTCCACATTTGAAGCAGCCTTGCTCAGTTTTGGAACTAGTGATTTTCTTAGCAAAGTTCCTTCCTTTCTGGTTTCCTGGTTTGAATTTCCTGTAGAGCTTTCTCATTCGTCTAACCAGCATGGCAGCCTCTTCTTCATCTGGTTCAGATTCGTCGAGTTCCTCAGCTTTTAGAGCGAGTCCTCGATTTTTAGAGCTCTCAGGAACAGCAGCTCCAAGATGCAATTCATGTGTCATCAAGGAACCAGCAAGTTGTTCAATATTGAACTTGGTAAAGTCCTTGGTCTCAAATAGTGCAGTGACCTTTGTTCTCCAACGATCATCTTGTGGCATGCTTCTTAGTATTTTTCTTACCTGTTCACCAGTGGGAATGATTCTACCAAGAGAAACTAATTCATTGGTTATATTAGTAAATCTAGTGAACATTTCTTGAATAGTTTCTTTTGGAAGCATTTCAAATCTTTCATATTTAGACATCAAAAGGTCAATTTTGGAACGCTTAACTTCATTAGTTCCTTCGTGGGTTACTTGTAGTAATTCCCAAATCTGTTTTGCGTTCTTGCACCCCATGACCCTGTTGTGTTCATGAGGTCCAAGTCCACAATGCAAGATTTTGACAGCCATAGCATTCATCTCATATTTATCAAAGTCTTCTTTAGAAAATTCAGACATTGGTTTAGGAACTACCTCGTTTTCAGCATTGGTCTTTGTTACCTCGAAGTCTCCAACTTCAATTACACGCCAAACTTGGTAATTTTCAGCTTTGATGAATATCTCCATTCTGTTCTTCCAGTATGAGTAGAACTTGCCATTGAACATAGGTGGCCTTTGTGTCGAGTAACCTTCTTCCAGTTTCTCTTGTGAGTTCATACTATCAGGAACTTGACTAAAACAGGGTTTCCTGTGTTTTTAGTGACTACTGCCGTACTGGCTCTGATACCAACTGTTATTCCAGTAGGAACACGCATAAGAGGGGGGGGGGGGGTGAATTGTAATTGGAACTTTGACAAAGTTTCTTGCGGAACTTAGAAATAATCAAGGATCTGAGAATAGAAAAGACAATAACAATAATTGTGTAAACTTCTTGACACTAATCAAGAAGAGAATTCCTTTTATTATAGTAATACCTCGATTACAATAATCTCTCAAACACAAGTTCCTCTCAAACTCGTGTTCCTCACAGTAATCTACTCTGATTACAACTCCTTTACTTATCTCTCTCAGACTTAAACTCTAAGTCTAAACAGGATAACTCTATCCTCACTAATACAAAATACAATTCGTGTTTGGATAACTCTAGATATTAATAATGCTTTTGTGTGGATATAGGGAACTTAGGAACTTTGAATTAACTAGGACACAAACTGTTTTAGAAAATCTTTGATAATACGTTTTTAGGAAAGCAAGAACTCTTAGAATGTTTGTGTAATTTCTCAGAAAACATACTTGCCCTTTTATAGATTTATCCCTAGGGCTTGTTCCCTTCAAAACCTCAACTGCCAACTGCCAGTGCTTTGTTCTTCACGTCCCTTGACTTGAGGAACAAGGGGAAGACCACTTCCCACGTTTCAGCAACAAGGCAGTTAGTGGTTTGACTCAATCAAACCCTAAAAGATTTTCTTCAACAGATTTTATTTGTTTACAAAAACTGTGGCAAATTTTTAGGAAAATAAGTTTTGATAAAATAACATAAAACGTAAATCTATTTTATATTAAAAACTTATTTTTATTTAATTACATGTTTTCATAAAAATTTCTTCCAGTAAAATAAATGGCCTAATTAAATCACAAGTTCCTTGAGTACCCTATATATCTTTTGCAAAATTAATATTTACATAAAATTCTAAGTACAGTAGACTACCTAGACTTTTATGTCTTCCTTTTGTCTGGAACTTGCAACTCAGAAGCTTCAGACGTTCCAGCTCTGGAACAATGATGAGTTCCTCTCTGTCTAACAAAGGAACTCGTGGCCATGAGTCTGTAATAGTTCTTGTGAGCATGTAGAGCTCTTGATATGTAACTGTGTTGCTCCTCTTGTGACTTCAAACTGGAACAGATACAACTTCCAGCTCAGGAACTCCAGTGGCTGTTCCAAGTGTAAATCAGGAACTTCACCATCTAATTCAAGTTCCTATCCTAATAGAAACTTGGGCACTTACCTGTCCAAAGTCATTAGCAACCATAATCAGGAAGTTTGCAATATGTGTGTGTCATCAACCAAAACCTAGGAACAACACGGGTGTATGTTGAGAGATCCCCACACCAGGGATCACAAGGGAACCTACGGCCGTCGTGGTCAAACATAATTGCACTCCCTTTATGTCACGATAACCGGGGTTTGTCAGTTTTTCTCATTGTCGTTAAAAACTGAATGGCGACTCCTATATTACTAGTCAATTGGGTGTAAACTCACAGGAAATCCAATTACACTTGCTTTGACAAAAAAGAAACGTCACACCCACGAGGGACAAGGTCACGCATTAGCCTCGTGCTTTTTTCGACCCCCTCACAGTGGCGACTCCACTGGGGATAGTGAAGGAAATACTCGTGCTTGTAGGTAATCAAAATAGCCGAAGGGTGAAACGATCCTACCCCGCGTTTATTTCCCCATCAAGTTGGGACGACCTGAAAATCAGCATATTAATATGAACGGGCAGAACCGCATAACGAATCTTGGCTCCCTTGATGTTTCATCTCGGGAGTTAGGACTAAGGATACCCATCGCCAACCGGGGGGTGCATACGCTTCGAATGTTGTCCACTCGGCACTTTTGCTAGTAGTACACCCGTCCCAAACCCAATCGCTCTCCCATTAGGTCCCTCTCATTGGTGCATGCCCCCTTGGCTTACATCGTGATTGGCCTCTTGGGCGAAATTCGTCTGTTGAAGGCACTACCTCGAGCGGGGCATGTGTTGGATCTGCGATAGAAGCGGTACCAAGCCAGGCGCAAATAACTACCCATAGAAGCCTATCATAAACTACATGACATATTATTATTGCCTCATGATGGAATGTTAGTTATGTGTAGCGAAATATATGATTGTGTGTGACAAACTATCCTAGAAAAACCAACGACCTTAAAAATTGCCCAAACATTCATAAACCAATTTGCCAAAGAGTTATACCGAAATACGTGTTCCGCAAACCCGAACGATCGCCACAAAAATAAGCGACGCTCGGGATGACCTGTAACGAATCCCACAAACGCTGCACAACGCGTAAAGGACGTTATTAGGCAAGCACGCAAAATCGAAGTCGCATAAACAAAAGTAGACGCAAACAGAAAACGAGAACCAGTCAGGGACGCATTTTCAACGCCCCTGGTTGGGCGCCAGAATTTCTCACGCCCGACGCTGGGCGCTGAAGTTGCTGCTTGGCCTTCTGGTCAGGCGCAGCAGCCTCGGTGCCCGCGAAAAAGAAAACTCGTAGCAAAAAAACCGTTCGTAAAAAAAATTGCTGCGAGGGCGTAAGAAAAGAACTCGATTCCAAAAAGCGACTCATAAAAAAGAATAACTCTTTGTGGCGTTGTTAGCCCTCCTACGACGACAATGCTCGGCACCAAAACCGAACCTGCCAATAATTATAAATGTCACACGGGCAAAGATTTTCGAAAATATAAAGAGTTCAAATTGCACACATAGTAGTCCAAACATACTAGTCCGACTTAAAGGTAGTCATAAAATGTCTAAAAACCGACTCACGAAACAAACTAATGTGTCTCCTACTCCACAACAATAATGCAGGGCCCCTGAATACCTACCCGTGATAGCCATCAAGGAGCGCGATGGAAGAAGCATATCCCGAACATCTATACCTAGAGGTCGCACAAACCCAAGAGATGCATGCTCTGGAACACGACCCTCTACGTTCTCAAAGGCCACTCGCCTCAAAGAACCACGCTATGCCAAAAACGCTCCCCAACTCACATGCTTTCGGGCTATTGTTTGGGTTAGAAAAGAAAAGAGCGAGGAATGAAACATAAATTATGGCATTAGCCCTTCAAGATGAATTGTTCGATCCTACTAAGTTGATCGCTCCATCACCCTCAAAAGATGACCAAATCCAACGAGGGTGGCGCAAGACTTTCAAATGGACTAATGCTCGTGGGATGAAGTTCAAGATATCTGCGGGAGAGGGTCCGAAGTACGAAGAATTAGAGTCTGAATCCGAGTCTGACTCCGGGTCCGAACCTAGCAAAATTGTAACCCCTCCCAAAAATAGTTTAAACCCGAAAATATCTACTCCGGGAGATCTTTTTGATGTAATGCTTCATGACTTTAATAAGATAAACAAAACTTTTGAGTATATGCCGCTTAAAAATCCGAGTAATAATGCAGAATGTCTCGCCACTAATGAGCACGAAAAAGAGCCAGAAGAGGAATATACCGAATTAATAAAAGCTGCAAATGAACAAGAACTCAAAACTCCTATAATTGAGGACACAGAATCGGTAAATATTGGAACAGAAGAAAATCCTAAAATCATTAAAATTGGCCTCACCTTAACTCCCACTGAAAAGGCCGATCTAATCTCCACTTTGCGGGAATTCGAGGGTGTCTTTGCTTGGTCCTACAAAGACATGCCAGGAATAGATCGAGAAATTGCTGAGCATAAAATTCCGCTAGATCCCAAAATGACGCCAGTAAAACAAAAGCTACGGCGGCTCAAACCAGAGATAGCCTTGAAAATAAAAGAAGAAGTCACTAAACAATTAGACGCCGGCTTCATAAAAGTCTCCAACTACCCAGAATGGGTGGCCAATATTGTCCCCGTAGCTAAAAAAGACGGACGAGTGCGAATGTGCGTGGACTTTCGAGACCTCAAAAAAGCTAGTCCCAAAGATGACTTCCCTCTACCTCACATTGACATACTAGTAGACAACACCACAGAACACGCGCTTCTCTCCTTTATGGGGACGGGTACGCCGGATATAACCAAATACTTATGGCAGAAGAAGACATGGAAAAAACAACCTTCATTACCCCTTGGGGTACATATTGCTACACTGTAATGCCTTTTGGTTTGAAAAATGCGGGGGCCACCTATCAAAGAACAGCCACCACGTTACTCCATGACATGATACACAAAGAAATCGAGGTCTATGTAGACGACATGATTGTCAAATCTAAAGACCGGCACGGTCACCTCCCGGCACTTAGAAAGTTCTTCACCCGAATCTTGAAATATAACATGAGACTAAATCCACAAAATGTGTGTTCGGGGTAACCTCTGGAAAATTGCTAGGATATGTTGTTAGTACGCGAGGAATTGAGATTGACCCATCCAAGATCAAAGCCATTACCGAAATGCCCCCACCGAAAACTGAAAAACAGATAAGGGGCTTCCTAGGAAAGCTGCAATACATTAGTAGGTTCATTTCCAAGCTTACTATGACTTGTGAGCCAATATTCAAAAAGTTAAGAAAAGAAGAAAAAGTCGAATGGAATGAACAATGCCAAACTGCCTTCGATATAATCAAAGAATATCTAAGCAAACCGTCACGGATACTGCGGAAGGAGCTATGCTCTCACAGTGCGTACATGGATCCGAGCGAGCCATTTACTACTTGAGCAAGAAGTTCATACAGTACGAGACGAGATACACAGAACTTGAGAAAACCTGCCTCGCCCTCGTCTGGGCATCCAAAAAACTCAGACATTACCTATTGGCCCACACTGTTCATATAGTGTCACAACTAGACCCCTTAAAATATATGTTCGAAAAGCCCGCCCTAAATGGTCGCCTGTCCAGGTGGCTAGTCATGCTCTCAGAATTTGACCTAAAATTCATGCCAGAAAAAACAATCAAAGGAAGAGCGGTGGCCGAGTTCCTGGCCGAGCATGCCACGAATGAGGAAACCACAGAAGCTTACCTCCTCCCCGACGAGGAACTTCTGATGATACGAGACGACTATTGGACACTATACTTCGATGGCGCGTCCAATCAGAAGGGATGCGGCGTCGGAGTTCTCCTAGTCAGTCCTGAAGGGGCCCATATACCAATTTCCGTTAAACTTGACTTCGAGGCCACAAACAACGCCGCCGAATATTAAGCCTGCATAGTTGGGCTAGAGGCCGCAGTTAGCCTCGGAGTCAAGCATCTACAAGTCTTCGGGGATTCTTTCCTAATAATCAACCATATATCCAAAAGATGGAAGGTCCGAAGCACTAGTCTCTCAAAATATCAAGCTCACTTAGACCAAATAGTCGAGCAATTCGAAAAAATCGAGTATACGTACTTACCAAGAGACGACAACCAATTCGCGGATGCACTAGCAAAGCTAGCTTCAATGCTCAACATCCCGAATGAATGGGACGGAATGACCCTTCGGGTCGAACGAAGGAAAGAGCCGGCTTATTGCTGTGCCATAGACTTCGAACCTGAAAACACCGAAGAAGAACCATGGTATACGGACATCCTTCGTTACAAAACAAGTGGGGAATTCCCCCCAAACACCTCCCCGCGAGCACAAAAGGCCCTACGCCTCCTCGCTTCACAATATAGCATAATTCTGGTGGAACTGTACAAATACACGCCGAATAAAATCAAGTTACTTTGTGTCCACCAAAACCAAGCCCAAAGACTAATGGAAGAATACCATAACGGCGTGTGCGGACCCCATATGAACGGAAAAATGCTATCCCGAAAAATATCCCGCTCAGGGTACTATTGGACCACTATGGAAACCGATTGCCATCACTTTGTAAAAACTTGCCCAAAATGCCAAATCTTCAGTAACCTTAACCACTTGCCTCCCTCAGAACTATACACCTTCACTTCTCCATGGCCCTTTTCCACCTGGGGTATAGATATAATCTGCAAGGTAACACCAACAGGCGTAGGAGGACACGAGTACGTTTTATTCCAATTGATTACTTCACTAAATGGGTAGAGGCAGTCTCCTATGCAAAATTAACGGCCAAACATGTCGCTCGATTCCTAGAAAAGAACATATTCTGTCGATACGGGGTTCCACATGAAATCATAAGTGACCAAGGTTCCCACTTTAGGGCCAAAGTCCAAGACCTACTCGAAAAATATCATGTCAAACATCATAAATCCACTCCCTACAGGCCGCAAATGAACGACGCGGTAGAGGCGGCCAACAAAAATATTAAAGTCATAATCAAAAAAATGGCCGAAAATTATAAGGATTGGCCCAACAAATTACACTTCGCATTATGGGGCTATCGAACCTCAATCCGCACCTCCATTGGAGTAACACCCTACTCCTTGGTATACGGAATGGAAGCAGTTCAACCGATCGAGTTGGAAATTCCCTCCCTCCGGATCGTCCGAGAAAGCAAGCTGCCCGAGGCCGATTGGGTTCAAGCTAGGTACGACGAGCTTGTCCTTTTAGACGAACGGAGGTTGAGAGCCTTACATCACGTGCAAGTGATGAAAAGCGCATCGCAAGGCAATTCAACAAAAGAGTCAAACCTCGAAATATCAAAGAAGGCGATTTTGTGTTAAAAGAAGTCCGCGCACCTACTACGGACCCTCGAGGAAAATTCCGGCCTAATTGGACCGGACCATATTTTGTAAAGACCATCCTACCTGGCGGAGCAGTCCAACTAGCCGACATAGATGGAGCGGAATTCGCTAACCTCACGAATTTAGACCAATTAAAAAAGTACTATATTTAATAAAATTCAGTCCGGAGTTAAGGCATCTAATAAAACACATTAAGACTCATAAGCAAGCATTTTGCGCATTACTCTAAGCAAACGGCTTAAAACTCGCTAAATGTAGAAAGGACGAAGGACAAATTTTCAGCGCCCAGGACTGGGCGTCTATATTTTTAACGCCCAGGCCTGGGCGCCCATATTTCCTACGCCCGAATTTGGGCGTCATTCTCTCTTGCCACCTATCCTCCCGCTTCTACAAGTGTTCGTACTCCTTTTTCGGATCATCAAAAGAACCACGAATACTTGGGGGGTAGCAGATGTGTAATGAACACCCCTTTCAAAAATTTCAAAAAATCATAGCTAGAACTACGCGCGACCTGATTCTGACAAGATACGTAGGCAATCCTTATCAAGGATTCGGTCCAATAAAAATTAAAAAATACTACAGTCATGGAACACATCAAAACAAAAGGATATTATAAAGGGCACTATACCCTAACCCATGCACGGGCAAGGCCAAATAGAATGAAAGCAAAGACACAAGAATTTTCAGGAACAAGCCCAACAAAGAAGTATGGCACGAGTCGGCAAAAAACGAAAAAATAGTGAACATGCATATGTAATACCCCAAGTAGCCGGATAGTCTAAAAATATGTGTGCACTCTTGTATGAACTCATTTTTTATATATGGAATTCTTTCTCTCTTTGAAATTCGTCGTTGGTTTAGAAAGCCAGTACTGCTATAATATGTTGAGGCAAAGCCCATGGAAGGCTCAAAACATTCTTGCACTAAAAATTCGCAAAAAAATAAAATATATATGCATGCGAAATACAAGAATGTATATATACAAAACAGGAGGCAAGCCTAAGACTCGTCATCGGCTTCATATCTCCAAGCCTCGCCGGTCCATCCACTCCACTCCCCGTGGTATGAGGACCCCCAGCCGACACGGAACGTCGCCTACGCTCCAGCTCGGACCTCTCCCCGGAAGAACTCGCCCCCACATCGGAACGGCGATGCCGTAGGGGTGAGTGCCGTGCCCTCTCTCTCTCCTCGCGACCGCGTTCCCCACCCGAGGGACCTGCGTCGTCGGCCCCGGCTCGTCCAGCCCCCGTCTGCAAAAACGAAAAGGAGTGTGAGTAACGGAAAGCCAAACAAAAGGTACAGATCAAAAGAAAAAATAGAGGGCACATTACTCGAGTGGAGTGGGGGCTCCTGCAAGAAAGTGCAGATCGGGCCCGAACCAACGCGGACTTCAACCGGTTGATCACCCCCACCATCGCGTTAGCCGTACGGGCCGGAACCTGAAACAGGAATGTTAGTAACAAAAGAAAAAAAAAAGATATAAGAAGAGTGCACAAATAAAAGGTGCATACCGCCTGTACTCCCTCAGGGAGCGGAGCATGGAAAACCCGGTCTTCCGGGACAGTCTCCACAATCTCGGATCCACTCTCTCCGGTATACGAGATCCGAGCATCAGGAAGCACCCATCCCCCTAACGAAGGGTCAGGATACTCCTGCACAAAACACAGTAAACATAAACACATAGGCACGAGCATGAAAACACTAACAAAAGTACAAGAAGAGAGAGCAACTCACAACGCCAGACTCCGGGAGACGAAGAGAATCCTGGATAAACTGATAATAGCCAGCTCTCGCTATCACCAACTCCGTCGCCGGCACACCAGTCCTCGAGACAATAATACGTCAAAAAAGGGCTATAAAATGAAAAGACAATAATACGTCAAAAAAGGGGGCCCGGTAAAAGCAAGAAAACAAAAGAAAGGCTAGGCACATACCTCGATCAAACGCGACACTCTCGCCAATGTAATGACAAAGTGACGTCTATGCGGGTCCGAGTCGCGCACCGTCAAACTCATCTGAACGACGAGCGTCGCATAGCCCAAATCACCCCAGCAATAGTCACCCAGCGTAGACACGTCCTCCACCATGCCTATCCACCTCGGGTCAAAGGTGTCAGTCGGACCCGATAGAAAAGTGGAAGTGATGAAATGGAGGTAGAACAGCCGGGCCTGTCTCGAAAACGACTCCTCCACCCCATGCTCCAGGGCCCACATCAAGTCAGCAAAAGGTATCCCACGGGGCTGGTACAAAGGCAATCTCATGCCCATCCACGAGCTCAGGAGCCTGGTACCCTCAGCAATGGTCGGCGGTGGGCCATCCGACCTCAGGCGAACGGGGTTCCCTGTAAAGGTCAAGCCCGTCAAAGCCTTGTAGTCCTCGGGAGTGATCGTCATCTCACCCCAAGGAAAATGGAAAGTGTTGGTGGTATCCCACCACCACCTCATGAACGACCGCAGAAAGGACAGGGAGATGTTAAGCCGCAGTATCTCCCAGAAAGTCTCGACCACCGGAAACAGTGAGCTCGCCCTCACCAAAGCCTGGGCGTCCGAGCTCAGGAAACCAAAAACAGTCTCACTCGTCGCTGCACCGTAGCCGCGAACCGTAGTGTCCCTCCTCGCGTGAAGGCGGGTAGTCACGTGGTGCTCTAGGTCGTAGTGCAGGTCCCGACCGTCGTAGAACTCAGGACCCACCCATAGGGGTCCCGCGCCAGTAGACTGACGCGTCATGCCACGCTCCTCGTGGCCACCAGAAGGAGGTGACGACTCGTCAGACATGCTGACCAACGACACAACAAGACATTATACCTTTAACAAAATTGGCACTCACACCAATCATTAAAAGAGTGCATTCCACTCATAAAATGGAGTCATACAATTTTTGTTCCCTAAAAACATGATGCTAAGTTCATATTAAGCAAAAATTCCCTAAGTAAAAAAAAAAAAAATTTAACTCTAGCAAAATCAAAATTCTTCCATAATTTGTCATTCATGAATTATGAGGAACGCAAGCAATATACCAAAAACACCTACATTGTAAGAAAACACTAGAGTCGTAGGTATACTTGGGGGCTAGTATAAACATGCCCAAATTCAACAAGAATCATCATACTTGCGAAAATTAACATGTTATGTAGAACATTTCCAACTACCTAATTGAAGGAAAGGGGCACAAAATCAAAAACCCCCAAATCAATTTCATGCACAAAAAAACTTGACCAAAAATACTGAAATTGACAAAAGGCTCAAAATTACTGAAAATTACTTACATTGGGAAGATTAGGGAGTGACGGAGTAGAATTGGCAAAGAAAAGTGAAGAAACGAGCAAAAAAATCAGTTGAAAGAAGTGAGGAGCTGAGCCAAAATGGTGGAAATGGGAAAGGAAGGAGACGGTCCGCGTATTTAAAGACCAGTCTCCCCTTCGCATTTTCAACCCCCAGCTCTGGGCGTTAGGAATTCTCGCGCCCAGAGCTGGGCGCTGAAAGTGTTTCCCAGATAGCGAATATTCGCTGTCGGGCACGCGCAATCCCTATTTGTGTAAAATATCCGTTATCTTGATATTTCTCTCCCAAAAACGGTATTTTTCAATATCGTTAACAAAAAATATACACAGTGTGGACCCACTTATAGGACACACCTAATCGGGAAATATTGCGACCCACCAACAGGTTGCAATCACAAAAGCCCTTCTACATAGGCAAAATGAAAAAGCAAGAAATTCAAAATGGGCTCGCCCACCCTCAGCAGGCGGGGTCTGCGTCACTAGCCGCGCAGATCCTCAGTTTTCCAAAAATAAAATTTTCCAATTCAAAATAAAACAGGCTCGCCATCTTCAGCCGGCGGGGTCTACGGCGCAAATCACATAGGTCCTTATTTTTAAAAAAATAAACACAAAACAAATTTCAAAATAGATTCGTCCACTTCCATCGGACGGGGTGTCCACCCTTAGCGGACAGGTTCGCCATCTTTAGCCGGCGGGGTCTACGTCACAAAACCGCGTAGGTCCTTATTTTCAAATTTCAAAAACAGATTCGTCAACTTCTATCGGACGGGGTGTCCACCCTTAGCGGACAGGTTCGCCATCTTTAGCCAGCGGGGTCTACGTCACAAAACCGCGTAGGTCCTTATTTTCAAATTTCAAAAATTGATTCGTCCACTTCTATCGGACGGGGTGTCCACCCTTAGCGGACAGGCTTGCCATCTTTAGCCGGCGGGGTCTGCGTCACTAACCGCGCAGGTCCTTAATCACTGCAGCGATAACTTTTTCTGGTTTTCCGTTTTTTCCAAAAGAGAACGATGTGAGTAGCTTCCCTTTTTACCAAAGATTGGTTTTCCGTTTTTCCAAAAAAGAACGATGTGAGTAGCTTCCCCTTTTTCCAAAGATTAATTTTCCGTTTTTTCCAAAAAAGAACGATGTGAGTAGCTTCCCTTTTTTCCAAAGATTGGTTTTCCGTTTTTCCAAAAAAGAACGATGTGAGTAGCTTTCCCTTTTTCCAAAGATTGGTTTTCCGTTTTTTCCAAAAAAGAACGATGTGAGTAGCTTTCCCTTTTTTCCAAAATTTAAAAGAATGGTTTTCCGTTTTTTCCAAAAAGAACGATGTGCTGGATTTTCCTTCGTTTTACGTCCCATAAAAACAAGGGGGTTTTCTCGTTTAGCTAACCCTGAAAATGAGAATCTTTAAAAACATTTTTACCTCGTGATTGGGCTTGGCCAGGCCCAATTACACTTTATAGCTTTGATTTCGAAAACATCTGTAACTACTCCAAAATGACAAAGTGAGGGAGTTTCTACGCCTCTTTAGATACTTCCAATGACAAAGTGAGGGAGTATTCTATACTATCCTGTTAGGTTATGATACATATGACAATTCATAAATCATGCGGAAACAACCATTTAGCCAGGAATACATATTATTTACACATAATCATATAGCATAATTTAGATGCATACTCTTTGTTGCGTGCCTTCCCTAGCTGCGCCCGAACCGAACAAGAACAAGTCTTTAGGACTCCAAGTGTCGTCCCTCCGTAGATAGTCCACAGCACGTCCGGATCCGCCTTAAGATTGACCAACTAGAATCGCCCTTAAGGTACTAGAATTTTCGGCACTCTTAGGTAAGAAATATGACTGAATTTTTCTCTCAAATCTCACTTTGAATACTTGAATTTTTCTCTGAAAATATGTGACCCTAGGCACGTATTTATAGAGTTATGGAAAGGGAATTGGAATCCTAGTAGGGTACGAATTAATTAAACTTAGAATCCTATACGAACTCTAATTAATTAATTTATCCTTTTAGGAATAGGAATTTAATCATATACAAAATCCTAATAGCTTTAGGAATCGTGCATGAACATAAACACACACACACACACGCGGCAGCCACGAGGGCCGCCCATGCGCGTGCGTGCGAGCAGCAGCCCACGCCACGAGGCCATGGCCTTGGCGCGCGCTGGGCCTGCCTTGCGGTGGGCCTGGGCGCTGCCTTGGCTGGGCGCGCGTTTGGCTTGTTGGGCGATGGCCCGACTTCGTGCTGGGCCTTCGTCCGGCAGGCCTCGTCCGATGCTAATTCGTACGATACGCTTCCGATTAAATTCCCGGTTCCGGAATTCATTTCCGATACGAACAATATTTAATATTTCCGATTCCGGAATCAATTTCCGTTTCGAACAAATATTTAATATTTCCGTTTCCGGAATTATTTCCGATTCCGATAATATTTCCGATTCTGACAATATTTCCGTTTCCGGCAATATTTCCGATTCTGGCAATATTTCCATTTCCGATAATATTTTTCGATACGTACCATGTTTCCGTTTCCGGCAACATCTACGACTTGGATAATATTTATATTTCCGATACGATCCATATTTCCGTTTCCGGCAATATCATCGTATCCGGAGTATTCATTTCTTGCCTGTGACGATCTCAGCTCCCACTGAAACCAAGATCCGTCGATTCCGAATATCCATAGATGGAGTATCTAATGCCATTAAATACTTGATCCGTTTACGTACTATTTGTGTGACCCTACGGGTTCAGTCAAGAGTAAGCTGTGGATTAATATCATTAATTCCACTTGAACTGAAGCGGCCTCTAGCTAGGCATTCAGCTCACTTGATCTCACTGAATTATTAACTTGTTAATTAATACTGAACCGCACTTATTAGACTTAACATAGAATGCATACTTGGACCAAGGGCATTATTTCCTTCAGTCTCCCACTTGTCCTTAGGGACAAGTGTGCATTTCCTAATTCCTTTGTCGCTCGATGCTTGCTCTTGAACATAAGGTAAGAGTCGTCATCCTTATTATATCCAGAGGTGTTCCTCGGTTTCAGAGTTCAACTGATCAAATAAACAGATAATCATAGCCTATGATTCATCCGAGCACGGCCATGCATTTCACAGTTTCTAGCTCTCCGAGTGGCCTTGTACAACTTTTAATCATCTCATCCCGATTTATGGGAGGACAATCCCAATCTTGCGATCTTGAGATTAGACTTCGTTTGATAGGTGATTACCTGAGCGTTGCCTTTATAGCCTCCTTTTACGGTGCGATGGTTGGTCAACGTCAAAGCAACCAGTTCTCAAACAAGTAATCTCAAATCACTCAGGTATTGAGGATTTAGTGTCTAATAATTTAATGAAATTTACTTATGACAGACTTTCATCTCTTACAGTAAAGTTTCATAGGTCTTGTCCGATACTAGTCTTCCCAAAGTAAGTATCTATGCAAATGATTATGACATTGCCATGTCCACATAGTTCAAGAAACAGAACTACTAGTCATCTTGCATTCTAATCGTCTAACGTTTTCTATGCGTCCAATTTTATAGAAAACTCCGACTAGGGACCATTTTCAACCTTTGACATTCAAGTTCACTTGATAGACATTTCTTAGTCACAGGACTGGTCCTGACAGTCTATCTTGAATATATCGTCAAATTGAAGGGACTCATCATTTAATAAACCACAAATTAAATGGAAAAATGAATTCTTTTCATTTATTGTGAATGATTAACCAATAATGTTTTACAAAGATTTAAACTCTAAAACTTTAAAACATTAAATAGAGACATCAAAGCCATTCTCCAATATGCTTGATTCCCATAGCTGCAGTGTGCGAGTTGTGCTTCGCCTGCGGCAGAGGTTTATTTAATGGATCTGATATGTTGTCATCAGTTCCAATTTTGCTTATCTCGACTTCTTTTCTTTCAACGAACTCTCGTAGACGGTGAAATCTACGAAGTACATGCTTGACTCTCTGGTGGTGTCTAGGCTCTTTTGCCTGTGCAATAGCTCCGTTATTGTCACAATACAGGGCTATTGGTCCTTTAATGGAGGGGACTACACCGAGTTCACCTATGAACTTCCTTAGCCATATAGCTTCCTTTGCTGCTTCATGTGCAGCAATGTACTCCGCTTCAGTTGTAGAATCCGCAATGGTGCTTTGCTTAGCACTTTTCCAGCTTACTGCTCCTCCGTTGAGGCAGAAGACAAACCCAGACTATGATCTGAAATCATCTTTGTCGGTTTGGAAACTTGCGTCCGTATAGCCTTTAACAATTAATTCATCATCTCCACCATAGACCAGGAAGTCATCTTTGTGCCTTTTCAGGTACTTCAGAATGTTCATGGCAGCAGTCCAATGCGCCTCTCCTGGGTCTGACTGGTATCTGCTCGTAGCACTGAGTGCGTACGCAACATCCGGGCGTGTACATATCATAGCATACATTATTGAACCAATCAATGATGCATATGGAATCCCATTCATTCGTCTACGCTCATCAAGTGTTTTTGGGCACTGAGTCTTGCTTAGAGTCATTCCATGAGACATGGGTAGGTAGCCTCGCTTGGAGTCCGCCATCTTGAACCTATCAAGCACCTTATTGATAAAAGTGCTTTGACTAAGTCCAATCATCCTTTTAGATCTATCTCTGTAAATCTTGATGCCCAATATGTACTGTGCTTCTCCTAGATCCTTCATCGAAAAACATTTCCCAAGCCAAATCTTGACAGAGTTCAACATAGGAATGTCATTTCCGATAAGCAATATGTCGTCGACATATAATACTAGGAAAGCAATTTTGCTCCCACTGACCTTCTTGTATACACAAGATTCGTCTGCGTTCTTGATGAAACCAAAGTCCTTGACTGCTTCATCAAAACGTATATTCCAGCTCCTGGATGCCTGCTTCAATCCGTAGATTGACTTCTTTAGCTTGCATACCTTTTTAGCATTCTTTGGATCCTCAAAACCTTCAGGCTGTGTCATAAACACAGTTTCAGTTAAAACGCCGTTTAAGAAAGCAGTTTTGACATCCATCTGCCATATTTCGTAATCGTAATATGCAGCGATTGCTAACATTATCCGAATAGACTTTAGCATTGCAACTGGTGAAAAGGTTTCATCGTAGTCCACACCGTGGACTTGCCTGTAACCTTTTGCAACCAATCTAGCTTTGAAAACTTCAAGTTTCCCATCCTTGTCCTTTTTCAGTTTGAAAACCCATTTGCTTCCAATGGCTTGGTAGCCATCTGGCAAATCGACCAAATCCCATACTTGGTTTTCAGACATGGAGTCTAATTCAGATTGCATGGCTTCTTGCCATTGCTTGGAGCTAGGGCTCGTCATAGCTTGTTTGTAATCACTTTCAAGTAATAGAACGTCATAGCTCTCGTTCGTCAAAATACCTAAGTACCTTTCCGGTTGAGATCTATATCTTTGCGATCTACGCGGGGTAACATTTCTAGATTGACCATGATTCTCACCAGATTCTTCTAAAGATCTCTGAGTTTCATCCTGAATGTCATCTTGAGCATTCTCTAGAGTTTGTTGTTCGACTCGAATTTCTTCGAGGTCTATTTTTCTCCCACTTGTCATTTTGGAAATGTGATCTTTCTCCAAAAAGACACCATCTCGAGCAACAAACACTTTGTTCTCAGATGTATTGTAGAAGTAATACCCCTTTGTTTCCTTTGGATAGCCCACAAGGATACATTTGTCAGATTTTGGATGAAGTTTGTCTGAAATTAATCGTTTGACGTATACTTCACATCCCCAAATCTTAAGAAAAGACACATTTGGAGGCTTTCCAAACCATAATTCGTATGGAGTCTTTTCGACAGCTTTAGACGGAGCTCTATTTATAGTGAGTGCAGCTGTATTTAGTGCATGTCCCCAAAATTCTAATGGAAGTTCGGCCTGACCCATCATTGACCTGACCATGTCTAGCAAGGTTCTGTTCCTCCGTTCCGACACACCGTTCCATTGTGGTGTTCCAGGAGGAGTCAATTCTGATAGAATTCCACATTCTTTCAGATGGTCATCAAATTCATAGCTCAGATATTCACCGCCTCTATCAGACCGCAGTGCTTTAATCTTCTTGCCTAATTGATTCTCTACTCCACTCTGAAATTCCTTGAATTTGTCAAAGGATTCAGACTTATGCTTCATTAGGTAGACATAACCATACCCACTGAAGTCATCAGTGAAAGTGATAAAGAAGCTGAAACCACCTCTAGCATTTGTACTCATTGGTCCACATACATCTGTATGGATTAAACCCAATAGTTCATTTGCTCTTTCTCCAACTTTAGAGAAAGGTTGCTTTGTCATTTTGCCAAGTAAACATGATTCGCATTTACCATAATCCTCTAAGTCAAATGGTTCTAGAATTCCTTCCTTTTGAAGTCTTTCTAAGCGTTTCAAGTTTATATGGCCTAATCGACAATGCCACAGATAGGTGAGGTCTGAATCATCCTTTTTGGCCTTTTTGGTATTTATGTTATAAACTTGTTTGTCGTGATCTAATAAATAAAGTCCATTGACTAATCTAGCAGATCCATAAAACATCTCTTTAAAATAAAACGAACAACTATCGTCTTTTATTAAAAAGGAAAATCCCTTAGCATCTAAGCAAGAAACTGAAATGATGTTTTTAGTAAGACTTGGAACATGGAAACAATCTTCCAGTTCCAAAACTAGCCCAGAGGGCAACGACAAATAGTAAGTTCCTACAGCTAATGCAGCAATCCGTGCTCCATTTCTCACTCGTAGGTCGACTTCACCCTTGCTTAACTTTCTACTTCTTCTTAGTCCCTGTGGATTGGAACATAAGTGTGAGCCACAACCTGTATCTAATACCCAAGAAGTTGAATTAGCAAGTATACAGTCTATAATGAAAATACCTGAAGATGGAACGACTGTTCCGTTCTTCTGATCTTCCTTTAGCTTCAAGCAATCTCTCTTCCAATGCCCCTTCTTCTTGCAGTAGAAGCATTCGGATTCAGAAGTGGGTTGACTGACCTTCCTCTTTACAGATTTGGCGCCAGTTTGCTTAGTTGGGCTGGCCTTGTTGCCACCTTTCTTAGCATTCCTCTTCTTTCCAGATTTCTTGAACTTGCCCCCACGCACCATAAGCACATCCTGCTTATCACTTTTGAGCGTCTTTTCAGCGGTCTTCAGCATACCGTGAAGCTCAGTGAGCGTTTTGTCCAGACTATTCATACTGTAGTTCAGTTTGAACTGATCATACCCGCTATGAAGAGAATGGAGGATGGTGTCTATAGCCATTTCCTGAGAAAATTCCTGATCCAGCCGACTCATATTCTCAATGAGTCCAATCATTTTGAGAACATGTGGACTTACGGGCTCGCCTTTCTTAAGCTTGGTCTCAAGAATTTGCCTATGAGTCTCGAATCTTTCGACTCGAGCCAGATCTTGGAACATGTTCTTCAACTCACTGATGATTGTGAAAGCATCTGAGTTGATGAACGTTTTCTGCAGATCCGCACTCATGGTGGCGAGCATTAGACATTTCACATCCTTGTTGGCATCAATCCAACGATTGAGGGCTGCCTGAGTGACCCCGTCGCCTGCGGCTTCGGGCATCGCCTCATCTAGGACATACTCCTTTTCTTCCTGCATAAGAACTATTTGCAAGTTCCTTTGCCAGTCAAGGAAGTTTTTCCCGTTCAACTTCTCCTTTTCGAGAATTGATCGAATGTTGAATGAATTGTTGTTTGCCATATTAAAAACTACAATTGAAAAGAATAAACAAATAAATAACCATTCACAGTTTCTCTTAATAAACTTAAATTCTAGCATACATGCATAATTCAATGTTTATTAAGCATTTTATTCAAGTTATGTGTTCCGGTAGGTGTGAATAAAATGATTCCAAGATCCTAAAATCATTGAAGAACTAAGCACAGTTTGTCGACTTAATCCTAGAACATCTTAGGTAAGCAAAAGCCTTTTGCTAATAGTCTAGAAACTATTCTTGGTTGATAGGTACGTCTAAGAACTTATTAGGTAAACCTATCGATTTTGCCACGACATAAAAGGACTCCTTACTTATATCGTTGAGTTTCACAAAAACTAACATGTACTCACAATTATTTGTGTACCTTGCCCCTTTAGGACCAATAAGTAACACCTCGCTGAGCGAAAACTATTACTAGATTGATGTAAAGGATATCCAAGCAAGTGTATATTTTGGCATGGCACCTTTTAACTCAATTTTTAAGTTTGGAACTTAAGGCTCTTACTATGTTGGTTAGATTTTAAGTGAACTAAAATCCTTAATCATGCAACATAATCAAGCCACAATCTTACGCATAATTAAGACATATTTAAAGCAATAAATAACTTAAAGCATGCATAAGATAAATGTGATCTAGTATGGCCCGACTTCATCTTGAAGCTTTGACTTCAAAGTCCGTCTTGAAAATCTCCGTGGGAGGCACCATTTTCTTCAAATAGGATAAGCTATAATTAATTACAACTATTTGATGGTACGCAGACCATATTTGAATTGAAAAATAACTTTGGTACTTTAGACCAATTACATTCAAATTAATGGTACGCAGACCATATTTTCTATCCTATTTGGGCCATACTAGTCACTTCATAACCTGCAAAACAGTACATATACAATATATACCATTCACCCATTCATTATCATGAATGGCCCACATAGCTGGTTAGTAAAACACATTATGCATCACGTAAACATTTGCAGCAATTAATCAAGGGCACCAATAATCTACCAATTATTCAGTCCTTATTAATTCTAATCAATTTGTTTTAACCTTAAGGATTCGTAGACCTAATAAAGAGTTTATGACTAAAAGGGCTCCCACTTAAACCAATAAATTCATATGCTTTACTAATTTTAAACATAAAAATGTATTTCAAGTCTAACCGGAAACATACAAATTTAATTAAAATTTAAAGCTCATATAAATTTACAATTGAATCCAAAAGTTTAATTTAATTTCAGTCGTATTTAAATTAATTCATGATTTTAATTTTAGTAAAATAATTAGAATAAATAAAATTTATTATAATTACAATATTCAAAATTAAAATCCAAGAAAATAATTTAAATTATTAATTTTAAAATTAATTAAAATTACGTAAACTGAAAAATTTCAAATTAAACATTCAAAACGATCTAATCGCAACGCAAACACCCTACGCATCGCACGCCCATGGGCCGCACGCACACAGCCATCGCTGGCCATGTGCGCGCAGCCCATGCGCTCGTCGCATAGCTGCTGCATCTTCCATCGCAAGCCATCGCACGCTATGGTGCTCGCTGCGCGCGCGCCAGCGCTCGACGCACGCGAGCCATCGCTCGCTGTGCGCGCTCGCCAGCGCTCGCTGCGCGCGAGCCATCGCTCGCTGTGCGCGCGAGCCATTGCTCGCTGTGCGCGCGAGCCATCGCTCTCTGTGCGCGCGAGCAATTGCGCACGATCAATCGCTGGGCGCAGCGTTCGTGGCACGCGAGCTTGCGCTCGCTGCGCGCGAGGCTGCGCGCGCTTGCGCGAGGCAGTGCGCGTCGTGGCGCAGCTCGCTTGCTGCCCACACGTGACTGCCTTGGCTTGCCTTTCGCCCATGCCCATTTGTTCATAGCTCGTGGCCCACGACACAAGGCAGGGCTGCTGCCTTGTGCTCGTGCACCATGCCCTTGCTCATTGCATTCGTGCCGCACGGGCGACGAGCTCCCTTGCTCGTCGTCGCATGCCCGCACTATACAACACCCCTTAAGGGTAACACGAAGCGTCCATTGCTTTGTGCGTGCAAGTTATATGAACGAATCGCATAAAAATTTAAAATTTATATTTAAAATTAATGACAAATTAATAAATAATATTAATTTCATAATTTTAGGGCGAAAAAATCGAAAATTTATTATTCAATTGATTTCCGATTGTCATGGATTCAAGTCTAGGTCATAAAAATTTAAAATTTATCATAAATTTACAATTTTTATGGTGGTTTTTAATCATAGGTTTCTAATTAAATTATAATTAATTATGAAAATCAAATTAATTCTAAATTATTCTAATTTTCAACAAATTAATCATAATTACAAATTAGATTGCATAATTAACAAGGCTAGGCATTCAAACTTGTTAAACATATACATTAGGTCAATCAAAAATTCAAGATTTATCAACAAGAATCGCAAATATTTAATTTAACATCTTAAATTTACGAAATTTTGCATTCGAAAAACTAAAACCTTCGAAAAGTCATAGTTAGGCTTCGAATTTGAGAATTCTGGGTTCGGCAGAAAAATACTGTTTTTGTCAAAATTTTAGAATGCCTTTTACATGCGGAATTGATACAAAAATCACTCGATTTGGATGAGTAACGAAGAAACTGCCGAAAAACTGCGTACGTATAATTAAATAAACGCAATTTGCAATTAATTAACAATTACGAAAATTAATCACCCCTTTTAATTCTTGCAAATTTGTAATATTTAACCATGTTCATGCAATTTAGATTATGAAAATAATAAGGGGCTCGTGATACCACTGTTAGGTTATGATACATATGACAATTCATAAATCATGCGGAAACAACCATTTAGCCAGGAATACATATTATTTACACATAATCATATAGCATAATTTAGATGCATACTCTTTGTTGCGTGCCTTCCCTAGCTGCGCCCGAACCGAACAAGAACAAGTCTTTAGGACTCCAAGTGTCGTCCCTCCGTAGATAGCCCACAGCACGTCCGGATCCGCCTTAAGATTGACCAACTAGAATCGCCCTTAAGGTACTAGAATTTTCGGCACTCTTAGGTAAGAAATATGACTGAATTTTTCTCTCAAAACTCACTTTGAATACTTGAATTTTTCTCTGAAAATATGTGACCCTAGGCACGTATTTATAGAGTTATGGAAAGGGAATTGGAATCCTAGTAGGATACGAATTAATTAAACTTAGAATCCTATACGAACTCTAATTAATTAATTTATCCTTTTAGGAATAGGAATTTAATCATATACCAAATCCTAATAGCTTTAGGAATCGTGCATGAACACAAACACACACACACACGCGGCAGCCACGAGGGCCGCCCATGCGCGTGCGTGCGAGCAGCAGCCCACGCCACGAGGCCATGGCCTTGGCGCGCGCTGGGCCTGCCTTGCGGTGGGCCTGGGCGCTGCCTTGGCTGGGCGCGCGTTTGGCTTGCTGGGCGATGGCCCGACTTCGTGCTGGGCCTTCGTCCGGCAGGCCTCGTCCGATGCTAATTCGTACGATACGCTTCCGATTAAATTGCCGGTTCCGGAATTCATTTCCGATACGAACAATATTTAATATTTCCGATTCCGGAATCAATTTCCGTTTCGAACAAATATTTAATATTTCCGTTTCCGGAATTATTTCCGATTCCGATAATATTTCCGATTCTGACAATATTTCCGTTTCCGGCAATATTTCCGATTCTGGCAATATTTCCATTTCCGATAATATTTTCCGATACGTACCATGTTTCCGTTTCCGGCAACATCTACGACTTGGATAATATTTATATTTCCGATACGATCCATATTTCCGTTTCCGGCAATATCATCGTATCCGGAGTATTCATTTCTTGCCTGTGACGATCTCAGCTCCCACTGAAACCAAGATCCGTCGATTCCGAATATCCATAGATGGAGTATCTAATGCCATTAAATACTTGATCCGTTTACGTACTATTTGTGTGACCCTACGGGTTCAGTCAAGAGTAAGCTGTGGATTAATATCATTAATTCCACTTGAACTGAAGCGGCCTCTAGCTAGGCATTCAGCTCACTTGATCTCACTAAATTATTAACTTGTTAATTAATACTGAACCGCATTTATTAGACTTAACATAGAATGCATACTTGGACCAAGGGCATTATTTCCTTCATATCCGTTGACAAATCCCAATGACACGTGAGGGATATGTCGACATTTCAAGTGATGACCCTGAAGTCAAATGTTATCACTCGGGGGCTCGTGAGACCCTCGCAAAAACAGGTCACCATGACTTGTGTGACGCACTCCGTCTAATACTTTGACTATCGTCTTACTCCAAGACTCAGTCAAAGTGGGGGCTAACTGTAGACACCTACTTTTGTCCCTATTCCCGAAAGGGAAGGTTCGATGATGAAAACATAAATCTCCACTTGACAACGCATCTCCTATAAAATAACGAATCTCAATTCCCCTTTTCATTTCACCCGAAACCTGCTATTTATGGAAACCTGCTAAAAATAGTAAATGCCGTAATGGGTAGTTGTTAAAAGTGGCAAGTCATAAAAGATAGAAACCTGTCAGAATTAGGTGTTGCACTCCAACATAAATCCTAAATGAGATAGAGATTATGAGAGAATCCTATTCCTAATATGATTCGAAAATAAGAGTCACGTATTAATTAAAATCCTAACGAGCCTAGAGTTCGTAACGGGCCCAGACGCATTCCGTCACAAGGTTAATACGCACTAAAAGACTCGATTAAGTCTCAAACACTCCGGATTCTAGGAATCCGAATCTGACTGAGAAAACAGCCCATATCCTATTTTCAACGCCTGGCTCTGGGCGCCGAAATCTTCGGCGCCCAGGCCTGGGCGCTGAAATTACCTGGGACGTATTATTTCCTAATTCCTCGTGGATTAGAGCTCTACAATTCTATCTTTCCAGGAATTCTTTTCTATAAATATATCCCAAGTTCGACGTGAAAAGAGGACAACACACAATTATTATTCTGAGTATTGACTGTAAACTCCTCAGCCCAAGCCTCACGCTGCAAAAACTGATCACGCGTTCTGTCGCAATCGATCCATAAATCGAACAGAACGTATCCTATCCCATAACTTGAGATTCGTTAAATAAAAGGAGAAATAGCAAAGTCAAAGTGGTTAGTTTTCTGAGAACCGTGACGCACCTCTCAAGGGTGCATCGTAATGTGTCCCTTTTCTATGATTTAATTGCTTTCCTCGCCCTTTTTGTGAACTGTTAAACTAACTAAATCTGATTGTTCTATCACGCCTAATAAGGATAATATGTTGGGAAATTGGATTATCATGCTAGGTCCCTTAAAACAATCTAAATCAGATAATCGCGTTCGATCTAGTACTATATGTTGCATATTGTAAAAATCAACTCAGATTAGTTTAATATTTAACGCATGTCCCTTCAATTATTTATGCTGAGCTAGTAAGGATATCCTGCCTCTGGAGTTATCGAAGAGCGAGTACTCCTCTCGGTAGTTACAGTCCCCCGAACCCTCAATCTCTACCTTGCGGGTGTATGTTGAGAGATCCCCACACCAGGGATCACAAGGGAACCTACGGCCGTCGTGGTCAAACATAATTGCACTCCCTTTATGTCACGATAACCGGGTTTTGTCAGTTTTTCTCATTGTCGTTAAAAACTGAATGGCGACTCCTATATTACTAGTCAATTGGGTGTAAACTCACAGGAAATTTAATTACACTTGATTTGACAAAAAAGAAACGTCACACCCACGAGGGACAAGGTCACGCATTAGCCTCGTGCTTTTTTCGACCCCCTCACACTACTCATGACGTGGCACGATAAGTCAACCTGGATAGTGCGTGGCAGCCAACAAGGAAAAAACAGTGTTGAGCTCGTCCATCAAAGAAACGACTACGAGAGAGGCGACGGTTACACACATTAAGTAGCATGGCTTAAATCATGGAGCCAAACCATTAAGTGATGAAGTTAATCATCATTGTACGTTACTGTGGGAAAATAATGTCTCACCATTTACTAAACATAGTAAAGTAGTTTACTATTTATCACAATTCACATTATGTGAATTATCTACTTTTCCGTGAGGAATGTGTGCTTAACCATTCCTATAATTAGCTATGTTGTTTTTATCATTGTTGTGCTATTATAAATAGCTTAGTGTTTGTTTAGAATTAAATTTACTACAACGTACAACAAACATTGTATATTATTCTCACCTTATTTATTAACATTCCCATTTCATATTTGTGGAATTAATATTGCATCTTTCGCTAGTATAATTTTATCATCTTATTAATTTCTCTTAATCTTTGGTTGAATTTATTGCTTCCGCGCACTCTGAATCCTACAAATTGGTATCAGAGCTTTATATATTCAACTGAGATTTTTTTTTTATCATGTCTACAAAATTTGATATTGAGAAGTTTGATGGTAAAATTAGTTTTGCCATATGGCGAATTCAAATGCAAGCCATTCTTACCCAGAATGGTTTAAAGAAGGCTTTGGTTGGAAAGTCCAAAAAGTCATCCACTCTGACAGATGAACAATGGGATGATATGGATGAGAAAGCGTTGTCTGTAATTCAGTTATGTTTGTCTCGTGAGGTGTTACGTGAGGTCATGAGTGAAAAGTCCGCTGCAGATATTTGGGCTAAATTAGAATCTCTTTACATGACCAAAAGCCTTGCAAACAAACTTCGCCTCAAGGAAAGACTCTTTACACTCAAAATGGCAGAAGGTACTCCTATTCAAACTCACCTTGATGAGTTTAATTCTATTATTTTTGATTTGGAGAACTTGGATGTCAAAATTGATGATGAGGATAAAGCCGTTTTACTTATTATTTCATTACCACTCTCATATCGACACTTTAAGGAAATAATGTTATACGGAAATTATGTTACATTATTCTTTAAAGATGTCAAGTCTCACCTATTATCAAAAGAAAAATTTGATACTGATATAAATACAGAACATTCGGGTGAAGTCTTGGTTGTTAGAGGAAGAAGTTTTGAAAAAGGTAGTACAAGTAAAAACAGGTTTAAATTAAAATCTAGAGATACCAAATCTAAATTTTGCCGTAATTGCAAGAAAAAGGGACACGAAATATCTGATTGCTATAAATTGAAAAATAAGCAAGAAAAAGAACAAAAGGGTAAACAACCCGAAACTCACGCTGAAGCTAGTGTTGTTGAGTCCGGGTCAGATGGGGATTTATTATTAGCAGCTGACTCCGATCAAAGATTTAGAAATGAAAGGATTCTTGATTCTGGTTGTACATTTCACATGTCATCGAATAGAGACTGGTTTACCACCTATGAACCAGTTGATGGTGGTGTTGTTTTGATGGGCAATGATGCCCAATGCAAGGTTGTTGGTAAAGGTATGATCAAAATTAAGACAAATGATGGCATTACTAGAACTTTGACCGGTGTTAGACACATTCCCGATTTGAAACGAAATCTTATTTCTTTAGGCACCCTTGAATCACTTGGGTGTAGGTATTCAGCTGATGGTGGAGTGCTTAAAGTGTCCAAAGGTGCTCTTGTTATACTAAAGGCAAATCGATCTGGTAGTTTATATGTGCTGCAGGGATTTACTATTACAGGATCTGCAGCTACTGCCTCATCCAATAATGATAATACAAAGTTGTGGCATTTGAGATTGGGCCACATGAGTGAAAAAGGAATGCATGTCCTTAACAAAAGAGGATTCCTTGGCAATCATTGTATTGGTAAGGTTGGTTTCTGCGAGTATTGTATTTTTGGCAAGCACAAAAGAGTTAGCTTTTCAAAAGGCGTTCACCGAACTAAAGGTACATTAGATTATATTCATTCGGACCTTTGGGGTCCTTCACAAGTTCCTTCCACAGGAGGACGTCATTATATGTTGACCATTATTGATGATTTCTCAAGAAAACTTTGGGTCTATTTTCTTAAGTATAAAAGTGAGGTATGTTCAACTTTCAAGGATTGGAAAACCTTAATTGAAAATCAAACTGGTCAGAAAATTAAAAGGCTGAGAACAGACAATGGTCTTGAATTCTGTTTAAATGAGTTTAATAGAGTCTGCAAGAAAGAAGGTATTGCAAGACATCATACCATTTCACGTACTCCACAACAAAATGGAGTTGTAGAACGAATGAACATAACTATTTTGGAAAGAGTTCGTTGTATGCTCTCTCATTATAGCTTGAAAAAGGGATTTTGGGCTGAAGCGGCAAACACTGCAAGCTATTTGATAAACCGCTCCCCAAATAGATCACTTGATGGCAATATTCCAGAAGAAGTTTGGTCAGGTAATCCCATTGATTATTCTAATCTTAGAATATTTGGTTGTCATGCTTATTCACACGTTAGCGAGGGGAAATTGGAACCTCGTGCTAAAAAGTGCATATTCTTAGGTTATGGTTCAGGGGTTAAAGGTTATCGTTTACATGACCCTGAGTCTCGTAAAACCTTTTATAGTAGGAACAAAACATTTAATGAAAATGAAATGTTGTCTTCTAGAGAAGAAAATTGTGTTTCTCATACCATTACAGATTATGAAAATATCGGAGATAAGGTGGAGTTTGAGGTCCCATCCTCAAAATCAGAGGAAGATGTCCCTACTTTATTAGCTCAACCTGATTGCGATGATAATATTGTAACGACTGAAAATATGAGTCCACAACGTCTACCACAAAGACGAGGTTTACCAGATCCATGGTCTATGGCTCAAAATCTGCCCGATCAAAGACCAAGAAGACAAAATCAAAGATATATTAGTCAAAGTGCTAATATTGCTTATGCTTTGGTTGCTGCACAAGAAATTGATGACTCCTATGAGCCTAAAAATTATTATGAGGCTATATCTCGTGCAGATTCAGCAAATTGGATTGCAGCGATGCAAGAAGAAGTTGAAAGTCTTCATAAAAATGAAACTTGGGATCTGGTTAAGTTACCCAAAGGTAAACGAGCTATTAGTTGCAAATGGCTCTTTAAGAGAAAAGAAGGCATCCCCGACGTTGAGAATGCAAGGTACAAAGCAAGGTATGTTGTTAGAGGTTTTGACCAACAAGAAGGTATTGACTTCAATGAAGTATTTTCTCCCGACGCTGAGAATGCAAGGTACAAAGCAAGGTATGTTGTTAGAGGTTTTGACCAACAAGAAGGTATTGACTTCAATGAAGTATTTTCTCCCGTTGTTCGTCATACCTCGATTCGTGTATTACTTGCTTTAGTCGCTTTGCATGATTTGGAGTTGGAGCAGTTAGATGTTAAAACTGCTTTTCTTCATGGTAATCTTGAAGAAGAAATTTATATCCATCAGCCTGAGGGATTCATAGTTCCTGACAAAGAGAATTATGTATGTCGTTTGAAAAAATCTCTTTATGGTTTGAAACAGTCTCCGCGACAATGGCACAAAAGGTTTGATTCCTTTATGATGGGACAAGGCTACTCAAGAAGTAGTTATGATAACTGTGTTTATTTTCAGAAGACGTCAAATGAGTCTTTTATATATTTATTACTCTATGTTGATGATATGTTGATTGCTGCCCAAGATAAATCTTTAGTCAGCAAGTTAAAGACTCAATTAAGTAGTGAATTTGATATGAAGGACTTAGGTCCTGCCAAGAAAATTCTTGGAATGGAGATAAGCAGGGATCGTCAAGCTGGAAAACTCTTTTTATCACAGAAAATTATATCGTGAAGATGCTTGACAAGTTCAACTTGAAAGACAGTAAACCTGTTAATACTCCTATTGCTGCTCATTTCAAATTGTCCTCTGAACAATGTCCACAAACAGACGAAGAAAAAAGGCGCATGATTAATGTTCCTTATTCTAATGCAGTTGGAAGTTTAATGTACGCCATGGTGTGTACTCGACCAGATTTGGCTTATGCAGTAAGTGTTGTTAGTCGGTTCATGCACAATCCAAGCAAACAACATTGGGAAGCTGTAAAATGGATACTTAGATACCTTAAGGGTTCTTGTGATATTGGTTTGATATTTGATAAAGGAAGAGCTGATCCCGATGGTGTAGTTGGTTATGTGGATGCTGACTATGGTGGTGATTTAGATCGGAGAAGATCACTCTCATCTTATATTTTTACACTTTGTGGCTCTGCTGTTAGTTGGTATTATTCACTTCAAGCTATTGCGGCTTTGTCTACAACTGAAGTAGAATATATTGCTGCCACTGAAGGTATGAAAGAGGCTATATGGCTTCGAGGTTTGGTGTATGAACTTGGTTTTCAACAAGATATTCTTGTCGTGTTTTGCGACAGTCAAAGTGCTGTCTACTTGACTAAGACTAGTAAACATCATTCAAAGACCAAGCATATTGATATCAAGCACCATTTCATAAGCCACAGGAGAATAAGTTGTCGAAAAGATTCATACAAGCGATAATCCTGCTGATATGCTTACCAAACCACTTCCCACAGCTAAGTTTGATCATTGCCTTAACTTAGCTGGAATCACCTGGTGATATGGCGAGCCAAGGTGGAGATTTTTGGGAAAATAATGTCTCACCATTTACTAAACATAGTAAAGTAGTTTACTATTTATCACAATTCACATTAAGTGAATTATCTACTTTTGCGTGAGGAATGTGTGCTTAACCATTCCTATAATTAGCTATGTTGTTTTTATCATTGTTATGCTATTATAAATAGCTTAGTGTTTGTTTAGAATTAAATTTACTACAACAACAAACATTGTATATTATTCTCACCTTATTTCTTAACATTCCCATTTCATATTTGTGGAATTAATATTACATCTTTCGCTAGTATAATTTTATCATCTTTATTAATTTCTCTTAATCTTTGGTTGAATTTATTGCTTCCGCGCACTCTGAATCCTACAGTTACAAAGTAGGAAATGATGTATAAATAAACGTCTATAATTGCTCATCATATTATGTTCTATCATATTTCTTAATAATATACTCATATTCTCTCAATCTTGTTCTCGAAATTCTAGTATTATCTTGCTTACCATGATTATTCGCACCTCCCCTTACTTCAGATGCCTCGACCACAACGAGATAAAGATGAAATTTAGGAACATCCATGATGGTGACTGCGATAATCATGCAGGCCAATGGTCAAGTTGAGTCAAGCAATAAGATCATCATCAACAACCTCGAAAAAGCGGCTAGACGACGCCAAAGAAAAGTGGGCAGACGAGCTCCCCATTATATTCTGGTCCGACAGGACAACACCCAAAACAACAATCAACCACACTCCATTTTCATTAGTGTTCGGATGTGAAGCCGTGATCCCACCTGAAGTCGAGATCCCATAGCACGGTACGAACTCATGACAGAAGACAAGAAAAAACTCGGAGTTGGCTCACGACATCGACACAGTCGATGAACTTAGAGAGGCCGCTAAGGTTAGAATGGCGCCCTATCAACAAAATGTAGCAAGAAGTTACAACAAGAATGTACGAGTTAAGGTCTTCCGACAAGGCGACTGGGTACTTCGAAATGTCTTCCCCAACAAGAAAGACCCACGACATGGGAAGTTAGCACTACCTTGGGAAGGCCCATATTATGTCAAGCGACAATTAAGTCACGGTGCATACAGCTGGAAGACAAAGATGGGAAGTCAATACCAAGAAGCTGGAATGCGACACACTTAAAGTTGTATCATTCTAGCCTTTAACTCATTGTATACATTTATGTTTTCCTTTTTGCAAACACCCTACATGCAGAGTTGAACAATCATTATTGCATAAAACAAATTGACAACTCTGAGACGGGGGACAACACAGACCCGCCACAAGACGCTCCGTGAAAGACAATGTACATGTTACACAAATCTCAGAAACTGGCTATGTAACACCCTAATAATTCCTTGCTTTTTATAAAACATTTTCCAACTTAAAACACAGGGCATCAGCACTACCTCTAGCTGTCTCATTTGTGGCCAAGGTGATGAAACTCATCAACATCTGTTTTTTGAGTGTTCTTATAGCAGGCAATGCCTGACAGAGTTGAAAACATGGCTGGGTATTAGAATTGCAACAACTGATCTCCACCTTCTATACAGATCCATCAGACATGGCAGAAGCTCTAAGTTTAGAAAGCAAGTTTATCTTGCTGCTATTGTAGCAGTGGTATATCTCATCTGGAAATGCAGGAATTCAGTGTTTTGAGATTGCTGTATCCCTACTGTCAAGAGTACTATAGGTGCTTTGAAGCAAGCAGTGAGAAGTAGAATTCGGGTTGTTATGCCTAAGTATGTGAATAGGAAAGATTGTAATTGGTTTGTGAACTTGTAATCTGTGTATGCCTAGTTGTTTTGGTTGCTTCTTGGTTGAGATGGTCCAACCTAGTTGGTTTGTCTCTCTTGAAGTGATCTTAGGTTGTACTTGACTGTTTTTGAGCTATAATATTATTCTCACTTGCTTAGCAAAAAAAAAAAAAAAAAAAAACTTAAAACACAGGAATTACCAACATATTACCGCCACCGTGATAACGGCTAAGGCTATTTACCAGAGTTACGCAGCGGAATTAACTAACTTTCAAAACATAATAAATAAATAGTTAATGGTCATTAAAACAAGTTGGAACCGTTGAGGCCCAAATCCAAAGTATTAAACCATTTGAAATCCATTAACTGAAAATAGTAGTCATGACTTTAAATAAAAATAGAGTTTATAAATTACGGAAGAATAAAACTCTCAACTCGAATCCCATGATAACTTCTCCCGCAAGTTATCTCTACAAACCTTCTTTATTGAAAATCTACTCCCCAACAACGCAAATGCAATTGATGGATCATCATAGGGTCATTAAGGCAAAGGCCATGACCAGAAGACATGAAGCACGAAATCAGCAAAAGCTGAGTACGAACAAGCTAGAATAGCATTCTATCCTAACATGCTTCACTCGACAAATTAAATAATCCACATGTAAAAGGCATATAATAAACAAACAAACATGGAGACAAGACTCGACACTTGACACGACTCTTGACTCACAGTTTAATAAAAAGATAGCTTCGAACGGGTAAAGTAAAGTATCCTCAAAAGGAAAGAAGGGGTGATGGGAGCCAACCATACACCAAAAATAAGTCGGGCTACTACCGACAGTCGGGCCATACCGACATGAATTCCAATGCACAACGGCATAAAAGAGAATGAAACAACGTCTTGTATCATTCTAGGAGTACAAGTTTTCCGGCAAGACTCCCCCCATTGTTCATACTCAAGGTATATACGTTCCAAAAGTTTTGAAGCTCTTTTGGGTTACACTTTACGTTAATTAATATATTATGTTCAAGGCGACTCAAGACACAACAAATAAACAATTAAACAATTCAGCAATGACACTTCATTATTTTACTTCTTTAGGACGTGTGATCAAACATAGATTCAAGTGAAATTACTCCCATTGTTCCTTCTCAAAAACACTGTTTGAGATAACCCGACATTGCCTATTAACAAGCGGGGTGTGCCCTTAGCACGAATTGTCCTTAATTCAATTCACATAGACTCTCTAACATATTCTACCCCTTTGGCAGAATATATATTGTTCACTGGCAATATTCGACTTGGCTCAATAATTATGCTAGACATCCTGTACTATAGCATAATAATAATAACAACTTCCATGCGCACTACTCATACATGCAAACCAACTTGAACAACATGCTTGACATAATTCAACGATTATAAAAGTCCATAACATGAGAGGTCAATAGAATCTACAAAGCATAATTCCATTCATAACATGCTCGTTCACATAGATTCAATAATAATAATAACATGCTCGTTCTCAATATCAAACATGAATTCATAACAACATATTCATTCCCAATCATCAAACATGAATTCACAACAACATATAAGTTCACATGATTCGCATTCAAATTCACTTCACAAAGTCCTCATGGGATGGGGGGTCACACTAGTCTTGTACGTACCTGGAATACCCAAGTACGGGGGCCACTGTGCGAATCACGACTCACTAGAAATCAACTCCTATAAACAAAATAAAGAACTACATTATTATCCATGTTTACTAAATTTCCAGCAACTATTTAAGATTCTAAAACTCTTAGTTTAATTAGAAATCAATAATTAATCATTGATTTAATAGTCTCAAATAGTCAACTCAAGTCCTAACATAAAAACATTGACTTTTTAGCTTTAAAACCCTTAAATCAACTTTTTAAAGCTTATAAACAATCTGAAAAATTTAATTTGATTCCCATAACTTAAATTGTCATTAAATTATGTGAATCAATTGCTTAATTAATTTGAAATCAAAACCCTAACAATAGTTAATTCCAAAACATGTTTTGACTCCAAAAATCAACACTTTATAACCTTATAAAATCTGAAAATTATAAACTCAATCATCAAAACAAATCTCTTTAATGAAAACATAATACTAACCCAATACGGTGTTCATAACCGTTTTAATTAATTTAAACAACCCAAAAATTTAAACTAATTACAATAATTAAATCAATTTAAAACTGAAATATAATATTTTTAAAACAAAAACTTGATTTAAACAATTGATCAACACACACACACACAACGATTATTTGATCGTGTGTGTGTGTGCCGACCAACGCAACACAACAACACACGCAACAGCGCCACGCACCACAGCAGGGCGCGCGCGCGCAAGGGACATGCGACGAGGGCGCTGGCTCTGGAGAGACACACACACGCGACACATCGTGCACACAAAGGGACAAGCGACGAGGTACAGGGGCGCTGGGAGCGCGACACAGCAACGAGCGGCACGAGGCTGCTGGGCGGGACGCGACACACGCGACACAGCAGCAGCGATGGGGCTGTGCTGCGGGCGAGGCACGAAGAGAAAGAGGGGCACCGAGGGGCGCAAGCAAGGCTGTGCACGAGTGACTTAGGCTGCAAGCAAGGGCGCACGAAGAAGAGAGGGGCGTGGGTGGAGTGTGCCGCAAGGAGAGAAAAAGTGGAGAGAGAGATATTTCTGAATTTTTGATTTAGGGGGTTTGATATGAGGTCTATTTATAGGTATTCTCTCCCTTGTGGGCTAGGTTAGGGTAATTTTGAGTTGGGCTCATTATCGGGCTCATTTAAGTTTACTCCTTGCAGGATTTGTTGGGTTTGATTAAGACAAAACGACCGGGCTTTAAGTTTATTAAGTTCGTTTTCGAAATTCGACCCAACAATTCCCGATTTAAATAAATTCGTTGAATTTATTTAATAAAATTCGGTTTTAATTAAAAATGAAAGCGCATTTAATTTTCATTAAATGAAATTAACTTGTAAAAATACTTTATAAATACGACGAAATGCTTTATAAATATAATAAAATATATTTATAATTATAGGAAAATACGAGGTATTACAGTCTACCCTCCTTAAAAGAAGTTTCGTCCCGAAACTTGGGCACAGAAATCACAACTTTAAAACTAGATTTGAGACTATTTTGAGACTTTAGTGCATTTTCTTTGCAAAAAGTTTTAGTTGCTGTACTCTTTAAGTAATTCAACATGACAATAAACAGTGAAACTTCACTGGAAACAACGATTTAAGCATATCTTAAAGGATAAATTGGGTAAATAAGGTAAAAAGCGCGAAATTGTACCGCACTCTACCCCCCTTAAAGAAAACGAGTTACGCCCCGTAACTCAACTAACCTCGGGAAAAAGCTCGGGATATTTCTTTCTCATTTCCTCCTCCACTTCCCAGGTAGCTTCCTCAGACTCTTGGTTAGACTATAACACTTTAACGATCTTAACATCCTTAGTTCGAGTGCTACGCACTTTGCTATCAAGTATTTTGACAGGTCTTTCCTCAAATGTCAAACTTTGGTCTAACTCTATGGTCTCCGGTTGCAGTACATGAGACTTATCCGGGACATACTTTCTCAACTGAGATACATGAAACACATTATGCACTCTATGCAAGTCCATGGGTAAGGCTAACCTATATGCTACCTTCCCTATCCGTTCTAGGATCTCATATGGGCCTATATACTTTGGGCTAAGTTTTCCTTTCTTCCCAAATCTCATCACACCTTTCATTGGTGAAACCTTAAGCAACACTTTGTTACCTATTTGGAACTCTTCATCCCTACGCTTTAAATCTGCGTAGCTCTTTTGGCGATCTTGCGCGGCTTGGATTTTGGATTGAATAGTCCTAACCTGATTCATAGTGTCCTCTATTAATTGGGGACCTAATACGACGGTTTCACTAATGTCACTCCAACATAGTGGACTTCTGCATTTCCGTCCATACAAGGCCTCGAATGGTGCCATTCCAATACTGGCATGATAGCTATTGTTGTATGAGAATTCAATTAGATCTAGGCTATCTTCCCACCCACCTTGAAAATCAATCACACAAGCTCTTAGCATATCCTCTAAGGTTTGAATAGTTCTTTCGGTTTGTCCATCTGTGGCTGGGTGGAACACTGTACTCATTTTCAATGTCGTACCAAAGTTCTTCTGCACACTCTTCCAGAAATTAGAAAGGAACCTAGAATCTCTATCTGATACGATATCCTTAGGAACTCCATGTAATCTCACTACATAATTGATGTAAGCTTTGGCAAGTTGTTCCATTTTCCAGGTCTCTTTCATTGGTATGAACACTGCCGACTTAGTCAACCTATCCACCACTACCCAAATGGTGTAATTTCCACATTTCGACTTGGGTAAACAAGTGACAAAATCCATTGAGATACAGTCCCACTTCCAACTCGGAATCTCTAGAGGTTGGACCTTTCCCTGAGGTCTCCTATGCTCAATCTTAACCTTCTGACAAGGCAAACACCTTACTACGAATTCAGCCACTTCATTTTTCATCGTTGGCCACCAATAGATCTTCTTCAGATCCTTATACAGCTTGTCACCTCCCGGGAGAACAAAATATGGTGTATTGTGACCTTCTCTCATCAACTTTTCCTTAAGTTAACTACACTTTTGAGGTACGCACCATCGTCCCTTATACCTCAAACTTCCATCCTCCTGGATCTTAAAATCAATCTCTTTTCCTTGCGAAATATTTTCCTTGATCCGCTCTAACTTAACATCACCAGCCTGGTTCTCCCTGATTTCATCAAATACCGACGACTGGATGGTTAAGGCATTCATCATACCCTCAAGGCATTCTCCACTCACTATTTCTAGATTCAATCGCTGCATGTCCTTACACAGCTCGTTAGCAACTACTAATGCATTCACACCATGCCTTGATTTCCTACTCAAGGCATCTGCAACTACATTTGCTTTTCCCTCATGGTATTGAATATCCAGATCATAGTCCTTGATTAACTCCAACCACCTTCGTTGGCGCATATTTAAGTCTTTCTGTGTGAAAATGTACTTCAAACTCTTATGATCCGTGAATATCCTACATTTCACACCATACAAATAGTGTCTCCATATCTTTAATGCAAACACTACGGTGGCTAACTCTAAATCATGGGTAGGGTAATTGGATTCTTATGGCTTCAGCTGCCTCGACGCATACGCAATTACTTTCCCGTTCTGCATCAAGACACACCCTAAACCATTCTTAGAGGCATCACTATATACATCATAAGTACCTCTCTCATCTGGCAAGGTTAACACTGGCGCAGTTGTCAATCGCGTCTTTAAGGCTTGGAACGCTCCCTCACACTGGTCATTCCATTCAAACTTCGCTTCTTTCTTCATCAAGGTTGTCATTGGTTTGGCGATTCTAGAAAAGTCTTGCACAAAGCGTCTATAATAACCCGCTAAACCAAGAAAAATCCGAATATCGGTTACACTCTTAGGTGTAGGCCACTCACTAACGGCTTTTATCTTTGCAGGATCCACTGCAACTCCTTCCTTGGATACGAAATGTCCTAAGAACGCAACTCTTTCCAGCCAAAATTCACACTTCGAGAATTTGGCATACAACTGGTTGTCTCTCAGGGTACTCAACACTGACCTTAAGTGTTCCGCATGATCCTCCTCGTTCTTAGAGTAGACTAGAATATCATCTATGAAAACCACTACAAACTTGTCCAAGAATGCATGGAATACTCGGTTCATTAAGTCCATAACGATTGCAGGTGCATTGGTTAACCCAAAAGGCATAACTGTGAACTCATAATGACCGTATCTAGTCCTAAATGCAGTATTTGGTATATCGTGCTCCGCGATTCTCAACTGATGATAACCTGACCTCAAGTCAATCTTTGAAAACATTCCCGCTCCTTTTAACTGGTCGAATAGATCATCTATCCTAGGCAAAGGATACTTATTCTTGATTGTGACTTTATTGAGCTCCCTGTAGTCTATACAGAGTCTCATACTAACGTCCTTCTTCTTCACAAACAAGACTGGCGCTCCCCCAAGGCGACGCACTTGGTCTGATATAACCTTTCTCTAGCAATTCCTCCAGTTGACCTTTTAACTCACTCATTTCTGCTGGAGACATCCGATATGGGGCTTTCGAAATAGGTGCAGTTTTACGTGCTAAATCTATGGTAAAATCGATTGGTCGATTGGGCGGCATTCCCGGGATCTCTTCCGGAAACACGTCCAGGAATTCACTCACCACTGCAATATCCCCTGGTTGCTCTTTCATTACATGGTCTAGGTCTCTTACATTTCATAGGAAAACAGGGTTCCCTTTGTGTATTAACTTCACGAGTTCCATTGTCGTGATGATTCCTACACTCCTAGGCTTCTCAAAACGGCGATATGATCCAACCTTTCCTAGACTAGACTTCAAGTGAATCTTCTACTTCTCACAGTCAATCTTAGCTTTGAACATGGCCAACCAGTCCATTCTCAAAATCACATCTAAATCTCCTAACTCAAACTCAATTAGGCTAGACAAGAATATGGTCTTGGCTAAGGTTAACGGTACATCCCTATGGATCTTAGTGCATTTCACAATCTCACCGGTTGGTATCACTATGGGTACTTCGATCTCTTCAGGTTCTTTCAATCCTAACTTCTCTAAGATACCCTTTGATATAAACGAATAAGTCGCACCAGAATGAAATAGTACTTTAACTAAAATGGAGTTAATAGAAAAAGTACCAGCTATGACGTCAAACGAGTTTTCGGCTTCCTACCTAGTGATTACATTCAGATTTCCTTGGGCAACTCCCTTGTTATAGCCACCTCCATTGGCATTTCGGTTCCCATTCTGCTGATAGTTCCCTCCGGGCTTTCCATTACCCTGGCCATTATTGCCATTGTTACCATTCTGGTTACCCCTTTGGTTTTCACCATTGTTCCCTCCATTCCGGTTTTGGTTATTCCGGTTGTTGTTTTGGCGGTTGCCTTGGTTGACTCGGTTGGGTTTCCCATTCTTGGCCCAACACTCAAATTCTCTATGGCCTAGCTTCTCGCAAAACCTACAGACAACTTGGTTTCCATTACAGTCTCGACCTGGGTGATTAGTATGGCAACATCTACACTCATAGACTCTCGTTCCATTCCCTCCAGACTGATTCTTATCTCCATTGTTAGTGTGGAAATTGTTTCTGTTTCCTCCCTGGTTTCCCTTGAACTGGAAATGGTTGTTTCCCTTGTTTTTCTTAAAGTTCCCCTGATTCTGCTGGCCACCACCTTGGTTTTGGTTACCAACATCCTTCATCTTCTCACCAATTCCATTCCTCATTTTCTGCAGGCCATACAAATGGGAAGCTTTTCCATACAAGGTGTCAAGAGATGTAAAGGTCTCTCCAGCAAGCATCAGTTGCAAATCCATAGTCAATCCACTCTCAAATCTTTGGGATATAAGCTCCTTCGATGCCACCACTTCCGGTGCAAATCTAGACAGCTCTATAAACTTAGAATAGTACTCTGTCACAGACATATGATCCGTTTTCAACTCGATGAACTCTTGGGCTTTCTGCTTCTTCAGGTATGGTGGGTAAAACGTGTTCCTTAAGGCTACCTTGAATGATTCCCATCCAAATCCAGGTGTAGCTCTCAGAGAATTCTCACGTCTCTGCCACCATAAATTGGCTTCTCCCCTAAGGTAGTAAACGACACTATTAACCCTAAGGTTCTCTGGGAAATTGACAGCTATGATAAGCTTATCGAACTCCCTTAGCCAGTTCCCAAGCACAGTTGGGTCTATCTCCCCTTGATACAAAGAAGGCTTACTTTGGGCCACCTTCTTAAACATCTCACCAGCTGGATCCACTCCCTGGTTATTCCTATTCTGTGCTAAGTTCTGCACTACTTCAGCTAGTTGCCTAACCACATCGGCAGTTCCTTGGGTAGTCATTTCCCTTCTCCTGAATAAAACAAAAGACTAACTTTAACAACTAAGTTTGGACACTGCCTTACTAAAACATTGTACTAACTAGCCATACAATTAGTACACAAACAAGAAATTTTCGGACCCTAAGCAAGATAGGCGCCTATTATGGGCCGCTTTCTCTCTTAGTCCGCATCACAAAATTCGAGTGGTGCAAATTGAACCACCATGCAAGTACAATCTCATTGAAGAAATACATGATATTCTTTTTGCGATAATCGCTCAAAGATTAACATAAACTTAGAATTAAGGGTAAAAGAAAAGATTCTAAACTTTTATTGCTTCAATGGGGAAATAATACATCCTTTGGGTCGTACTTTATTCGGAAAACCACAAAACTTAACTACTAAAACCATAAATAGTAGTTTACTACTTTATTACTTCTCCAGAATTTAAGCACTGGCTATTTTATCAGAAAAGTCTTTAAAATACTACTCTACTATCCAACCACCTCTACAAACTGGTGAAGAGTGATCATGATCTTCAAAGTCATCAAAGTCTTCCTCTGGATCAGACTCATACTCCATATCCTCATTGTTCTGTTGTAGTACACTGTTCACTTCATCATTGTTAGTCTCTAGCTCAATTTCTGTATCACTGGAGATCTCAATAGTAGGTTCAGGAATGATAGGGTTAGGGTACGTTCTCAATCTCAACAACATCATCATCACTATCCTCATCCATCTGAGTCTCTGTATGATGGTTTAATCCTGTAAGGTTGATGTTCTCTACAGTTTTACCATCATCAAAACATTCCTCCGCAAGCTCTATAATTGTAGTCATAATCTCCAAGTCATACCTCCATCTACCATCTGGAGTACCATACTTGTAGTAATTAGGAATACCATTTTCCATATGCATATCCCGAAATCGGTTCTTAAGCTCTATGTATGGGTTCCTAGCAGGTAAGCAATGAATAAGCATCTCTGCCATAACATCTTTCTTCCTTAGTTCAGGTAGGCTCTTCACTGTAGCAAAGTAATTGCAAGCCAACACGATCTTCTTCACATAAATGTATGGGGTTTCACAATCTAGCTTCTCTAGGTTTCCTAGATTTGCGTACTTTGAAATCAACATCTTAAATCCTGAAAGTTAACACTACAAAGTCTTAATAAAGTGTTCCAAAAACAAAGTAAGTCCGTTGAGCCATACAATTTCAATGCACAAGTACATGCTTAATCATGAATCGTGATGCAATTAATCACATAAAGCAAAACAAGGCATGATCAAACTTGAATTAAAATATCACAAAATCAAGGCATAATCACATAAACACTTGATTAGCAATGCATACTTAACTTAAACACATACTTAGTCTAATTATACCCTTGTTAATCTACCCTTTCCTCACTTAGAGTAAATAAAAATTTTCGAAATTAATTTAAATAAATAACTTCAAATAATCACGAAATTATTAAAATTTAAAATCGAAAATTTTAAATTAATTAATCGAATAATTTCATTAATTAATTCGATTATTTTCGAAAAAAATTAAAATAAAATAATAATTCATTATTCCGAATTTTTTTTTTTTGAAATTCGGAAAAATCCGAAAATAAATAATAATTTTTTTTTTTTTAAAATCCGAAATTATTTCGGAAAAAAAAAATTCGAAATAAAAACCGAATAATTAAAACGATTTCCAAATTCTTGAAATAATTGGTATTTGGCTTTTCAAAATTTTGAGTACTCAAAAACAACATTTTAACTTTAGGAAAATAATTTTCGAAAATCCTAAAGTTCCGCAATCGTAGTTTAAGGATTTACCACTTTGCACTATTAATTAATGCAAAGCAGCTCTCAAACTAGAGCTCTGCAAATACCACTTTGTAGTATTACTTACTACAAAGAAGGACTGAAACTAAGCTCCAGTATACCACTTTGCGTGATAACCTAAAGCGTCTGATAACCACTTTGTAACACCCTAATAATTCCTTGCTTTTTATAAAACATTTTCCAACTTAAAACACAGGAATTACCAAGATATTACCGCCACCATGATAACGGCTAAGGCTATTTACCAGAATTACGCAGCGGAATTAACTAACTTTCAAAACATAATAAATAAATAGTTAATGATCATTAAAACAAGTTGGAACCGTTGAGGCCCAAATCCAAAGTATTAAACCATTTGAAATCCATTAACTGAAAACAGTAGTCATGACTTTAAATAAAAATAGAGTTTATAAATTACGGAAGAATAAAACTCTCAACTCGAATCCCATGATAACTTCTCCCGCAAGTTATCTCTACAAACCTGCTTTATTGAAAATCTACTCCCCAACAACGCAAATGCAATTGATGGATCATCATAAGGTCATTAAGGCAAAGGCCATGACCAGAAGACATGAAGCACGAAGTCAGCAAAAGCTGAGTACGAACAAGCTAGAATAACATTCTATCTTAACATGCTTCACTCGACAAATTTATTAATCCACATGCAAAAGCCATATAATAAACAAACAAACATGGAGACAAGACTCGACACTTGACACGACTCTTGACTCACAGTTTAACAAAAAGATAGCTTCGAACGGGTAAAGTAAAGTATCCTCAAAAGGAAAGAAGGGGTGATGGGAGCCAACCATACACCAAAAATAAGTCGGGCTACTACCGACAGTCGGGCCATACCGACAGGAATTCCAATGCACAACGGCATAAAAGAGAATGAAAAAACGTCTTGTATCATTCTAGGAGTACAAGTTTTCCGGCAAGACTCCCCCCATTGTTCATACTCAAGGTATATACGTTCCAAAAGTTTTGAAGCTCTTTTGGGTTACACTTTACGTTAATTAATATATTATGTTCAAGGCGACTCAAGACACAACAAATAAACAAATAAACAATTAAACAATGACACTTCATTATTTTACTTCTTTAGGACGTGTGATCAAACATAGACACAAGTGAAATTACTCCCATTGTTCCTTCTCAAAACACTGTTTGAGATAACCCGACATTGCCTATTAACAAGCGGGGTGTACCCTTAGCACGAAGTGTCCTTAATTCAATTCACATAGACTCTCTAACATATTCTACCCCTTTGGCAAAATATATATTGTTCACTGGCAATATTCGACTTGGCTCAATAATTATGCTAGACATCCTGTACTATAGCATACTAATAATAACAACTTGCATGCGCACTACTCATACATGCAAACCAACTTGAACAACATGCTTGACATAATTCAACGATCATAAAAGTCCATAACATGAGAGTTCAATATAATCTACAAAGCATAATTCCATTCATAACATGCTCGTTCACATAGATTCAATAATAATAATAAGATGCTCGTTCTCAATATCAAACATGAATTCATAACAACATATTCATTCCCAATCATCAAACATGAATTCACAACAACATATAAGTTCACATGATTCACATTCAATTCACTTCACAAAGTCCTCAAGGGATGGGTGGTTACCCTAGTCTTGTACGTACCTGGAATACCTAAGTACGGGGGCCACTGTGTGAATCACTAGAAATCAACTCCTATAAACAAAATAAGAGAACTAAATTATTATCCATGTTTACTAAATTTCCAGCAACTATTTAAGATTCTAAAACTCTTAGTTTAATTAGAAATCAATCATTAATCATTGATTTAATAGTCTCAAATAGTCAACTCAAGTCCTAACATAAAAACATTGACTTTTTAGCTTTAAAACCCTTAAAAATAGACTTTTTAAAGCTTATAAACAATCTGAAAATTTAATTTGATTCCCATAACTTAAATTTTCATTAAATTATGTGAATCAATTGCTTAATTAATTTGAAATCAAAACCCTAACAATAGTTTATTCCAAAACATGTTTTGACTCCAAAAATCAACATTTTATAACCTTATAAAATCTGAAAATTATAAACTCAATCATCAAAACCAATCTCTTTAATTAAAACATAATACTAACCCAATACGGTGTTCATAACCGTTTTAATTAATTTAAACAACCCAAAAATTTAAACTAATTACAATAATTAAATCAATTTAAAACTGAAATTTAATATTTTTAAAACAAAAACTTGATTTAAACAATTGATCAACACACACACACACAACGATAATTGATCGTGTGTGTGTGCCGACCAACATAACACAACAACACACGCAGCATCGCAACGCACCACAGCAGGGCGCGCGCACGCAAGAGACAGGCGACGAGGGCGCTAGCTCGGGCGAGAAACATACACGCGACACAACGTGCGCACAAAGGGACATGCGACGAGGGACAGGGGCGCTGGGCGCGCGACACAGCAACGAGCGGCACGAGGCTGCTGGGCGGGACGCGACACACACGACACAGCAGCAGCGATGGGGCTGCGCTGCGGGCGAGGCACGAAGAGATAGAGGGGCAGCGAGGGGCGCAAGCAAGGCTGGGCACGAGTGCCTTGGGCTGCAAGCAAGGGCGCACGAAGAAGAGAGGGGCGTGGGTGGAGTGTGCCGCAAGGAGAGAAAAAGAGGAGAGAGAGAGATTTCTGAATTTTTGATTTTGGGGGTTTGATAAGAGGTCTATTTATAGGTTTTCTCTCCCATGTGGGCTAGGTTAGGGTAACTTTGAGTTGGGCTCATTACCGGGCTCATTTAAGTTTACTCCTTGCTGGCTTTGTTGGGTTTGATTAAGACAAAACGACCGGGCTTTAAGTTTATTAAGTTCGTTTTCGAAATACGACCCAATAAAATTCGGTTTTAATTAAAAATAAAAGCGCATTTAATTTTCATTAAATGAAATTAACTTGTAAAAATACTTTATAAATACGACGAAATGCTTTATAAATATAATAAAATATATTTATAATTATAGAAAAATACGAGGTATTACAGGCTAAGTTATCTACCCCTTTCTTTGTCTTTTTCTTTCATCTCATTACCATCACTTACTTAGGCATCAGAGGGTCGATCCTCGAACCCAAACACAAAATCGATATCCCAGAACTTGGAACAACTCCAAGACATATATGAATATACATAGACGACACGATGTTGAAAATACATCTTTACTTTGTCAAGTACTCTCTAACCTTTTTTCTTTGTTTCTTTTTGTCAAAATTCTATATTATCTCAAGTAACCTCGTACTGACTTAAGCATCAGAGGGCCGTTGGCTAAACCAATGGACAATCTTCACACTCTGTTTTGTTGGCAGTATGATGTTTACTTGGCGCATAAAGGAGTTGACAACAAGGATACGAAGGGGAATATAATACATAAGAGTGATATTCAATGGCGACAAACACACAAATGAAATATGCAAGAAAGAACAAAGACAACTTTGGGAAATTCTTTATTGATTCAGAAACGTCTCCAACATGAACACTATAGTTACAATTTACATTAAAAATTACAATTACAATCCTGAATTTACATCTTAAAATTTACATCTTACAATTTACATCTTACAATTTACATATTTACATCTTACATTTTACAGATTACAGATTACATCTTATAGTTACATCATTTTTGACATTACATTCTTGTACATTTCCACACAAACACAGTGTCATATCTGTCGAGCTGGAAGTCGTCACAATAGCAGGGTCAAGTGTCAAGCAAACCTGCAAACACAAACAAACATACAACACAAAAAAGCAAACCAGAAAAAACCAAGCATGCCACACGCACATTATAAAGCCAACACACTATTTAAAATGGCCCACTTCCACTTCCTAAAGAAAGACCATCACAAAAGACTGTCTCCTTCAAGGAGAAACACAACCAAATCATCTTGTTGACCCCCTTAGGCCAACCAAAAACAAGTACCATCCAAGAACCTACAAATATGTAAAAGAGTTTTTAAAATTAGGGAGAGAGGACTACTCAAGTTGCGCTTCAAGGCCTGCATTCTCCGCTTGTTCACCATCACCTGGTGCCTCACCAACATCGGCATTGAGGCTGGTTGCTGTTGCACCCACCTCAACGTCGTCCTCGTCACTTTCGACACTAGGGGGACATATCCATCGGGGAATGCAGTGTTGAAGTTTTCGATATCATCTTGGGGAGTCAAACTTGCGTGCTTGCCCTCCAAAAAATCCCCGATTAGCTCAGCCCTGCTCTTCCAGGTGTAGTAGTCAGGGCACTCATAAATTCTAACCTTGACCTTGCCCATCGACGTCTTCAGCTTGACGACCTCGGCTGACAAAGATTCTTTGTCGTCGATCAATGATGCAACATCTGCTGACAACTTCACCTTGTCCGCCTCCAGCGCGGTAACCTTGGCCTTCGCCCCAGTGGCGACACCATCTAGACGCCCTTTCTCTTTCTTTGCCGACTTCAAGTCGACTTTCATTTTGACTAACTTGTCTTCTAAGGACACTATATGGTGGCGAGTAGCCAAGGAGGATTGAAGAGTCTAACAAAGACACAAAATTATAAGACAATACATGCCAAGATAAGGCACAACATAAGGAAAGTTAATAAAATTACCTTCCAGGCATCAGGGACGTTCTCGACAATAGCAACAACTGGGGGCAAGGCCTCATGGCGCTCACGGCTCGCCGACACCCACAGGCATTCCACCTCTGGCCATAACTTGTAAGACGGAGTGTCATCCGACCCATAGTCGTCAGGAAATTCCACTGTCAGTTTTCTCTTCCGAGACGAAGGAGGGACCTTGAATTTAGCCACCTGTAACGACTCAGTCTCGTCAGTCACAGTCGTGTCAGGAAGTGTCTTGGGCAAGCTCTTTGGGGATTTAGCAGCAACAAGAGTAGGACGGGAAGTACCCCCCCATTGACTCAAGCCTCTTCTTAAGTAGTGCGTCAGCAGTTAGGGCCCTCCCTGTAGGGGAATTCAGTTGAATATATTAACATGTGCGGAACAATCCCCAAAGCCATGAAGCATGTATAAAGTACAGATTAAGCAAACTTACATTTGAAGCGTGTTTTCCCTAGTTCAATGATTCACGAACACGAACAAAGAACTCCAATTTTCGTTCCTCTATTTGGTTCACCGACACGTTCAGATCCGTCTTGAGATTCGTAGCTTAGACGTCACTCAAGATTTTTTAGCTTTTTAGGAAGAACACATCCATGGAGGCAAAGAGAGAATTGGGGTTTCTCTTTCCTCCTTAGGGTTTGATGTATACTGAATTGTGTATGGAAAAACATGTATTTGGGTTATTAGAATAACCTAAACATTTAAGCTAGCTAACCGACCAAGGCCTAAGGCCATTGGCTGGCCAGCAAGCCACGAGGGGCATAATGCGCGCACAGGAACATGGGCCGTGGGTCGTGAGTTGTTGCTTGCCTTGTGCCTTGTCCGCGGGGGCCACACAGCAACGAGGTCTATGGGCCAGCGCTGCATTGCCATGCACGCTGCGCCCATGGGCCTTGCACTTGTGCGCTCCGGCTCATGGGTTTCTTTCGTATTGCGATTAAATTATCCTTCGATAATTTGTTCATTGTTTCGTACATGACGATCCAATGTCGTACGATACGATTATTCGTCTCTCCTAGCTTACAAATATACGCAATACGATATACGATTTCACAACCAATGTTTAATCGTATAACTATGTTTTCCGAACTAATTTCCCGAAAAGCTATTAAATGAATTTCCGATTCATTTAATCCAGTGATCTGTTACATGCCAATGGTGTGACCTTATATGTTCAATCAAGAGTAAATTGTGAGACTAATATAGATTAGAATTCACTGATCGGAAGCATTGCTCCAGCTAGCTATTCCGATCACTTGATCTCACTGAATTAATTGTTAGTAATTAATCTGAACCTTGGTATTGGACTAATGCGCCTTGGGTGAAGGACATATTTCTTTTAGTCTCCCACTTGTCATTCAGACAAGTTACTTACTGAACATAAGGTAAGATCCAAGCCATCCTTATTAGGTCCAGAAGTGTTTCTTGTATTACTGAGTTCAACTGTTAAACTTTTACATATGCCTTAACCATTATGAGCACAGCCATTGCATTTTCACAATATCTAACTCTTCGAGAGACCTTGTAAAAAAAAAACACCATATCCTATCAAAGATAGGAGGAAAATCCCTTCTTGTAACTTATGAACAACTTACGTTGATTCATAGTACGCCTAATAACTGCTTTTATAGTCTCCTTTTACGGTGCGACGTTTAGCGAGCATCAAAGCGAACTAATTCTCAAACAAGTAGCCATACCTACTCAGGTTCTGAGGAACAGGTTCCAATCACCATTAATGAGAACTAATTATGACATGACTTTAATATCTTAAAGTGTTCTCATGGTCAATCCGATACAAGATCCAATAAGTATCTATGCAAATGATTTCTGACATCCGGTCCATCTAGTTTAAGAAAATGAACTATAAATCAACTTGCAATCTAATCTTCAGTAGCCACTTATGGGTGACTTCTGAAGGAAATAATGCCCTTGGTCGAAGTATGCATTCTATGTTAAGTCTAATAAGTGCGGTTCAGTATTAATTAACAAGTTAATAATTCAGTGAGATCAAGTGAGCTGAATGCCTAGCTAGAGGCCGCTTCAGTTCAAGTGGAATTAATGATATTAATCCACAGCTTACTCTTGACTGAACCCGTAGGGTCACACAAATAGTACGTAAACGGATCAAGTATTTAATGGCATTAAATACTCCATCTATGGATATTCGGAATCGACGGATCTTGGTTTCAGTGGGAGCTAAGATCGTCACAGGCAAGAAATGAATACTCCGGAAACGATGATATTGCCGGAAACGGAAATATGGATCGTATCGGAAATATAAATATTATCCAAGTCGTAGATGTTGCCGGAAACGGAAACATGGTACGTATCGGAAAATATTATCGGAAATGGAAATATTGCCGGAATCGGAAATATTGCCGGAAACGGAAATATTGTCAGAATCGGAAATATTATCGGAATCGGAAAATAATTCCGGAAACGGAAATATTAAATATTTGTTCGAAACGGAAATTAATTCCGGAATCGGAAATATTAAATATTGTTCGTATCGGAAATGAATTCCGGAATCGGGAAATTAATCGGAAGCGTATCGTACGAATAAACATCGGACGAGATTGCTAGACGCAAGGCCTAGCACGAAGCTAGGCCCAACGCGCGACCAAAGCAAGCAAAGCCCAAACGCGAGAGCAAGGCCAGCAGGCGCGCGCCCCTCGTGGGCTGCGAGCACTTGCTGGGCCTGGGCTCAGCGCGCGCGCGCGCACGGAGCCCCTCGTGGGCTGCTGCGCCTGCGTGAGTGTTTGTGCTTGCGTACGAAACCTTGATCGGTTAGGATTCGTATAAGATTAATTCCCTAAATCTACTAGATAAATTAAGTGATTGAATTTTAGATTAATTCAGATTCACTAAATTGTTTCCTAGTAGGATTCTAATATCCGATACCCATGCCCTATAAATAGGTGATCAATGCTCACAATTTATATCGAGTATTCAAGTATTCAAAGTGATTTTGAGAGAAAAATTCAGTCATACAATTGCCTATAAAGTGCCGAAAATTCTAAGTACCTTAAGGGCGATCCTAGTTGGTCAAGCTTAAGGCGGATCCGGACGTGCTGTGGACTATCTACGGAGGGGCGACACTTGGAGTCCTAAAGACTTGTTCTTGTTCGGTTCGGGCGCAGCTAGGGAAGGCACGCAACAAAGAGTATGCATCTAAACTATGCTAAATGATTATGTGTAAATAATATGCTTTCCTGGCTTTATGGTTTTTCCGCATGATTTATGAATTGTCATATGTATCATAACCTAACAGTGGTATCAGAAGCCTCTTATTATTTTCATAATCTAAATTGCATTAACATGGTTAAATATTACAAATTTGCAAGAAATAAAAGGGGTGATTAATTTTCGTAATTGTTAATTAATTGCAAATTGCGTTTATTTAATTATACGTACGCAGTTTTTCGGCAGTTTCTTCGTTACTCATCCAAATCGAGTGATTTATGTGTCAATTCCGCATGTAAAAGGCATTCTAAAATTTTGACAAAAAAAAGTACTTTTCGGCCGAACCCAGAATTCTCAAATTCGAAGCCTAACTATGACTTTTCGGAGGTTTTAGTTTTTCGAATGCAAAATTTCGTAAATTTAAGATGTTAAATTAAATATTTGCGATTCTTGTTGATAAATCCTGAATTTTTGATTGACCTACTGTATATGTTTAACAAGTTTGAATGCCTAGCCTTGTTAATTATACAATCTAATTTGTAATTATGATTAATTTGTTGAAAATTGGAATAATTTAGAATTAATTTGATTTTCATAATTAGTCATAATTTAATTAGACACCTATGATTAAAAACCACCATAAAAATTGTAAATTTATGTTAAATTTTAAATTTTTATGCGATTCGCTCATATGACTTGCACGCACAAAGCAATGGACGCTACGTGTTACCCTTAAGGGGTGTTGTATAGTGCGGGCATATGACGACGAGCAAGGGAGCTCGTCGCCCATGCGGTACGAATGCAATGAGCAAGGCAATGGTGCACGAGCAGAAGGCAGCAGCCCTGCCTTGTGTCGTGGGCTGTGTGCAATGGGCGAATGGGCGAGGGCGAGAGCAAGGCACGAGCATTCGCGTGTGGGCAGCAAGCGAGCTGCGCCACAACGCGCACTGCCTCGCGCAAGCGTGCGGAGCCTCGCGCGCAGCGAGCGTAAGCTCGCGTGCCACGAGTGCTGCGCCAAGCATCGATCGCTCGCGCGCAGCGAGCACTATTGTGCGTGCGACGAGCGCTGCACCCAGCGATGGCGTGCGAGTGCTTGTTGTGCGTGCGACGAGCGCTGCACCCAGCGATGGCGTGCGAGTGCTTGTTGTGCGTGCGACGAGCGCTGCGCCCAGCGATGGCGTGCGAGTGCTTGTTTCGCGTGCAACGAGCGCTGCGCCCAGCGATGGCGTGCGAGTGCTTGTTGTGCGTGCGACGAGCGCTGCGCCCAGCGATGGCGTGCGAGTTCTTGTTGCGACGTGCGACGAGCGCTGCGCCCAGCGATTGGCTGCGGCAGCATGCTCGTGCGTCGAGCACTGGCGCGCGCAGCGAGCACCAGCTCGCGTGATGCCTTGCGATGGTGAGCAGCAGCAATGCGAGGCAGCGCATGGGCTGCGCGCACATGGCCAGCGATGGCTGTGTGCGTGTGGCCCATGGGCGTGCATTGCGTGGGATTGTTGCGTTGCGATTAGATCGTTTTGAAATTTTAATTTGAAATTTTCAGTTTACGTAATTTTAATTAATTTTAAAATTGATAATTTAAATTATTTTCTTGGATTTTAATTTTGAATATTGTAATTATAATAAATTTTATTTATTCTAATTATTTTACTAAAATTAAAATCATGAATTAATTTAAATACGACTGAAATTAAATTAAACTTTTTGGATTCAATTATAAATTTATATGAGCTTTAAATTTTAATTTGTATGTTTCCGGTTAGACTAGAAATACATTTTTATGTTTAAAATTAGTAAAGCGTATGAACTTATTGGTTTAAGTGGGAGCCCTTTTTAGTCATAAACTCTTGATTAGGTCTACAAATCCTTAAGGTTAAAACAACTTGATTAGAATTAATAAGGACTGAATAATTTGTAGATTATTGGTGCCCTTGATTAATTGCTGCAAATGTTTATGTGATGCATAATGTGTTTTACTAACCAGCTATGTGGGCCATTCATGATAATGAATGGGTGAATGGTATATATTGTATATGTACTGTTTTGCAGGTTATGAAGTAATTGGTCTGCGTACCATTAATTTGAATGTAATTGGTCTAAAGTACCAAAGTTGTTTTTCAATTCAAATATGGTCAGCGTACCATCAAATAGTTGTAATTAGTTTTAATTATAGCTTATTCTATTTGAAGAAAATGGTGCCTCCCACGGAGATTTTCAAGACGGACTTTGAAGTTAAAGCTTCAAGATGAAGTCGGGCCATACTAGATCACATTTATCTTATGCATGTTTTAAGTTATTTATAGCTTTTAAATATGTCTTAAAATGCATGAGATCAAAAGCTTGATTATGTTGCATGATTAAGGATTTTAGTTCACTTAAAATCTAACCCACATAGTAAGAGCCTTAAGTTCCAAACTTAAAAATTGAGTTAAAAGGTGCCATGCCAAAATATACACTTGCTTGGATATTCTTTACATCAATCTAGTAATAGTTTTCGCTCAGCGAGGTGTTACTTATTGGTCCTAAAGGGGCAAGGTACACAAATAATTGTGAGTACATGTTAGTTTTGGTGAAACTCAACGATATAAGTAAGGAGTCCTTTTATGTCGTGGCAAAATCGATAGGTTTACCTATTAAGTTCTTAGACGTACCTATCAACCAAGAATAGTTTCTAGACTATTAGCAAAAGGCTTTTGCTTACCTAAGATGTTTTAGGATTAAGTCGACAAACTGTGCTTAGTTCTTCAATGATTTTAGGATCTTGGAATCATTTTATTCACACCTGCCGGAACACATAACTTGAATAAAATGCTTAATGAACATTGAATTATGCATGTATGCTAGAATTTAAGTTTATTAAGAGAAACTGTGAATGGTTATTTATTTGTTTATTCTTTTCAATTGTAGTTTTAAATATGGCAAACAACAATTCATTCAACATTCGATCAATTCTCGAAAAGGAGAAGTTGAACGGGAAAAACTTCCTTGACTGGCAAAGGAACTTGCAAATAGTTCTTATGCAGGAAGAAAAGGAGTATGTCCTAGAAGAGGCGATGCCCGAAGCCGCAGGCGACGGGGTCACTCAGGCAGCCCTCAATCGTTGGATTGATGCCAACAAGGATGTGAAATGTCTAATGCTCGCCACCATGAGTGCAGATCTGCAGAAAACGTTCATCAACTCAGATGCTTTCACAATCATCAGTGAGTTGAAGAACATGTTCCAAGATCTGGCTCGAGTCGAAAGATTCGAGACTCATAGGCAAATTCTTGAGACCAAGCTTAAGAAAGGCGAGCCCGTAAGTCCACATGTTCTCAAAATGATTGGACTCATTGAGAATATGAGTCGGCTGGATCAGCAATTTTCTCAGGAAATGGCTATAGACACCATCCTCCATTCTCTTCATAGCGGGTATGATCAGTTCAAACTGAACTACAGTATGAATAGTCTGGACAAAACGCTCACTGAGCTTCACGGTATGCTGAAGACCGCTGAAAGACGCTCAAAAGTGATAAGCAGGATGTGCTTATGGTGCGTGGGGGCAAGTTCAAGAAATCTGGAAAGAAGAGGAATGCTAAGAAAGGTGGCAACAAGGCCAGCCCAACTAAGCAAACTGGCGCCAAATCTGTAAAGAGGAAGGTCAGTCAACCCATTTCTGAATCCGAATGCTTCTACTGCAAGAAGAAGGGGCATTGGAAGAGAGATTGCTTGAAGCTAAAGGAAGATCAGAAGAACGGAACAGTCGTTCCATCTTCAGGTATTTTCGTTATAGACTGTATACTTGCTAATTCAACTTCTTGGGTATTAGATACAGGTTGTGGCTCACACTTATGTTCCAATCCACAGGGACTAAGAAGAAGTAGAAAGTTAAGCAAGGGAGAAGTCGACCTACGAGTGGGAAATGGAGCACGGATTGCTGCATTAGCTGTAGGAACTTATTATTTGTCGTTGCCCTCCGGGCTAGTTTTGGAACTGGAAGAATGTTTCCATGTTCCAAGTCTTACTAAAAACATCATTTCAGTTTCTTGCTTAGATGGTAAGGGATTTTCCTTTTTAATAAAAGACAATAGTTGTTCGTTTTATTTTAAAGAGATGTTTTATGGATCTGCTAAATTAGTCAATGGACTTTATTTATTAGATCACGACAAACAAGTATATAACATAAATACCAAAAAGGCCAAAAAGGATGATTCAGATCTCACCTATCTGTGGCATTGTCGATTAGGCCATATAAACTTGAAACGCTTAGAAAGACTTCAAAAGGAAGGAATTCTAGAACCATTTGACTTAGAGGATTATGGTAAATGCGAATCATGTTTACTTGGCAAAATGACAAAGCAACCTTTCTCTAAATTTGGAGAAAGAGCAAATGAACTATTGGGTTTAATCCATACAGATGTATGTGGACCAATGAGTACAAATGCTAGAGGTGGTTTCAGCTACTTTATCACTTTCACTGATGACTTCAGTAGATATGGTTATGTCTAACTAATGAAGCATAAGTCTGAATCCTTTGACAAATTCAAGGAATTTCAGAGTGAAGTAGAGAATCAATTAGGCAAGAAGATTAAAACACTGCGGTCTGATAGAGGCGGTGAATATCTGAGCTATGAATTTGATGACCATCTGAAAGAATGTGGAATTCTATCAGAATTGACTCCTCCTGGAACACCACAATGGAACGGTGTGTCGGAACGGAGGAACAGGACCTTGCTAGACATGGTCAGGTCAATGATGGGTCAGGCCAAACTTCCATTAGAATTTTGGGGACATGCACTAAATACAGCTGCACTCACTATAAATAGAGCTCCGTCTAAAGCTGTCGAAAAGACTCCATATGAGTTATGGTTTGGAAAGCCTCCAAATGTGTATTTTCTTAAGATTAATTTCAGACAAACTTCATCCAAAATCTGACAAATGTATCCTTGTGGGCTATCCAAAGGAAACAAAGGGGTATTACTTCTACAATACATCTGAGAACAAGGTGTTTGTTGCTCGAGATGGTGTCTTTTTGGAGAAAGATCACATTTCCAAAATGACAAGTGGGAGAAAAGTAGACCTCGAAGAAATTCGAGTCGAACAACAAACTCTAGAGAATGCTCAAGATGACATTCAGGATGAAACTCAGAGATCTTTAGAAGAATCTGGTGAGAATCATGGTCAATCTAGAAATGTTACCCCGCGTAGATCGCAAAGATATAGATCTCAACCGGAAAGATACTTAGGTATTTTGACGAACGAGAGCTATGACGTTCTATTACTTGAAAGTGATGAACCTGCGACTTACAAACAAGCTATGACGAGCCCTAGCTCCAAGCAATGGCAAGAAGCCATGCAATCTGAATTAGACTCCATGTCTGAAAACCAAGTATGGGATTTGGTCGATTTGCCAGATGGCTACCAAGCCATTGGAAGCAAATGGGTTTTCAAACTGAAAAAGGACAAGGATGGGAAACTTGAAGTTTTCAAAGCTAGATTGGTTGCAAAAGGTTACAGGCAAGTCCACGGTGTGGATTACGATGAAACCTTTTCACCTGTTGCAATGCTAAAGTCTATTCGGATAATGTTAGCAATCGCTGCATATTACGATTACGAAATATGGCAGATGGATGTCAAAACTGCTTTCTTAAACGGCGTTTTAACAGAAACTGTGTTTATGACACAGCCTGAAGGTTTTGAGGATCCAAAGAATGCTAAAAAGGTATGCAAGCTAAAGAAGTCAATCTACGGATTGAAGCAGGCATCCAGGAGCTGGAATATACGTTTTGATGAAGCAGTCAGTGACTTTGGTTTCATCAAGAACGCAGACGAATCTTGTGTATACAAGAAGGTCAGTGGGAGCAAAATTGCTTTCCTAGTATTATATGTCGACGACATATTACTTATCGGAAATGACATTCCTATGTTGAACTCTGTCAAGATTTGGCTTGGGAAATGTTTTTCGATGAAAGATCTAGGAGAAGCACAGTACATATTGGGCATCAAGATTTACAGAGATAGATCTAAAAAGATGATTGGACTTAGTCAAAGCACTTATATCAATAAGGTGCTTGATAGGTTCAAGATGGCGGACTCCAAGCGAGGCTACCTACCCATGTCTCATGGAATAACTCTAAGAAAGACTCAGTGCCCAAAAACACTTGATGAGCGTAGACGAATGAATGGGATTCCATATGCATCATTGATTGGTTCAATAATGTATGCTATGATATGTACACGCCCGGATGTTGCGTACGCACTCAGTGCTACGAGCAGATACCAGTCAGACCCAGGAGAGGCGCATTGGACTGCTGCCAAGAATATTCTGAAGTACCTGAAAAGGCACAAAGATGACTTCCTGGTCTATGGTGGAGATGATGAATTAATTGTTAAAGGCTATACGGACGCAAGTTTCCAAACCGACAAAGATGATTTCAGATCACAGTCTGGGTTTGTCTTCTGCCTCAACGGAGGTGCAGTAAGCTAGAAAAGTGCTAAGCAAAGCACCATTGCGGATTCTACAACTGAAGCGGAGTACATTGCTGCACATGAAGCAGCAAAGGAAGCTATATGGCTAAGGAAGTTCATAGGTGAACTTGGTGTAGTCCCCTCCATTAAAGGACCAATAGCCCTGTATTGTGATAATAACGGAGCTATTGCACAGGCAAAGGAGCCTAGACACCACCAGAGAGTCAAGCATGTACTTCGTAGATTTCACCTTCTACGAGGGTTCGTTGAAAGAAAAGAAGTCGAGATAAACAAGATTGGAACTATGACAACATATAAGATCCATTGACTAAACCTCTGCCGCAGGCGAAGCACAACTCGCACACTGCAGCTATGGGAATCAAGCATATTGGAGAATGGCTTTGATTTCCCTGTTTAATGTTTTAAAGTTTTAGAGTTTAAATCTTTGTAAAACATTATTGGTTAATCATTCACAATAAATGAAAGAATTCATTTTTCCATTTAATTTGTGGTTTATTAAACGGATATTTCATGAAATACCCCCGAGTTTTAGCATAATTCACCAAACGCCCATCAAGTTTCAGAAATACATAAAATACCCCTCACAAATGACTTCATACCCCCAAATACCCTTAATGACGTCATCAACCCCATAATCAACCTATTAACGTCTAATTAACCCACTAATCGCTAATTAAGCCCATAATTAACCCACCTACTAACCCACCCATTTCTTTTTCTTTTTTCTCTCCCCCTTCTTTCTTCCATTAACCCACCTCAACTGGCAACCATGAGCCACCGGAATCTCTCCTCCTCCATTGTCTTCTCATTGCCGTAATCCCCGCTGAACCAGATCCCCGTCGTCGTCGTTGAGCCAACCTACCGCAGCACCACCAATAGTGGAGGAACAACGTTGACTTGCTTTACGAGAACACCCATCGCAGTTCAACAATGGAGGCAAAGCAACCTCCACCACGACACCACCATTAAAGCTAGATTTCTCACTCCTCCATCTTTTTAATTTTGACTGCAAGTGGTGTTCTCAGCGCTTTCTCGGAGAGTGGTGTTCTCGGCGGGGGTAAGTCTTGGCGAGCGCCGGCGGTTGAGCGTGGTCGGATTATCAAATTGATTTCAGATTGAAAAATCAGGAATGCTTGAATTGATGTTATTTCTTCAATTCAAGCATTCCTGATTTTTACTTCAAAAAATCAAGCATTCCTGAGTTTTATTCAAGCATCGATTCAAACAGAAATTCGAAGAAGCGGCATCAAAGAATGCTCCAACACCCAACGATTTGCTTCGAAAAATCAGAGGCAAATTCGATTTTTACTCAGCCCCTTGCTTTCCATTTTCCCTAAATTGATGAACTAGCAATTCAATTCAATTTAATATGTAATTGGTAATTAATTAAAATTTCAATTTGGGGGTTTTCTGTAGGTGGCTGTGGCGGTGTGTGGGGTGGTGAGGAAGAGAAGGGGTGTGGCGGTGGCGGTGGCGGTGTGTGGTGGTGGTGAGGAAGAGAATGGGTGAGGAGGAAAGGAAGAGAGAAGAAGAGGAAGGAAAAATGGATGGATTAATGGGTGGGTTGATTAGGGGTTAATGGGTGGGTCGATTAGGGGGTTAATTAGGGGTTAGTCGGTTCATTAGGTGTTAATTGGATTAATTAAGGTTGATGACGTCATTAAGGGATATTTGGGGTATTAAGTCATTTGTGAGGGGTATTTTATGTATTTCGGAAACTTGATGGGCGTTTGGTGAATTACGCTAAAACTCGGGGGTATTTCATGAAATATCCGTTTATTAAATGATGAGTCCCTTCAATTTGACGATATATTCAAGATAGACTGTCAGGACCAGTCCTGTGACTAAGAAATGTCTATCAAGTGAACTTGAATGTCAAAGGTTGAAAATGGTCCCTAGTCGGAGTTTTCTATAAAATTGGACGCATAGAAAACGTTAGACTATTAGAATGCAAGATGACTAGTAGTTCTGTTTCTTGAACTATGTGGACATGGCAATGTCATAATCATTTGCATAGATACTTACTTTGGGAAGACTAGTATCGGACAAGACCTATGAAACTTTACTGTAAGAGATGAAAATCTGTCATAAGTAAATTTCATTAAAATTATTAGACACTAAATCCTCAATACCTGAGTGATTTGAGATTACTTGTTTGAGAACTGGTTGCTTTGACGTTGACCAACCGTCGCACCGTAAAAGGAGGCTATAAAGGCAACGCTCAGGTAATCACCTATCAAACGAAGTCAAATCTCAAGATCGCAAGATTGGGATTGTCCTCCCATAAATCAGGATGAGATGCTTAAAAGTTGTACAAGGCCACTCGGAGAGCTAGAAACTGTGAAATGCATGGCCGTGCTGGGATGAATCATAGGCTATGATTATCTGTTTATTTGATCAGTTGAACTCTGAAACTGAGGAACACCTCTGGACATAATAAGGATGACAACTCTTACCTTATGTTCAAGAGCAAGCATCGAGCGACAAAGGAATTAGGAAATGCACACTTGTCCCTAAGGACAAGTGGGAGACTGAAGGAAATAATGCCCTTGGTCCAAGTATGCATTCTATGTTAAGTCTAATAAGTGCGGTTCAGTATTAATTAACAATTTAATAATTCAGTGAGATCAAGTGAGCTGAATGCCTAGCTAGAGGCCGCTTCAGTTCAAGTGGAATTAATGATATTAATCCACAGCTTACTCTTGACTGAACCCGTAGGGTCACACAAATATACGTAAACGGATCAAGTATTTAATGGCATTAAATACTCCATCTATGGATATTCGGAATCGACGGATCTTGGTTTCAGTGGGAGCTAAGATCGTCACAGGCAAGAAATGAATACTCCGGAAACGATGATATTGCCGGAAACGGAAATATGGATCGTATCGGAAATATAAATATTATCCAAGTCGTAGATGTTGCCGGAAACGGAAATATGGTACGTATCGGAAAATATTATTGGAAATGGAAATATTGCCGGAATCGGAAATATTGCCGGAAACGGAAATATTGTCAGAATCGGAAATATTATCGGAATCGGAAAATAATTCCGGAAACGGAAATATTAAATATTTGTTCGAAACGGAAATTAATTCCGGAATCGGAAATATTAAATATTGTTCGTATCGGAAATGAATTCCGGAATCGGGAAATTAACCGGAAGCGTATCGTACGAATAAACATCGGACGAGTTTGCTAGACGCAAGGCCTAGCACGAAGCTAGGCCCAACGCCTAGCAAAGCCCGCGCGCGACCAAAGCAAGCAAAGCCCAAACGCGAGAGCAAGGCCAGCAGGCGCGCGCCCCTCGTGGGCTGCGAGCACTTGCTGGGCCTGGGCTCAGCGCTCGCGCGCGCACGGCGCCCCTCGTGGGCTGCTGCGCCTGCGTGAGTGTTTGTGCTTGCGTACGAAACCTTGATCGGTTAGGATTCGTATAAGACTAATTCCCTAAATCTACTAGATAAATTAAGTGATTGAATTTTAGATTAATTCAGATTCACTAAATTGTTTCCTAGTAGGATTCTAATATCCGATACCCATGCCCTATAAATAGGTGATCAATGCTCACAATTTATATCGAGTATTCAAGTATTCAAAGTGATTTTGAGAGCAAAATTCAGTCATACAATTGCCTATAAAGTGCCGAAAATTCTAAGTACCTTAAGGGCGATCCTAGTTGGTCAAGCTTAAGGCGGATCCGGACGTGCTGTGGACTATCTACGGAGGGGCGACACTTGGAGTCCTAAAGACTTGTTCTTGTTCGGTTCGGGCGCAGCTACGGAAGGCACGCAACAAAGAGTATGCATCTAAACTATGCTAAATGATTATGTGTAAATAATATGCTTTCCTGGCTTTATGGTTTTTCCGCATGATTTATGAATTGTCATATGTATCATAACCTAACAACTTCAATATTCAAGTTCTTGAGTCCAACCTTTCAATGACATGGATTAGGGATCCTTTTGTGACTTCAATATTCAAGTTCACTTATGGGTGTTTCTTTTTCAAAGAATCCATCTTGACATCCCATTTGAATGTTTTGAATCACTTGGACTTCATCATTTAATACTAAACCAAGATTAAATGATATATGAAATATGATTTCATAAATGATAAATGTTTAAACCACATTCTTACCAATTTATGGGTCTCTAACCCAAAATCAAGCATTTAATGTTTTACAGATATAGGCCTTTCACCCAATACTTAAAACATCCATGGAACTCAAACTTGGTTCCATTTCTGCATATGAGTATTGTATCTCATTCGATGCAGAGGTTTAGTTTGTCATACTTTTCTATTCTTAGCATCTTTTCTATCAAAAGCCTATCGATGTAAGATGAAAAGATCTTTGAATATGTTTATAGAATGATCTAGTCTTTCATTACTGTCTAGAATGATAATCATATTTAAAATAGAAAATCATCCAGATAGCAGACTTGTGATCAACCTGAGTTCATTGAAGAACTCTCACTAGAAACAATTCCTTTTCATTGCTTCTTAGGCAATAATGAGTTCATTTAAATTATGTAGAATTGCAAACGATGCTTCCCTCTTCGAATACTCCAACCAGTTCACAGAGATGTGGGAGATATATCTTTCAACTGAGAACTTGGAAACTAATCATTGATTCAGTTTCATATGCATCACATATGGTTTAGAACCTATGTTACCAGCTTTTAATCACGACGCCTAATTTCCCGTGTATGTTCATGGTTTGCCTAACAACAAGATTCAACTTTTGCTTAGGCAAATGCATGTAGCATCAAAACTTTAGTTCATCTTCACTTCCTCTTATCAAGTGCTCATCCTACATATCCAGATGTATTGGATGTTCTTAATATTGTTCTAATGATCTTTGATATAGATCAATGGAGATTGGTATAAACTCGTCATGATCTAATGTTCACGAGTTATCTTGGCGATCTATATATCACATCATACATGATTGATTGTAATGCAAAAATCATTCACATTTTAAAATCTATCCATGTAACTTTTAGCTTTATTTTGTTTCAAGAGATACTGAATCTTGCTAAAATCTTGGCATTGCCATGTGATATAAGGTGAAGGCACCTCTTCAAGGTCCTTCATGTTTAACTTTAGTAATAACAACCTAGCTTTACACTTAGTTAAAGCATTCATTACTTATACTTACTCATATGGGTTGAGAATCTCTTTTGAGTCTCTCAATTGTGTTTGATTTAGTAATTACTTTTACAGAATCCAAACAATGCTTTAGATCCTATCCAATAGATATTTAATCCAGTATGTTCTAAGTTTTGCCATGGTTCTAATATTGAGAAATACTTTGAAATTTAACCATTTAGAATTTGAATGTAATTTTCAATAGAGAGATATGTATCTCATATATAGAACCAATAAACATGACTTATCTCCCACTAAACTCCTCATCTACAAGATGAACACATTTTCATAGAGCCATGATTTCTCAATAGCCTTGTTGAAAAATATGTTCCAATTCCCACTTGCATGCTTTAATCTACGAATAGATTTCTTAAGCTTGCTCTTTTATCTAGCATCCAAAACTTTTTCATTGTGTGATGTACACAATTCCTTTCTACAAGTCCATTTGAGGAAGGTGTTTCGTTTTCCAATTACCATATTACCATATACAATGATTGCTATATTTATCCAAAATATTTCAAGCATTCCGACTTGGTGAAAAGGATTTCAACATTATCAACGCCATGAAGTTGTTTATAATCTTTAACCACCAATCTAGCTTTTCTTTTGTATGTGTATGCAATATCATCTTTGTATGTTTTGAAAACATGTGTGCAACCAATGGGAGTGAACCCTTTATGCAAATCAACGTCGTATGTTTAGAAAACATGTATGCAACCAATGGGAGTGAACCCTCTATGAAAATCAACGTCGTATGTTTAGAAAACATGTATGCAACCAAAGGGAGTGAACCCTTTATGCAAATCAACCAAATCATAGATTTGATTCTTTAAGATTAAGATACTTTGGATGAAATGGCCTCAAACCGTTTTATATGGCCTCGAACCATAATAATGTTTCTGATGGCCTCAAACCATACTTGGGAATTTTAATTCGTCGTAGCTAACCTGTAACTCGTATGTTCTTGAAGCACTTCCAAAGTCTTCATAGTTTTCATCCTTATGACATCTTATCCTTAGCTTTGAAAACTTTGTTTAGTGTGATAGTCACTTGGTTTGGAAAATAGTCGTGATTATCGTTAATCGAATAGATTCCGATTTCTCTATTTGGACATACCATATTCTTATGGAGCTTCGATTGTTATAATGCCATATAAGCAATCTAGATAATCTTTTGGCTCATGCAAACATCACTTTAATCCATTCTAGATGTTCCAAAATTCTTTCCAAGTTGATTTTATACCCTTTTGTGAATCGCATTGAAGCATTTCACATATTTCGCTTTGAGTAAATACAGCCATATTTTCTCAAGTCCTTGTGAAATAGATAAGTCATAAAATCCATCTTTGGTCCATGAACATAATTGTCTAGACTCTTCTAACAATAGTCCATTTCGATGTCATGTTCAACAAGCAAGACCCACGTGTCTTAAATTAACCAACTTTCAGAAATCCATGCCATGGCATCTTAGAATGTTGTCTTGTTGATATGGTCGTATGACATAGCCAAAGATATGTGGAACACAAATCAAAATACTTGATTTGAACCTTCTGAAGTTTGAGTGTGAAGAGATTTTTTTGTTAATTAATCAATCATATGACTCAACCCTTAAATGACCATTTCATTCAAATAAACACTCAACGAATGTTTTTGTTTATTTTGAATGTGAGTCTTTTTGTTGTCCAAACAGAAATTGTTTATGCTGATTAATGGAACATAATTCCGTTAAGTTCCAGCATTTAGAAGGATTTTAAAACAAACATGATGACCCTACAATTAATGTAGCACAACTTTACTTCATTTCCCACTTGTAGGTCAATAACCAGATTTAGCTCCCGGAATTTGAGTTCTTAACAAGAGTTAGAGCCTCAAGCGGTAATTTAATACCATAGGGGTTTATTTGTTAAGTAGTTTCTCTTTAACATAAAATTCAAGGTAGAAATAGAATTTCTGAATTCATTTCTTTTGTTCCCGTTTCATATTCTTTCTTGCACGTTTTCTTATAGTCCAAAAGATTTTACTCTTTTCTTGATCTTCTTACTTTGTTATGCCTACAAAGTCCCTTTCTTTTATTCACTTTGAATGACAACATCCAATGAGTCTAGTTCATTTATCGAATCAAAAGAAAATTGGTTGTTAACCATTGGTTATGCATGAGTCTTTAACTCAATACTTCATTATTTCAAAACTACCCAATATTCTGAATATATGAGGTCCAATTGGTCTACCATTCAAATTTTAGTTTGAAAACAACCATGAAGATCACTATAAGAAAATATCATTCAAGATACGCTCTCATTTCCTTTTCTTTGAGAATCGCTCTCAAAACTAGTTACCAATCGATCGAGGAAATATCGCAGTTCTATTGTCCGAACGCAATAAGGTTGAAGATTTACGATTCTACAAAATGAACTAGCAAAGAAAACATTTATCATACTTTAATAACTTGAATAAAAGCACTCACGCAATCATTAAAGCTATTAAACATTTCATTCATGCAAAATTAAAACATGGTCCGTAATGAATGAAACGATTCCAAGACCCTAAAAGTCCTAAATCCTTTAGCAGCTTTGGCATGTCTTATGTCTTTTAAGATTCTAGGTAAGCAAAATCTATTGCTAGTAATCTCCAAATTACTCTTGGTTAATAAATTAATACCATAATTTATCCCATTGCCAAAACATATGCCATTGTTGTTTGAGTTACAACCACAATCTACGTGTTCCTTTGGGATACCTTACCATCTAAGTCAACTAAAATAGCACCTCGCTTTGGCGGAAACCTATTACCTTAGATCCTTAGATTTTTGTAAGTGCTTGATTTGGAAGACAATTATAAACTCAATATTACTTTGGACCTAGTTGTTTCTATGTCGGTTTGATTATTTAGTGAACTAAATCTAATCAAGCATACAAACAACATTCATGCATAATATACATTCATTCACAATATATATAGTGCATAAATAAACTTGGTGAACTAGTATGGCCCAAAACTTTGTCTTGAAGCATCCAATCTTCTTCACCTTGTTAGGTTGGCATCGTCTTGAACTTTATTTAATATGCTAACTTAAAGTTCTAAACTAGAAATACTTGAAATAATTAAAAATTACATCAAAATTTCAATGGTACGCAGACCATATTTAAAACTTCACATTCAAAGATAAAACGGTTCGCAGACCGTATTTAACTATCCTAGATTGGCCATACTAGTCACTTGAGTACCTGCATTACATAAATATAAATTCTTTGCATTCATCCATTCGTATCCTATAACGAATGGCCCAAATAAATATGCAAGTATTTACATGATTTATTTAAAAATCACGTTCACATAAAACCCGTCCTAAAAGATTAATCAATTCCGAATTATTAATCCTTAGAATTTATTCTAATCAAAATTTAATTTAATTAAAATAACATTGCCCTACGAAAATAATTAAAATAATTATTTCATTTTAATTTCATTAAGCGGCTCCCACTCAAACCAATATTTCATTTCGGATAATTTAATTTTAAATACTTAATTAAACTCACGGCCCGGCCCAAGTTAAAATAAAATAATTAAATAATTATCCACCGTTAGCCAATTCATGCAAAAATAAAATTTAAAGCCCAAACGAACATATTGCCAATTTCTTGCAACACGGGCTAGGCTTGCGCCCAGCCCAACATCGCCAAGTGCGTTGTGGCCGTACGAGGCCACGAGGAGCAAAGCCCCTCCCTCGTAAGCCCATCGCATACGCACCGCAGCCCACTCGCTGCTGGCAGACTGCTTGGCTCGTCGCTGCTCGCATGACAAGGCAAGTGATGCTGCCTTGCTTGCTCGCTGCTCCATCGCTGAGCCAAGGCAGCGTCACTGCCTTGCTCGCTGTTGTGGCCAGCGCGTGCTGGCACGCCCAGCTCGCTGTTGTGGCTAGCGCGCGCTGGCACGCGCAGCTCGCTGTTGGCTGCCTCGCGTTGCTGCGCCATGCTGCCGGGAGGCAGCGCGCATGGGCTACGCCGAGCCACACGCACCGCACACCCTCGTCTCGTGCCTTTGGCTCGTTCCTTACAAGCCGACTAATTAAAAAAACAATTAATTTCACGAAACAATATTTGCATGAGTTATTTTTCTGGATATTAACAAAATTAATCATTTTTATTTTCGAAAAATAACAAAGTGGGTGATTTAATTAATTTTTACAACAATCTAATTTTGCAAAATTTATTAAATCTTGGCTAACTATATTCAAATTTAACGAACGAACAATTTCAACAAAAATTTGAACATTTTTGATAATCTAATCCAAAATTTTAAATCGTTCTAAACATTTAAATTTCAGATTTTTACCAATTTGGTTTAAGTGATGATTAAAATTAACGAATCTAATCAAAATTTTAATCCAATAATTTTTAAAAATTTCCACTTTATATGAAATTATATTCCCTTTCCCAATTAACCAAAATTCCAGATCTAAATTATTTTAAAAATCAATTTGCGATCTAAAAATTACAAATTTAGGGAAAATAAAATTAGGGTTTATACTTAACATTTATGGCCGAAAATTTTACCATAATTTTAAAATATACCCAAAAACAGTAAGGAGAAATTTCAATCAATTCCGATTATTTTAGGTCGTGCAAATATTTGAAATACTTTCCAAAATTGTTAATTTTAATTCGTTAATTAACAAAAATGCCCAAAAACTCGAACTTCGAGGCCTGTTTTTGCTATTCTGTTCACAAGAATTGATCTTAGAAAATCGTTTTCAATCAGATTACGGTCAGAAAAATCGAAATTTCGACACTTTTTGACTTCAGAACATATTATGCGATTCATTCAATAATCCAAATGTTTAGTAAATTCAATAAAAAAATCCGAAAAATTTAGACAGCATACAAAAACAAATTAATCATGCTAAAAAGTACTTTAATACATAATGTTGATGATACCACTGTAGGGGAGTACAGTTAAACATATTAACATGTGCAGAACAATCCCCAAACCTAGGAAGCATGTATAAAATACAGATTAAGCAAACTTACATTCGAAGCGTGTTTTCCCTAGTTCAACGATTCACGAACACAAACAAAGAACTCCAATTGTCGTTCCTCTATTTGGTTCACCGACACGTTCAGATCCGTCTTGCGATTCGTAGCTTAGATGTCACTCAAGAGTTTTTAGCTTTTTGGGAAGAACACATCCATGGAGGCAAAGAGAGAATTAGGGTTTCTCTTTCCTCCTTAGGGTTTGATGTAAACTGAATTGTGTATGGGAAAACATGTATTTAGGTTATTAGAATAACCTAAACCTTTAAGCTAGCTAACCGACCAAGGCCTAAGGCCATTGGCCGGCCAGCAAGCCCGCGAGGGGCATTATGCGCGCACAGCAACATGGGCCGCGGGCCGCGAGCTGCTGCTTGCCTTGTGCCTTGTCCGCGCGCGCCACACAGCAGCGAGGCCTATGGGCCAGCGCTGCATTGCCATGCACGTTGCGCCTATGGGCCTTGCGCTTGTGCGCTCCGGCTCGTGGGTTGCTTTCGTATTGCGATTAAATTATCCTTCGACAATTTATTTATCGTTTCGTACTTGACGATACAATGTCGTACGATACGATTATTCGTCTCGCCTAGCTTTCAAATATACGCAATACGATATACGATTTCACGATCCAATGTTTAATCGTATAACTATGATTTCCGAACTAATTTCCCGAAAAGCTATTAAATGAATTTCCGATTCATTTAATCCGGTGATCTGTTACATGTCAATGGTGTAACCTTATAGGTTCAGTCAAGAGTAAGATGTGAGCCTAATATAGATTAGAACTCACTGACCGGAAGCATTGCTCCAGCTAGCTGTTCCGATGACTTGATCTCACTGAATTAATTGTTCGTAATTAATCCGAACCTTGGTATTGGACTAATGCACCTTGGGTGAAGGACATATTTCCTTCACTCCCAGCACGAGACAATCTCCCAATACCTGCGGAGACATCAAATCATAGATGACATAGTCTCGTCACAAACACATTTGCATACTTTATTTAGATTTACACTAGTACTAGTTGTTTACCTGTTGAAGTTGACATGTCTCCAGGTTCAGAATATTCCTCTTCATATGGCCTCTTGTCTCTTTCAAAATTCACCCTAGTAAAGGTCCTATCACTCAGGGACGCCCCAAGATGATTGCGGTTTTCTCGACAGGTTGGGCACCGACTCCAGCAGAGTCCAAGTTAGCTCCTGCAAAGCAGAAATTGTGAGAAAATGGTCAATTACAACATTTTCCCAAACAGGAAAAACAAACATATGTACCTCTATCCCTCCATTCTCCATTCAAGAAATCGTTCTCGGGACTCAAACCCGCCAAATCCACAAAGAAGAACCTCTCCATCCATCCCCTATCGTTTGACTGGTCTAACCCGAGCGAGCGTCCCTGTCATCCTTCACATATAGTAGGTACCTCCCGACGCCATAGTTGCGAACTTTATAGGTATATGCCAAGTCCTCCACCATGAACTTCACCCCCACGATTTTTTCCGACATGGTCGATTGTTCGCAGCACCCGCCAAGCATGCGACATCAGTTGAGAAGGCGAAACGCCTAGAGTTCTCAGTACTTTCCTGACCAGTGGCGTGAAGGGGTAGGTGTACCCTATTTTGAAAGGATACTCATAGAAGCAGGCCTATCCGACCGCTTGGCAATCGGCGCGCTCACCATGTAGAGGCAGATAAATCTCCGCCGCCGCTGGGAACCCTCACTCAGCCCCCAATTTCGCCGCATCTTGTTTGCCCCAATTTGCTGGGGCGGTTTTTGGAATCGAGGATGTTGCTTGGTTTGAGCGATGACCTGTCCTCCGAGTCACAGTTGATTACCACATTATTGTTCTTGGCACGAGTGAATTTGGTCCCCATCCTTCTTGACATGAGAATTGAAGAAGCGAGGAAGAAATTGAAAGAGGAAGGAGGACAGTTACCTGGTTTTCTGGAGAGGAAGGCTCCGGTTTTTTGCGATTGAAGAGAGAGAAGATGGAAGTGTGTAGAATATGGAACCTCTCTCTCTGAATTTATTAACAGTGGGAGGCGGTTGGTTTTTCGAGATCATCATTACATCTCACTGGTCAATTAAAATGCAGGAGGTTTATGTCCTGCATCTTTTTAAAACTAAACCCATCTTTTCCTTTGAGCTTCCTAGAAGAATTCAAAAATGGGTATGGGGACAATTGTTAGGGGGGAAAATACCCTCCTCGTGACGTGGCACGACAAGCCTACCTGGATAGTGCATGGCAGCCAACAAGGCAAAAACAACGTTAGACTCGTCCATCAAAGCAACAGCTACTTGATACGGCGTTTTTCGGTCGTTGAAACGAACTCCGCCTACCAAACAAAATTTATAAAACTCCTAATCCAACACACTATATCTACTATAGAGGCAAGTTTAGGGATCGTCTTTGGAGAACGAAGCGACTTGAGTTAAAGACAAACAAGCTAGCTTAGAAGAATGGTTGAATTGATTTGAAACTAAAGAATCTAAACTTATATGGAAAACAATCAATTATGGAAAAGCTAGGGGGATTGGGGATCCACTTGAGTTTCATTGGGGAAAAGGAATCGAATAACATACATGATGATGCAAAGACATACTTTCTAGGGAGCAACCAACTATTTTAGCGATTCACCCCTCTCGGTTAGAACGTCTTACCAATTCTAGTTCCTAGGGCACGCTCTCGCGTCACCTAAGTTCTAAAATGGTTCATGAAATCAACTAACTACTCATATGCAATCAAACACTCTCAATCTCTTGACAAGAATATGATGAACACTCCGATTTCAATAACATTCATGGCTTTTGCAACTACTAATCATGCCAAACATGGAATTCCTATCTAGCATATCACAATTTAATCACAAAATCAACAATAATTCAATTCTACATCCCCAACTACTTCCCAAGCATCACCCCTAACCCTAGCATGGAAACTACTCACTACACATTGGAAGAGAAATTAAGCTAAGGTTTAGAATTATGCAATGGAACATGTTGATAGAATTGAAAGCAAAATTGAGAATCAAACAAGAAATTTAAACATGAAATCCTAAAATTTAATGCAAACCATAACCAATAGTAAGTGTAGAAATCAAGAACTTAAGAAATTAAGAGAATCAATGAAAGAGAAAAAGAGATTAAGGAAGAAAGAATTACTATATATGAAGCTTCAGAAATCTTGAACAAAACTTGAGAATTGAAGAACAAACTTGAATTTAATTGAGTTTCTCTCTCTAGAAATTTGGGAAATTACAAAGTGTTTAGAGCCAAAGCTGCAAAACTAATTCGAAACTAAAATGAAAACTAACTCCCTAAAATAAGAAAATAAAATCCTATTTATATGCTTCCCCAAAATAAAAGTTTAAAATACGAAAAAGAGTCAGACCGCGTCGCTGTGCGGGCACACAAGGGTATGTGCGGGAGCACAAAGTAATGTGTGTGGGCGCACAGAATTTTCGTGCGTCCACACAGAGCGAAGAGTGAGAAGTCGCGCACTGTTCGGGCGCACATAAATTTTGTGTGGGCGCACAGTTGAAAATCAGGCTTGGGCTTGTTCCAGCTCTTGTGTGGGCGCATGACAGAATTGTGTGGGCGCACATGGTAGTTTGTGCGGGCGCACCGTTAAAACTCGTGTGGGCGCACAATTTTGGCACAATGTCTTGAATTTGGGACTTCAATTCTGTGCGGGCGCACAGGATGGAAAATCCCTCTATGACCCTTTTTCTTCACCGTGTATGCGCACAGCTGACTTGTGCGCGTGCACAAGCCTGTTTCCTGCACTTTTCTTCCTTGGAATTCCACGTTTACCTATAAAAGATTAAGGTGGATAAAGCATATAAATGTCCAATAAACTATACAAAATCACACAAAATGTAATAAAAATGGCAAGAAATCCTAAGCTAAGAGCGACATAAATGCCGTTCATCACTACTAGAGAGGCGACGGTTACACACATTAAGTAGCATGGCTTAAATCATGGAGCCAGACAATTAAGTGATGAGGTTAATCACCATTGTACGTCACAAAGTAGGAAATGATGTATAAATCAACGTTTGTAATTGCTCATCAGATTATGTTCTATCATATTCCTTAATAATATACTCATATTCCTCAATCTTGCTCTTGTAATTCTAGTATTATCTTGCTTAGCACGATTGTTAGCACCTCCCCTTGACGAGTTCGACTTTAAGTAGAATTTGCCCAAAACAGACATGTTTTTGGAACACCAAAATGATTTTGCACACCCGCTGTAAGAGCACATGAAACTAAAATTGTTACAATCGTGATCTAAATTATAGAATCTTACGATTATACGATCTTAAAATATGCGACAGATACTAATCTACGATTTTACTATCTTACAATGCAACAGTCTAATACAACAACGATAACTTGATATGCCAGGAATGTTTTTTCCTTCTAAAAACATTGTAAAAAGGCAAGTATACGGCCTAGTATGTAATGCTTTAATTTAAAAAATTTAATTTTAAGGGTTGTCTATTGAAAATGGTATCATAAAATCTCACTTCCACAAATTCTTAGAATCTTACAATTTTACGACTCCATTTTACGATTCAATTCACACATGCCCTTCCAATTTAAAGTAGAATGACGATTTTGATAACCTTGCATGAAACTCTTTTTCCTTACATACAGGTATGTTAACAAAATGGTGAGCCAAAATCGGTCCCCAAAATGCCATACTCCCTCTGTTCTTGAATGTTAGTCCCTTTTGGAATCTAAGACAATCCAATTTAAGTAAACTTGTCACATGAATCTAACCCATGTGCGTAACAGAGATAAATAATTAAGGGGTATAATGGGGACAAAGATTTACTTGAGAGTAAAAAAGTGGGTCATTTGGATATTTACAAGGATATAATAAGGATAAGTGTTGCACAAATAAGGAAAGATTCCAAAAGAGACTAAAAAATAAAACAACTCAATACGGAATAGGAATAACATTCAAGAACGGAGGGAGTATCCAATTTCAACTTGAGTATCGGCCAAAGATGAATGTAGATAAGTATAAAAATCGAAAAACCAATTAAAAATACTGTACATTTGTACCTATTGTAAAACTATGTAGTACAGAATACTTCCTCCGTTTTTTACTTGCACCATTTCCAATTTTACACTATTCAGTATTCACACACTCTCTTTTACTCAAGTGGGATTTATACATAATGAATTATATAGTCACGTGTGATCTTGTTAGATTCGTCTCAAAATATAATTTTTAAATATTATACTAAATATTTTTCTAGTTTTAGTAATTAGAAGTATTAATGGCTAAATATTTGAAATGGAAAATGTTTAACATCAAATAGTGAAAGTAAAAACAAATAGAGGAAATACTTCGTATGAAATCATGACAAATATCCAAAAAATAAAATAAAAAATAATAATTAACAATAAAGCTAAGACACAAAACTTCTATGCTTTTAACAGTTTCACATCAGGATAAGACATCACAAAATTTATTGAGATATTGAAACTGACTCTAATCATTGCTGACATTTTTCTCTTTAACCTAATTGATGTTTTTTTTTTTGACATAGAACCTTATTGATGTTTGAGATATTGAAACTGACTCTTTTTTTTCAATTCTTCCCTGGTTTTTTTTGTCCATTTCTAACTTTTAAATCCATTACAGAGTATTTATTGACTCTTCAATTGAACTAGTATCAGATTATTTACACCATTTAATACAGATTAGTCTGCAATATGTTGTCTGTGTTAGTTACTAGTGTACGTGACTGTGCGCTACGCATGCAGTTATTTCAAGGTAATTAAAAACATATGGGAAATTGGGTCCCCTTGTCTTAGCCCCCTCCCTGGAATAAAAACGTCAGACGGCTCACCATTAATCACAAATGTGACACGGACGAAGCACACCTCAATATCAAACGAACCCATCTAGCATCAAACCCCATCCACTCCATAACCTTCTTCAAGAAACTCAACTCGATCGTATGCTTTACTCATGTCTAATTTCACCGCCATACACCCCTTCCTTCCCGCACAAACACTATTCATATAATGAAAAGTTTTATACGCAACAAGGGGTCTTTTGGTTCGCCAGGGTAAATGGAATGGAACCAAGAATGAGATAGAAGGAGAATGGAAATCAATTCCTTTGATGTAATGAGTTGTTTGGGATGCTTTTATTCATTTTCCATTCATCTTCTCTCTCACTGACCTTCTCTTGCTCCCTGCCTTCTCTTGCTCACCCCGTCTCCCTCCCTCCCCCTTCTCTTCCTCCCTCCACCGCCCTCCCTTTGCCTCTAATTTTCTCACAATTTTATGGATGAATTTGATGCTTAAGTGGTCTAGTTCGACTACGAAAACCTCATATATATATGAAGATTCCATCGCCGAATTTGACCATATCAAGACATGATTAGTACACAAAAGTGATTTTTCATTCTATTTCTTGTTTTTTCTTCAAATCTTTAAGGCTAAGGTGGATTTTTGGGTGGCCGGTTGGTTGCAGGTGGTGGTGGTTGGTTTTGGGGGTGGTTACGGGAGGTGGTGGTTGGTTTATGGGTGGTTGCAGGTGGTGGTTACTTTCGAGATGGTTGCAGGTGGTAGTGGTGGGTTTGGGGGTGGTTGCGGGTGGTGGTGGTGGGTTTCCGTGGTTGCAAGGCTTGCAGTTGTGGTGTTGGTCTGTTGGAGTTGGGTGGTGGTGTGGTGTATAAGTTGGTCAATATTGATCAAGGAAGATGAAGTTGAAGAGGAGTTTGGGGGTAAGGTTGATACCCTAGGGGGTGGGAAATCATGGTAGAGAAAAGTTGGGGAATGGGAGGGGTAAAGGGAATGATTGAAATGGATAAACAAACAACAATAAAGGGAATGAGAGGTATTGATACCCTTTCCCTTTCCTAAAGACCCCGAAACAAACGGCCCCCAAGTGTATTATCAGAAATGAGCCTACTAGGAGTGAAGGCACTCTGATTTGGAGAGATAATCTCCGATAGAATAACTTCATCCTCTTTGTTAAAATTTTTGAGATTATTTTGTATATGACATTGCACAAGATACTAGGACAAAACTCTGCCATAGATAGAGGATCTTTCACCTTTGGAATTAGCCCAATATGAGTGACATTAAGTTCTAACATCTTCCTTCCTCCATTAATAGCAGAAATCACATAGTTGTAACACCTTGTTCCCGATAATATGCCAATGTTTCTGAAAAAACTTTGCATTCATATCATCTGGGCCTAGAGCTTTACTAGGGTGCATTTGAAAAATAGCTACTCGAACCTCCTATTGGTCAAAAGGCCTCATAAGTCCCTGGTTCATTTCTAGAGTTACTCTGGAGTCTGTTCCTCCTAATGTCATCTCAATAGAAAGTGGACTCATAGTTGTAAACAATCCACTAAAATAATCCATTGATGTCTTCGTAATGTCTTCATGTTCGCAAACCCATTCTCCATTTTCCTTCCGTATCCCCCGGATCATGTTTCTTTTCCTCCGGCCTGATGCTTTCATATGAAAGTATTTAGTATTCTGTTCCCGTTCCTTCATGTTTGCGACTCTTGAACGTTGTCTCCCCATAGTTTCCTCTATGCTTAATAAATTAACGATCGCCTCACATACTTGCCTTCTCTATTGAACCATAACATCAGTAGGTGCACACCCATCAATTGTTTCCAATCTAACACGGGCTTTCTTTATTTTCTTCATCACGTTACCAAATTATCTCATGTTCCATCTTTGTAGAGCTTCGCTACATTTCTTAATAGGACATCATCAACGTTCAGAATTCCCATGGAGTTACACTATGATCCTTTGACCCCGTTTTCACAATCTGGGGAGGTGAGCCACACATCATCAAACATGAAAAGTATTTTTTTCTTCCTGGAACCACCACTTCTAGGCAAATTAGTCACTTCTATCGGCACATGATCAGATTTATCGCTAGGCATATGAACAACTCCAATGTGAGGCATTATCTCTATCCAGTTCAAAGATGTTAAACCTCTGTCAAGCCTCTTGAAGACTGCATATTATGTAGTTTTTTTTGTTCCACCATGTGAAGGGATTGCCGGAAATCCCATGTCCATAAAGCAACAATCATCTAGAGCTCATGATGATTATGTGATAGATGATTATTCAAAGGTTTTATAATGCTCGTCTTCTTAACCATTAGAGCTACATTGGGGGCTTGGACCCGTATCATGGCCTACCCAGCCTCGTGAGTTGATGAATTAAAAAGTGATACCGCAAGTGCACGGTGTCTGTTGTTAGCAGATACTTAGCAAATACGGGTCGATCCCACAGGGAGACAAGTTATTAGTTTTTGCCCAATTAAATAAACTATTTCAGTAAACGAAAGTTGATTATGAATATTATTAACTAATAAAGCTAAAGCAATAATGTAAATGAGAATTTATCAATGAATTAAAGGTCTAGGGCGTCTATTCGGTTCACCATGCTTATACCAATCCAAGAACACAAATCAATTCGACAATGAATAGGCTAGGCCGAGTAATTAAACTACATGTTAATCCTACGGTCAGGTCTTAACACTTTCAATCCAACATATGCAGTACGGTCGCTAGCATAATCAGAATTGCCAATTGCAACAAGCCTCTAAGAATATGATCTTTCAATTCTAATTCCTATTAGCTAAATAATCAATCCACGATATTGGGCAATTACATGAATCAACAATTAAAACAAATCAATTTGAATTATTCAAGCATAATCTAGAAATTCGCAAACTTTAATGCATAACAATCATGGTATAAACATGGCTTCCCTTAGCCCTAGAATATAACTACTGGCTTATAATTGAATTAACAAGCATGAAATAAATAATAAAAACGAGATTCATAATCAAAGGAAAAATTAATCTAAGGAATGAAAATAATAAGAAAAAAATTAAAGCAAAAGAAATTATGAAAAATACCTTAGATTGATGAATTGAATTATTGAAAAGCTAGGGTTCAACAATGGAAAATAAAGAATAGAAAATAACATGAAAAGAAAGAGTTCTAGCGGTTCTAAAGGAATAAAAACATTTGGGAAAAAAATAGCATAAGGGAAATAAATTAATTCCCTTGAGGTATTTCAGTGCTTCCTAAATTCTAAACAAAATAGGAAATAAGAATAATTACATAAGTTATCATTTAATTCCACGATCTCCAAAACGAACGAAAAGCCCGCACGGAATTCAGTTGGGCGGAGAAACCAGCGGGCCCGCTGGTGGGTCGCTGGTTTTCGCGCCCAAGGGGAAGATTCGGGCCATAGTTTTGGGCTGCGGGCGAATAGGATAGTCGAGCCACCTTGTTTATGTCATAACTCTTGTTCTACAATGCCTATAGGGACGTGTGACCTGTTGTTGGAAAGCTCTTGAAGCCTACTTTCTAGCCCAATCAAAATCATCTCATTCCGACATGTAGAACTTGAAATATCATCAAAAGAGTGACCGCTTGTCCGTTTTGATGCTTAGAAAAATAGCGTTTAGCTTCGTTGTTGACTCAAAATTATCCCTAGAGACATGTAATGATCCTCGAGTCAACATTCCATCCGTTCATCATCCAAATAAACTCATAACACTCCAAAAGAATCCAAATGACCGTGAAATCACCTGAAACATTAAAGAAAACACAAACGGGGCGTAATAGAGTACGACAACGATAACTTATGCAAATGTGACCCTAAATGCAACTAAAATGATATAAATGCCTAATAATGCAACCTAAATGTGCCTAAAATACCCTATACAAATATGACTCATCATGAGTCAACTCATCATGGCTCACCTTTCTAAAATTAAATTTCCCTAACTTAATTTCAAAACCTTATCCAACCTTAGCATCATCAATTACATTGCACATCTCACACACTTCACAGCTACGACCATATAACCACCCTCCATATAGGACTCGTGCATGGAATCCTAAGTTCGAAATCGAGTAAGCGCATATCAATACAAAGGTTCAGTGGTCTCATTCAGTCATATCTTGATAGGGGCTTCTCTCACACCCAACGACGTCATACGAGCACTATTTGGTCAAGCACATCAAGAATCTTTTAAAGCATGTTCAAAGATCTCAAAGCAACTCAATTGCAAAGCATTCGAAGCGTCAAGACCGCATCAAGCAAAGCTCCCCAAGTACAGGTGGAAACTTAGAACAATCTTTCCTTATTGTGTTAAAGTGACCGTGTATCGGGTTTACTACCATCAAATATCTTGATCTTAGATTCTTTAGCGCGCACATTAAATGATCAATCCTTCTAAGTTTGTTAAACTCTGTCAAATTTTGAGTCCAAGTGAGTTAAATAGAATTTCAAAAATCATGCATGAGTCAAGTTCAATTCCTAGATCGGCGTCCTAAGTCGAGTCAACATTTTCATAAGCAAGAGTCGAATATACTTTGACTTGCACTTTTTCTAACCAAAAAAACCACAGTTAAAGTGGGGGCTTATAGTGGGTATGTACACCCAAAAAAGGGGAAAAAAATTCATGGAAAATTTTCATTTTACATACATACATGTAGCCTCAAATTTCAATTCACACACGACGTATATCAGTTCAATAACCCTGCAAGAAAATACAAACACACAACAAATATTTGAGCCATTTTCAACTACACGATCCAAAATTCGAACCATACAAATACAAAGTACAAAAACATTTCAAACCTTCCGAATAAAATTTCAAACCTATTTCAAAAATACAATGCAAATATCCAACAATTCAAAATACAAATACAAAAGCATCAAAACCCTAAGGCAACCCTAAGATCTAGCTACCTTGCAGGATTAAAATAGGTAAAAGGCTATTCAGAGCCTCCTCGATGCCACAGTTATTCAGAGCCTCTTCAATGCCAATGCTATCCAGAGCCTACTTCAAAGATCGACTATCAGAGTCCATTCAAAGGCCACATTCCCAACGGAGTGACGATTCCTATACAAGTTTGACTAACAGATTCAATTCAATCTAGAATAATCCTAAGCCTACCTCAAAATGAAGAGCCCCAACCACCCAAGCAGAAGGGTGACACGTGTACAAGGCCGACTAGCAAAGTCGATTCAATCTAAACTATCCTAAGCACTTCCAAAATCTCCAGTGGTGAAACAAACTAGGCTAGCCCAAGTTCGCCTCAAGATCATAGATCCTTTCCAAATGACTACTCAGAGTCTACAATAATGCTTAGGCTATCCATGCGAAAGGAGTTATTTAAGTCTACATCAATGTCTAGGCTATCCAAGCCTACCATTTCTCAACAAGACCCCTCAAGGTCAATATTCTAGAAGCAGCCACTCAGGGCCCCACATGCAAAATTCAAAGCTTTCTACACTCTCTGACTGAGCAAGGTTATGCCAATCAAGGTATCTATAATTCCAAATACAAAATTTGAAATACAAGATTCAAGATTCCAGTTCTAAGTTCAAACAGTTCAAGTTCAAGGTGGCTACCAAAAAATTTCCAATGCAAGTTCAAAAGGCCTAGCGCCTGCTACCATCAACATTCCAGCATTTAAAGATACAAAATGCCATAAACATTTTCAAACATACACATCCCGTAGGCATGTAAGACCTCCCCTCAAAAGTGGTCAAACATTCAACATTCACAAGTCTACATACAAAATCAAGAGCCTCTCATCATATCTACCCAAGGGAGCAACAATTTTAGGCCTCGTACAAGCAAAAATTTCAAACCAAGTACAAGAAATTCATCCCACACATGCTCTTAAGGTAATTTCAAAGCAAAACTTGAAATACTTACATGGATTGGAGTAGGGGAGGCAAAGAGAAAGAGAAAAGGTTGGAGAGAAAACAACCAAAAATTTGAGAGCAGATGCAAGTATGAGCATAAGGCCAAAACTCCGAAGGGATATATATAGGCCGCACTTGCGCCAGGCGCAGCAGGCTGGCGGCGCCAGGAGCAGCTGTTGCTGCTAAGCGCATGCGTGAATCCCTTCACTCGTTCCTCCGTATTTATTTTACGTACTTTATTGCTACGATTTTCTGCACCAAACGTCAAACATCAAGTCAAAGCATCTTCCGTCAATTATGGGTATTTTGTCTGTTTCAACAACAAAGGTAGATATCAAGCACCTAGAAAATATTCCCCAATGGATATTTAATTCTATTCCCCAATCTATTAAGACAATAAAGTCCCAAGCGCCATTTCAAGCACAGTTCAAGCACCAACGGACTCAACCCAGGGTATTAAAAAATCAAATTTTTTGATGTCAAGGTCTGTTCCAAGCAGGGTTCGGAAAAGTTCAAACCGTACAAGACCCGAGTCATCAAGCTAGTCGGGAGGCGGACTCGACTGTTTTTTTCTAACGCTTGATTATGCAGGTAACGGCGTAAAAGGAATGGTCTTGATTTCATAACATCTTGACCGTTCTTCATCCCATTCGAAAACTTTGACTTGCGCTTTCCTAACCGAATTCATCCTGAAACTTTGTACAAAATTCAAATTCCAAAATACAAATTCAAAATCTTAACACGATATCTTGAAGAGGATGCCACCATTGTACTCCTAAGCATATTTCCAATCCAAATGCCATTAAGTAATCCAAATCGGGCACCAACCCACAAAACCAAGCATCCTGGGCGTCGACCCGTAAAACCGAGCTCTAACTTTAAAAGAACCTCAAAATCGATGCATTAAAGTTATAAAATTCAAGCCTTATTCCCCAAATAAGGTACATCATCTTTTACTACAGTCCAAAAGGACGATCGTCCTTATGGTGCCAACACGCCTAAAGGACGATCGTCGTCGTCCTTCCTTTGTCAGCTAGTGTCGCGCCAGGCGTAGCAGGCCCTTGCAACTGGCGCAGGTCACCCTGGCGTTTTCTAGCCATTTTTCCTATATAGACCCTCAATTTTTACACAAATAGGAGGAGAAAATAAACACACAAAAATACAACAGCGTAATGCACAAATAATTCTCCACTCTACTATTCTCTTCAAAACATCCAAACTTTCTAAAATATACAAGTTCTACGCATTAAAGGAATTGGAACTAAACATTGGAAGCATCATACTAGACAAATTAGGTAATTCGAGGCCCTATATCTCATTATTTCTAATTTTTATGCTTTAATCTTCAAGCTTTTCCATAATCCCATGATGCTTTTGTGAGTTCATAACTCACTTAAGCTAGAATTTTTACAAAAGGAGTAATCTTTAAGGGGTTTCATACTTGAATCCCCCTTAAATGGTCTTCCATACTCCATTTTCAAGTTTCAACTTTCAATCTTTAAGCGTTGTTTTCAAAAAAAAACATGTTTAGTAAGTTGAGGCTTTCATTCTTGAAAGTGTTCCTTACAACAATCATCATCCAAATCTTACAAAAATCCAAGATTTTTTGAATGTACAATGATGTTAATTTGGAAAAGTGCAAACCCTATTCAAAACTAGAACACATGAACATCAAAGTTTTATGTTCAATATTCAATTTCTACATTCAAAGTTCAATGATGTTTAAATGAAAAAAAAACTCTTTAAACTAGAACCAATTTCAAGTCATGGATCATACTAAATATGAGGTCTTTTAACATGAAAAGGTATAATCTTTAAGAACCAATCCTCCTAATTTCAATAGTCAGGTTCTATATTCAATATCCAAGTTCTATTTCAATGTTCAAATACAAAACCGATGATACTTTTTAATGAGCAACCTCATTTAAAGCTATATTATTTCAAAGTTGAATCCATGGGAAACCAAGTCATACTTGAACAAGTGTTTCTCGTTTGGATTTCCAACACCATTCATACAAGTTCTATTATTGCAATTTCGAATTTTTATCCATACATTGCTTAGATAGCTTGCTTTAATATTGCACCCTTCAATTGTTCACCTTTATCATTCATTCAATTTGGTTTACACCTAGTCAATTCTAGGGGTGATGTATAATTTTACTTGTTGCACCCCTTATTTTCTATTGTGATGCTTAATTTGCTCTATTTGTTATTGCTTTCATCACTCAACATGATAAATCAACAAATTACAAGTTCTAATCACGCTTAACAAAGATAATTCTTGGACAGCCGGGCTAGGTTCCCTTCAATTTGACTTAAAGAAAACTGACCACATACAAATTAGCAAACTTGATGTTCTAAAATGCATGCCAAAACCAACCTAAACATAGTGTCATGATTAGGATTTTCTTGCACGAAAATGACTCTTGTCTTGACTAAACCAAACTTATCAAATCTTTCTAAATAAGTGCCTCGTTCCCTTACCCGAGTCTCTATGCGGTTTCAAGTCCTAGTCTTATCTCGAGTCAGTTGGTCTATCTAGACCGGGCCCATAAGCTTGTTTGGTGGCGACTCCGTCAGAATTCAATATTCAATATCTGTAGGGGAAATTTCTAACGCGTTTTGCATAAATTGAATTCCAGTTTTCAATATGTTCAAACCGATTAAAGTCACTAGTCCGAACTTAGAATTTGGCTCCCCTTGGGGGTTTAATTGTCAAAAATCAAGCCAAATCTAATGGTCGGACCTTTCGATAAATCGGCCAAGTTCAGGACTTTGGCGTTTTCCAAATGGGATTCATCAAATTCCCAAAACTTACATTAAGAAATTTGAAAATACAATTAACACAAAGTACGAGAGAACAAAATAGCCCCCTACACCCTTCAAAGTGCAAGGGAACGCTTTGTGTCTCAAAGAATCTTTACAGATTTCGCCGTAATTCTCTTGCTCACCGTTAAAGAGGAACGTCTAAATATGTTCTGAGATGTCTTCTCCAAGACCACCTCCAAATATGTTCGTTTTTAGCTACTTCACAAAGTTCAGCCTCAATTTGAAGCCTTCTTCTGCATTTCCGCTCGTTGGTTGCTCCACCGTTTCCCTCGTTCTCTTATTCACCTTGTGCTCTTCCAAGTTCATACACAACAAGGATATTGAGCCAAGATTAGTTTAGAGTATAAGGAGAAGTAAGACATGCAACTAAAACAAGCTATTAACCAAAGTAAATGTACAACTAATAACTACACATATGCTAATATAAAAATCCTTTGATCCCCGACAATGACGCCAAAAAATTGATGTGCTCCCACTAGTTCATAATCATGGGAGCACACGCAGGTGATAATATACTTTACTGAATCCTTTGACACTACACAATGTATCGTAGACAAGGGGTAAGTAAGGGCTCGAACTCTCGGGGATCAAGAATTTTCTAAAGTAGGTAGGGATATGTAATCCCTTGCACACTTTACTCAAAAACAACAATCAATGGGTTGTTTGCACAACTTGTCACTAATTGTACAAACGGGGTAAACAATATAAAGGGATAGAACTAGAGAAGAGGGATTCCAACTAGTATAGCTATGAAAAGTCAATGTCTCTCTACTCTACTCAAGCATGAACAATTGGCGAATTACAAGTTAGTTTAGGGAGCATTGTACACTACTACAAACCATTACATCCCGGATAGTCACGGTGTGGTTCAAGAATATAGCGTTGTGTTTCCAATTTCCTACCTAGTTTTATGATGGTCATGATGACAACTAGGTAAAAAGAAATGAGGCTCAAGACCCACTATAGTCACGCTCCTAGGATATGATCGACATAAAGAACGGGCGCTTTCCCGTGTCAAAAGGAGCGCTTCCAGTGTCAACGGCTCTGGGATCTTTACCTATCTAGGAAAACAATTATAGCACATGAATCACTCTTTTCCTTGGGATTTGGAGAAATGAAACAAATAAGCAAGACCAATTTAAGTCCATCTAGCATGCTCATGTTAGGTTATGATACATATGAAAAACATAAATCATGCGGAAAACCTTAATGGCAGGAAAAATATTATTTACACATAATCAGTTAGCATAATTTAGGTGCATACACTTTGTAGCGTGCCCTCCCTAGCTGCGCCCGAACCGAACAAGAACAAGTCTTTAGGACTCCAAGTGTCGTCCCTCCGTAGATAATCCACAACACGTCCGGATCCGCCTTAAGATTGACCAACTAGAATCGCCCTTAAGGTACTATAATTTTCGGCTAATTATGGGCAAGAATGTGACTGATTTTTCTGCTCAAAAATCACTGTTTTATTGTATGAATACTTGTTGAAAAAACTCGTATATAAATTTATGACCCTAGGCATATATTTATAGAACCATGGAAAGGATTTCGAATCCTGTTAGAATACTAATTAATTAATTAGAATGCTTTTAGAACTCTAAATAATTAATTTAATCTTTTAGGATTAGGATTTAATCAATGCATGAATTCCGATAGCTTTAGGATTCGTATAGCACGTACACACGCACCGCACGCCCATGCGCAAGCCTCGCGGCCCACGCTGAGCGCACGGCACACAGGCCCACTGCCCGCAGCCCATTTGTTTGATCCGTGCGCGCGCGCCAAGCCTTGGCTGGGCCTGGCCTTGTGCTGGGCCTGGTTGAGGCCTTGGCGTGTTTGCTTGATGCGTGTGGCTTGCTGGGCGACGGCCTGGCTTCGTGCTGGGCCTTCGTCTAGCAAGCCTCGTCCGATGCTAATTCGTACCATACGCTTCCGACTAAATTCCCGATTCCGGAATTTATTTCCGATACGAACAATATTTAATATTTCCGATTCCGGAATTAATTTCCGTTTCGAACAAGTATTTAATATTTCCGTTTCCGGAATTATTTTTCGATTCCGATAATATTTCCAATTCTGACAATATTTCCGTTTCCGGCAATATTTCCGATTCCGGCAATATTTCCATTTCCGATAATATTTTCCGATACGTACCATGTTTCCGTTTCCGGCAACATCTACGAATTGGATAATATTATATTTCCGATACGATCCATATTTCCGTTTCCGGCAATATCATCGTTTCCGGAGTATTCATTTACTTGCCTTTGACGATCTCAGCTCCCACTGAAACCAAGATCCGTCGATTCCGAATATCCAAAGATGGAGTATTTAATGCCATTAAATACTTTATCCGTTTACGTACTATTTGTGTGACCCTACGGGTTCAGTCAAGAGTAAGTTGTGGATTAATATCATTAATTCCACTTGAACTGAAGCGGCCTCTAGCTAGGCATTCAGCTCACTTGATCTCACTGAATTATTAACTTGTTAATTAATACTGAACTGCATTTATTAGACATAACATTAAATGCATACTTGGACCAAGGGCATTATTTCCTTCAGTCTCCCACTTGTCCTTAGGGACAAGTGTGCATTTTCTAATTCCTTTGTCGCTCGATGCTTGCTCTTGAACATAAGGTAAGAGTTGTCATCCTTATTATGTCCAGATGTGTTTCTCGGTTTCAGAGTTCAACTGATCAAATAAACAGATAATCATAGCCTATGATTTATCTGAGCACGGCCATGCATTTCACAGTTTCTAGTTCTCTGAGTGGCCTTGTACAACTTTTAGCATCTCATCCCGATTTATGGGAAGACAATCTCAATCTTGCGATCTTGAGATTAGACTTCGTTTGATAGGTGATTACCTGAGTGTTGCCTTTATAGCCTCCTTTTACGGTGCGACGGTTGACAACGTCAAAGTAAGCAGTTCTCAAACAAGTAATCTCAAATCACTCAGGTATTGAGGATTAGTGTCTAATAATTTTAATGAAATTTACTTATGACAGATTTTCATCTCTTACAGTAAAGTTTCATAGGTCTGTCTGATACTAGTCTTCCCAAAGTAAGTACCTATGCAAATGATTGCGACATTGCCATGTCCACATAGTTCAAGAAACAGAACTACTAGTCATCTTGCATTCTAGTCGTCTAACGTTTTCTATGCGTCCATCTTTATAGAAAACTCCGACCAGGGACCATTTTCAACTTTTGACATTCAAGTTCACTTGATAGACATTTCTTAGTCACGGGACTGGTCCTGACAGTCTATCTTGAATATATCGTCAAATTGAAGGGACTCATCATTTAATACTAAACCAAGATTAAATGGAATATGAAAATACATTTCATATATGATATATGTTCAACCCCAATGTTTTACAGCCATGGGCCTTAAACCCATCTTTAAAACAGTTCATGGAATTCAAAGCTATGCTTGATTTCCAGTGCTACAACGTGAGTGTTGCTTCTCACTTGTTGCATAGGTTTAGTTATCATGCTTTGCCAATCTTAATATCCTTTTCATCGAATGTTCTTCGAGATATGATGATAAGATCTTTTGAGTATGTTTATTTTGTGATCTAGTCTTTCTTGCTACATTAGTGGTTCTACGCATTTTGCAATGAAGAACCATTAAGTCAACAGACATGTGATCTTCCCAAGTTCAATGAAGAACTCATTAATATAAACAACTCTGTTTTATTGCTTCTTAGGCAATAATTACTTTTACTTCAACTGTTTAGGTTGCTAGTGATGCTTTGTTTGGATTTACTTATCCAAGCAGTTCACACATATGCGGAAGACTTTCCAACTATATCTTGGAACATAGAAATTAATATTTAATTTCCCACGCAACAACTCATGGTCTCCAATCCATGTTGCCATTTCAAAACACGATGCTCTATAGCTCGTCCTTGCCAATGGTTAACTCCAAAGGGATCTTGCTTGATCCTTTACCAGTGTTTATGCGTGTAGCATCAATATTTAGCATATCTTTATTTACTTGAATCAAGAACTATTCCTATGTACCTTTTCAAGTACCATAAGTATTCTTGATCTCAATCTAGTTGATCTTCACTTAGATCAATAGAGATTGGTATATGTTCGTCATGCCTAAAGTCATACGATACGTTTTTGGTGATCCTCATATTATATCATACATGATAAATTCTTTTGCAGAATAATTTCCAATTGAATTCTATTGATGTAACTTTAGCTCATTCTAGTTTCAGTAGATACTAAATCCAGCTAAATTCTTTGACATATAATATAGGTTAAGAATCTCACTTAGATCCTTTGATGGTTAACTTAGTAAATGCTTATACATAGTTCAAACATTCATTACTTAGATTTATTCACATGGGTCGAATATCTCCAATGGAGTTTTTCGTGTTTGATTTAGTAAATGCCATTACTTAATCCAAAACAATATCATGAGATCTTTGTAAATATATCTTAATACCCAGTATGTACTAAGTTTCGCCTTGGTCCATCATTGATGAATAATTTCAAACCTAAGTTATTAGCATTTGAATGTTATTTCACAATAGAGAGATATGTGTGTGATACACATAGGACCAATTAAGTTTTTATGTACTCCCACTAAACTTCTTATATATCTATAAGAATCATGTATATTTTATGAAACTAAAATACTTATTAGCTTCACTAAAATACAGTTTTAATTCCCAATTGCTTGCTTAAATCTGTACTTAGATTTCATAAGCTAGCTTTTTTTTAAGTATTTATTTGGATCCACAAATCCTATGACATGCCATGTACATAGTTTCTTCCAACATTTGATTGAGGAATACGTTTTGTCATCCAATTGTCATATGTACCAATATGCAATCATTGCTTGAATCATAGACTTGAGCATTACGATTATGCATGATGTTTCAACACAATCCACGCCGTGAATTTGTATGTAACCTTTAGCAACTAATCTAGCTTTGTGTGTGAACACAATTCCATGTTTGATGGTTTTTATCCTTAAAACCAATTTGCAACCAATAGGTGTTTAATCTATTCTTGCAAATCAACAAAATTACAATTTTGTCATCAAAACATTGGTTATGTTTTATGGCTTTTAACCATCTAAAACATTGAGTCTATATATTGCCTCTAACCATTTTAGGGAATCTGGGTTTCGCCATAGCTTTCTTACAAGTCACAAACTTATTAATCTACATGATAATAGTTTGACTGCAAGTTGTAGGTTTCTTCACTATCTAATGAAGAATCGCATAGTTTCAGTGACATGAACTCCATGTTTCTTCACTATCTAATAGAAGAATCTTATAGTTTCAGTGACTTGAACTCTATGCCTACTTGGGTATAGAACATCAAACAAATAGAATATCAACAGACACTTTGAAAGTCCTTTGAATATTCTGTTCTCCTTGAATCACTTGTAAAGTCTTATAAGAGATGTCTATTCTTTAAAGTCACTTCTAAAGTCCTTAAAGAATAAGTTTTCGGATTTTCTGAAGAACTTCGAAAAGCCTCCGGACTGTCCGTTTATGTTTGTTGTTCGCCTCGAAGACTTTCGAGGTCTATTTTCTCCCACTTGTCATTTTGGAAACGAATCTCCAAAAAGAACATTATTTCGAGCAAACAAACATTATGTTCTCAAAAATCCGTGGTAGAAACAATACCCTTGTGTCTCATTTGAATAAATCACAATGAAACATATATCTATACTTGGGCCTTAGTTTGTTGAATGACAAACACTAAGCTCCCACTGAGTTCAGGAACTCTTTAGATATATTATGAAAAGATATTCTGAAATTACTTTTCAATAGCTTTGACGAATTTTGTTTAGTTTGTTGGTATTTGAGCAATTGGTTTTAGAAATTATAGGAAAGGTCTTTATGATTCATCATCGATCGAATCAAGTACTAATTGACTTCGATCATTCCAACTTAGATATGCCATATCTTATGGAGCTAGATCGTGAAATTACAACACGCAATCATTTGATGATCATTTTGGTCTTAAAGTTATCATCGTCATGATCTAGCCTAGATCTTTATGATTTCTTGCCAAGTGGATTTTATACTTCTGAATCTTTGAACTAGATAAACAGATTCAAACTTATATCACATTGAGTAAATAAACCAATATTCACTCAAATCCATGTGAAATAATAAAGTCATAAAATATTTCTTTAGCTTTGAACTCTATTGTCTAGGTGTTCTAACAATACTCCATATCTTTTGTTACTTTCAACAAGTAAGACTAGCTTGTCTTGAATTGATCTAGAAATCAACCAACTTTCAAAAGTCCATAAAGATAGAAATTTTGAATGTTAACTTGTTGATATGGTCTAAGCAACAATGCTAAAGGTTTGTGGAACTCAAATCAAGAGATTGATTTGAACCTAGTAAATTTCTTATTGTTAAAGATTTGTTTGTTTTAATCAAGCATATTAACTCGACCCGTAAATGACCATTTCATTAAAATAAACAAACAAACATTGTTTTTGTTCTTTTGAATGTGAGTCTTTCTGTGTTTGAAAACAGAAATTTAGGTATGCTGATTGTGGAACAAAATAGCCATTAAGTTCCAGCCTTGAAAGGACTTAAAACAAACTAGATGACCCTACAACTAATGTAGCATTGCCATGCTTCATTTCCCACTTGTAGGACATTAGTGTAGCCTAGCTTCCATTATTTGAGTTATTACCGAAGTAAGAACCTCAAGCGGTATATGATACCAAGGAAGTTTGATTGCTAGGTCACTTCTCTTTAAACATAAGCTTATAGGTAGAAACGGAATCGTAAATTCCTTTCATTTGTTCTTTGTTTTCCTATTTCTTGTACCCTTTCTTATAGTCTTAAGAATTGAATTCTTCAGTGTTGACTTTTATACTTTGTTTAGACATGTCCAATGTCATTCCAACAAAGTTCTTACCATTTTATTTATGTTGAATATTTTGCTTCAACTAGATGATCTTACCAGAAGCTTCTAAAGTTCTCTAAGCATCGATCTATTCGAATGTCTAAGGACTAGACTCATTCGAGAATTAAATGGACAAAGATATTAGGTTGTTAACCATTGGTAAAGATGAGCGTTTAAACTCAATGCTTTATGATCTCAAAACTACATTGTATTTTGAGTTCACAAGCACCAATTGGTTTGCCATTCGATTTTGATACTCGAAAACAACCATAAAAGTCGCTAAAAGAAACGTACATTTTAAATTGCTCATTTTCTCTCATTTCCATGTATCGTTCTTGGATTCATTACCAATCGAGGAAATTTACTGTTACCTTTCTAAAAGGATTTACTGCAGTGCAAGATATTTAATTATAAACAATAATTAAAACATACATTGAAGCATGCAAAGTCTAAACATTTATCATGAGTAATAACTTGAAAATTAAAGCAATCATGCAATTTAAACAAGTTATTTGCATTTTATTCGATTTTATTGTTCCGGCAGGTGTGAATAAAATGATTCCAAGACCCTTAAATCATTGAAGAATTAAGCACATTATGTATTTAGACTCAATTCTAAAATCTTTTAGGTAAGCAAAAGCCTTTCGCTAATAGTCTAGAAACTACTCTTGGTTGATAGGTACGTATAAGAACTTATTAGGTAAACCTATCGATTTTTCCACGACATAAAAGGACTCCTTACTTATATCGTTGAGTTTCACCAAAACTAACATGTACTCACAATTATTTGTGTACCTTACCCCTTTAGGATCAATAAGTAACACCTCGTTGAGCGTAAAACTATTACTAGATTGATGTAAAGGTTACCCAAGTAAGTGTTATTTTGGCATGGCACCTTTTAACTCAATTTTTAAACTTTGGAACTTAAGGCTCTTACTATGTTGGTTAGATTTTAAGTGAACTAAAATCCTTAATCATGCAACATAATCAAGCCACAATCTCATGCATATTTAAGACATATTTAAAAGCAATAAATAACTTAAAGCATGCATAAGATAAATGTGATCTAATATGGCCCGACTTCATCTTGAAGCTTCAACTTCAAAGTCCGTCTTGAAAAGGGATTGGAAACTTCTTGAATTTCTCCGTGGGAGACGCCATTTTCTTCAAATAGGATCAGCTATAATTAAACTAATTACAACTATTTGATGGTACGCAGACCATATTTGAATTGAAAAACAAACTTTGGTGCATTAGACCAACTACATTCAAATTAATGGTACGCAGACCATATTTTCTATCCTATTTGGGCCATACTAGTCACTTCATAACCTGCAAAACAGTACATATACAATATATACCATTCACCCATTCATTATCATGAATGGCCCACATAGCTGGTTAGTAAAACACATTGTATGCATCACATAAATATTTGCAGCAATTAATCAAGGGCACCAATAATCTACCAATTATTCAGTCCTTATTAATTCTAATCAAGTTGTTTAACCTTAAAGGATTTGTAGACCTAATCAAGAGTTTATGACTTAAGGCTCCCACTTAAACCAATAACTTTATATGCTTTACTAATTTTAAACATAAAAATGTATTTCTAGTCTAACCGGAAACATACAAGTTTAATTAAAATTTAAAGCTCATATAAAATTATAATTGAATCCATTTAGTTTAATTTATTTTCAGTTGATTTAAACGAATTTAAATTAATTCAAGGTTTAATTTTAGTAAAATAATTAGTATAAACTAAAATTTATAATAATTATAATATTCAAAATTAAAATCCAAGAAAACAATTTAAATTATTAATTTTAAAATTAATTAAAATTATTTCAGAACTGAAAATTCAAATTAAAATTCAAAACGACTCAACCGTAACACGACGAGGCACTTGGCGTGGGCCCAAGCCCCATCAAGTGCACGACTGATCGCACGGCCATGGCACAATGCAGCAGCAGCTACACGCAAGGGATGCACCGCTCGCTAGGCGCGAGCAATCTCTCGTGGCGAGGCAGCGCTTGTTGGTGCGCGGAGGAGTGCTCGCTGGGTGACCCAGCTTGCGCTTTCCCGCGCGCGCGCCTCGACTTGTGTCACGCCCCATCGCCCACCGCCCATGTACACATCACACACGCCCAGGCAGCCTCGCCTCGCGCGCGCCATGCTTGGTTGCTCGCTGCATTCGTACCGCACGGGCGACGAGCTCCCTTGCTCGTCGTCGCGTGCCCGCACTATACAACACCCCTTAAGGGTAACACGTAGCTTCCTTTGCTTTGTGCGTGCAACATTCATGAGCGTTTTTCATAAAAATTTAAAATTTTTAATTTAAAATTTATGACAAATTAATAAATCATATTAATTACATAATTTTAGGGCGAAAAATCGAAAAATTTATTAATCAATTAATTTCCGATTTACATGGATTCAAATCTAGGTCATAAAAATTTAAAATTTATCATAAATTAACTTTTTGTATGGTGGTTTTTAATCATGGATACCTAATTAAATTGCCAATTAATTATGAAAATCAAATCAATTCTTAATTATTCAAATTTCAACAAATTAATTACAATTACAAATTAGGTTGTATAATTAACAAGTTAGGCATTTAAAATTGTTAAGCATATACAGTAGGTCAATCAAAAATTCAAGATTTATCAACAAGAATCGCAAATATTCAATTTAACATCTTAAATTTACAAACTTTTGCATTCGAAAAACTAAAACCTCCGAAAAGTCATAGTTAGGCTTCGAATTTGGGAATTCTGGGTTCAGCCGAAAAGTAGTTCTTTTGTCAAAATTTTAGAATGCATTTTACATGCGGAATTGACACAAAAATCACTCTATTTGGTTGAGTAACGAATAAACTGCCGAAAAACTGCGTACATATAATTAAATAAACGCAATTTGCAATTAATTAACAATTACGAAAATTAATCACCCTTTTTAATTCTTTGCAAATTTGTAAAATTTAATCATGTCACGCAATTTAGATTATGTGAATAATAAGAGGCTCTGATACCACTGTTAGGTTATGATACATATGAAAAACATAAATCATGCGGAAAACCTTAATGGCAGGAAACATATTATTTACACATAATCAGTTAGCATAATTTAGGTGCATACACTTTGTAGCGTGCCCTCCCTAGCTGCGCCCGAACCAAACAAGAACAAGTCTTTAGGACTCCAAGTGTCGTCCCTCCGTAGATAGTCCACAGCACGTCCGGATCCGCCTTAAGATTGACCACCTAGAATTGCCCTTAAGGTACTATAATTTTCGGCTAATTATGGGCAAGAATGTGACTGATTTTTCTGCTCAAAAATCAATGTTTTATTGTATGAATACTTGTTGAAAAAACTCGTATATAAATTTATGACCCTAGGCATATATTTATAGAACCATGGAAAGGATTTCGAATCCTGTTAGAATACTAATTAATTAATTAGAATGCTTTTAGAACTCTAAATAATTAATTTAATCTTTTAGGATTAGGATTTAATCAATGCACGAATTCCGATAGCTTTAGGATTCGTATAGCACGTACACACGCACCGCACGAGCACCGCACGCCCATGCGCAAGCCTCGCGGCCCACGCTGAGCGCACGGCGCACAGGCCCACTGCCCGCAGCCCATTTGTTTAATCCGTGCGCGCGCCAAGCCTTGGCTGGGCCTGGCCTTACGTTGGGCCTGGTTGAGGCCTTGGCGTGTTTGCTTGATGCGTGTGGCTTGCTGGGCGACGGCTTGGCTTTGTGCTGGGCCTTCGTCTAGCAAGCCTCGTCCGATGCTAATTCGTACCATACGCTTCCGACTAAATTCCCGATTCCGGAATTCATTTCCGATACGAACAATATTTAATATTTCCGATTCCGGAACTAATTTCCGTTTCGAACAAATATTTAATATTTCCGTTTCCGGAATTATTTTCTGATTCCGATAATATTTCCGATTCTGACAATATTTCCGTTTCCGGCAATATTTCCGATTCCGGCAATATTTCCATTTCCGATAATATTTTCCGATACGTACCATGTTTCCGTTTCCGGAAACATCTACGACTTGGATAATATTTATATTTCCGATACGATCCATATTTCCGTTTCCGGCAATATCATCGTTTCTGGAGTATTCATTTACTTGCCTTTGACGATCTCAGCTCCCACTGAAACCAAGATCCGTCGATTCCGAATATCGATAGATGGAGTATTTAATGCCATTAAATACTTTATCCATTTACGTACTATTTGTGTGACCCTACGGGTTCAGTCAAGAGTAAGTTGTGGATTAATATCATTAATTCCACTTGAACTGAAGCGGCCTCTAGCTAGGCATTCAGCTCACTTGATCTCACTGAATTATTAACTTGTTAATTAATACTGAACCGCATTTATTAGACTTAACATTAAATGCATACTTGGACCAAGGGCATTATTTCCTTCAGCTCATACACCCATCTCATGCAAGGAAATAGTTCCACGACAACTAGCAAATCCCAACAAACACCAAAGTTACATACAAAAGGACGCAGAAAGAGAAATCACACCATAATTATACTAGGAGTCCCCCAACCCCTAGGCCTAAGTAAACTACTCAACATGGTAGCACTCAAACCTATTAGATCTAAACAAACCATACATGAAAATATGACTTTATATTTTGGGTAAAGAAACTCAACCTATAAGATGAACTTGGGGATGAACACCAAGAACATACCAAATTGGGTAAAGAAGCTCTACCACAAATCATGCACTAAAAACTCATAAATTGAAACTAAAGAAAAGTAATAAAAGCTATAAAGAATCTAATCATGAAAACTGAAACAATTATTTGAATAGATGGTGGAGATCTTGCTCCAAAATGTGCAAAAATTAAAAGACAAATTAAGCTAATGAACTAACTAGAAAGCAATAAAGTGGTAAGAGTGTGTCACTAAACCTTAGAGTAGTACTATGTGATGTGTATCTTCCCTAGCTACTCCCGAACCGAACAAGAACAAGTAAAGGACTCCAAATGTCGCCCCTCCGTAGAAAGTTCGCAGTACGTTCGGTTCCGCCTTAGATTCAACCAACTAGAATATTCTCTAAGGTTTTATTCACTCGGGAAACTCACAAATGGGATAGACAAAGTTTATGAATTATGTGCTTAATTCAATGTATTCAAGTATGTATAAACTGTGATTATGAACCACGTATTTATAGAGTGAAAATAGGGAATCGCAATCCTATTAGTAATCGAATAACTAAATATTTTAGGCTTTTAGTCAAACGCAAACTCTTTAGTTTTCTAGGAATAGTTGAACTCTAACTATGCTAGAATTATACTAATTGTAGGATGAGGAAAACAATAGCTTGAGGCCCAAACTACTTTCCGCGCAAGTAGACTTGTCGCCCAAGCTTGCTTGGCGCACAAGCCAAGCGCACGGGCTGAGTAGCGCTGCAGCAAGCGTGGCTTGAAGCCCACACTGCTGCTCGCAGCTTGCGCCCATGCACTGCACGCATGCCCATTACTGGGTGTTGCTTGGCGCACGGAAGCCTGCTGGGCGCTGGGCTTGACGCTTGCGTCTCGCGGGCTTGCTCGTCGAGCAGTCGCTCGTCGTGATTTCGATTCGTTTTCCGATTTTGGAATTTATATCCGATTCGAACACTATTTACGTTGCCGATAATATTTCTGATTCCAGCAATATTTCCGATTTCGACAGTAATTCCGACTCCGGTAATATTTCTGTTTCCGGCAATATTTCTATTTCCGTTAATATTTTCCAATACGAACCACATTTCCGTTTCCGGCAATATCTTCGACTTGGATAATATTTATATTTTCGTCATGAACCATATTTCCGTTTCCGTTAATATCTTCAATTTCGGAAAATATTCTTTCTTTGTCTTTTGATGATTTTAGCTCCCACTGGAACCAAGATCCATCATTTCCGAGTGACCATAAATATAGTACTTAATGAATATTATATTCACTTAAATACTTGATTCGTTCACGCACTATTTGTGTGACCCTATAGGTTCAGTCAAGAGTAAGCTGTGGGATTAATATTATTAATTCCACTTGAACTGAAGCTCCTCTAGCTAGGTATTCAGATCACTAGATCTCACTAAATTATTAACTTGTTAATTAATACTGAACCGCATTTATTAGAATTTATTAAATGCATTAAATGCAAACTTGGACCAAGGGCATTATTTCCTTCAAAAATAAACCTTAAGACACACTCCACACTTGTGGACTTAAAGGCAACATTCTATTTATAATAGGGGGAACATGTGCCCTAAAAGTAGGGTTAGCGGCCCGTCATACGTTGCATGGGGCTCTTCAACTCTTCACGGCCCGTGCAGAAGTTGCACGACCTCAAGCTGAATTTGGGTAGCATGTGTTGCACGACCCTTGCACCAGAATCTGCACGACCAAAGTCAAGTCATGCACGGTCCATGTTCGGCTGCTTCCCATGGCGATCTATCTTTCTGATGCAATGTAAGGACATCATCATCCGTGCATGGATCATTCCCCTAGATTCCCTTCTTATCTTCTTCACTTCTCCCGTTGTATAAATGTTGTGCTCCTTCAAGTCCAAAGACTCGACTTGGTGGAAGATTTCTGCCCATACTTCTCTTCGTTTGTGAGAGCCTTCAGTGATAGTGATGAGATGGGGTGACTAGGATGCCACGAAGGTTGAACTTGAACCCTAGTGGTGTGGTCAATCTCTATTTTGGATTAGCGAGACATCCATACACCGTTCATCGCTTTAGCTTGGCCTGAAAATAAGGAGAGAGAAGTTTTCCGTAGAAAACAAGGAGAGAAAGACAATAGAGTAGGAATAGTTCTAAATCCAACTATATGCAATTAAACTACGTTAATATGGACACAAAAGAGATCTTAATTGGCTCCTAAAATTGTGCAAATTACAAGCACATCACATATGTTTCAAGGACCTCGGTAATTCCCAAGACTAATTTTTCCCCATAGTATCCGGCCACCCATAAAAACATAATGTAGCATCCATGCTCCTGTTATGTGTTTATAAGTGCATAAAGGTTAGCCGCCTCTCCGTCCTCGTAACCAAGACATGCCCAAAAATTGAACACTACACAATGCAAGACTTAGGCTAAAGATGATTGTGGGTCGGGACGTGCTTCAGGCTAAGCCCCGAGCCTAAACAGGCCCATACCAAACCCGCTTGTAATTGACTGGGCCAAAAATTTCCAATTGGGGCTTAGGCCCACATTTCCTCGTGTCGGGTCGGACAGTCGTGTGTAAGCCTAATTTTGCTAAAATTAGTGTATTTTGTTGTTTCGAGTAGGGTTGTGACGTGTCTTGTCGTGCCTTTTTCAAAATGCAGCACAGCCCGACCCGCAACCCACGATTTTGTGCCTGTGTCGGAACGTGCTTTTTTGTGCCAGTGTCGGGCCAGACCTTTTCTTGTTTGCCCAACCCACAACTATCGCCAAGTCCTTCGCAAGTAGAGGAGAACCCTTTGAACACCCTAGCCATTGTTATAGGTGCTCTAAATGTGTCAATGGAGATCGAGTTTGGGGAACCTCAAAAAGTTTTAAGAATTTTACAGTATAACATTGAACAGTACTATGTGAAGGTTAGTGTTTTTATATATATATAAAAAAAAAAAAAAGTACTTCTTCTGCCTCATTTTATTCTTTACGTATTTCATTTCAAGTGTCTCATTTTGTTTTTTACATTTTCTATTATATTATATTATTATCACATATATAAATGGCTTAATATTCTGTCCAAATTTGTGTCCAAAAATTATTTAAACCAATTAAATCATTGGGACATTTAATTTCTCATACCTTTTCATTAGGCATTAAATCTTTCACATTTTTCAATGTCATATTTTCTTATAAAAGTAAAAATATTATAGATAAAGTATAATTTTACCTTGTTTAAATAAAAATAAATAGAAAATTCTTAATACATGTTAATTAATTGTTATATCTTGTGCGTAATAATAAATGTAAAGAACAAACCGGGACGGGTAGAGCAGTGAGTAATATTTATAGTTGATTTAGCAAGATCTTTTCAGCTTCGTTTGAATAGTTTGTCACCCATGCCTTGCGCATATCTCTATACAAAGTACATCTTTCATGGAATATAATACAAATTCGTAATCAATATAAAAATACCGCTTCCCTTGACGGCTTGACATGCATCCACATGCTTCTTAACTCTTGCACCGCTAAGCCAATTGTGTCAGTTTAGTTTAATTAAGGTTCATAATCATCAAGTACTTCGTATTCTACTCCCCTTCGTCTCTTTTTGTTCTTTATGTTTGATGGTATTCACGCGATTTACAATACAAGAATTTGTATCTTTAATGACAACCTAATTACGACGGGTCAAAATCCCGTCGCAAAAAGGCTTTTGCGACGGACTAACAACCAAACAATGACGGGAACAACCGTCGCAAATGTCTTTTACGACGGATTAACGACGGGATTTCACATTAATGACGGCCCCCTTTTATAACGGGTTCGCGACGAAAAATTCCATCATTAATCAACGATTATTGGCCTTTAGCGACGGGATTTCCCGTCGTTAATGGTACAATTTCTTGTAGTGTTAACGACTATTTAATGTGCATTGAGATTACTCTACTTTTTTTTATTTAAACATGAAAAATTACGTTTATTTATAATGTTTTCACCTTTATCAAAAATATGACATTGGGAAAATGTAAAATATTTAATGTCCAATGGATTTAATTGGCCAAAATAATATTTGGGAACAAATTCTAATAGAATATTAATGTATTATGTGATAATATAAAAAGAAATATAAAGAACAAAATGAGACACCCGAAATGGAATACGTCAAAAACAAAAAGAGACGGAGGGAGTACCTTTTTCGTACTTGGTGAATGTTACTAGTCTTCTTTTTCTTTTGACATAGGATAAAATTACAAGAGAAGAAAAAATTACTCTTTTCGTTTCTTTTTGTTTGTTACGTATTCTTTTAGAGGGCAGAAACACCCATCTTAGCTATGTATTTAGCAAATACATATCATCCCACAAAACGACGAAATAAGGATAAGACAAGCATTAAAACAGATACCATTTTTCAAAAGCAGATGCCATTTTTTGACAAATAGATGTCATTTTTCAAAAAAATTAACTTTTTCCTTTAGTGTTTGTCTTTAGCCTATTTTGTCGTGTTGTTGGCTGATGTGTTTTTGTAAAAACATATATTACATGGGAATATACTTCCTCATTCCTTTTAAGTTGTTTCACAATGTTTGTAACGTAGGAGAATCTTTCCTTTTATAAACTAATTATAGTGTCATTTTTTGTGCCAGTTTTAATTTTAATTGGTCCAATTTTTTCAACTCATTAAATTTCTTTACAATTTCCCAAGTATGTTAAGTTAGCAATTTGTGTGTTTTTCCATTATTGGTTCATTTTGATAAATAAAATAATCTTATTGGTTGTTGTAATGATTAGTGGATTGAAGTTTTACTTGAGTTTATTTTTTTTAATAAAAAATGAAAGCTGATTTGCACTATATTCAAATTGACAATAAATGTCAGGTTTTGGAAAAATGAAATCATGATTAATGATGGAATCTAAAGCATTTAAAATAAAAAAGAAAAAGAATCTTTATTATATGTTAATAAACGTGTAAAAGTCCAAACGTAACAAACAAAAAGAACCGGAGGGAGTAGCTAATTAAAAATCAGGCCTAACATCAACGGCGTAACAAATTGCAGCTCATCATTTGCCGCACTTTTCGTTAGAACATGTGCCGAATGAACTTGATCTTGTTGAACCTTGTTGATCACACAACTTGTAAAAAACTTACTTAATTCGAGAATGGCTTGCACTGTCCAACTGACATTAATATATGGCACGGTGTGTCTCTGCAAATAAGAAACCAAGGTAGTTGAGTCAGTATACACAACTATTTCAGTTAGAGAATAATCATTTACCCAATGAAGAGCCCGCAACAAGCCATTGCTTCAAGATGTAAGGTTGATTGTCCTTAACCACAGTCAGGGCCGTCTCCGGCAATTTGGAGGCCCTGTGCTAAATATAGATATGGGCTCCTACAAATTTTTACGGGCAATTATTTAATGTAAACACATAATTATTACATTAATATTGTTTTTCTTATACAAAATATAGAGTCAAATTAATAATATGGTTTAACGTTTTATGTGTGTTGGTTTGAGAAAATAATTGGTTTGATGAAAAGGTTCGATGGACATGAAAAAAGCAAATAGAAAAGGGGGTAGGCAAATAATCGAACTCTGGTCTCAGCTACCACATTTATGAGTCTTTACAACTGGGAAAAATATTACATAATGCTTTACAACAGTCTGTTAAATATATAATATTGGTTCTTGGGGGTTTAACCAACAATTTTTTTTTGGGCCCCAAAATTTTGTGGCCCAGTGTTGTAGGTCCGGTTGGACCGCCCTTTAGCCGACCCCGACCATAGTCACAACCCCGGTGATTCTTTGTCTTTGTTGTTCTTGGTTGTTGAAGCACCCAACCCATCTCTGCTCTTAACGTAACTTTGTTCCAAGCTCCATCAATATGTATCACAGTGCCGGGCGTAGTCAAAATTTGCAAACCTATATTTGGGAAGTCAAAACCTGGTGGGTAAGCAGGTGTATGCTCTGGTGGGTGTAGAAAACATAAATCTTCATTACACTTCCGGCTGAAAATCATGTGGTGCTACATTGCTAACTTGAGTTGCATTCAAAATGCTTGTATATCTCCATTCTCTGAACGAAAAAATCTTGCGTTTCGTATAACCCATAATTCTCACAAAGTTGCAATTAAAGTGACTACGCGGTCACTAACATTTCCATCCAAGCTAATAAAAAAGACTGGATATAGTTGAGAATCCAATCTTGAATTAATATATACTCGTTAAAATTTGAGAATATGCCTAGCATATTACTCCTCCACACATCGTGAGCCAATTTACAAAGGCAGAAAATGTGTTGTGCGTCCTCGCAACACTACAAAAAAAATCTCGTATAGCAACGGATATATAGCGACGGATTTATATCCGTTTCTAATTTAGAGACGGAATATTCAACATCCGTCTCTAAATTTATTTAGGGACGGATATTGGAAATCCGTCGATACTTTTATCGAGGGATTTATAAATCCGTCTCTAATTTAGGGACGGATTTCAAAATCCGTCTCTAAGTTAGGGACGGATTTCAAATCCGTCTCTAAGTTAGGGACGGATTTTGATATCCGTCTCTAAGTTAGGGACGGATTCCAAAATCCGTCCCTAATGTGTTTTACCAATTCCAAAACGTAAAGTCCACTAGCAATTTCTCTAAATTAGAGACGGAATTTTAAAATCCGTCCCTAATGTGTTTTAGCAATTTCTCTAAATTAGAGACAGAATTTTAAATTCGTCTCTAATTTAGAGACGGAATCTTAAATCCGTCCCTAGCTTAGAGACGGATTTTCTAGATCCGTTTCTAATGTTTCTTTTAATTTATTATCAATTTCACACATAGAAGTATACAAGTTGTATTTGGTGTGGTTGGTTAGAGTTTCTCCTCGTGACTTTGAGGTCACAAGTTCGATTCCCCTTATCCCTTCCCCTTGCAAAGCTGGACCGGGTTGACCTAAGCGAGATTTCGAACCGGTAATGGGACCGAGTTGAACCGAACATCTAACAATAGGTAGTAATTATTTTTACTTGCTAATTTTAGAGACGGATTTTTGAATCCGTCCCTAAGTTTAGGGACGGATTCAAAAATCCGTCTCTAAATTTAGGGACGGATTCAAAAATCCGTCTCTAAATATTAGATACGGATTTTATGGAATCGGTCCCTAAATTGAATTAGCGACAAGGTTTTTAATAACGGATGTATTCCGTCCCTAAATCCATCACTAAGCACACATAGCGACGGATTTGACCAATTTAGAGACGGATTTGGTCCGTCGCTATATGAGCTTTTTTTGTAGTGCAAATATCGATGCATAAGTCACAAGGTGTATCCAAAATAATAAATTTTCGCTCCAGGCCTCTTTTAACCGGAAGGTCTTCAACCATTATTATCCAAATAAATATCTTCCACTTTGGGGGAATTTTAAGAGGCCAAAGTAACTTGAAAAAGGGAACAAACTTGTTCAGACCTAAACTAGTGTGAGAATCCTGCAGCTTCTCATAAAAATGCATAACCAGTTTTCAATGTGAAATTCCCAATTTTATATTTAGTCCAATATAACCGATTTGCTGCTGGTCTAGCAGGAAATTCAACGGCCATAATTGCAATTGCGTTCATGTTGTCAAAGGATTTTCTGATAAGAGTCGCATCCCAATTGAGTCTCGGTGACTTAATAAAATGACTTACCTTCCAAAATCTAGCGTCTGTAAGTCGAATATGAGAAGCAAAAACAGGCACCCTACCATTAACCCAATTATCTCTTCCACCTATAATATTGTTCCCATTTTCAACCTTCCAAGCACAACCTTGAAGTAAAACATTCTGAACTTTGCCAAGACCTCGCATCCCCCATGAAACACGGACCAGAAAACTATTTGGCTTACCTGCAGACAATGCAAAATCCCCTTTGGCTATACACTCCTTGAAATCAATAATTGGGGATTTTGATGCATTCTTCACACTTGTTTCATCAAAAAAGTTGTATTTAGCGTCGACAGTCTACGAATACCCAGACCTCCCATCCCACGGGGTAGTTGTAAAATATCCCTACGAACCCAATGCATTCATTATTTACCTTGTTTACCCCAGAAAAATGTAGAAATCATAAAATCAATTTGTTCGTAATTGTAACAGGAATTTTCAAGTTCATCATAACATGAGAAATGGTAGCCACGATAACGGTGTTAATTAGAACTAACTTTTGTGTCTTGGAGAACAACACCCTATTCCACGAGGTAATCAAATCAGCAACCTTATATTCAAGTAATTAAAATGCGAACGTTGAACCCATACAATCAATAGGTGCATCCAAATGTTGTCCAAACTGTCCCACTTCTGGCATTCACAATTGATTTGAAAAGTTGTTGTTGCGTAGGAGAAGTATTCGGACTGAACTTGATAAAAGATTTTGCAAGATTTAGCTGCTGACCTGAAATTCGGCAATAACGATCTAGAATACCACCAATATTTGTGCGTGAATTTTCCTTTCCTCAGAAAGAAATAATAGCATCATCAACAAAGAGAAGCAAGTGCGTAATGGTGTTTTATTCCTTAGAATAAACTAATATGTTGACCTAAAACTAGCATACATCCTAGTATGTCCATGCAGAATAGGAACAAATACGGGGACAAAGGATCTCCTTACCGTAATCCACACTTGGGCCTGAAGTGCGTTGAAGTTTTTCCATTAATGAGAACTTTGAAAGAAACTGTTGAAATGCACTGGTATATCAATTGAATCCACATAGAAGGGAAACCATAAGCTTTAAGAACACGCAACAGAAAACCCCAGTGTATTCGATTATATGCTTTGCTCATGTCAATCTTAATCGCATCCAATTTTGGACCTACTAACCTTCCTTTCATTTATAAATTGTAGGATATCATGGCTTAGTAAGATATTGTCACTCGTATATCGTCCCGGAATAAAAGAGTGTCAGGGTTCATCAATTGGAGCATTGATACGGAGTAATAATGACACTATGACGATTAAATTTAAATGGATAGCCTATTTATTAACAAAAGGTCTTGTACATACGGGTGTATAATAAATTTATTGTACACATGATAACTTTTACCCATTTTTTTTATAACTTTTACCTACTCCCTCCGTTTCTTTTTGTTTGTTACGTATTCCTTTTAGGGTGTTTCACAATGTTTGTTACGTGGGAGAATCTTTCCTTTTATAAACTTATTATACTATCATTTTTTATGTCATCTTTTGATTTTAATTGGTCCAATTTTTTCAACTCATTAAATTTCTTTACAATTTCCCAAATATGTTAAGTTAGCAATCTTTGTGTTTTTCCATTATTGGTTCATTTTGATAAATAAAACAATCTTATTGGTTGTTGTATGGATTAGTTGATTGATTTACTTAGGTTTATTTTTATAATAAAAAAGAAAAAAATAATCTTTATTATACGTTAATAAACGTGCAAAAGTCCAAACGTAACCAAAATAAAAATAAACAGAGAGAGTATTTTTTTTTTGTAATTTTTAATATGCTTTAATTAATTTTTACATCGTAAAAAGAAAACTTGATAGATAAACATTTTATAAATAATCAATTCTATTTCATACACAATTAAAAACAATCAATTCTACACCATACTTTATTAAAGTTCTCTCCCCCATAAAAAAAAAAAAATAGCAAGAGTGTCAGGAAATTAAAGTTAATTTTAGTACTCCGTAATTAGTAAAGTTAAATTAGTGTCAGGAAACACAATGATCTGACATAATCGATTTCTAAAACAGTAATTGACTTGAAAACGAATTTTGAAGGGAAGGAAGTCAAACTATTCACTTGGGGAATCTCACTAGAGTACTGGATGTCAATTTTTTTAAAATCACAGGCTGTTTTTTTAAAAAAATTGGTATACCAAACATGCCAGAGGGCAGAGACACGTACTAGAAAATTTTTAAAAAAAAAAAAATATCTAGTACAGTAAATACGTAACTAAGAATTTAAGTTTCCCTTGAAAAAAAAAAGTAAGAATTTAAGTTGACTTCTAAAAGAGAATGTTTATGGCTCATCACTCATGACTAAGAAAAATAAGTTGCCTAATGAGACATTTTTATTCTTTAATCAAGCATAGTCGATAATAAACCCCAGGGTTCTTAATATGCAAAATACTTCTATTTTTAAGCGAATGTTTGATTCTAAGTAGGAAATATTACACCAAACAATGTGTTGTACTAGTGAAAAAGATTTTTCCATTCAGCTAAAAGGTTGAGGGTTCAATTCTCACTAGGTACACTTTGAGGGAGAATTTCTCTTACCATCCCTCACTTTCGAAGTATATAGTCTTTAAATGTTCATGCAATTCTGTTTTTATAGCAGACTATTTTACAACTGCTCTTTTTGTCTTACGGAGTTACGGAGTATTAGCTACGTGTCTTATTACACAAATTCTTATTTACAAGAGTTGTATAATAAATATTGTACACCATAGTAAAAGTTAACTCAAAATGTTAAAAAGTTAAGCTTATATATGTAAAAGTTATTCAATTTTTTAGTGATAAATTTTTTCATTTTAATAAAACTTATTTCTTCAAAATCACTAATAATGTATAAAATTAATCATTTAACTCTTTAAAATGTTTTTCTATCTACGTTTTTTTACTAATATAAAAGTTAATCAAAACTAGGTTAAAGTTACAAAAAAATGGGTAAAAGTTATCTTGGTGTACAATAAATTTATTGTACAACTAGTGCGCGCAAAACCTTTTGGTCTTATTATTGTTGTCATGTTTCGATTGACTTTGTAATACTCCCTCCGTATTTTTTTAAGGGATACACTTGCCTTTTTCGACCGTATTTATTTAAGAGATATACTTGCCATTTTTAGTAACTTATCAACCCCACCATCTAATTAAATAATACATCTAATATACCCTATCACCCACCATCCTATTAAACAAATATTTTCATAAACCCGGCCACCCCACCCTCCACCCACCAAAATGACATGGTCCCATATATTTAATTATTAAAATATCTATCTAACCCCACTTGCTTTATTATTTCATTTTATTCTATTATTCTTCTTAATACCCGTGCCCGGCCAAGTGTATCTCTTAAAAAAATACGGAGGGAGTAAGTGTCTAACAGTATTTGGAGTTAGGCCGGGTTGCCACTCTATATATACAGAGTACGTATGATGCTTGTACATGTTAGTATGTTATATTGCTTTCATCACAAAATCAATGAAAAACATCTCTTGAGCTTAGAACAAATATTGCACACAAACTCAATGGATCGACTACAATAGTGAATGTCTTCAATTTCCACTTTATATGTTAGTGTTAACAAAAACAAGATCACGAACATCTATTTCTAAGGAAAATTAACTACTGATGCTTCATTTGTCAATCATGCAATTTCCACTTTATATGTTAGTGTAACCTATCCTCGTAGTCTCGTACGTAGCTAAATTTACTAGAATGCTCCATAGCTCTCTTTTGTGAGTTTTTAACAAAGTCGAGTTCGAACCTTTGGTCCCATGAACCGTGACCACTTATTTTATTGGTTGATTTCATACTTGATTTAACACTTTTTCTATCCAAAAAGTACACTAATGGTGACTAATATACTTTCGGTCCCTAAATGTTTGCCCCATTGTATTGTTTAGGGTACTGATCAAACTTTAAAAAGTTTGATCATGAATTTTCATTAACTTATACTAAGAAGAATATGATCTTGTTAGATTTGATTCAATGTATATTTTTCGAATATTAATTTTTTAGATTTTTTAAGTTTGTAGAATTATAAATATTTACTTTTTAAGTCGCGTTTAGAAAACTGTAAAAAATCACAGTAACAAACAAAATGAGACTGGGAAGTAAAAGTAAGTTATGAACAAATTAAATAATTTGGTACATTGTTCTGAACCATTGGTATACATATTGTGAAAAATAGAGGATTTTTATATTTAATAGTCATACTGTAATTCCTACCGATTACGGAATATGCTTTGACAGTGTTAAAACTGAGAACATATACAAATATAAAATATTTCATTTCCTTAACAATGTTACAAACTGCATGTACTTTGAAATATGAAAATGAAATTATAGAAACTAGATTAGGACGAGATTATCTCTATTCTTAGGATAATATTAGCCCCCATTATAATTGCTGATGGGATTCAAAGTTAATCTACCCCCAGGATTCCCTAATCATATGAACGGATTACAGTAATATCATCCATTCTCAAGAACATGTGTTTATCAGAAATATGAATGAAAAACGTAATTAACATTAACCTTCTGCCTTAGGTTAAATAGGAAAATAATATGGCAGTTACAAAAGTAACCGCCTCTGATATTATCCTATTTAATTAAATAATTAATTAATATTTAAATTAATTAAAATATTCAATAACCGCAAAAGATTAATCGTTAATTAGATCCTTAAATAAGCCATATTATTAACCCAACACTAGCAAACAAGCCCAATGCCCCACTTGACCCAATGACTCAAGCCACAACATATTTAATAAGTCAAGCACATGGGTATATTTAAAGATATACAAAGGTTCATATTTCTTCCATGTGGGAGAAAACTCCCACATAACAAAGTGAAGACTATTATATCTAACAAACAATTCTAGTCTTAGGGTGAGTTTATCCCTCATACTCCCTCACAATCTTCAGACTCCGTCACATCAGCTTTTCACTAAGCTTTTTATTATCCAGACTCACACAAGATTCTCCCTATTTTAACACATTATCTCATTCTCACCTCAAACTCAACTAAACTCATAAAAAAGATAATTAAATAGGATAAAGTATGATGATGTGGTATAATTTGATTTGGTTGGAGATAAAGTGGAGTATTAAGTGAGTGTTGAGTGAGTCTTGAATTTTCAAACTCACTTGAAAACTTATTGTAATATTTTACCACATTATCTCAAAATTTAAACCCGGAACTCACCTTAAAATTTGCGATAAAATCAACCTGAGTCTCCTAGGACTATAGAAAAGAATGGTACAATCTGATAGAAACTCTAAACCCATTTCAAGGAATAGCGGAAATACATTTACAAGGTAACGGACAAATTAAATGTTTCGAATTTGCACAAAATTTTAATTAATTAATAGCTACAATAATGAAGTGATTAAATAGTTAATTAAGTGGTCCTGCCCTATCCCCTATGCAAACACAAACACAAACAATTAAACAACCCCACTCCCAAAACACGAAGTATGGTCCTCCTGCCTAAATTTAAATTTATCTTAATCATCTCCATTTACAACACAAAAAGATAGATTCATCAAACAACTTCAAGTGGAGATAGTTTATAGGGATTAGCGCCTTTTGATCTTAATTTGACCATAAAGTGGAGCTTGTCTAAGACGCCTTGGTCTACCACAAGAGCTGGGGTGTGTCGGGCTGTATAAGCCCACGTTTTAGGCCCGCATGTTAGTGTCTAACAAGCCGGCTCGAGAACAGATTAAGAGATAGTCGTGTTTCTCTTTTATAAATGAGTTACATGCAAGACTTATTATATTGTTTCGTGTTGGATTGGGTCGTATCGTACTAGTTCTCTTACTAACATTAAGATTTTTGGTTAATAAATTGCTCAAAAACTAAGCGTGCTTGCACGTGGGCCGGCCACCTTGCTATTGTCGGGTTCGTTCCAAATGTCGAAAACAATGTCAATGCACGGCCAATGGCTCATCAAAGAGTATTGACTCGGATAGCCTGCTTGCTAGCCATTCCAGGGGTACGTTTATTTTTATATAAAATCTATATTATTAAAGCAGAGTGATGGAAAATGAGAAAGTTTCAAATTTCAATCCCTCAACTCTCATTAACTGTTATATTAGGAAATGTTATCTATATGTCTTTTTTTAAAACAATAAATTAACTCCTAACTAATGACATGAAACCACCATCAACATTAGGTTATTTCTAATAAATCACGCAGAACAAAAAAGAAACATGAGAAATTAAAAGGAAAACATGCCAAAATCAATTCACTATTGCAATATTTTACAAAATTAAAACAAAAAAAATATGACAAATTTTAAACCAATTTACACAGAATCATTACACCACTAAAATATGCAGAGTAAGTAGAACATCAATATTAAAAATCAACAAAAGGTCTTGCGCGCACTAAGTGTATAATAAATTTATTGTACACCAAGATAACCTTTACCTATTTTTTTGTAACTTTAACCTAGTTTTGATTAACTTTTATATTAGTAAAAAAACGTTGATAGATAAACATTTAAAAGAGTTAAATGATTAATTTTATACATTATTAGTGATTTTGAAGAAATAATTTTTATTAAAATGAAAAAGTTTATCACTAAAAAATGGATAACTTTTACATATATAAGTTTAACTTTTAAACATTTTGAGTTAACTTTTACTTTGGTGTACAATATTTATTGTACAACCATTGTAAATAAGAAATTGTGAAAAACCAATTCAAATGATCGATGTAAACTCTTTGTACACACTAGAATGCATTTAGTTACTTAAAAAGAAAGCACTACGTTTAGATACAAAGTAGAGCAAAAAACTTTCTTACACTATGGTTAGATGCATTATACGTAACGGTATTGCTACTTACACACCAGGCTACATATACGAAGTAGGTTTTGTTGGTGGTTTAGTTAAGCAATGTTTTTTCATATGTAAAATAACAGCTCGGTCCAAACCCTTTTGTTGTTCTTTTAAAGGAGAAAATCATTCTAGCAAGATCAAATTAAAGCTTATCATCATTGTTGAGACTCGACTGGGGTCTATAAAATTAAAAATTGCTCTATCTCACTGGTAATACCATTATAACTTATATTATAAAATAATAAAATGAAATAACATTCTAAACCCTTCTCCCCTTTATAAAATAAAGTATTGTTGTATTACCAATATTACTACACACTTCGCCAATATTCAATTTTTGCTATTTGAAAAAAAATTTGTTACGAAATACATGTAAGTAAGTAGATAATATAACATACACACATATAGTACATCCAAAGAACAAAACATTACTCCGTATTGTTATTATAGACATTTAATCAACATTACGGAAGCTTGGAATAGAGATCATATAAACAAAGAAATATGGAAACTCATTCAATAGAATGTAAACGAAATTATTTATACTCGACTTCATATAAGTAATAAATCACAATTCAGTTATAGAAATTCACATATTAAACAATCAAATTACACATAAACATAAATGACCAATAAGTACAAAAAAATTTCTTTTATAAAAATTAGCTTACAACCATGAAATCATACAATACTAATTAATTCCGCAAAGTCATTTACAAACTGCTATAAAATATGTTACGTCATTATTAATTAGAGCATGATTAGACATCTAACTCCTATTTAATTATATTTCTAACATCGTTGAGAAAATATTATTTACATAAATGTGTACATCTTTGATTAATTTTATAACTACAGTACTTCATGTTTATTGGCATTCTCATTTTACATAGTACTTTGTAATTGTTTTCATCTAATGATATGCATTATTATAATAGCATTTTAATTTTATAGAAGTCTCGTGCATTAGCACGGGCATAGACCAGTATGTGATTATATTTCAAATCCATGCCGTAACATAGTGAAAACCAATTATAAGGGAGGTAATTTTGCAAAGTCATTGTGATTTTGATAGCACATAAAACTGTGCTCTACTCCATATAAGTGTGCCAAAATCAGTTTACAATTTTATTTACTAACAATTTTAAAAAACATTATGCAACAAAATATGAAGTCACTTTTGGAATTTAAAGCTGGAAAAGTGCATCAAAAGGTAAATTGCACCGAAAATCGGCCAGTTTTTCAAACTCGAACGGTTTTGAGAACAACGTGATGTATGCATAATTATGGTTGCATTCGCGCCCGACCAGTTTTGAGAAACCGGTGCGATCGATTTTGAAAACACTTCTTCGATTTTGTCCGATTTTTTATTATCTCTTTGAATTCTTTTTGTAACAACCCTTTTGTCGATATTTTAAGTGACTTAACTATTCCAATTATGTTGAGTTAAGTTGTTTGATGATCCCCTTGATTAAGGAGGTTATTAAACTCTACACAATTATACTTAAGTGTATTGGTGATGGTTATTGGATTCCTTTGAATTCCTTGGTTTCCTTGGCTTGTTTTGATTCCTCCACTAAGTCATATGTAATATCTCTTTTACCGATTTTGATTAGTGGTTCTTTGTGGTTATTCTCCATGTTTATGGAGATAATTAATCTCTGATTATTATGAGTCATTTTATTGCTCTTGATGGTCATTGATCTCTTTAGATCTTTGGCCGGACTTTCTTTGGTGGTTGGTTTTCCTAAAACCTTATAGCTTCTTTCACTTCTTGATTACCATTTTTAGTAACTTTTCAACCTCGATCACCATCTAATTAAATAATATATCTAATTTACCCTATGGCCCACTACCACATTAAACAATTAATTTGATAAACCCCTCACGGCCTTACCCAACCCCCCACCCTCCAAAATTAGCGGTCCGCACTTATTTTACTTGATTAAAATACTTACCCCAACCCCACTTATTTTATTATTTTATTCATACAATTATTCTTGCTTAATATCCGTGTCCGGCCAAGTGTGTGTCCTATTTAAATACGGAGGGACTATATGCTCTTTCATTTTGGAAAAACAAACATGAATAAGATTCACACTTGTTATCTCTTTCTGTCCTCTTCTTTTTGGGCATAAGTTTACGTGGCTCTATCTTATCACACAAAATTGTCTTTTGTGTGATGATAGTTGTGTAAATCTTAGGGAATGAATCGGTGAATACAATTGTGCACCCCGGGTGCACTGAATCTCGTTTTCAAGGCAGTGGTTTGATTACCACGGCGAAACAATTTCGTAAACGCGTTCTAATTCTTATTCTAGTATTTTGCCTTCAAAACCCAATATTTACAACAGTCGCCATACACATAATTTTCCTCCTGTGTGGGAGAAAAGTCCTCAACATGAATCTTACCATCGAATAAGTCTCAAAATAAATCTGTTGCAAATAAATCGTGTGTTTCAAAATAAGAACAAGTTGTATGAGAACAAATTGTATGAGATGTTCTTGAAATCCAAATTGTATGAGATGTTCACAGTATTAGTACATTGATGCCAATACTCTACTAATGACACTTTATGTTATTGTGTAAATTTTGTTGGCGTTTCTCCTCCATATGAGTTTTGCTTCAAAAAACTAAAAGATTTCTTTGTCCCATGTTGACAAAATTCAAAACCTTCACCTGCTTTACACACAAATTCTTATTTATAATGGGTGTACAATAAAGATTGTACACCGGAGTAAAAGTTGCCTCAAAATGCTCAAAAGTTACATTTATATATGTTTATCTATTTTTTAATGATAATTTTTTCATTTGAATAAAAATTATTTCTTCAAAGTCACTAATAATGTATAAATTAATAATTTAACCCTTTAAAATGTTTATCTATCAACTTTTTAATTTTATAATATAAAAGTTATAGAAAAATAGGTTAAAGTTACAAAAAATTGCATTAAAGTTATCTTGATGTATAATAAATTTATTATACACCTTATGCGCACAAGACTTTTTGTACTTTACATGCTTCCTTCCAATTAATTGGTTTGTTAGAAGATAAGAGAGGTGGCTCTAACCTCTGTAATTCCGTATGGGCACACTTATTGCGGGATAATGTTTGTACCGACGACTTGTCCGTTTGGGTAACAATATATTTTCCATAACTATCGCTAATTTCATTTAATGTCGAATTGTTTGCCAATTAATTTCCTTTAGAAATTATTCGATCGACCTTCCCGTTTACATTGACATTTTTTTTTCTTCTCACAAAGACATAGAGAATTATTAATCTCCATCAGGAACGAAGCCAGAAATCTATCCTAATAGGGTCGAAATTTATGTAGTTTAGTTTCATTCGTAAATTTTAGTACGGAGTATTAATTATTTTATAAAACGTTTCTTCAAAACCCGTTTAGTTCATTCATAAATGTAGAAATAAAGTTACAGTTACACGGAGTCGAACATTGAACCAGTTACTACTATGTTCAATACTTTAACCGTTGCGGCAGACTTCAAAACAGTGACTACAGTTCTTAGAATTAATATATAATACAGATTTTTGACAGGGGCCGGGGCCCCCCGAACCCCAACGTAGCTTCGTCATTCTCCATTATCTTTCTAAACGCAAATTCGTTGGTTCTTCTCGGCGACATTCAATTTCGTTTTCAATCTATATTTTTGTACAACACCAACGAGATAGATGTCGTGTAATATTAGCGCTTAAACATTCAGTAATATACTTTTGTGTATCTTATATTTTGGGCTTTGTAGATTAAGCTTGTAATTAATGTATTTAACCTAGAAAGCCCAATACTAGAGCTGTACTATATAACAGTATTCATCATCAATACAAACTCAAGAAAATCAGCAACCCTAACACAATTGTCATGGTATCGGAGCTAGCAGCCTAGAAAACCCTATCATCTCAACGTATTTTCTTCACCTACAATTTTTTTTTCTCACCGTTTTTTTCTCACGAATTTCTTTTCCGGCTTCATCTGTTCAGCCTGTTCTCAAATTCTCATGGATAGCGACGGCAAAATTGATCCCGCGTCTCCGTATTACTTAGGTTCTGGAGACCAACCGGGGATTGTTATCACTCACGTATTGTTACGGGGTGGGAATAACTATATGGCGTGGACTAGAGCTATGCGGCTCTCACTACAATCGTGCCGAAAATATTGGTTCGTTGATGGCACAATCACCCAACCTTCGGAGAAGAAGAAGCAACTTGATTGGGTCACGGTTAACTCTATGCTTGTCTCATGGATGTTGAAAAGTATGGAGCCCAAGATTGCTACTTCTATTTCATTTCATGATAATGCTAAGAAATTGTGGGATTACTTAGCCAAGAAATATGGTATTGCTAATGGGCCTCGCCTACAACATCTTTCGTGGCGAGATTATGGCGGGTAAACAAGGTAAAGGGATGTCCATGGAGGACTACTACACCACTATTACTGGTCTGTATGACGATTTAGTCCCTTATTCGGTCCAACCAATTTGCAAAAATGTTAGAGCCTATAGAATAACAAGAATAAGAAATAGAGTCCCTTATTGAAATTTAATTACTTGCAACCCAAGTCGAAAGAAAAATTTAAGTCAAAGGAAGAATCCAAGTCATCAAGATGCCAAAACGAGCACACATCGAAAAATAATAAGGGCACGTACCCTTGCCAGAAGGAGCACTCACACTCCTAGGCACTTAGTCAATACTCAAAAGATCGCTTTGCCTCAATAGAATGGGGGCTAGCGCGAGCGTCCATGACCTCTAAAGTACTCGACTTGACCCTCCCTAAAGCAAAGTAACTCACTTAAAGACCTTCTTTCACCACTAGACACAGTCATAATCGCCAACAAGTAGTAAAGGCAGTAAGCTTGCAATAAAGAGGATTGTTCTACGGCATCGCCCCATAGTTCCTTCGAACTCAGGGCACCCGTTCATGGTAATTCAAATGCTTGCGAATCCCCTTTGAAAAAATCAGACATTGTCAATAGGACTTGGGACTTAACCAAGGTGCACCCTACTTATGACACGGGCATCTAAAATCGAAATCTGAAAGCATCATTAATGGGAAGACATAACAGCAACTGGGGGCTAAAAATTGAAATGAAAGAGCTAGGGAAAGAACTAAGTATACCTTGACCTTTTGTGCAGACATACACCAAGTAAATCTAAGTCAATTTGAAAACGGTTTATATTCCCGCAATTCTGGAAAAGATGGCCCTAAAAGCCTAAAGCATATGCCAAACGGGCACAAGTATATCTTGACGCCTGCACCCTAGCTTACAGCAAATCCTTAGACAGCATTCCAAAAAACGTAACAGTATTTTGATTCACTCATGTAATCCTGTACGAACCCTTCTATAAGTCAACTTACTTAGGACACCTCGGATTGTACACAATAGGACTCGGACTTCAAATAATTTTCAAAGACTTCTTCGAACATGATAAAGTGTCGTTGGTTTAAGCTAAGTATGCGTTTATCTCGATGTTGCAAGTGAGTCAAAAGATTTCTAAATATGATTATGGGTAAAGAAGGGCACCTAGCTTTTGGTCAAGGCACACTTCAACATGTGACTACCTTGACCATGGCAATGTCGCACAAGAGAAGTAGCAGATCACTACTCGAACGTACCTCGCACTAAACGAGTCTGGTTCAAACTATTCATGATCCATGTCGCCATGAATACATAAAGACGTTTGCAAAGCATTATAGCACCAAGCCCATTCCGTAGCTACAGTTGGAGGCTTGAGAAAAACACTCTAAAAATGCTCGAAATGACGATTTTATCGCAAATTCTCGACGCTAATGCTATACACACGTCATAGGGGCACAATCCTGAGGCCACACTAGTGGAAAAGATACCTGTTGAGGGGGGCATTTTGGGCTTATTGAGGCGAACATGGCCCGCTTCAACAGACGTGGCTTCAACATCTCACTTAGCTGTTGAGGCGGGCTTTGTTCGCCTCAACAGATCATCTGTTGTGGGGGGCTTTCAAAAGCCCGCCTCAACAACCCAAAACTAAAGGAAAAAATAAGGACCTGTTGTGGGGGGCATTACCAAAAGCCCGCCTCAACAGAGTAGTCTATTGAGGGGGCCCTTAAAAAGCCCGCCTCATCAGCTCGCCTCATCAACCAAATTGAATTATTGTTTTTGTTTTGGAATTTGAAATGTAATTATTAATTAATTTATCTTCAATTGCTTTATTTCTTGGCTGATGTGCCTTTTGCTTGGAGAATATTAATTGGTTAATATGAGCATGCTTGTATACTTCCGAGACAAAAATTTGAAATCCTTTGGGAAAATACAAGAACAATTTATTCATATTGAATTAAATAACTTATCCAGCAATACATTATTAAATAAATTAACACTTTCTATATATAAGTATATATGGTTACATCAAGTTACATTTATCAAAAAATATGAGTATTTTTTCAAGTCTTCAATTCGGAGGATCTGGGTACTTCACCATTTGATAAACCTGTAAAAACAATTAGCAATAAAGATTAAACTAAGAAGTGAACAAACCAATAAGGAAAGATCCACCAAATAAAAAACAAATACGTACATAGAAATTAGAAATTAAATTTAGAACAAATAGGTTTACATTAATTTATTCTAAACATTAGAAAATTAAATATATCTTTCAGATTGTATGCATTTTACATATTATTTGAAGTTCTTAGAAAAAAAACTGGTAAAATTAATATATATATATATAAAAAAATTATAGTTCTTAGAAAAACTGGTAAAATTAATTTTTTTAAAAAAATTTTAAAGCGGAAAATAAAAGTGATCGATGAATCCAATATAATGGATCATAATTCCAACAAAATCGGTCGTTTAGAGTTTTATTATCGATCTAGATCTAAAATCCAATGAAAACATAAAATTAAGAAAAATTAAATAAATTACCGATAATTTCCATAAAATAAGAAAATCAAAGAACCTAAAGTGTTTTTTAAAAAAAATCAAGAGATATTTCCAATGAATTCAGAATAACAATAAAAAAATTCAACAGGTTATCCAAAATAAAACAAAAAAAATGAAAATTATGAGGAAACTTGCCGTTTAAAACATTCTCCTCGTTCGTTTCGCCTTCTGCACCGCCATCCCCTCGTTAGTTCCGCCGTCTCCATCTCATATTGAAATATTGACTCGTTTAAATTTCACCGGCGCCACCTACACGATCTCGTCCATCGCCGTTAACATCTGACTCTTCGTCGGAGTTTCAAAAAACACATAAACATTATTCATCTTGATAGATTAAGAAGGGTTTTTTTAGGGGAAAGAGATTAAGAAGATGAATGAGAGGAAATGCAAATGTGAGAGTAAAATGAAATCGCAAAAAAAAAATTGAAGAAGAGAAAAGATCAGATCTAAGGAAATAAGGAAAGAGAGAGAGAAAAAACGGCTAAGGAAATAAGGAGAGAGAAGGAATGAGATATAAAAACCCTAATCAAACAGGTGAGCTGGGTTTAATTTGGGCGGGGGGTCTATCGAAGCGAACATTTATTGTTCGGCCCAATAGCCTTGATTTGGTTGAAGCGAACAACACCAAAGCCCGCTCTAATAGACTATGTTGAAGCGAACAATTAGAAGCCCGCCTCGATATCTCATTAAAATCTTTGACCCGCGTTGACTTAGTGGTTGTTGAGGCGTACTTTTAAATGCCCCCCTCAACAAGGGGGCTGCAACAGGGGTTTTTTCCACTAGTGCCAATCGTGTAAAACGAACCTTAGAATAGCTACAACCCCTCCCAAATTCTAAGCGCTACTTAGAATATATAAAGTCACCCCACTAACGAGGGTAACTGAAAATCGCGAGTCACCAAAACTGCGATCAAACTACTGCACATAACGCTCGCCCTACAAGCGCCCGTTACACAGTCTACGTCATTCTAAAGCAAAGGCGAAAGAAAAATCAAGGATAAACAAAAAAGGGGGGAACATCTATGAATCCTCGCATCGAACGAAGTAATAAGCCGTGAACACCCACGCAGAAAGTGCTACACTCGTTCGAGCACCTGAACGAGGCGTGATGAAGTACTCCAATGCAAAAATAATAATGATATCCCAACACCTGGAGAAATGTTCTAATACATGCGGTTAGGCCACACAAGCCTACGTCGCACCATAAGTTCAACCATCCCACGGTACAAGTCTAAAAAAAAAAAGAGTAAGGCATATTGCACTAATGCGGGCACGACCAAATAACATGTGTAAAAGAGGCAAAGACTACTTATCACCCAAATTCAAAATGCAAGCCACACGACTTCTACATTAAGGATTAAAGGGAGCAAAATATTACCTACCACGGCAGGGATAGCTCGCACCTACACGAGCGGAACCCCTAGGCATCTTTCTCGAAAGAACCTACAAAAATCGTACGCCAAAAGGAAGCATCCCAACATGCATACTTGGGGGCTCCAAGCTACGAAACGACCATAGCAAAATAAAAAAAAATCTCGAAGCAAATGTTTGAACAATCGAAAGGGCACGATACTTGAGCCCACTTCATGAATGGGCCTGAGCCCTATCAAGCTTCTAAGTAAACTATTCAAAATCAGTCGTTGCTAAAAAAAAATGATTCAAGCAAACTGATTAATGGACCGCACACAACGGCCATTCTATGAACGCTCGTTCGCACATACATATCATCATTCTAAGTATCGAACATTCATGAACGCGTTCAAAAGAAAAAATATATACGAGCAATAAAAAATATACGCCTCAAGGTATGTTCCTCGGGCCATATAGACTCGCCTAACTATTGCAATAACTGCACGCCTTAAGAGCGACAGTTCCTTTAATTAAGCACCCCAAAGCGACAAACACCGTAGTCCACCAATCGGCTACGGCTTCTCGAGAAATCATCACGATCACTCAGCTCATTGTGATCTCTAATAAAATTCTACGTTCCAAAAAAAAAGAAAAACAAAAGAGAAGAGAATACGTAGAATCTCCTAGTGAAATAAGCGAGCGGAAAAGAGGCAGATCTGCCCAATAATCAACTCCGACGCCAAATCCCACGCCTGACTTTGGGCGTTGAGGATTAATCCCACAATCGTTCTAAGCTAAGAAATGGCGAACGAATAAGGAAATAATAAACACCGTTGGTCCACTATTAGGCTACGGTTTCTCGAGAAATAATTATTCACCAATCAACGGTGATCTCAAATGAACGGTTCGTTCCAAAAAAAAAGAAGAATCTCTAGACGAAAAGAAAAAAAGAAAACGACGAACAAGAGGCCAATTGTGAAACCTCGCCAGAAATTATTTTCAGCGCCCAGCGCTGGGCGTCGAAATCTTTAACGCCCAGGCACGGGCGCCGAAAATGAGCCCAGACCCAGAAAAGGCTCTGACTTCTATAGGGCCCTGCCGTATCCATTCGACTCGAAAATTGCCGATTTCTTTACTAAAAGTCGCACCTCACGGCTTTGTTAAGAGTAGCACACCACTACAAAGATCGCTCGCACTTACAAGCACAATCCCAAACATGATCAAGGACATCACAAAATGCGTATCCCCAAGGAATCTCTTTGACAAGAAATGACCACCAAGCACGAATGCTTGGGGGCTCGAAAGAAAATATATATTTCAAAAGAGAGTATGCAAAGTTAAAACAATGTTCCCAGACTACGCTGTATGAAGTCCCGTGTTTGGATAACCTCAAAAGATAAAACCGGATTACGACCTCAAGAAAAAGGTCGCCGTTGATACTTATACATAGTTCCCTAATCAAGGACCCAAGTAGTGGCAAAATTGAGCCGTAAAGACTAGCTCAAAACCATGAAAGATGATGACCACGAGACAATGGTCCGTCTAAGCACGATGTCAACCCACATTCAGGTTGCAACTAAATCCGAGCATCCCTCGAAAGAAAATAAATTCTTCAAAAAACATAAACAGGCTCGCCCACCTTCAGCAGGCGGGGTCTGTGTCACTAACCGCGCAGGTCCTCAGTTTTCGAAAAATAGAATCTTCAAAAAAACTAAAAGAAACAGGCTCGCCATCTTCAGCCGGCGGGGTCTACGTCGCAAACCACGTACGTCCTTATTTTCAAAAAGCGCAAACAAATTTCAAAATAGATTCGTCCACTTCTATCGGACGGGGTGTCCACCCTTAGCGGACAGGTTCGCCATCTTCAGCCGGCGGGGTCTACGTCACAAACCGCGTAGGTCCTTATTTTCAAATTTCAAAAACTTATTCGTCCACTTCTATCGGACGGGGTGTCCACCCTTAGCGGACAGGCTCGCCATCTTTAGCCGGCGGGGTCTGCGTCACTAACCGCGCAGGTCCTTAGTCGCTGCAGCGATAACTTTTTCTGGTTTTCCGTTTTTCCAAAAAAGAACGATGTGAGTAGTTTTCCTTTTTTCCAAAAAATTAAAGGATTGGTTTTCCGTTTTTCCAAAAAAGAACGATGTGCAGGATTTTCCTTCGTTTTATGTCCCATAAAAATAAGGGGGTTTTCTCGTCTAGCTAACCCTGAAAATGAGAATCTTTAAAAACATTTTTACCTCGTGACTGGGCTTGGCCAGGCCCAATTACACTTTATAGCTTTGATTTCGAAAACATCTGTAGCTACTCCAAATGACAAAGTGAGGTAGTTTCTACGCCTCTTTAGATACTTCCAATGACAAAGTGAGGGAGTTTCTACGCATCTTTAGATCCTTCCAATGACCAAGTGAGGAAGTTTCTATACTATCCGTTGATAAATCCCAATGACACGTGAGGGATATGTCGACACTTCAAGTGATGACCCTTAAGTCAAATGTTATCACTCGGGGGCTCGTGAGACCCTCGTAAAAACAGGTCACCATGACTTGTGTGACGCACTCCGTTTAATACTTTGACCATCGTCTTACTCCAAGACTTAGTCAAAGTGGGGGCTAACTGTAGACACCTACTTTTGTCCCCATTCCCGCAAGGGAAGGTTCGATGATGAGAACATAAATATCCACTTGGCAGATTTAATACGTATTAATTAAAATCCTAACGAGCCTAGAGTTCGTAACGGGCCCAGACGCATCCCGTCATAAATTTAATACGCACTAAAAGACTCGAACAAGTCTCGAACACTCCGGATTCTAAGAGTCCGAATCTGGCAAAGAAAACGGGCCAGACCCTATTTTCAACGCCTGGCTCTGGGCGCCGAAATCTTTGGCGCCCAGCCCTGGGCGCTGAAATTACCTGGGACGTGTTCTTTCCTAATTCCTCGTGGATTAGAGCTCTAAAATTCTATCTTTCCACGAACTCTTTTCTATAAATATATCCCCAAGTTCGACGTGAAAAGAGACAATTCACTATTCTGAGTATTGACTCCAACCCCTAAGCCTAAAGCCTCACGCTGCGAAATTGATCACGCGTTCTGTCGCAATCGATCCAAAAATCAAACAGAACGTATCCTGTCCCGTAACTTGAGATTCGTTAAATAAAAGGAGAAATAGCAAAGTCAAAGTGGTTAGTTTTCTGAGAACCGTGACGCACCTCTCAAGGGTGCGTCGTAATGTGTCCCTTTTCCATGATTTAATTGCTTTCCTCGCCCTTTTATGAACTGTTAAACTAATTAAATCTGATTGTTCTATCACGCCTAATAAAGATAATATTTTGGGAAATTGGATTATCATGCTAGGTCCCTTAAAACAATCTAAATTAGATAATCGCGATCGATCTAGTATTATATGTTGCATATTGTTAAAATCAACTCAGATTAGTTTAATAGTTAACGCATGTCCCTTCAATTATTTATGTTGAGCTAGTAAGGATATCCTGCCTCTGGAGTTATCGACGAGCGAGTACTCCTCTCGGTAGTTACAGTCCCCCGAACCCTCAATCTCTACCCTGCGGGTGTACGTTGAGAGATCCCCACACCAGGGATCACAAGGGAACCTACGGCCGTCGTGGTCAAACATAATTGCACTCCCTTTATGTCACGATAACCGGGTTTTGTCAGTTTTTCTCATTATCGTTAAAAACTGAATGGCGACTCCTATATTACTAGTCAATTGGGTGTAAACTCACAAGAAATCCAATTACACTTGATTTGACAAAAAGAAACGTCACACCCGCGAGGGACGAGGTCACGCATTAGCCTCGTGCTTTTTCGACCCCCTCACACATTGCAATTTAATATCGGTGTCACAATTAATTGATGATTCTAATTGTTTTGTTCAATTCACAGACTCTCTTTATGCTATACAGGACCAACGTTCGGGGAGCCTGATTAGGACCAACTCCTATATGGACTCTACTATTTCCGGGGGATTCCTGCAGTGTGTGCGGTGATAGAACCTGAAGTGTCTACATTTGAGCTCTAGCATCGTCGTTTGGGGCATCCGTCTGACCGGGTTCTCAAGTTAGTCCCTGCAATTTAGAATTGTTCTAGTAATGTTCCGAAGAAATTAAATAAAGCATGTGGAATTTGTCCACAAGCTAAACAACATCGGGATAGTTTTCCTGTTAGTGATAGCAAGGCTAGTAGAATGTTTGAATTAATACATTGCGATTTATGGGGGCGCAACTCTATTCCCTCTACAAGTGGTGCTCATTATTTTTTGACATTGGTAGATGATTTTTCTAGAGCAGTGTGGGTGTATTTATTGCATTCAAAAACAGAAGTTTATAAAGCATTTCGTTCATTCTTTGCCATGATTGAGCGTCAGTTTGAAACTAATGTCAAATTTGTTAGGAGCGATAATGGTACGAAATTCAAATGTATGTTGGATTATTTTGATGATAATGGGATAATTTTTCAAACTTCTTGTGTTGGTACTCCTCAATAAAATGGTCGATTCGAACGCAAACACCAACACATTCTAAATGTTGGTCGAGCTTTGATGTTTGAGGGTAATCTCCCTATTTCTCTTTGGGGTGAATGCATTTTAGGTGCGGTCTATTTAATTAATCGTACTCCATCTAGCTTGTTGCAAAACAAAACCCCTTTTGAGGTTCTTTTTGGGAAAGAACCCGACTTAGATCACCTACGTATTTTTGGTTGTTTGAGTTATGCATATAATCAAAAATCTAAGGGTCACAAATTTGCTTCTCGAAGTAGGAAATGTGCGTTCGTTGGTTATCCCAATGGCAAGAAAGGGTGGAAAATGTACGACATGGAAACATCTGAAAATTTTGTGTCTCGCGATGTTAAATTTCACGAAAATGAGTTCCCTTTTGCTCTTGAAAATGCCGAAATTATTAGGGATGATACGGAAATTGGCAATACAAATATGGAGGTTGATGTTGGTGTTTTTGATGATATAGAAAATAATATGTTGAATGATGTTGAAACAGTTGGGGTCACAGGTGAGCTGCGGGAAACTGCTCCAACCCACGGCTTGCCTGTGGACCGGCATGTTTTGGTTGAGCAGCCCATCCCAAACTTCCCTTCTATATGGGCCCAAGATGAGTCAACCCCTCCTTCAATACATGCTGATCTATTATCTCATTCTGCTGGCCCCACCGAATTTCTTGTGACCCAACAACATGCCATATCCCCTACACCTGCATAGGAGTGTGTGCCACATTCATCAATTGGGCCGACTCCTTTAATTGGACAGCAGGTCCAACCAACTGGGCCAACTCCCTCACTTGCCCAGCAGGGCGACGCACATATGTCCAGTAGCGTGTCACTCGGTTTGGGTAAAGGTCTTCGACTCAAGCGCCCTTCGGTTCGACTCAAAGATTTTGTTTCTCACACTGTACAAGGACCGAGTCCATCCCCCCGTTCATCTCCCTCCACAAGCTCCTCAGGTACTCCCTATCCTATAGCACATTTTGTGAATTATGATAAATTTTCAATTAGACACCGTATATTTCTTGCAGCTGTAATTGCAGGACTTGAGCCTAAGACTTTTAACGAGGCAATGAAGGATGCTGGTTGGAGAGAGGCAATGCAAAAAGAAATTGGGGCGCTGGAGGACAATGAGACTTGGGTCATGGAAGAATTACCGCCCGGGAAGAAAGCTCTCGGATGCAAATGGGTATATAAGATCAAGTTTCATGCGGATGGTAGAATTGAGCGTTTGAAAGGGCGCTTGGTCATTTTTGGTAACCATCAGGTCGAGGGAATTGATTATAATGAGACATTTGCGCCAGTGGCAAAGATGGTTAACGTTCGTGCATTTCTTGCGGTTGCAGCAGCGAAAATTTGCGAATTGCACCAGATGGATGTTCATAATGCGTTTTTGCATGGTGACCTAGATGAGGAGGTTTACATGAAACTTCCACCAGGTTTTAACATCGGAAAACCCGGTATGGTATGTCGTTTGAAGAAATCCCTTTATGGCCTGAAACAAGCACCTCGGTGTTGGTTTGCTAAGTTAGTTGCATCTTTACGGAATTACGGTTTCCTTCAATCCTATTCTGATTACTCACTCTTTACTTTCACAAAGGGAAAGGTTCAACTTAATGTGCTTGTGTACGTTGATGATTTGATTATCTCTGGTAACGACTCTTCCGCTATTGCTTCTTTCAAACATTATTTGGGTGAATGCTTTCATATGAAGGATTTGGATGTGTTGAAATACTTTCTTGGCATTGAGGTGGCCCGTAATTCAGAGGGTATTTTTCTATGCCAACGGAAATATACTCTTGATATTATTACAGAAGCGGGATTATTGGGTTCGAAACCTGCAGGATTTCCTATTGAACAAAATCATAATCTAGCTCTTGCCAGTGGTGCTTTTCTCGAAGATCTGGAACCCTATAGACGCCTTGTGGGTCGTCTTATATACCTATCGTTTACTCGTCCTGATTTGGCGTATGTAGTTCACATCTTGGCACAATTTATGCAAACACCGCGTCAAGATCATTGGGATTCCGCCATTCGTGTCGTGCGTTACTTGAAAGGGTGCCCGGGACAAGGGTTTATTCTTCGGACTGACTGTGATCTGACTTTGTCTGGTTGGTGCGATTCTGATTGGGCAAGCTGCCCCTTGACTCGGCGATCTCTGACAGGTTGGCTTGTCTTTCTTGGTGGCTCACCTGTGTCTTGGAAAACCAAGAAACAACATACTGTTTCTCGCTCGTCTGCAGAGGCCGAGTATCGGGCCATGGAAACCATTACTTTGGAGTTGAAGTGGCTTAAAGCGTTGCTCCTTGGCCTTGGTGTCGATCATCCACGTGCCATGGCGTTGTTTTGTGATAGTAAGTCCGCTCTACATATTGCTCAGAATCCTGTGTTTCATGAACGCACGAAGCACATTGAGATTGATTGTCACTATGTTCGAGATGCTTCAAGTCGACATTATCACTACGAGACACGTTTCTACTGACAATCAGCTTGCTGACATTTTCACAAAGGCTTTGGGAAAGCGCAAATTCTTGTTCTTACTTCGCAAGTTGGGCATTTGTGATCCCCACGCTCCAACTTGAGGGGGTATTAGCGCTTAAACATTCACTAATATACTTTTGTGTATCTTATATTTTTGGGCTTTGTAGATTAAGCTTGTAATTAATGTATTTAACCTAGAAAGCCCAATACTAGAGCTATACTATATAACAGTATTCATCATCAATACAAACTCAAGAAAATCAGCAACCCTAACAAAATTGTCATGTAACCTTTAAGGTTGATAGTTAAGATGTCGAGTGGAAAATATTCAACTTTAGAGCAGTGTTCATACATGTTATGACTTAGTTGAGATAAGCTTATTCGTTTATCTCTAGTCATTGTTCCTACAAATTTAAAATTCATATACGAGTATACACTCTCATAAAGATGAGTTACTTTCACCTGAATTTTAACAACCTCGTAAAATTGTGATTTTTTTTACTTCTCTTTACTACTCGATATTTGTCCACACCAAATTGACACTAAAACTGATCACGTCACTCATAAAAGGTAGAACCTACAACTTACATCAAAAGGGAATCATTAATACTTGATCGTAGAAGGTAAGAAAGCTGAGTATGCAATTAATTCTCCATTTCTCCGTAATAGACAGAGTAGTACTAAATGAACGACGTAGCCGTCCTTCTCATATAAGACGTGACACTGTGGAAATAAATGAGTAACAACTTAAGGAGTGGGTAGGTTAATCATTATTCCTGGAAAACAAAGATAGTCACCAAATTTGGAGTCTCCAAATTGAAATTGAAAACATTCAAAAAAATGTGAATAACCTACGTTACAGTACGTACTCGTGCACTAACTCATTTTGTATACGTCGTCCTTTGAATCCAAACCTATTTGACTTAAAACCACACAACTAATATGAGGGCTCCAAGCAACAAAACAAAATAATTCCAAAGAAATAAAGTACTAAAATACAAATCTCAAGCCATATGCCATTAATTTTTGAATATTGAGAAATAATACCCACGTTCTTTTTTGACATAATAATAATTCCACGAATCCACGTTCCTACCGTCATTTAAGAGGCAAATCTCAAATTCGTAAATATACGAGTGTCATTCAGTTTCGGTTTAGATTTTGGCCGAATTCAACCCAATCCAACTTAAAATCCAGTTTTAAAACATGCACTGCAAGAAATTGTACCATTAACGACGGAAAATCTCGTCGCGAAAGGCCAATAATTGTTGATTAACGACGGGATTTTCTGTCACGTACCCGTCATAAAAAGGGGCCGTCGTTAATGGAAAATCCTGCCGTTAACCCGTCGTAAAAGATATTTGCGACGGTTGTTCACGTCTTTGTTTGGTTGTTATTCCCGTCGCAAAAGGCTTTTGCGACGGGATTTTTGACCCGTCGTTATTATTAGGTTGTCATTAAAGATACAAATTCTTGTAGTGATGAACTCCGATTGATCTGAAACTTTTCTTATATTCAATCCGATTCAATAGGAAATGAAATTTGATGGTTTTGGATCCAAACTCAAAATTCAAATTAAAATTAACTTTTAATCTTTTATAACGTGATAAAAATTAAATTACAAATCAGCACAATATTAACCCATAACTCAAAGTGTTTTAAAAGCTTTCACATAGTCTTAAGGACAAACAAATTCAAGTAAAAAAGTACCAACAACAACCATTCAACAAAAATTGCAACATCAAATAAAGTGAAACTAATTAAGAGAGAAGAAATGTATTTTTAAGGTCTAAGCTTTTAATATATTTCTCGTTTTTGCATAAAAAAGAGAGGGGATTATTAATCCAATCTTTGTCCGATTTTCTTTAATTAAGCCTACCTATGCGATATTTCTAAATAATCCAACCTTTATGGTCCAACTACTATTATTAAGCCTAACAAGTTACTAACCTGCTATAGGCGGTATTCACCCTTACGTGGCATATAACAATTATAATTTTTTTTTTTTTATTTTTTTTCCCCCTTATTTTCTTTAATTGCTATTTTAATTTTTGTTCCTCTCTCCTCTGCAATTTTCTGCTTCATCTCTGCACTCCTCTCCATTATTTCTCTTCTACCTATTCTCACCATTGCCGATCCCTCATACGGTCATACCTCTCCATTCGAACTTCATCAAAAATAATCAGCAATTGCTATGGCTGGGTTAAAGCAATTGCCTGTTGGATCTGGATCTTCTTCAAATTCAAGGTTTTTTTTTCTTTCTAAATTTTCAACAAGACCACAATTACCAACATCCCACAACATAAAAAAAAACTATATTATTGCAACAGCTCGGGTTTTTACGAACTGACCATCAAGGAAGTCAAAAATTCAAAATTTACCAAAAAAGGAACAAAAACGCTAAGGTTCGTAAGTTCACCTTCAATTGTACGATTTTGGAGACGAAATTTGAATGCGCGTGGATGAAGTCACCTATTTCCACAAGAAAATCGTTGATGATGTCATGAACCAGTACAATTGTGGTTGAAGCAGCAGTAATGGGGGAGAGAGGAATTGAAACACGGTACAGAGAAGAGAAGGGTTAAGGGTTTTTTGAAAAAAAATTGAAATCCTTGTTTAGGTGGCAAGTGATGATGACGTGTCCAATATTTTAGGAGGGAAACCAACTTTAGGTTGTCAACATTTTTAACGTTGACTTTGTAGCAGGTAACCGGTCATCTAGGCTTAATAATAGTAGTTGAGTCATAAAGGTTGGATTATTTAGAAATATCGCATAGGTAGGATTAATTAAAGAAATCGGGCAAAGGTTGGATTAATAATTACAAATTTTCGTTGACTTTGTAGCAGGTAACCGGTCATCCAGACTTAATAATAGTAGTTGGGTCATAAAGGTTGGATTATTTAGAAATATCGCGTAGGTAGGCTTAATTAAAGAAAATCGGGCAAAGGTTGAATTAATAATTACAAATTTTCGTTTAAAGTATGGTCCAAAGAGGTTCGGTTATCTCAGTCATTAATTTGGATGAGAATCCTATCACTTGATCAGATTTGAATATCCAACTAGTATGTGGCCCGGGCGTTGCCCCGGATTTTGACTTTTATTCGTATTGATTTGTTGTAAATATGTTCCCAAATAAATGGTGTCGTCATAGAATTGTGGGGGTGACACAAGATTAGCGGTTGATTAGCAACCTTCCCAAGTTGAAACCCCACATCCGAAAATCAAAACAAATTTGGATGCTTTTCTTCATCATTAGTTGATTCATTAGTCTGGACGTTATTAGTGCATCGTCCATCTAATGGAACTTTATAACCATTGGTGGTCCCTATCACATTTTCTCCTCACATGTTAGGAGAAAATGTGAGAGAGTTCACGCTGTACCCGTGTGCATGTATATTGTTCTATAATTACTCAACCACCGTCAATGTTTCTTATCTTACCCCGGGCTTTTTTTTTTGAGGCTTAATCTAAAAAAATAATAATTGTACAATTATAAATGAAGTAATCATTCCCTTTTTTTTGCATTCAATTTTATTCAATTTGTTATTTATTGTAAAAAGAACATATATGTTTATATAGAAAATATAACATGAGTTGTAATTGGTTAAGATGGTAGAAAGTGAAACATTTATCAAAGAGGTCTGGTGTTCGATCCTTGTTACATGTTTTTTTGGTTGTCAATGACATGTCATGATATTTATTAGTGGTGACATGGCGTAATAAGGAGGGATATACATGATACGTATACGTTCTCAAGAACGCCTTTTAATATATTAGTATAGATTTACCGAAAAAGTTCAATTTAAATTACTACGTACTACGGTTTAGATCGTTTTTTTAAATCTGAATTGTAGACACCACTATTCATAAAAAAATTGAAATACAACCCACAACATCATGTTTTAAACAATAAAGACTTAACCACTGCGTTATATTAAACTAGCTTATGAGCCCGTTTAATGAAGGTAATTATTTAGGGGTTGTTAATCGATCTTTTAAAGTTTTAATTTTGTTGAGGGATTGTGATTTCAGTAGGTTGAAAGTTGAAAAAAATATACAAATTAGATGGTGGCTTAATATTGAGTGATAAAGAGGGAGATGGGGTGGAAGAAGTTAGATGAATTAAATGGTAAATTGATTTTGAATGAGGAAGATGAATTGGGGTGTTAAAGCTGTAAAATAATTTGTGAAACAAACAACAAAAAGAAAAATTGAAAAAAATAACAAATTAATGGAGGAAAGATAGGATGACACATGTCATCTAATAAACCATGATCTTCCTTTTTAAATATTAGGTATTGATTACATGTTACCTTTATAAATGAAAATATATACAATAAAAAATTTAATCAAAGAATTATCCAGTCATAAATTTCATATAAAAGTCATAATCATCTCTATTCAATAAAGGAACATCTGTGGTTATTTTAGTAAATACACTTTTGGTGTCCCCTATAGAAATGACTAACCATAAATTATATTAAAAATAAGTATTAAATACAATAAAAAGAAAAAAAGAAAATCAGTCAATAGTCACAATAAATAACATCTTAAAGGGAAAACGTCAAACATAAATAAGGAAAGCTACAAGAAAAATAACTTAATCACAGTAAAGATTACATAGGCCCAACCACAAATTACGCCACTAATGAAACAACAAGTAACATCTGGCAAAATGCGAAAATTAAAAAGGAATTTTTTTTTAACCAAATACTTAATTACAGCTAACTTAACCCACCAAAATCAGGGTCAGGAATTTAAAAAAGATTTTTTTTTTTTACCAAATACTTAATTACAACAAGCTACCCCACCGTAATGACACATAAATAATAAAACAAATAAAAAAAGTCAAAAAGTCAATCAATTACCCCTTAATTTTCTTCTCCATAATGGATATTTGTTAATGTTAAATGGCTAATAACTTGGGAAAAGAAGACAAAATCCTTTATTTCTCTCCATTTTAATTCATAATCCCTTAATTCTCTAATTCATAAAAAAACTATGTTGCAGTCCATATGTTGGAACGACGCTCAATATTGCAGTCCAAATAATCCACTCAACGTCATTCTTTCTTTACTCGCTATCAAAACCTAATTTTCGAAATTCTTTTTTCCCAATTTCCCTTAAAAAACACACTATTTATATGTTAATTTTTTTTAACACTTTAGTACCACAATTTAGATTTCCCGTCATATAATATGTGTATTACATGTTTAACTATGTACATGCTTTTAACAAGAGTATATATCTAATTTTTCTTCATATGAACTTTTTAAACATTTTTTCTAACTTATTATTTATTGTGATTAGTTGTCATAACACAATTTTTAGTTTTTATATAATCTCGCACGCATAGCTTACCTATAACACTAGTAATCCATGTCATAACCCTGGGTGTAACCAGGGTCCAGAAACTAGTTTCCAACTATATATAAAGTGATAATAAATGATAAGTTCGTAATGAAATTCTTTTAAAAAATGTGGAAAGTGCAATCCATAGACTATGGACCATGGTGCACAGTGAGTATGGTGTACCAAAAGAACATGACATTACGACAAAAGACCATGCGATATAATATTTCATTTTTTTGTTATAAAAAATAATATTTCCTCCAAATTTTAATACTCGCAACATTTGGACATTTTACACTATTCACATATCCTACTTTGACTATTATTGGTTATTTATAAGTAAGATAAAATATAGTCATGTAAGATCTTGTTAGATTCGTCTCAATGTGTAATTCCAAAATATCAATTTTTGTAATTTTTGTTTAAAGAGAATTAAAGATATTAATGATCAAAGTTGTGTATTGACGTGCGTGAAAGTGACAAATGTTGCGAGTATTAAAAATCGGAGGAAGTATTGAAGAAAATAATGCCCTTGGTCCAAGTATGCATTTAATGATAAGTCTAATAAATGCGGTTCAGTATTAATTGACAAGTTAAAAAATTCAGTGAGATCAAGTGAGCTGAATGCCTAGCTAGAGGCCGCTTCAGTTCAAGTGGAATTAATGATATTAATCCACAGCTTACTCTTGACTGAACCCATAGGGTCACACAAATAGTACGTAAACGGATCAAGTATTTAATGGCATTAAATACTCCATCCATGGATATTCGGAATCGACGGATCTTGATTTCAGTGGGAGCTAAGATCGTCAAAGGCAAATAAATGAATACTCCGGAAACGATGATATTGCCGGAAACGGAAATATGGATCGTATCGGAAATATAAATATTATCCAAGTCGTAGATGTTGCCGGAAACGGAAACATGGTACGTATCGGAAAATATTATCGGAAATGGAAATATTGCCGGAATCGGAAATATTGCCGGAAACGGAAATATTGTCAGAATCGGAAATATTATAGAAATCGGAAAATAATTCTGGAAACGAAAATATTAAATATTTGTTCGAAACGGAAATTAATTCCGGAATCGGAAATATTAAATATAGTTCGTATCGGAAATGAATTCCGGAATCGAGAATTTAATCGGAAGCGTATCGTAAGAATTAGCATCGGACGAGGACTGCCAGACGAAGGCCCAGCACAAAGCCGGGCCATCGCCCAGCAAAGCCACACACATCACACACAGCCAAGCCTCGCCAGGCCCAGCGCAAGGCCAGGCCCAGCAAGGCCGTGGCGCGCGCGGAGCAATCAAGTGGGCTGCGACATTAGGCTGCGAGCGAGTGCAGACTCGCGTGGGCCGTAAGGCTTGCGCGGGTGGTGCTCGTGCTTGTGCTCGTGTATGGTTGTGTGCAATACAAATCCTAAGGCTATTAGAATTTGTTCTACGATTAAATCCTAATCCTAGTAGATAGATTTATTCAATAAGAGTCCTAACAGGATTCTAATTAAACTAAATTGGTATTCTAATAGGATTATAATTCCTTTCCATAAACTCTATAAATAAAGGCCTAGGGTCACATATTTAGTGAGACGATTTGAAGTATTCAAAGGTAAGATTTTGGAGAAAAAAATCAGCCAAACACTTGTAGCCTATTAGCCAAAATTCTTAGTACCTTAAGGGCAATTCTAGTTGGTCAAGCTTAAGGCGGATCCGGACGTGCTGTGGACTATCTACAGGGACGACACTTGGAGTCCTAAATACTTGTTCTTGTTCGGTTCTGGCGCAGCTAGGGAGGGCACGCTACAAAGTGTATGCATCTGAATTATGCTAAATGATTATGTGTTAATAATATGTTTCCTGGCTTTATGGTTTTTTCGCATGATTTATGTTTATTCATATGTATCATAACCTAACAGTGGTATCACGAGCCTCTTATTATTTTCATAATCTAAATTACATGAACATGGTTAAATTTTACAAATTTGCAAGGAATTAAAGGGGTGATTACTTTTCGTAATTAATTGCAAATTGCGTTTATTTAATTATATGTACGCAGTTTTTTGGCAGAATATTCGTTACTCAACCAAATCGAGTGATTTTTGTGTCAATTTCGCATGTAAAAAGCATTCTAAAATTTTGACAAAATTAGGATTTTTCGGCCGAACCCAGGATTCCCAAATTCGAAGCCTAACTTTGACTTTTCGGAGGTTTAAGTTTTTCGAACGCAAAAGTTTGTAAATTTAAGATGTTAAATTGAATATTTGCGATTCTTGTTGATAAATCTTGAGTTTTTGATTGACCTACGGTATATGTTTAACAATTATGAATGCCTAGACTTGTTAATTATACAACCTAATTTGTAATTATGATTAATTTGTTGAAATTCGAATAATTTAGAATTGATTTGTTTTTCATAATTAATTAATAATTTAATTAGGTATCCATGATTAAAATCCACCATAAAAATTGTTAATTTATGTTAAATTTTTAATTTTTATGACCTAGATTTGAATCCATCTTAATCGGAAATTAATTAATTAACAAATTTTCGATTTTCGCCCTAAAATTATGAAATTAATATGATTTATTAATTTGTCGTTAATTTTAAATTAAAAATTTTAAATTTTTATGAAAACGCTCATAAATGTTGCACGCACAAAGCAAAGGAAGCTACGTGTTACCCTTAAGGGGTGTTGTATAGTGCGGGCATGCGACGACGAGCAAGGGAGCTCGTCGCCCATGCGGTACGAATGCAACGAGCAACAAGCAAGAGGCGCGCGCGCAAAGCAAGGGAGTTGGGCGTGTGTGACTCAATGGGCAATGGGCGATGAGCGATGGGCATGGCGTGTGCCAGGCGAGCATTCGCGTCGTGCTAAGCGGGCTGCGCGCAGCGTGTCCTGGCATGGCTGCGATGCGTGTGGCCTGCTCGTGCGCGCCTAGCGATCAGTCGATGGGGCACAGCTGCCTCATGACTCGATGGGGCTTGGGTGCAAGCCCAAGTGCCTCGTCGTGTTACGATTGACGCGTTTTGAATTTAATTTGAGATTTTCAGTTCGGAAATAATTTTAATTAATTTTAAAATTAATAATTTAAATTGTTTTCTCGGATTTTAATTTTGAATATTATAATTATTATAATTTTTTTATTTATACTAATTATTTTACTAAAATTAAACCTTGAATTAATTTAAATTCATTTAATTCAACTGAAAAATAAATTAAATAAATGGATTCAATTATAATTTTATATGAGCTTGAAATTTTAATTAAACTTGTATGTTTCCGGTTAGACTAGAAATACAATTTTATGTTTAAAATTAGTAAAGCATATAAAGTTATTGGTTTAAGTGGGAGTATTTTTAGTCATAAACTCTTGATTAGGTCTACAAATTCTTTAAAGTTAAACAACTTGATTAGAATTAATAAGGACTGAATAATTTGTAGATTATTGGTGCCGTTGATTAATTGCTGCAAATATTTAAGTGATGCATACAGTGTGTTTTTACTAACCAGCTATGTGGGCCATTCATGATAATGAATGGGTGAATGGTATATATTGTATATGTACTGTTTTGCAGGTTATGAAGTGACTAGTATGGCCCAAATAGGATAGAAAATATGGTCTGCGTACCATTAATTTGAATGTAATTGGTCTAAAGCACCAAATTTGTTTTTCAATTCAAATATGGTATGCGTACCATAAAATAGTTGTAATTAGTTTAATTATAGCTTATCCTATTTGAAGAAAATGGCGCCTCCCACGGTGAAATTCAAGACGGAGTTTCCAATCCATTTTCAAGACGAACTTTGAAGTTGAAGCTTCAAGATGAAGTCGGGCCATACTAGATCACAATTATCTTATGCATGCTTTAAGTTATTTATTGCTTTTAAATATGTCTTAAATATGCATGAGATTGTGGCTTGATTATGTTGCATGATTAAGGATTTTAGTTCACTTAAAATCTAACCAACATAGTAAGAGCCTTAAGTTCCAAACTTTAAAATTGAGTTAAAGGGTGCCATGCCAAAATAACACTTACTTGGATATCCTTTACATCGATCTTAGTAATACGTTTCCGCCATAGCGAGGTGTTACTTATCGATACTAAAGGGGTAAGGTACACAAATAATTTTTAGTACATGTTAGTTTTGGTGAAACTCAACGATATAAGTAAGGAGTCCTTTTATGTCGTGGCAAAATCGATAGGTTTACCTAATAAGTTCTTAGACGTACCTATCAACCAAGAGTAGTTTCTAGACTATTAGCAAAAAGGCTTTTGCTTACCTAAAATGTTTTAGAATTGAGTCAAAATACATAATGTGCTTAATTCATCAATGATTTAAGGATCTTGGAATCATTTTATTCACACCTGCCGGAACAATAAATTAGAATAAAATGCTAATGACTTGTTTAAATTGCATGATTGCTTTAATTTTCAAGTTATTACTCATGATAAATGTTCAGACTTTGCATGCTTCAATGTTGTTTATAATTAAATATCTTTTACTGCAATAAATCCTTTTAAAAAGGTAACAGTAAATTTCCTCGATTGGTAGTGAATCCAAGAACGATTCACGGAAATGAGAGAAAATGAGCAATTTAAAATGTACGTTTCTTTTGGCGACTTTTATGGTTATTTTCGAGTATCAAAGTCGAATGGCGAACCGATGGTGCTTGTGAACTCAAAATACAATGTAAGTTTTGAGATCATAAAGCATTGAGTTTAAACGCTCAGCTTTACCAATGGTTAACAACCTAAAATATTTTTTCCATTTAATTCTCGAATAAGTCTAGTCCCTAGACATTCGAATAGATAGATGCTTAGAGAAGTTTAGAAACTTCTGGTAAGATCATCTAGTTGAAAAAGAATATTCAACATAAATAAAATGGTAAGAACTTTGTTGGAGTGACATTGGACATGTCTAACAATGTATAAAAGTCAACACTAGAGAATTCAATTCTTAAGACTATAAGAAAGGGTACAAGAAATAGGAAAACAAGGAACAAGTGAAAGGAACTTAAAGTTCCGTTTCTACCTATAAGTTTATGTTTAAAGAGAAGTGACCTAGCAATCAAACTTCCTTGGTATCATATATCGCTTGAGGTTCTTACTTCGGTAAAAACTCAAACAATGGAAGCTAGGCTACACTAATGGCCTACAAGTGGGAAATGAAGCATGGCAATGCTACATTAGTTGTAGGGTCATCTAGTTTGTTTAAGTCCTTTCAAAGGCTGGAACTTAATGGCTATTTCGTTCCATAATCAGCATACCTAAATTTCTGCTTCAAACACAGAAAGACTCACATTCAGAAGAACGAAAACAATGCTTGTTTGTTTGTTTGTTTGTTTGTTTATTTGAATGAAATGGTCATTTACGGGTTGAGTCTATATGCTTGATTAAAACAAACAACTCTTTAACAATAAAAAATTTACTAGGTTCAAATCAACCCCTTGATTTAAGTTCCACTAATCTTTGGCATTGTTGCTTAGACCATGTCAACAAGTTAACATTCAAAAGCTCTATTTTGATGGACTTTTGAAAGTTGATTGATTTCTAGATCATTCAAAACAAGCTAGTCTTACTTGTTGAAAGTAACAAAGAATATGAACTATTGTTAGAATACCTAGACAATAGAGTTCAAAGCTAAAGAAAGATTTTATGACTTTATTATTTCACCTAGATTTGAGTTAATATGGATTTATTTACTCAAAGTGATATAAGTTTGAATCCGTTTGGCTAGTTCAAAGATTCAGAAGTATAAATCCCACTTGGCAAGAAATCATAAAGATCTAGGTTAGATCATGTTGATGATTACTTAAGTCAAGAATGATCATCAATGATTGTGTGTAGTAAAATTCACAATCTAGCTCCATAAGATATGTCATATCTAAGTGTAAGGGGGTCGAAAAAGCACGAGGCTAATGCGTGACCTCGTCCCTCGTGGGCGTGACGTTGTCAGATCAAGTGTAATTGGATTTCCTGTGAGTTTACACCCAATCGACTAGTAATATAGGAGTCGCCATTCAGTTTTCAACGACAATGAGAAAAACTGACAAAACCCGGTTATCGTGACATAAAGGGAGTGCAATTATGTTCGACCACGACGGCCATAGGTTCCCTTGTGATCCCTAGTGTGGGGATCGCTCAACGTACACCCGCAGGGCAGAGATTGAGAGTTCGGGGGACTGTGACTCCGAGAGGAGTGCTCATCGATAATACTCCAGAGGCAGGTTATCCTTACTAGCTCAGCATAAATAATTGAAGGGACATGCGTTAAACTATTAAACTATTCTGAATTGATTTTAGCAATATGCAACACATAACACTAAATCGATCGTGATTATCTTACTTAGATTGATTTAAGGTACCTAGCATGATAATTCAGTTGTCCAAGGTATTATCTTATTAGGCGTGATAGATCAATCAAATTAATAGTTTGACACTTTTATAAAAGGGTGATAAAAGCGATTAAATCATATGAGGGACACATTACAATGCACCCTTGAGAGGTGCGTTGTGGTTCTCAGAAAACTAACCACTTGGATTTTCTATTTCTCCTTTTATTTAACGAATCTCGGGTTTCTAAGTGATGTTCCAGTATTTAGGCTTAATTCATCAAGCTACAAGGGACAGGATGCGTTCTGTTCGACTTTTGGGTCGATTGCGACAGAACGCTGGATAAATTTCGCAGCGTGAGGCTTAGGCTTAAGGATAGAGTCAATACTCAGATTTATGGAATTGTGTGTTATTTTCACGTCGGTTTTAGGCTGTATTTATAGGAAAAGAGAGTGTGGAAAGATAGATTTTAAGATACGAATCCAAAAAGCATCCGGAGGCAAAACGGCCCCAGGCATTTTCAGCGCCCAGATCCAGGCGTTGAAAATGGGATCTGGGCCGAGTTTTTTGTCAGATTTGGACTCTTAGAATACGGAGCTTTTGAGATTTATCCGAGTCTTTTAGTGCGTATTAACTTATGACGGAATGCGTCTGTGCCCGTTACGAACTCTAGGTTCGTTAGGAATTTAATTAATACGTAACTCTTATTTTCGAATTATACCAGGAATGTAAATTCTATCTCTTTTAGGATTTATGTTGGAGTGCAACACCTAATTCTGACAGGTTTCTTTATTACTTTGCCACTTTTAACAACTACCTTTTACGGCGGTTACTATTCTTAGCAGGTTTCTATAAATAGCAGTTTTGGCTGAAATGAAAGGGTGATTGAGATTCGTTATTTTATAGGAGATGCGTTGCCAAGTGGAGATTTATGTTCTCATCATCGAACCTTCCCTTTCGGGAATGGGGACAAAAGTAGGTGTCTACACTAAGTTGGAATGATCGAAGTCGATTAGTACTTGATTCGATCAATGATGAATCATAAAGACTTTTCCTATAATTTCTAAAACAAAATGCTCAACTACCACCAAACTAAACCAAATTCGTCAAAGCTATTGAAAAGTAATTTCAGAATATCTTTTCATAAACATATATCTAAAGAGTTGCTAAACTCAGTGGGAGCTTAGTGTTTGTCATTCGACAAACTAAGGCCCAAGTATAGATATATGTTTCATTGTGATTTATTCAAATGAGACACAAGGGTATTGTTTCTACCACGAATTTTTGAGAACATAATTGATGTGGGCTTAATAGTTGCACCTTAAAGCCCAAGGAAGTCAAGATAACTAGGCCAACGAATCCATGGCCCAAGCCCAAGAAGCAGGCCTGGACCTTGGTGTTCAGATAAAATAAAGGCACGGCCTTAGTTAAGGAAGCCCATGATCTCTGGCCCAACTTGCTATAAGGTCATTGACAGAAGGACACATGTCCCCCAAATCCTACGGAGCACACAGATAGGGATGAGGGATCACTTCCCAAGAAACCCTAGCCCTATAAAAGGCTCAAATCCCAAGGTAAGAGGGAAGGAATTCATTTCCACCAACTTGGCATTAAATTTGCTCTGCCCTCTCTCTACAAATTATTTCTCTCTCTAGCATATACTTACTTAAGCATCGGAGGGAATATTCCTACGGGAATATTCTTATTTTGCAGGTTGCCAGAAGTTCGTGTCAGGTCATACTTGATACCTCCGAGGAACGCGTGACACATCATCACCGCAAAAGATCCCACAACATTTGGCGCCGTCTGTGGGGAGGTATAGTGTCATGGATGAACTTCAATCTGAGCGCGGAAAACCCCAGGACGAAATGGGACTCCCAGTCAGGGGAGGGGCGTCTAAAGATAAGTCCAACTATCATTGTGACGCGGCAGCTAGCCGGCCTGCTGCGGCGAGGTCTGTGCAGCACTTGTTGAATGGAGCCCACGAAGTCAACCCTAAGCATGATAATGGCAGGATGATGGAATCTTTATCAGAAGATCTCAACTCACCCATGAAAGGACGCACCCTGGAGAAGGAGAGTCGGCGTGTAAAAGAGGAACGTCCAGGAAGACGGACGAGACGAACTTCACAGAAGAATGATGAGGCTCAGGGTCATCACTCTCTCAAGACTCCTAGAAGACAGCATGAGAGCGCCACCTTGAGAAAGAATGGCCGCGGCACTGAGGAGAAAAGAAGGCGAAGGAGGTCGTCATCTAGGGGCTCCTTTATATTCAACACGGCTCTTGAAAACATCCTCCTGGCTGAGGGACCGAGTTTGGGAATAGAACCGTCCCCCCGACGACTGACCACCTCCAGCCAACAGGCCCCTTTCTGTGCTTTTCACAAAGATGAAGGACACGACACCCAAAATTGTCGGATGTTGAGGAAGATATTAAGTGATCATGCGGCTGAAGGACGCCTCCGCCAGTACATCCATTTAAAGGACGCAGACAAAGAAACAAGCCTCACCTTCAAGAAGTATTCAAACGAAAGAGTTATGGTAATATCAGGGGGAATAGCTGCAGGAGAACCATGTAAGGAAGGACGGCAAGTAGGCCCATCTTATCTTCGCCCCGCACAGACGAATTTACCCTCTGTAGTAATTTCCAAAGACGATTACAGAAGGGCGGCAGCACCATATGACGATGACCCTCTGGTTATAGAGATTAAGGTGGCTAACCTCAAAGTGAAGAGAGTACTGGTGGACACAGGGAGCTCGTCCGACATAATCAGTCTGCAATGTCTACGGAAATTCGGGCCCTTGGTAGGATTCGGAGGGAGCATCGTTCGTCCAATTGGCTCCATCTTACTCCCGGCCTCTATTGGAGTTCCCCCAGTGACCAAAGAAGGCGTCATCCGGTTTATAATTGTAGCAAACCTCACCACATTCAACATCATACTCGGCCGTCCAACACTCAACGACCTAAGAGCTGTGATCGTTCCTCATTTACTACTGGTCAAATTTGTAGGAAGTAACGGACGAGTTGGGTCCCTCTATGGAAATCAACAGTTCGCCAGGGATTGTTACTTATCGACATTAGAGGCAACGGCCTGGGGAACCTCTCCGAGGGGAAAAGAGCAAGCTAAACCTCTGGCAAGCCGTCGTAAAACTCGAGAGACACCAACGGAGCACAATGCAGAAAGACGACCTGAGCTAATGGGAGCACACTATGCTATAATTCTGGACTTAGCGGACCCGTCTGGAACGGTCCCCATTGGGATCCCCCCTGACGACCCCATGTCAACAACATTAGTGCAACTGCTCCGAGAATACAAAGAAATATTTGCCTTCACGGTAGAGGAGATGCCAGGCATTGATCCGGCGGTAGCCGTGCACAAGCTAAATGTGGATAGCGCTATAAAGCCAGTGCGCCAGAAGAAGAGGAATCATGGAGAAGCAAGAAATTTGGCCGCCGCTGCTGAGGTTAAAAAGCTAATGGACGCAGGCTTCATACGTCCGTGTCAGTACCCAGACTGGGTAGCTAATGTAGTACTGGTACCCAAGCCCAATGGGACATGGAGGATGTGTGTTGATTACACCGATCTCAACAAAGCCTGCCCCAAGGACAGTTTCCCACTGCCAAAGATAGTCCGACTCGTCGACTCAACGACCGGGCATGCCATGATGAGCTTCATGGACGCCTACTCCGGATTTCACCAGATCCCATTTTGGCCCACTCTCAAAGAAGACGCTCTTAACTTGGTTAAGCGGTGTGATAAATGCCAACGATTTTCTCATCTAATTCGACGGTCGGCGCAGAGACTGACACCAATCACCAGCCCTATACCATTTGCAAAATGGAGGATGGACTTATTAGGTCCCTATACGACGGCACCAGGAGGATTGCGTTACGTAATAGTTGCCGTCGACTATTTCACCAAATGGGTAGAAGCTGAAGCTTTGAAAAACACTAAGGCACAATATGTGAGAGCATTCATCTGGAAAAACATCATCACAAGATTTGGCGTGCCTCAGTCTATTGTCTTTGACAACGGGCCACAATTCAAGACGCCCAAATTGGAAGATTGGTTGGCTGACCATGGTATCACAACATGTTTTGCATCAGTAGGACGCCCCCAAGCTAACGGACAAGTAGAAGCATTCAACAAGATCATCTCTGAAGGGATGAAAAAGAAGCTTGATGAGGCGAAGGGCTTATGGGCCGACGAGTTACCCAATATTTTATGGTCTATACGGACCACGGCAAAAAACTCCACAGGAGAAACACCATTCTTGTTAGCTTATGGAGCTGAAGCCGTCCTACCCATTGAAATGTGTGAACCAACTCTACGCGTCATGTTGTTTAATGAAGACGCCAATTGGGAAATGATGAAGGCGGCCTTGGATTTCTTACTAGAAACAAGAGGAAATGCGGCTATACGACAGCAGCTATACAAACTCCGAATGACGAGGGAGTACAACAAAAGGGTTTCTAGAAGAATACTAAAAGTCGGAGATTTTGTGCTTAGAAAAATGGAAGCCGTCGGACGCGCCAATGAACAAGGGAAACTTACTCCTACTTGGGAAGGTCCATATGAGATTTACGAGGAGGTTAGAGACGGAACATACCGGATCCAAGACATGCAGGGGCGTCCGATTTTGCGTACATGGAATGCGGATAACCTCAAGAAGTACTTTTTCTAGATTAACACAATGTTATCTTGATTATATGTTTTGTAAAGACGTCCAAAACTTAGACGCACCATGTAGCATGCTTTAAACATTAAATGAAAAATACCCTGCAAGCCGGCCTTGCTGGGAAATCTTTATGACAAATATGTTACCAAATTTCTTGGAGAAATGCAAACTAACGTTCTCCCAAGAAATAAAGACTAGTCGTCTAAAGGCCTAAGAAGTGGCCCAGATTAGCACCCTCACTAGGCTGATCACCTAGAACACAGGGGTCACACATTTCTAAAAATAGCTATGTAAAGTAGCTAAAGACCTCGACAAAAAGACCAAGGCAGGCATCTGACGTCTCAATTTAGGGGCGTTAGATATAATCGTAGAATTAATCACAAATAAACAGATGACAAAAGCTAAAAAGCAATAAAAACGTTCAAAAGACGCAAAGTCATTCCAAAAAATTAGTCATACTTAAAAAAATTATGCACATAGTGCCACTAAGAAAGGCGTCACGAAAACAAGCCCAAAATAAATACAAGACGCCTAGAAACTTTCATTCATCGTCCTCGGTGGGAACAAACTCAGGAGGAGTGCGTCCTTCCTTCTGAGCCTTCTCCACCTCAATCTGATAGGTGAGGAACTTCTCGAACCAGCTGAAGGGACGTTCACTGGCAAATTCGGCATTCCATGCAAGCTCTATGCCCCTTCGGGTTGATTTCTCACCCAGCATGGCCGACTGGTCGAGAATACTCTTTGACGAGGCAACCTCCTTGCGAGCCGCCTCCAGCTGGACCTCCAACTCCTTAAACTGAGTCTCAAGACGAGAAAACTCAGCTTCCTTCTCCTTAATTCTCTCAGAAAGGTCCTCCATTTGAGAAAAGTTCTGATCAATTTGCAGGAGGCGGCCCGCGTTCTCAGCACGTTGGGAGGCTTGGGAATTGGTCACAGCGTCAATCTCCTCCCGCCTGTCAAAACGAAGTTTCTCCAGCTCAGCAAAATGTTGATCGCCACACTGACTGGCCAGAAGACGGTGTCGAGCCTCTTCATGCACCAAAGCAGTACGCCACTTCTTTAGCGAGTCCAGCAGAATGAACATCTGCACAAAAACAGCAAGAGTAAAAAACAAGAGAAACAAGAATATGTAAATAATAAAGGCATAATGAAACTCACATCCAGTGCCGAGGACTGCATAGCGGCAAGCATATTCTCGGCCGCATCATGAAGGGTCTCAGCATACTTGGGAGGAATGGCATTGCGCATCAACGTCATTATCCTCCTTCGGTCATGAGAGTTGAACCCGCCTGAAGAAGGGATCTGATCCAATTCAGCATCAATGTCTTTCTGAGGGTCGGGTATTTCTATGGGAAAAACAACGGCCTTAGAATCCCTGGGAGAGACTATAGAACTGCTAGACGAGGAACGGCAGGTGGTTATGATGTTGGAGTAAAACTTACCCCCAGAATTTCTAGCTCTTTCCGCCGCCTTCAGGGGAATATTCCGGCGGACGGCTTCAGCAATCCCCGCAAGAGGATCGACCGTCGCTCCAGCTTTCCGAGAGCTAGGAGAAGCGGATGCAGTATTAGGTACGGCAAACATCTTAGGAGCCTTCGAAGCCGTTGACTTGAAGACGGGTTTCCCAGTGCCGCCAGCCCTGCGCTTGGAAGAAGGTGCCGCGTCCGTGACCGCCTTCCTCACACTCTGAAGAAACGAAAACATATAAGTTGCAAACAATAATGGAAATTACATAAGAAGGCTTGAACAATACCTTCTCCTCAGCAGCAGGAGGGGGAGCCATCTGCTCTGGGACGGCTTGCTCGGCCGCCTGCTGACGCTGCCAAGCCTTAAAGGTGCTGGCGTCAAGTACCTTTGCCAGCCAGGACGGCATATCCACTTGGCCTTTGGAGGCATCGTCTAGCTTATCCATGGCCTCGTCTGAAAAATCAAATAAGGACATTAGTAGAGTTTTGATGAAACAGTGAAAGATTTGAAGTATAGATACATTACCTCTCGCCATATACGGACACAAGCCCACAGCCGAGAGGAAAACGGGATCGGCCAGTTGATCCAAATGAGGCAACCACCCCTCGGGTATATAGGCCGTATTGTCCTTAACTATGAGCGGCTTGGCCTTGAACAAAGACGAGACCCGTTTCCAGAGGGCGGCAGAGACCGGAGGGAAAGAGCTTCCCTTTCCAACCAAATTGGGCTTAACAGTCCAACGTCTCATCCGCCCGCACATCTCCAAATTGGTGATTTTAATAACCACCCACTTCTTTCTCCAGTGATGCCACTTGGACGCCTTGCCCATCACCGTCCGATAGGCTCCCTTGTACGTAAGAATTAGCCAACCCGCGGCAGCTTTGGAAACCTGGGACATGGAGGCGATCCTCAGGAACGTCGCGAAGGAGGGAGTAATACCTTCGAGCTCACAACGGGCGATATAGCCGAACACACCAGCCCAAGAATTGGGGGACATTTGGTTCAGACCAATGTTGAAGCCGTCCAGCAATTCCACCACAAAGGGGTGAGGAGGGAATCTCATGCCAAGCTTCAGAAAGGAGCTGTACACGGTAAATTCCCCTTCCACTAGTCCAAAGCTGGTGCAGTCCATACCAGCCGGCGTGCGAAACTTATACTCAGAACCTAGATTCAGAGACTTCCCATAATCCCTCCCCTAGATGGTGAGGAAAGTCAGCCACGACTAAAGTGGGAAGATTGCACTGGGGTGAAGGTGACCTTCCTCCCCACCTGACGTGCTTGCCGGCGCGACATCGGCGCGCTCGTTTGAGGGGACGTCCTCCTCCATGGGAGAAGAAGATTCCCCTTCGAATTGCTCTTCGTCTTCTATTCGCGCCATGAAACCCTGCACAGGCTGAAGACTTGGCTCAAGACGAGGGGCATTACTTGAAAAGAGAAGGCGTCACAAGGGTAGGTTGACGCCCTCAGTTTGACGAAACCCTCGCATAATTAAGAAAAGAGAATTGGGAAGGATCAAAATCAACAAACAAATTTTCCCAAAAGAAAGAATTACCTGATAGATCAAAGAGAATTTTTGAAGAAACTTGATGAAGAACTGCAAGAACAGGGCTTTGAAGATTATGGCGGCGCTATAGTGGATTTCGGTGGATGTTAGACGCCGGAAATCGCCTTCTCCTATAGCTCTCAAATGATCACTAGAAATGAGGGGGAAAGTCACTCAAAATGACCACTTATTTATAGACGGGTAAGAAATGATTACCCCTGCCACGCGTCGTCATCCCATTGAACAATCCAAGAGCAGTGAAAACTAACGTCTGTTTTCACTCCTCATGAGGGGAAAATGATGTGGGCTTAATAGATGCACCTTAAATCCCAAGGAAGTCAAGATAACTAGGCCAACGAATCCATGGCCCAAGCCCAAGAAGTAGGCCTGGACCTTGGTGTTCAGATAAAATAAAGGCACGGCCTTAGTTAAGGAAGCCCATGATCTCTGGCCCAACTTGCAATAAGGTCATTGACAGAAGGACACATGTCCCCCAAATCCTACGGAGCACACAGATATGGATGAGGTATCACTTCCCAAGAAACCCTAGGCCTATAAAAGGCTCAAATCCCAAGGTAAGAGGGAAGGAATTCATTTCCACCAACTTGGCATTAAATTTGCTCTGCCCTCTCTCTACAAATTATTTCTCTCTCTAGCATATACTTACTTAAGCATCGGAGGGAATATTCCTACGGGAAAATTCTTGTTTTGCAGGTTGCCAGAAGTTCGTGCCAGGTCATACTTGATATCTCCGAGGAACGCGTGACACGTCATCACCGTAAAAGATCCCACAACAATATTGTTTGTTTGTTCGAAATAGTGTCCTTTTGGAGATTCATTTCCAAAATAACAAGTGGGAGAAAATAGACCTCGAAAGTCTTCGAGGCGGACAACAAACATAAACGGACATTCCCGAGGCTTTTCGAAGTGCTTCAGAAAATCCGAACTTATTCTTTAAGGACTTTAGAAGTGGCTTTAAAGAATAGACATCTCTTAGAAGACTTTACAAGTGCTTCAACTAGAAAAGAATATTCAAAGGACTTTCAAATGCCTATTGATATTCTATTGTTTGATGTTCTATACCCAAGTAGGCATAGAGTTCAAGTCACGAAAACTATGAGATTCTTCTATTAGATAGTGAAGAAACATGGAGTTCAGGTCACTGAAGCTATGCGATTCTTCTATTAGATAGTGAAGAAACCTACAACTTGCAGTCAAACTATTATCATGTAGATTAATGAGTTTGTGACCTGTAAGAAAACTATGACAAAACCCAGATTCCCTAAAAAGGTTAGAGGCCATATATAGACTCAAATGTTTTAAATGGTTAGAGGCCATAAAACATACTCAATGTTTTGATGACAAAATTGAAATTTTGTTGATTTGCAAGAATAGTTTCACACCTATTGGTTGCAAGTTTGTTTTAAGGATAAAAACCATCAAACATGAAATTGTGTTCACACACAAAGCTAGATTAGTTGCTAAAGGTTACAAGCAAATTCATGGTGTGGATTGTGTTGAAACCTCATGCAAAATCGTAATGCTTAAGTCTATAATTCAAGCAATGATTGCATATTGGTACATATGGCAATTGGATGACAAAACGTATTCCTCAATCAAATGATGGAATAAACTATGTACATGGTATGTCATAGGATTTGTGGATCCAAATAAATGCTTGAAAAAGGAAAGTTAGCTTATAAATCTAAGTACAGATTTGAGCAAGCAATTGGGAATTAGAACTACATTTTAGTGAAGCTAATAAGTATTTTAGTTTCATAAAATGTACATGATTCTTATAGATATATAAGAAGTTTAGTGGGAGTACATAAAAACTTAATTGGTCCTATGTGTATCACATGAAGGAAATTATGCCCTTGGTCCAAGTATGCATTCTATGTTAAGTCTAATAAATGCGGTTCAGTATTAATTAACAAGTTAATAATTCAGTGAGATCAAGTGAGCTGAATGCCTAGCTAGAGGCCGCTTCAGTTCAAGTGGAATTAATGATATTAATCCACAGCTTACTCTTGACTGAACCCGTAGGGTCACACAAATAGTACGTAAACGGATCAAGTATTTAATGGCATTAAATACTCCATCTATGAATATTCGGAACCGACGGATCTTGGTTTCAGTGGGAGCTAAGATCGTCACAGGCAAGAAATGACTACTCCGGAAACGATGATATTGCCGGAAACGGAAATATGGATCGTATCGGAAATGTAAATATTATCCAAGTCGTAGATGTTGCCGGAAACGGAAACATGGTACGTATCGGAAAATATTATCGGAAATGGAAATATTGCCAGAATCGGAAATATTGCCGGAAACGGAAATATTGTCAGAATCGGAAATATTACCGGAATCGGAAAATAATTCCGGAAACGGAAATATTAAATATTTGTTCGAAACGGAAATTAATTCCGGAATCGGAAATATTAAATATTGTTCGTATCGGAAATGAATTCCGGAATCGGAAAATTTAATCGGAAGCGCATCGTACGAATAAGCATCGGACGAGGCCTGCCGGACGAGGCCCAGCACGAAGCCAGGCCATCGCCCAGCAAGCCAAGCGCGCCGCACAAACAGCCACGCCAGGCCCAGCGCAAGGCCAGGCCCAGCAGGCTGCGCAGCGCGCACAGCGCGCACAGCACGCGCAGCGCGTAGCGCGCGCGGGCGCTGCGTGGGCTGCTGCTCGCGCGCACGCATGGGGCCCATCGTGGCAGCCGTGCGTGTGTGTGCAAGTGTTTGTGTTCGTGCACGTTTCCTAAAACATGCAGAGTTCGGTTAATGATTAAATTCCTAATTCTATTTGATAAATTAATTAAAATTAGAGTTCTTGTAGGATTCTAGGTTTAATTAATTTGTATCTGAATAGGATTTCGATTCCCTTTCCATACCCCTATAAATATGAGGCTAGGGCTCACAATTTATAAAAAGTTTCAAAGTATTCAAAAGTGAGTTTTTTGAGAGAAAATTAAAACACACATCTTGCTCATAAAAGTGCCGAAATTTTCTAGTACCTTAAGGGCGATTCTAGTTGGTCAATCTTAAGGCGGATCCGGACGTACTGTGGACTATCTACGGAGGGACGACACTTGGAGTCCTAAAGACTTGTTCTTGTTCGGTTCGGGCGCAGCTAGGGAGGGCACGCAACAAAGAGTATGCATCTAAATTATGCTATATGATTATGTGTAAATAATATGTTGTCCTGGGTTAATGGTTGTTTCCGCATGATCTATGTAATGTCATATGTATCATAACCTAACAGTGGTATCACGAGCCCCTTATTATTTTCATAATCTAAATTGCATGAACATGGTTAAATATTACAAATTTGCAAGAATTAAAAGGGGTGATTAATTTTCGTAATTGTTAATTAATTGCAAATTGCGTTTATTTAATTATACGTACGCAGTTTTTCGGCAGTTTCTTCGTTACTCATCCGAATTGAGTGATTTTTGTGTCAATTCCGCATGTAAAAGGCATTCTAAAATTTTGACAAAAATAATATTTTTCTGCCGAACCCAGAATTCTCAAATTCGAAGCTCAACTATGACTTTTCGAAGGTTTTAGTTTTTCGAATGCAAAATTTCGTAAATTTAAGATGTTAAATTAAATATTTGCGATTCTTGTTGATAAATCTTGAATTTTTGATTGACCTACTGCATATGTTTAACAAGTTTGAATGCCTAGTCTTGTTAATTATGCAATCTAATTTGTAATTATGATTAATTTGTTGAAAATTAGAATAATTTAGAATTAATTTGATTTTCATAATTAATTGTAATTTAATTAGAAACCTATGATTAAAAACCACCATAAAAATTGTAAATTTATGATAAATTTTAAATTTTTATGACCTAGACTTGAATCCATAACAATCGGAAATCAATTGGATAATAAATTTTCGATTTTTTGCCCTAAAATTATGAAATTAATATTATTTATTAATTTGTCATTAATTTTAAATATAAATTTTAAATTTTTATGCGATTCGTTCATAAAACTTGCACGCACGAAGCAATGGACGCTTCGTGTTACCCTTAAGGGGTGTTGTATAATGCGGGCATGCGACGACGAGCAAGGGAGCTCGTCGCCCGTGCGGCACGAATGCAATGAGCAAGGGCGTAGTGCACGAGCACAAGGCAGCAGCCCTGCCTTGTGTCGTGTGCCACGAGCAATGGACGAATGGGCATGGGCTAAGGGCGAGCCAAGGCAGTCGCGTGTGGGCAGCAAGCGAGCTGCGCCACAACGCGCGCTGCCTCGCACAAGAGCGCGCAGCCTCGCGCGCAGCGAGCGCAAGCTCGCGTGCCACGAGCGCTGCGCCCAGCATTGCTCGCGCGCACAGCGAGCGATGTCGCCCGCCCAGCGAGCGATGTCGCCCGCCCAACGAGCGATGTCGCCCGCCCAGCGAGCGATGTCGCGCGCCCAGCGAGCGATAGCTCGCGTGCGATGAGCGCTGGCGCGCGCAGCGAGCACCAGTGCGTGCGGAGGCTTGCGATGGAGATGCAGCAGCTATGCGACGAGCGCATGGGCTGCGCGCACATGGCCAGCGATGGCTGTGTGCGTGCGGCCCATGGGCGTGCAATGCGTAGGGTGTTTGCGTTACGATTAGATTGTTTTGAATGTTTAATTTGAAAATTTCAGTTCACGTAATTTTAATTAATTTTAAAATTAATAATTTAAATTATGTTCTTGGATTTTAATTTTTAATATTGTAATTATAATAAATGTTATTTATTCTAATTATTTTACTAAAATTAAAATCATGAATTAATTTAAATACGACTGAAATTAAATTAAACAATTTGGATTCAATTATAAATTTATATGAGCTTTAAATTTTAATTAAATTTGTATGTTTCCGGTTAGACTAGAAATACATTTTTATGTTTAAAATTAGTAAAGCATATAAATTTATTGGTTTAAGTGGGAGCGCTTTTTAGTCATAAACTCTTGATTAGGTCTACAAATCTTTAAGGTTAAAACAACTTGATTAGAATTAATAAGGACTGAATAATTGGTAGATTATTGGTGCCCTTGATTAATTGCTGCAAATGTTTACGTGATGCATAATGTGTTTTACTAACCAGCTATGTGGGCCATTCATGATAATGAATGGGTGAATGGTATATATTGTATATGTACTGTTTTGCAGGTTATGAAGTGACTAGTATGGCCCAAATAGGATAGAAAATATGGTCTGCGTACCATTAATTTGAATGTAATTGGTCTAAAGTACCAAAGTTATTTTTCAATTCAAATATGGTCTGCGAACCATCAAATAGTTGTAATTAGTTATAGCTTATCCTATTTGAAGAAAATGGTGCCTCCCACGGAGATTTTCAAGACGGACTTTGAAGTCAAAGCTTCAAGATGAAGTCGGGCCATACTAGATCACAAATATCTTATGCATGTTTTAAGTTATTTATTGCTTTTAAATATGTCTTAAAATGCATGAGATCAAAAGCTTGATTATGTTGCATGATTAAGGATTTTAGTTCACTTAAAATCTAACCAACATAGTAAGAGCCTTAAGTTCCAAACTTAAAAATTGAGTTAAAAGGTGCCATGCCAAAATATACACTTGCTTGGATATCCTTTACATCAATCTAGTAATAGTTTTCGCTCAGCGAGGTGTTACTTATTGGTCCTAAAGGGGCAAGGTACACAAATAATTGTGAGTACATGTTAGTTTTGGTGAAACTCAACGATATAAGTAAGGAGTCCTTTTATGTCGTGGCAAATTCGATAGGTTTACCTAATAAGTTCTTAGACGTACCTATCAACCAAGAATAGTTTCTAGACTATTAGCAAAAGGCTTTTGCTTACCTAAGATGTTCTAGGATTAAGTCGACAAACTGTGCTTAGTTCTTCAATGATTTTAGGATCTTGGAATCATTTTATTCACACCTGCCGGAACACATAACTTGAATAAAATGCTTAATAAACATTGAATTATGCATGTATGCTAGAATTTAAGTTTATTAAGAGAAACTGTGAATGGTTATTTATTTGTTTATTCTTTTCAATTGTAGTTTTAATATGGCAAACAACAATCAAAACATCATCATGGGTTCTGAGCTTATGGTCAAGCTGAACCTGACAAATTTTCTTGAATGGGAAGCTAAGCTAGTTGAAATAGTCAAACTCAATGGACTTGAGTATATACTGTCACATCCCATGCCAAGCTACTATGCCAGAGACATGACCCCTGAGAGATTTTACGCCTGGGATGCGGATCTCAAAAAGGTTATGAGTCTCATGCTGAACAATATCCCTGATGATTGGGCTAAAAGGTTTGTAGCCTATGAACCTTTTACGCTCATCAAGAATCTGAGGGATATCTGTCGTGGAAGTACGGAGGACAGGGACCTGAACGTCTATGAGTTGATTGAATCAATGTCTGGTCTAAAGGTTAGTTCTCCCAACAGGTGTTATAGGATGGAGGTCCAAGAAACACATGTTCAGCTCCTTCGCACTAAACAGAGGGTAGGCGTCCCACTGAGGTTCCATGTGGATCTTATGTGTTCATACTTTGATCGCCTAAGTCTACTAGGAACACCAATAAGCGAAAGGATGGTAGTCTCTGTCTTGCTCAATTCACTACACAGTGGGTTTGGTCGCTTCAAGCAACTATACCTAAGTGAACCAAGAGAAGAAACAGTTGCAGAATTTGTTCACCTTGTCAGAAAGGCTGAAATAATACTGGACTGTGAAGCCAAAGATTTACTCAAGGCTAGAAAGAGACCGTTCAAGAAAGGTGGAAAGTCCAAGGGCAATGCTAAATCAAAGCAGGACAAGTCCACATCAAGATGTCTTTATTGTGATGGAATAGGCCATTACAAAAGAGAATGTCCAAAGCTAAAGGAAGATCAGAAGAACGGAACAGTCGTTCCATCTTCAGGTATTTTCGTTATAGACTGTATACTTGCTAATTCAACTTCTTGGGTATTAGATACAGGTTGTGGCTCACACTTATGTTCCAATCCACAGGGACTAAGAAGAAGTAGAAAGTTAAGCAAGGGTGAAGTCGACCTACGAGTGGGAAATGGAGCACGGATTGCTGCATTAGCCGTAGGAACTTACTATTTGTCGTTGCCCTCCGGGCTAGTTTTGGAACTGGAAGAATGTTTCCATGTTCCAAGTCTTACTAAAAACATCATTTCAGTTTCTTGCTTAGATGCTAAGGGATTTTCCTTTTTAATAAAAGACAATAGTTGTTCGTTTTATTTTAAAGAGATGTTTTATGGATCTGCTAGATTAGTCAATGGACTTTATTTATTAGATCACGACAAACAAGTATATAACATAAATACCAAAAAGGCCAAAAAGGATGATTCAGATCTCACCTATCTGTGGCATTGTCGATTAGGCCATATAAACTTGAAACGCTTAGAAAGACTTCAAAGGGAAGGAATTCTAGAACCATTTGACTTAGAGGATTATGGTAAATGCGAATCATGTTTACTTGGCAAAATGACAAAGCAACCTTTCTCTAAAGTTGGAGAAAGAGCAAATGAACTATTGGGTTTAATCCATACAGATGTATGTGGACCAATGAGTACAAATGCTAGAGGTGGTTTCAGCTACTTTATCACTTTCACTGATGACTTCAGTAGGTATGGTTATGTCTACCTAATGAAGCATAAGTCTGAATCCTTTGACAAATTCAAGGAATTTCAGAGTGAAGTAGAGAATCAATTAGGCAAGAAGATTAAGGCACTGCGGTCTGATAGAGGCGGTGAATATCTGAGCTATGAATTTGATGACCATCTGAAAGAATGTGGAATTCTATCAGAGTTGACTCCTCCTGGAACACCACAATGGAACGGTGTGTCGGAACGGAGGAACAGAACCTTGCTAGACATGGTCAGGTCAATGATGGGTCAGGCCGAACTTCCATTAGAATTTTGGGGACATGCACTAAATACAGCTGCACTCACTATAAATAGAGCTCCGTCTAAAGCTGTCGAAAAGACTCCATACGAATTATGGTTTGGAAAGCCTCCAAATGTGTCTTTTCTTAAGATTTGGGGATGTGAAGTATACGTCAAACGATTAATTTCAGACAAACTTCATCCAAAATCTGACAAATGTATCCTTGTGGGCTATCCAAAGGAAACAAAGGGGTATTACTTCTACAATACATCTGAGAACAAAGTGTTTGTTGCTCGAGATGGTGTCTTTTTGGAGAAGGATCACATTTCCAAAATGACAAGTGGGAGAAAAGTAGACCTCGAAGAAATTCGAGTCGAACAACAAACTCTAGAGAATGCTCAAGATGACATTCAGGATGAAACTCAGAGATCTTTAGAAGAATCTGGTGAGAATCATGGTCAATCTAGAAATGTTACCCCGCGTAGATCGCAAAGATATAGATCTCAACCGGAAAGGTACTTAGGTATTTTGACGAACGAGAGCTATGACGTTCTATTACTTGAAAGTGATGAACCTGCGACTTACAAGCAAGCTATGACGAGCCCTAGCTCCAAGCAGTGGCAAGAAGCCATGCAATCTGAATTAGACTCCATGTCTGAAAACCAAGTATGGGATTTGGTCGATTTGCCAGATGGCTACCAAGACATTGGAAGCAAATGGGTTTTTAAACTGAAAAAGGACAAGGATGGGAAACTTGAAGTTTTCAAAGCTAGATTGGTCGCAAAAGGTTACAGGCAAGTCCACGGTGTGGATTACGATGAAACCTTTTCACAAGTTGCAATGCTAAAGTCTATTCGAATAATGTTAGCAATCGCTGCATATTACGATTACGAAATATGGCAGATGGATGTCAAAACTGCTTTCTTAAACGGCGTTTTAACAGAAACTGTGTTTATGACACAGCCTGAAGGTTTTGAGGATCCAAAGAATGCTAAAAAGGTATGCAAGCTAAAGAAGTCAATCTACGGATTGAAGCAGGCATCCAGGAGCTGGAATATACGTTTTGATGAAGCAGTCAGTGACTTTGGTTTCATCAAGAACGCAGACGAATCTTGTGTATACAAGAAGGTCAGTGGGAGCAAAATTGCTTTCCTAGTATTATATGTCGACGACATATTGCTTATCGGAAATGACATTCCTATGTTGAACTCTGTCAAGATTTGGCTTGGGAAATGTTTTTCGATGAAGGATCTAGGAGAAACACAGTACATATTGGGCATCAAGATTTACAGAGATAGATCTAAAAAGATGATAGGACTTAGTCAAAGCACTTATATCAATAAGGTGCTTGATAGGTTCAAGATGGCGGACTCCAAGCGAGGCTACCTACCCATGTCTCATGGAATGACTCTAAGCAAGACTCAGTGCCCAAAAACACTTGATGAGCGTAGACGAATGAATGGGATTCCATATGCATCATTGATTGGTTCAATAATGTATGCTATGATATGTACACGCCCGGATGTTGCGTACGCACTCAGTGCTACGAGCAGATACCAGTCAGACCCAGGAGAGGCGCATTGGACTGCTGCCAAGAATATTCTGAAGTACCTGAAAAGGCACAAAGATGACTTCCTGGTCTATGGTGGAGATGATGAATTAATTGTTAAAGGCTATACGGACGCAAGTTTCCAAACCGACAAAGATGATTTTAGATCACAGTCTGGGTTTGTCTTCTGCCTCAACGGAGGAGCAGTAAGCTGGAAAAGTGCTAAGCAAAGCACCATTGCGGATTCTACAACTGAAGCGGAGTACATTGCTGCACATGAAGCAGCAAAGGAAGCTATATGGCTAAGGAAGTTCATAGGAGAACTTGGTGTAGTCCCCTCCATTAAAGGACCAATAGCCCTGTATTGTGATAATAACGGAGCTATTGCACAGGCAAAAGAGCCTAGACACCACCAGAGAGTCAAGCATGTACTTCGTAGATTTCACCTTCTACGAGAGTTCGTTGAAAGAAAAGAAGTCGAGATAAGCAAAATTGGAACTGATGACAACATATCAGATCCATTAACTAAACCTCTGCCGCAGGCGAAGCACAACTCGCACACTGCAGCTATGGGAATCAAGCATATTGGAGAATGGCTTTGATGTCTCTGTTTAATGTTTTAAAGTTTTAGAGTTTAAATCTTTTGTAAAACATTATTGGTTAATCATTCACAATAAATGAAAAGAATTCATTTTTCCATTTAATTTGTGGTTTATTAAATGATGAGTCCCTTCAATTTGACGATATATTCAAGATAGACTGTCAGGACCAGTCCTGTGACTAAGAAATGTCTATCAAGTGAACTTGAATGTCAAAGGTTGAAAATGGTCCCTAATCGGAGTTTTCTATAAAATTGGACGCATAGAAAACGTTAGACGATTAGAATGCAAGATGACTAGTAGTTCTGTTTCTTGAACTATGTGGACATGGCAATGTCATAATCATTTGCATAGATACTTACTTTGGGAAGACTAGTATCGGACAAGACCTATGAAACTTTACTGTAAGAGATGAAAATCTGTCATAAGTAAATTTCATTAAATTATTAGACACTAAATCCTCAATACCTGAGTGATTTGAGATTACTTGTTTGAGAACTGGTTGCTTTGACGTTGACCAACCGTCGCACCGTAAAAGGAGGCTATAAAGGCAACGCTCAGGTAATCACCTATCAAACGAAGTCTAATCTCAAGATCGCAAGATTGGGATTGTCCTCCCATAAATCGGGATGAGATGCTTAAAAGTTGTACAAGGCCACTCGGAGAGCTAGAAACTGTGAAATGCATGGCCGTGCTCGGATGAATCATAGGCTATGATTATCTGTTTATTTGATCAGTTGAACTCTGAAACCGAGGAACACCTCTGGACGTAATAAGGATGACAACTCTTACCTTATGTTCAAGAGCAAGCATCGAGCGACAAAGGAATTAGGAAATGCACACTTGTCCCTAAGGACAAGTGGGAGACTGAAGGAAATAATGCCCTTGGTCCAAGTATGCATTCTATGTTAAGTCTAATAAATGCGGTTCAGTATTAATTAACAAGTTAATAATTCAGTGAGATCAAGTGAGCTGAATGCCTAGCTAGAGGCCGCTTCAGTTCAAGTGGAATTAATGATATTAATCCACAGCTTACTCTTGACTGAACCCGTAGGGTCACACAAATAGTACGTAAACGGATCAAGTATTTAATGACATTAAATACTCCATCTATGAATATTCAGAACCGACGGATCTTGGTTTCAGTGGGAGCTAAGATCGTCACAGGCAAGAAATGAATACTCCGGAAACGATGATATTGTCGGAAACGGAAATATGGATCGTATCGGAAATGTAAATATTATCCAAGTCGTAGATGTTGCCGGAAACGGAAACATGGTACGTATCGGAAAATATTATCGGAAATGGAAATATTGCCAGAATCGGAAATATTGCCGGAAACGGAAATATTGTCAGAATCGGAAATATTACCGGAATCGGAAAATAATTCCGGAAACGGAAATATTAAATATTTGTTCGAAACGGAAATTAATTCCGGAATCGGAAATATTAAATATTGTTCGTATCGGAAATGAATTCCGGAATCGGAAAATTTAATCGGAAGCGCATCGTACGAATAAGCATCGGACGAGGCCTGCCGGACGAGGCCCAGCACGAAGCCAGGCCATCGCCCAGCAAGCCAAGCGCGCCGCACAAACAGCCACGCCAGGCCCAGCGCAAGGCCAGGCCTAGCAGGCTGCGCAGCGCGCACAGCGCACACAGCACGCGCAGCGCGCAGCGCGCGCGGGCGCTGCGTGGGCTGCTGCTCGCGCGCACGCATGGGGCCCATCGTGGCAGCCGTGCGTGTGTGTGCAAGTGTTTGTGTTCGTGCACGTTTCCTAAAACATGCAGAGTTCGGTTAATGATTAAATTCCTAATTCTATTTGATAAATTAATTAAAATTAGAGTTCTTGTAGGATTCTAGGTTTAATTAATTTGTATCTGAATAGGATTTCGATTCCCTTTCCATACCCCTATAAATATGAGGCTAGGGCTCACAATTTATAAAAAGTTTCAAAGTATTCAAAAGTGAGTTTTTTGAGAGAAAATTAAAACACACATCTTGCTCATAAAAGTGCCGAAATTTTCTAGTACCTTAAGGGCGATTCTAGTTGGTCAATCTTAAGGCGGATCCGGACGTACTGTGGACTATCTACGGAGGGACGACACTTGGAGTCCTAAAGACTTGTTCTTGTTCGGTTCGGGCGCAGCTAGGGAGGGCACGCAACAAAGAGTATGCATCTAAATTATGCTATATGATTATGTGTAAATAATATGTTGTCCTGGGTTAATGGTTGTTTCCGCATGATCTATGTAATGTCATATGTATCATAACCTAACATCACACACATATCTCTCTATTGTGAAATAACATTCAAATGCTAATAACTTAGGTTTGAAATTATTCATCAATGATGGACCAAGGCAAAACTTAGTACATACTGGGTATTAAGATCTATTTACAAAGATCTTATGATATTATTTTGGATTAAGTAATGGCATTTACTAAATCAAACACGAAAGACTCCACTGGAGATATTTGACCCATGTGAATAAATCTAAGTAATGAATGTTTGAACTATGTATAAGAATTTACTAAGTTAAACATCAAAGGATCTAAGTGAGATTCTTAATCTATATTATATGTCAAAGAATTTAGCTGGATTCAGTATCTGCTGAAATTGAATGAGCTAAAGTTACATGAATAGAATTCAATTGAGAATAATTCTGCAAAATAATTTATCATGTATGATATAATATGAGGATCGCCAAAAATGTATCGTATGGCTTTAGGCATAACGAACATATACCAATCTCTATTGATCTAAGTGAAGATCAACTAGATTGAGATCAAGAAAAACTTATGGTACTTGAAAAGGTACATAAGAATAGTTCTTGATTCAAGGAAATAAAGATATGCTAAATATTGATGCTACACGCATAAACACTGGCAAAGGATCAAGCAAAACCCTTTGGAGTTAATCATTGACAAGGACGAGCTAAAGAGCATCGTGTTTTGAAATGGAAACATGGATTGGAGACCATGAGTTGTTGCGTGGGAAATTAAATATTAATTTCTATGTTCTAAGATAAAGCTAGAAAGTCTTCCACATATTCGTGAACTGCTTGGTTAAGTAAATCCAGACAAAGTATCACTAGCAACCTATACAGTTGAAGTAAAAGTAATTATTGCCTAAGAAGCAATAAAATAGGGTTGTTTATGTTAAAGAGTTCTTCATTGAACTTGGGTTGATCACTTGTCTGCTGACTTGATGGTTCTTCATTGCAAAATGCGTAGAACCACTATCGAAGTAAGAGGGACTAGATCACATAATAAACAAACTCAAAAGATCTTATCATCCTATCTCGAAGAACATTCGATGAAAAGGATATTAAGATTGGCAAAGCATGATAACTAAACCTATGCAACAAGTGAGAAGCAACACTCACGTTGTAGCACTGGAAATCAAACATAGCTTTGAATTCCATGAACTGTTTTAAAGATGGGTTTGAGGCCCATGGTTATAAAACATTAGGGTTGAACATTTATCATATATGAAATGTATTTTCATATTCCATTTAATCTTGGTTTAGTATTAAATGATGAGTCCCTTCAATTTGACAATATATTCAAGATAGACGGTCACGACCAGTCCTGTGACTAAGAAATGTCTATCAAGTGAACTTGAATGTCAAAAGTTGAAAAAGGTCCCTGGTCGGAGTTTTCTATAAAGATGGACGCATAGAAAACGTTAGACGACTAGAATGCAAGATGACTAGTAGTTCTGTTTCTTGAACTATGTGGACATGACAATGTCGTAATCATTTGCATAGATACTTACTTTGGGAAGACTAGTATCGGACAGACCTATGAAACTTTACTGTAAGAGATGAAAATCTGTCATAAGTAAATTTCATTAAAATTATTAGACACTAAATCCTCAATACCTGAGTGATTTGAGATGACTTGTTTGAGAACTGGTTACTTTGACGTTGACCAACCGTCGCACCGTAAAAGGAGGCTATAAAGGCAACGCTCAGGTAATCACCTATCAAACGAAGTCTAATCTCAAGATCGCAAGATTGGGATTGTCCTCCCATAAATCAGGATGAGATGCTGAAAGTTGTACAAGGCCACTTGGAGAGCTAGAAACTGTAAAATGCATTGCCGTGCTCAGATGAATCATAGGCTATGATTATCTGTTTATTTGATCAGTTGAACTCTGAAACCGAGAAACACCTCTGGACGTAATAAGGATGACAACTCTTACCTTATGTTCAAGAGCAAGCATCGAGCGACAAAGGAATTAGAAAATGCACACTTGTCCCTAAGGACAAGTGGGAGACTGAAGGAAATAATGCCCTTGGTCCAAGTATGCATTTAATGATAAGTCTAATAAATGCGGTTCAGTATTAATTGACAAGTTAATAAATTCAGTGAGATCAAGTGAGCTTAATGCCTAGCTAGAGGCCGCTTCAGTTCAAGTGGAATTAATGATATTAATCCACAGCTTACTCTTGACTGAACTCGTAAGGTCACACAAATAGTACATAAACGGATCAAGTATTTAATGGCATTAAATACTCCATCTATGGATATTCGGAATCGACGGATCTTGGTTTCAGTGAGAGCTAAGATCGTCAAAGGCAAGTAAATGAATACTCCGGAAACGATGATATTGTCGGAAACGGAAATATGGATCGTATCGGAAATATAAATATTATCCAAGTCGTAGATGTTGCCGGAAACGAAAACATGGTACGTATCGGAAAATATTATCGGAAATGGAAATATTGTCGGAATCAGAAATATTGCCGGAAACGGAAATATTGTCAGAATCGGAAATATTATCGAAATCGGAAAATAATTCCGGAAACAGAAATATTAAATATTTGTTCGAAACGGAAATTAATTCCGGAATTTGAAATATTAAACATTGTTCGTATCGGAAATGAATTCCGGAATCGAGAATTTAATCGGAAGCGTATCGTACGAATTAGCATCGGACGAGGCCTGCCAGACGAAGGCCCAACACAAAGCTGGGCCATCGCCCAGCAAAGCTACACGCATCACACATAGCCAAGCCTCGCCAGGCCCAGCGCAAGGCCAAGCCCAGCAAGGCCTTGCCGCGCGCGGAGCAATCAAGTGGGCTGCGACATTGGGCTGCGAGCGAGTGCAGACTTGCGTGGGCCGTAAGGCGTGCGCGGGTGGTGCTCGTGCTTGTGCTCGTGTACGGTTGTGTGCAATACAAATCCTAAGGCTATTAGAATTTGTTCTACGATTAAATCCTAATCCTAGTAGATAGATTTATTCAATAAGAGTCCTAACAGGATTCTAATTAAACTAAATTGGTATTCTAATAGGATTATAATTCCTTTCTATAAACTCTATAAATAAGGGCCTAGGATCACATATTTTGTGAGACGATTTGAAGTATTCAAAGGTAAGATTTTGGAGCAAAATCAGCCAAACACTTGTAGCCTATTAGCCGAAATTCTTAGTACCTTAAGGGCGATTCTAGTTGGTCAAGCTTAATGCGGATCCGGACGTGCTGTGGACTATCTACGGAGGGACGACACTTGGAGTCCTAAAGACTTGTTCTTGTTCGGTTCGGGCGCAGCTAGGGAGGGCACGCTACAAAGTGTATGCATCTGAATTATGCTAAATGATTATGTGTTAAATAATATGTTTCCTGGCTTTATGGTTTTTCCGCATGATTTATGTTTATTCATATGTATCATAACCTAACAAGTATATTATTTCACTATTTATTAAAAATATAAATAAAAATATATATTCAAGTTCTTTTAACGTAACCATATATTCTTTTAATTATATACTAGTGTTCTTAAGGTGCACCATGCTCACTGTGCACCATAGTCCACCTTCTAAATTGCGTGAAAAGTATACTACAGTACATATATTTCAAAATGATCTTTATACTTTTTGTTTTAGTTTGTTTTCATAATGTTATTTACATTCTGCTTTATTTTATTTTTGGAAATGAATTTGACTATCTTACCCCTCAACACTCCACTCACTTTCGCTTATTTTATTCATTTTTTCTTACATCCGTCCACATTTTTGCACTCTCTTACTTACTTTATTCATATTTTATTATATTCAATTCACCCACCTTTTTACACAATCTTTTTTTTTTGTCTTCATATTTGTATAAATAGTAACCATACAAATATTATGAAACGAAGTTAGTATCTCTATTCTACAAGAGAAGAGCTGAGGACATTTCAGTAATCACACTTTTGGTGTCCCCCTAACTAAAATACTAAATTACCCTCCACACTTTCACATTTTTATTTAACTCAAAATATGATTAATCGATCAAAATCATTTATCTCTCACTTATTTCACGTACCAAAACACGCATGAAAGTCAATAAAATCTTTCAAAAATTATAACAGTTCACAAGCGCAAAATCCATTGATTTTCTCTTCTCCATAAATCCCCTCACCTTAATTGCGACCTAATAGAATATATCCCTTGATTACTACGGTTATGCTAGCACTATGGCTGTAATCTAGGAGTATCTTCTGACTAATACAATCGTAATATTTAACTTACCTAATATACAAGATGTGCAATGAATATAATTGATTTACAATATCACAAGAATAATTTCATATATTCTATTACTACCATTTATATTTCTATTTCTATATGCTATCAACACTTATTTGTAACTGTCTCCTCACCCATCTCCTCCATCGCAAAGATGCACCCAAATTTCCCGCAGTCCACGAAACCAAATCCTTTTTAGACATCTGATCAAATAAAAATTCTGTAGGCCCAACATCCCCCAATCTCGCGTACCCATCAATCCTAGTATTCCATTCGGTAGCATTCCTCTGAGGCACCTAGGAGAAGCCATGTCTCCGCCTTGAGCATTAACCGAGACAATAGCACTCCACGCGAAAGGATCTCTTTCAGGCATTTCATTAAGTGCCAAATTTTTATTAACTACATGTCGAATAACAAGCTAGGTGAGGAGGAGATCGGAAAATTCTTTTTGGAGTGCAACTCTTATATTATACGAAACCGGAAATCTGCTCACATAATCCGTCGAAAATTAACTACCTACTATCTTGTAACCGACTACCATGGCAGATCGGCAAACGAATGGTCGAACGGGTGTGGGCAACGAAGACGTGGAGGTGTAACATATGGAGAGAATGAAGGAAATCCCAATTTTTCGGACACAAAATTTTTGCGTCGGCCCATTATCTATGATTTGTATATTTTTCGTAATTAATCATCATAAACCTTTCTTCATAGTTATCAATGAATATTTTTTATTTTTGTTTACATACGTTATCAATGAATATTCAAGGTGATAGTTGTTATTTTGAATCCTTTCAATCTCCGCAAATTTTGTTAGGTTATGACAAATATAAAACATATATTTCATGAGGAAAAACCATAAAGCCAGGAATCCAAATTAATTACCACATAGTCAATTAGCATAATTTAGGATACATACATGTGACGCGTGCCTTCCCTAGCTGCTCCCGAACCGAACAAAAACAAGTTTAGGACTCCAAGTGTAGTCCATCAATAGATAGTCTACAGCACGTTCGGATCCGCCTTAGATTCAATTAAATAGAATATAGTCTAAGGTTTTATGTTATTCAAACTTAATTGTTTGGCAAATTATTAAGCTTAGTTTAATCTTAAAACTATATGAATACTTATGATTTATGTATTATAAATTGTGATTATGTATCAACTATTTATAGAGGGGAATTATCGGACTTATATATCCACTAGGATCCAATTTACTAATTCAATTAGAATTCTACTTAAATTAATCATTTGTATTTTAGTGTTTAATTAAACGACTAACTCTAGTGGATTTAGGAAACAACTAATCGGACAAATCCTAAGCGTCTAAGGATTCGAAGCATGCACGAACACAACACACACACGCACAGCCCACGAAGGGGCGTGCTGTGCGCGCGCGGCTCGGCCTAACAGGCAGTCACGCGGCCCACAACATGGGCGCTGCTGCTGCTGGCCTTGCCTTGCTCGGCTGGGCCTGGCCTTGCAATGTGCTTGGCTGGGCCTACCTTGCTAGGCGGGCTGCGCTGTTGTTGCTGCTCGTTTGGCGCGGGATTCGCTAGGCACAGGCCTGGCTTCGTGCTGGGCCCTTCCGTCTAGCAAGCTCGTCCGATGTTTATTTGGTACGTCGCGCTTCTGTTTCGTTTTCCGATTCCGGAATTCATATCCGATTCAAACAATATTTAATATTTCCGATTCCGGAATTTTTTTCCGTTTCGAGCAAATATTTAATATTTCTGATCCCGGAATTTATTTTCGATCCCGATAATATTTCCGTTTCCGGCAATATTTCCGTTTCTGGCAATATTTCCGATTCCGGCAATATTTCCATTTCCGATAATATTTTCCGATACGTACCATGTTTCCGGTTCCGGCAACATCTACGACTTGGATAATATTTATATTTCCAATACGATCCATATTTCCGTTTCTGGCAATATCATCGTTTCCGGAGTATTCATAATTTTCCTTTTGACGATTTCAGCTCCCACTAGAACCGAGATCCGTCGATTCCGAATATTCATAAATGGAGTATTTAATTCACTTAAATACTTAATCCGTTCACGTACTTTTTGTGTGACCCTACGGGTTCAGTCAAGAGTAAGCTGTGGATTAATATTATTAATTCCACTTGAACTGAAGTGGTCTCTAGCTAAGCATACAGTTCACTTGATCTCACTGAATTATTAACTTGCATAATTATTACTGAACCGCATTTATTAGACTTAGCATTGAATGCATACTTGGACCTAGGGCATTATTTCCTTTAGTCTCCCACTTGTTCTTAGGGACAAGTGTGCATTGCCTAATTCCTTTATCGCTTAATTGATGCTTGCTCATGAACATAAGGTAAGAGTTGTTAGGTTATGATACATATGACAAAACATAAATCATGCGGAAAAACCATAAAGCCAGGAAACATATTATTTAAACATAATCATTTAGCATAATTTAGATGCATACACTTTGTAGCGTGCCCTCCCTAGCTGCGCCCGAACCGAACAAGAACAAGTCTTTAGGACTCCAAGTGTCGTCCCTCCGTAGATAGTCCACAGCACGTCCGGATCCGCCTTAAGCTTGACCAACTAGAATCGCCCTTAAGGTTACTAGGATTTTCGGCTAATAGGTTGCAAGTGTTTGGCTGATTTTTGCTTCAAAATCTTACCTTTAGAATACTTCAATTGCTTCTATAAATTGTGACCGTAGGCACTTATTTATAGAGATATGGAAAAGGATTTGTAATCCTACTAGGATACGGATTTATTAATTAGAATCCTATTAGAACTCTAAATAATAAATTCAATCTTTTAGGATTAGGATTTAATCAATGCACGAATTCCAATAGGATTAGGATTCGTTACGAACACGAGTGTTGCACGACTACGAGCATCGCACCACCCGCGCAGGCCTTGCGGCCCACACGAGCAGTCGCTGCTCGCAGCCCACGAGCACCTGCTCCGCGCGCGCCTACGGCCTTGCTGGGCCTAGCCTTGCGCTGGGCCTGGCGAGGTTGTGGCCTTCGTGTTGGGCGCTTGGCTTGCTGGGCGCGGGCCTGGCTTCGTGCTGGGCCTTTGTCTAGCAAGCCTCGTCCGATGCTAATTCGTACGATGCGCTTCTGATTAAATTCCCGGTTCCGGAATTCATTTCCGATACGAACAATATTTAATATTTCCGATTCGGGAACTAATTTCCGTTTCGAACAAATATTTAATATTTCCGTTTCCGGAATTATTTTCCGATTCCGATAATATTTCCGATTCTAACAATATTTCCGTTTCCGGCAATATTTCCGATTCCGACAATATTTCCATTTCCGATAATATTTTCCGATACGTACCATGTTTCCGTTTCCGGCAACATCTACGACTTGGATAATATTTATATTTCCGATACGATTCATATTTCCGTTTCCGACAATATCATCGTTTCCGGAGTATTCATTTACTTTCCTTTGACGATCTTAGCTCTCACTGAAACCAAGATCCGTCGATTCCGAATATCCATAGATGGAGCATTTAATGCCATTAAATACTTGATCCGTTTACGTACTATTTGTGTGACCTTACGAGTTCAGTCAAGAGTAAGCTGTGGATTAATATCATCAATTCCACTTGAACTGAAGCGGCCTCTAGCTAGGCATTCAGCTCACTTGATCTCACTGAATTTATTAACTTGTAAATTAATACTGAACCGCATTTATTAGACTTAACATTAAATGCATACTTGGACCAAGGGAATTATTTCCTTCAAGAGTTTGTCATCCTTATTATGTCCAGAGGTATTTCTCGGTTTCAGAGTTCAACTGATCAAATAAACAGATAATCATAGCCTATGATTCATCTGAGCACGGCAATGCATTTTACAGTTTCTAGCTCTCCGAGTGGCCTTGTACAACTTTCAGCATCTCATCCTGATTTATGGGAGGACAATCCCAATCTTGTGATCTTGAGGTTAGACTTCGTTTGATAGGTGATTACCCGAGCGTTGCCGTTATAGCCTCCTTTTACGGTGCGACGGTTGACAACGTCAAAGTAACCAGTTCTCAAACAAGTAATCTCAAATCACTCAGGTATTGAGGATTAGTGTCTAATAATTTTAATGAAATTTACTTATGACATAAGTAAAGTTTCATAGGTCTGTCCGATACTAGTCTTCTCAAAGTAAGTATCTATACAAATGATTGCGACATTGCCATGTCCACATAGTTCAAGAAACAGAACTACTAGTAATCTTGCATTCTAGTCGTCTAGCGTTTTCTATGCGTCCATCTTTATAGAAAACTTCCGACCAGGGACTATTTTCAACTTTTGACATTCAAGTTCACTTGATAGACATTTCTTAGTCACAGGACTGGTCCTGATAGTCTATCTTGAATATATCGTCAAATTGAAAGGGACTCATCATTTAATACTAAACCAAAGATTAAATGGAATATGAAAATACATTTCATATATGATAAATGTTCAACCCTAATGTTTTACAACCATGGGCCTTAAACCCATCTTTAAAACAGTTCATGGAATTCAAAGCTATGCTTGATTTCCAGTGCAATGTGAGTGTTGCTTCTAACTTGTTGCATAGGTTTAGTTATCATGCTTTGCCAATCTTAATATCCTTTTCATCGAATGTTCTTCGAGATAGGATGATAAGATCTTTTGAGTTTGTTTATTATGTGATCTAGTCTCTCTTACTTCGATAGTGGTTCTACGCATTTTGCAATGAAGAACCATCAAGTCAGCAGACAAGTGATCAACCCAAGTTCAATGAAGAACTCTTTAACATAAACAACTCTGCAGTTTGATTGCTTATTAGGCAATAATTACTTTTACTTCAACTGTTTAGGTTGCTAGTGATGCTTTGTTTGGATTTACTTATCCAAGAAGTTCACGGATATGTGGAAGACTTCCCAGCTGAATCTTAGAAAATTAATATTTAATTTCCCACGCAACAACTCATGGTCTTTAATCCATGTTGCCATTTCAAAACATGATGCGTATAGCTCGTTCTTGACAATGGTTAACTCCAAAGGGATCTTTCTTGATCCTTTGCCAGTGTTTATGCGTGTAGCATCAATATTTAGCATATCTTTATTTCCTTGAATCAAGAACTAAACCTATGTACCTTTTCAAGTACCATAAGTTTTTCTTGATCTCAATCTAGTTGATCTTTACTTAGACCAATAAAGATTGGTATGTGTTCGTCATGCCTAAAGCCATACGATAATTTTTTGGCGATCCTCATATTATATCATATATACATGATAAATTCTTTTGCAGAATAATTCCCAATTGAATTCTATTCATGTAACTTTACCTCATTCAGTTTCGGTAGATACTGAATCAAACTAAATTCTTTAACATATAATATAGGTGATTAATCTCACTTAGATCTTTTGATGTTTAACTTAGTAAATGCTTATACATAGTTCAAACATTCTTTACTTAGATTTATTCACATGGGTCGAATATCTCCAATGGAGTCTTTCGTGTTTGGTTCAGTAAATGCCATTACTTAATCCAAAACAATAATATAAGATCTTTCTAAATAGATCTTAAAACCTAGTATGTACTAAGTTTCGCCTTGGTTCATCATTGATGAATAATTTTCAAGTCTAAGTCATTTAGCATTTGAATGTTATTTCACAATAAAGAGATATGTGTGTGATACACATAGGACCAATTAAGTTTTACGTACTCCCACTAAACTTCTTATATATCTATAAGAATTATGTACTTTTTATGAAATTAATATACTTATTAGCTTCACTAAAATACAGTTTCAATTCCCAATCGCTTGCTTAAATCTGTACTTAGATTTCATAAGCTAGCTTTCCTTTTCAAGCATTTATTTGGATCCACAAATCCTATGACATACCATGTACATAGTTTATTCCAACATTTGATTGAGGAATACGTTTTGTCATCCAATTGCCATATGTACCAATATGCAATCATTGCTTGATTTATAGACTTGAGCATTATGATTATGCATGAGGTTTCAACACAATCCACGCCATGAATTTTCTTGTAACCTTTAGCAACTAATCCAGCTTTGTGTGTGAACACAATTCCGTGTTTGATGGTTGTTATCCTTATAACCAATTTGCAACCAATAGATGTAAATCATTCTTGCAAATCAACAAAATTTCAATTTTGTCATCAGAACATTGAGTATGTTTTTATGGCCTTTAACCAATTCAACATTAAGTCTTTATATAGCCTCTAACCATTTTAGGGAATCTATATTTCGTCATAGCTTTCTTACAAGTCACAAACTCATTATCATCTTGATAAAAGTTTGACTGCAAGTTGTAGGTTTCTTCACTATCTAATAGAAGAATCTCATAGTTTCAGTGACCTGAATTCTATGTTTCTTCACTATCTAATACTCCCTCTATCCCTTAATACTCGCACCGTTTTGACTGGACACGCTTGCCAATGCACAACTTTGACCACCAATATCTTTAACTACATATTATAAAAACTTATAAAAATATTAATATTTTGAAAATATATATTAAGATGAAGCCAACAATATATTATATACTAACATTTATTTTCATATACTAGAAATAAAATAGGGTCAAAGTGAATTATGTGAACAGTGCAAAAAGTCAAAACGGTGCAAGTATTAAGGGACGGAGGGAGTAGAAGAATCTCATAGTTTCAGTGACTTGAACTCTATGACTACTTGGGTATAGAACATTAAACAATAGAATATTAACAGACACTTGAAAGTCTTTTGAATATTCTGTTCTCCTTGAAGCACTTGTAAAGTCTTCTAAGAGATGTCTTTTCTTTAAAGCCACTTCTAAAGTCCTTAAAGAATAAGTGTTCAGATTTCTATAAAGAACTTCGAAAAGCCTCTGTAATGTCCGTTTTATGTTTGTTGTTCGCCTCGAATACTTTCGAGGTCTATTTTCTCCCACTTGTCATTTTGGAAACGAATCTCCAAAAGGACATTATTTCAAGCAAACAAACATTATGTTCTCAAACATTCGTGGTAGAAACAATACCCTTGTGTCTCATTTGAATAAATCACAATGAAACATATATCTATACTTGGGCCTTAGTTTGTCAAATAACAAACACTAAGCTCCCACTGAGTTTAGCAACTCTTTAGATATATATTATTGAGAAGATATTCTGAAATTACTTTTCAATAGCTTTGACGAATTTGGTTTAGTTTGGTGGTAGTTGAGCATTTTGTTTTAGAAATTATAGGAAAAGTCTTTATGATTCATCATTGATCGAATCAAGTACTAATTGACTTCGATTATTCCAACTTAGATATGCCATATCTTATGGAGCTAGATCGTGAAATTACAACACCCAATCATTGATGATCATTTTGGTCTTAAAGTAATCACCGTCATGATCTAACCTAGATCTTTATGATTTCTTGCCATGTGGATTTTATACTTCTGAATCTTTGAACTAGCCAAACAGATTCAAACTTATATCATTTTGAGTAATTAAACTAATATTCACTCAAATCTAGGTGAAATAATATAGGTTATGACAATTATAAAACATATATTTCATGCGGAAAAACCATAAAGCCAGGAATCCAAATTAATTACCACATAGCCAATTAGCATAATTTAGGATACATACATGTGACGCGTGCCTTCCCTACCTGCTCCCGAACCGAACAAGAACAAGTTTAGGACTCCAAGTGTAGTCCCTTCGTAGATAGTCCACAGCACGTTCGGATCCGCCTTAGATTCAATTAACTAGAATATATCCTAACGTTTTATGTTATTCGAACTTAATTATTTGGCAAATTATTAAGCTTAGTTTAATCTTAAAACTATATGAATACTTATGATTGATGTATTATAAATTGTGATTATGTATCACCTATTTGTAGGGAGGAATTATCGGACTTAGATATCCACTAGGATTCAATTTACTAATTCAATTAGAATTCTACTTAAATTAATCCTTATTATTTTAGTGTTTAATTAAACGACTAACTCTAGTGGATTTAGGAAACAACTAACCGGACAAATCCTAAACGTCTAAGGATTCGAAGCATGCACGAACACAACAAACACACGCACAACCCACGAAGGGGCGTGCTGTGCGCGCGCGGCTTGACCCAACAGGCAGTCACCGGCCCACAGCATGGGCGCTGCTGCTGCTGGCCTTGCTTTGCTCGGCTGGGCCTGGCCTTGCCTTGCGCTTGGCTGGGCCTGCCTTGCTAGGCGGGTTGCGTTGTTGTTGCTGCTCGTTTTGCGCGGGCTTCGCTAGGCGTGGGCCTGGCTTCGTGTTGGGCCCTTGTGTCTAGCAAGTTCGTCCGATGTTTATTTCGTACGTCGCGCTTCCGATTCGTTTTCCGATTCCGGAATTCATTTCGGATTCGAACAATATTTAATATTTCCGATTCCGGAATTTATTTCCGTTTCGAACAAATATTTAATATTTCCGATTCCGGAATTTATTTCCGATTCCGATAATATTTCCGATTCCGGCAATATTTCCGTTTCCGGCAATATTTCAGATTCCGACAATATTTCCATTTCCAATAATATTTTTCGAAACGTACCATGTTTCCGTTTCCGGCAACATCTACGACTTGGATAATATTTATATTTCCGATACGATCCATATTTCCGTTTCCGACAATATCATCGTTTCCGGAGTATTCATAATTTGCCTTTTGACGATTTCAGCTCCCACTGGAACCGAGATCCGTCGATTCCGAATATTCATAAATGGAGTATTTAATTCACTTAAATACTTGATCCGTTCACGTACTTTTTGTGTGACCCTACGGGTTCACTCAAGAGTAAGCTGTGGATTAATATTATTAATTCCACTTGAACTAAAGCGGCCTCTAGCTAGGCATACAGTTCACTTGATCTCACTGAATTATTAACTTGCATAATTAATACTGAACCGCATTTATTAGACTTAGAATTGAATGCATACTTGGACCTAGGGCATTATTTCCTTCAAATTTAGTGTCTAATAATCTTGTTATTGATACGTGTGCTGAATTTAAGGTTTTCAATGATATTGTTGAGGATAAATAATTTAGCATATACTTCGTATGTTGATTGTTTCTATCGCCGAAGAATATGAAGTGAAAAAGACTAAAATCTTTCAGTTAGCCTATTTTTATCGAATTTTATCGTAAGAAAAAAAGGAGAAATAATTTCAGATCATTTCATTTTATTTTATTTTAAAAGTTATCTTGTAAGTCAGAGTAATCGACGGAAATGACGACTAGCAAAACATCAACGGTTAAGATTCAAATAATTACAATGGCTCAATTTTTGTGTAGTCATTAAAAAAACTTCCATCTTTTATGTTTATTTTGGTTAATTTTTTATTACATTAGTTCCTAAATAGATTTTGTTACAAATGAATAGGTTTATATTTTTCTTTAGTTTTAAATAAATTTATAAATATGTTTTAGTAAATGTACATACTTTTGAGAATGCGTGGTATTTATATAGAACTATGTTTTAATTAACAAATTAGATGAGAAGGTCATTGAAATAATTACTTTAATACGTTGTTATAATCAAACTTTATTTTAGTAACTTATTATTAATTAACACTTAGGTGTCCACGTAAGATATCGATAATATCCTACAAAAATTGTGTATACACCAAATCAGATTTTAAAAAATATCGACACACATCAACATACAACTAGTAGTAGTGTAAAATGAGCACAAACAAACATTAACATAAGCATTAATTTAGACATATAATAATGTGCAAGAATATTAATAATGCAAGCCATCAAACATAGCTTTGGAGTTTATATGGTTCCACACTTCCATCCATCCGTATAATAACTTTAAGCTAAGGACTAAAGTACAACAAAAAATGAGATGAACACTTCACAGTTACATCTCAAACTCCAATCATTGCATCCTCAAAGAATAATACCTCCTGACCTGTTTTATTCAAATGTATGAAATAATTAAATTATAAATTAAACATGAACAATTTTCTTGTCACAAAAAAGGCCTAACTCAACTTTGTACAAGTAGTGATTATTTAATTTTGCATGGCCGAATATTGACAAGATCGACAAATGGAATAAGCAAAAAGAATTACATTATTACAAATGAAAATAATTTTAAAATTGAAATGAACAATAATTTTATACAGTATATATACTTCCTACATTTTTTTATTATTGCACCGTTTTTCTTTTTCGGAAGTTATATATTAATTGCACCATTTCCTATTTTAGTAAGTTTACCTACATGAAATGACATTTTTATCCTTGTATAGGTGGTGGGGAACTGGGGACCAAAGCCCACTTGTTCTTTACCTACAACTTGTAATTAATCACATGGGTATTTTTGTTAATCTCTCACCTTTTACCACCTTTCTTAATTCTTGTGCCCAATGTAGATGGTGCAAATAATAAAAAAATGGAGGAAGTAACAATTAACAAATACATTTTCACTACTGTCTCGCATTCTCAGTCTAATAAACTTGGTTTGGTAGTTGGTGATATTTTATGCGCACATACTAGCTTAAAATAGCAAAAATGAGAAGTATCTTCTTTTATACAACTACTAGTCTTATATGCATGCGATGTGTGCGAGATTATATAAAAAATTAAAATTGTATTACTACCACTAAATATACATATTAGATTAAAAAAAATGTTCGCAAAGTTCATATTTAAAAAAATTAAGGTTATAGTATACAATCATACATCTAAATAGTGTAACGGAGTAATCATGTGTTTACTTTACTGAACAACGTGACGACCTTAAAGCAGTTGTTCAAGAGATCACAACAATGCATCTTCAATTCATTGTCATACACACAAAAATAAACCTCACAGCCATGACTCAAGAACGTATCCATAAAATTAACAAAATTTACAAAATGTTCACACTTGAAATCATATATATATACAAATAGTTCAGTCACGGTTCGGCAACAGCATAAGCACTTATTAACCCTCTTCTAGGGATATCAAAATACATCAAACCACTAACACAATATCAAATTCAATTGTAAATTTGTTGATATACCACGCATTGCATTTTCACAAACAGGGTAATTTTAAGCAACTATAGCTCTCCTCTAAAAACTGCACTTGACAAATACTGATTCAAGATCATTTCTTTGCTTAGGATATCGTCCCCTCTCCAGAAACAGCCCTTCCAAGTGACCGATTTGTGACCATCTCCTTGCTTAGGATCTCGACCTCTCTCGTGGTGGAGGAGATCGACTGCGATAATAGTTAAGATGCAATGGAGTAATTAAGTACACAGGTGAGTTGAAGAGAGAATTGAATGTTCTTTAAGTTCACAACAGATATTCTGTATAAAAGAACAACAGGGGCATGGGGACTCACATCTATACCTAGTACCTCATTAGTCGGAAAAGCTCAAGGGAAATAGGATGGAAATGAACACAAACCTGTGGTATCTTCCTCCATTAGCAGGGCCTTCATCTTTAGCATAATCAGAAGTTCCCCGAGTTTCAGGTCTAGAACGACTGCATCAATATTCAACAACATAGAATCTATAAATTAAGTCTTAAATTGAGTCTGAGGAGAAATTAAGGTATTCAGTTTAGAGATTAACTGAACCTGTGATATCTTCCATTAGAAGTTCATCTTTTAGGATAATCAGGCGTTCCTCGACCTCAAGTCTAAAGCGACTGCATCGACAATATAGGTTTCAGTCCCAAAATGGTAGAGAGATGAAGATAGTCAGGTTGGATATGAACACAAACCTGTGGTATCTTCCATTAGCAGGGCTTTCATCTTTAACAAATTCAGGACTACCCCGAGCTTCGGGTCTAGAGCGACTGCATAAACAGTAAATGTTCTAAAATTAATAGAGATGCACGCGATGCATGCGAAATTATTAAAAAACTTAAAATTGTATTGTTACAACTAATATATCACAACGAAAAATCAAAACTTCATTACTGAGAATAAAGGATTCGCAGGAGATAACATAATTCCATAATTTCCCTTTCCGTTATAGTCTCTACGGACATATGACAGCTACTATACTCAAGTAGAGAAATTTAAAAAGTTATTTACCGAATTTCAGGAGAAGACATACAAATGAGAAAATTAAAAGTTGCATACAAAGAGCAGAATCAGGACACCATTTTTACTGACCGCAGTAATCATAAACCAATAGAGAACAGTTAATCAAAGAAAGAAAATAAGAAAAAGAACAGAGACATGTATCTCTATTGATAATAGAATATCAATCTCCTGGTTGGGAGGGAATTATTTTGACATCAGAAAAGGCAACTCAATAGTAATAACAACACGTACTCTCTTCTTACTTCGACGCAAAGCTGCAAAGAAACCACAATACTGCAGCGAACTAAAATGATCCACATTTCTTTAAAGAAGAAAGCTCAAATGTAAAACTGCCCAGTAAATAAAAACTCACCAGCAAGACGACCATGTACATACTTTTTTAACTCTATGTACATATTTTTTAAGCTAAATTTACACCTTTCTTTATAAGTGAATACAATTTTTGATTTTCTGAAAAACGTTCAACAAAATACGGACATTATATTTGAGTCAAATAATATGCACATATAGTTCAAAAAATATGTGTATTATGTTAAAAAAAAGAAGCATATTTAGTGCAAAAAATATGCACATAACAAATGTTGAGACTGGTGGGTTTTTTTGCTCATTTGTAATATTCCCAAAACTCCTGTTCTTCTTCTACCTACTCCATTTTATACTGCTTCGTACTAATCATCATGAACAAAAACAGAATCGTGTTAATTCACCCCAAAGAAGTCTAATTCTATCTCTTTGTACTAATGTAGAAAGAAAAAAAAGGTTTCAGCTTTCCGTTCGAACAAAATCAGGAAATTCATTAAATTGTAGTAGCATTTGGCAGTCTTCAAACTTACAGCCCATTCAAATGTGTAAATCCCTGAATTCAGACACATTTCTAGGTATAGAGTATACCTCCATTATTGCAGGGGGGTAAAAAAAAGACATTAATCCAAAAATGCAATAGAATTCATTAAAACAAAACATCAACACATGTTTAGGTACTATTCGTACTAAGACCCGAATTAAGTCTACATTATTCAATCTATATGGCTCCACTAAACAAAACGAAAAAGAAAGATTTAAGAGTAAACTCACCACATAAGATAGGAAAAATGGGCAAGCAGATAAGTGCAGCCAAGCTCACCAAAAAGGGAACACCCTGTCACATTAATCCAAAGTTCTCCAAAATTTGATTAATTTAGAATTCCAGATGCAAAACACCAAACTCAAAAAACAACACCCGGATCAAAATTAATGGCATAAAACATACCTAATCATCAAACTGGTTTGCAAGAAATAAATTTGAGGAGAATAATTAAGCAAAGCTGCCACGAAGACAATCAACAACAACCAGAAAAGACCTCTCGGTCTTCGATGCAGAAAAACTCTTTATCTGATAAGTCGAATGAAACACCTGAAACATCAAAATTGAGAGAATTTAGTGACCAAAACGTAAAATTAGGGTTTTGAAATCGGGTTTTTGGAGAGAGAAATTACCCTTCACGAATTCTTCGAGGTCAGAGAAGCGAAATTAGTCTCAAATCCGTCTCCAAAAGTGTCACAACGAAATGCTTTCAAAATAATAATCAAAATCGACAAAATACACAATTTCAATCAAAAAGATTAAAGGGTTTCAATAAAAAAAAACAATCAAACAAAATTTAAGGGTTTCAATCAAACAAAATTTAAGGGTTTCAATCAAAAAATTCAATCAAACAAAAGTGAAGGGTTTCACGCAAGATAGAGATAAAAAAACAGAGATTTGAGATTACAAAATTGAAGGGTTACCAAAAATTATTACCTCTCAATCTGATGGTGGCGATGGAGGTGATCGGCAACGATGGAAGGAAAGACAAATGGAGAGGAACCCACCCTCCGATGACAACAATTTGGCTTTAGAGGGAGACGCTGCCGCCGGAGCACCTGAGGATGGAGGCGATTGAAGACCATCTTTGCGGGACGAAGGCGAGGAAGTGTAACCCTAAAAATGGGTCAGTGTTGTTCGGTGAGGAGAGAGAAAAGTGAGATGCGAAGAGAGGCAACGAAATAGGAGGAGACGAACATCGATTTCAGAGATATGGGAGTATTTTAGTCTTTTAATTTGGGGACACGAAAAATTAATTTACTAAAGTAACCTCAGCTGTTCCTTTATATATATACAACTATACAAGTAAAAATAATTTCGATATTTTTCAAAGTTCACCAAAGACTTTCTACAATTTCTGGGGCTGGAGTAGCTTGAAGTTTGGGTGTGGTAACATTGTACTCTCCAATCTCCGTGTATTTGATAGTTGTGTTGAGTAATTGTATTTATTCGAAAGGATGTGTTATAATCGAAAAAGAAATATTATAAATAACGTAAATAAAGAACACAGAGTTTTGACATGGTTCACTAACAAAGTGTTAGCTACATCCATAGGCAGAGGAGAAGAAAATTTTATTAACCTTGACGAGTACAGATGACAATACTACTAGGTTATAACCTCCAGAGTTTATATACTCCATCTGTTTCAAAATGTTTGTTACGTTTGGATTTTGGCACGTTTATTAACGTATAATTAAGATTTTTTTTTAATTTAAATATTCTAGATTCCATCTTTCCAAATTCTAACATTTATTACTCTCTTTAAATATAGTGCAAATCTGCTTTCTTCTTTTGTTAAAAAAAATATACCTCGATCAATCCACTAATTATTGAAACAACCAATAAGATTGTTTTATTATCAAATGAACCAACAATTAAAAATCACACAGATTGCTAACTTGTCATAATGTGACTTTTGGTTGCATGAGATTTATTGAGTTGAAAAGTTGGACCAATTAGAAATAAAAGTGCACTCAAAAAATAATAATAATAGTAACAAATTTATAAATAGAAAGATTATTTATGTAACAAACATTTTGAAACACTATTAAAGTAATACGTAACAAACATTTTGAAACAAAGGGAGTAGTATTTTCTACACAAATTCAAGGCATATTCTAACAGGATGTTACGTCGTTTCCCGTTTGCCTAAGTTTTCTTTCCTATCAAAAAAACAAACAACTTTTTTTTACAACAATGAAACTCCAATTTACAAAAATCTGAGGCTTTCTAGTACGCTACGAAGATATGAGTGGTTATGGTAGATTTTGGAAACTCATTTGTGTTGGGTTGTTGATAACGATTAGATTCATGCATCTTGAACTATATAATTATTCGTGCATTCGGAAAGATGCATGATTTAGGCAGTTTGTCTAGGTTTTGTTCCTATTAAAAAAAAAGTTTTTTCTACGTTGTACCCCTGTATTTAATTGATTTCTACATTGTACCAATGCATTAAATTTTTTCACATTATACCCTGTACTTGTAATATATAATCAATCATATCCTTGTTGTTAATCTAAGGCTTAAACATTCCGTTATTTTTTAAACAAACCACGAGTTTTCTATATTATAATCAACCTTATTAAAACGGATTTTTCATGAAATGCCCCTGAGGTTTGCGTTAATGCACCAAATACCCCTAATGTTTCCAGAATGCACCAAATACCCCCGAGGTTTAAAACAATATCATCAAATACCCTTATTGACTGTTTTCCGTCTATTCTGTTAACTTTTCCGTTAACTTAACTCTAATTTTTTTTTTTTCTATTTCCCTTTTCTTTCTTCTCTTCCTTTCTCTTTCTTTTTCTTTATTCTTTCCTCTTCCCATGGAAGTCTCTCTCCTCTTCTTCACCATTACCATTATATGAGAATCACCCCAACCATCACCACCACCGCTACCCTCTTCCACTATTCACCATTGAAATTGCTTCTTCATAGAGGCCCAATTATCAACCTCATCAGCCCTCGAAATCTCATCTTTTCTGTCTCCTATCATCATCGAACCCACGACGTTGGTTTCTCCGACATTGGCTTCTCCGATAAGCTCTAGGTGTTTGTTCTGGCGGAGGTCGCGGTGGCTGGATTTTCTCTCTCCTTCTTGAAGTCTCGATCTCCCAGCCGTGAATACGCAATCCTCGCCGCCCATCGGTCAAAGCTTCTCCGCCGGCGGATTTGATCTCTTTCTCGTCGATCTCCACCTCCATTGCTATTTCTGTTCCCGGTGTGATTTGGGGAAGAACTGTGACTTTCAAGTCCTCTCCTTCTTCTTGTTCGGCTGCCCAAGAGTCGACACCACCCCAAGGATTCGGTGACCCAAGAATCGACACCACCCCCAACGCCCAAGAGCCACCATCTCCTTCAAATCTACAGACCAGGTTTTGGTGATTGGGTAATATCAATTAAATCGTTTATGAGGGATTTGGAGAGTTGGGTATTATTTGAATTCAATTGATTTCAGAAGAATTGGGGCAAAATCACAACATCAATCAATAATAATCTGAAGAGGATTATAAAAGCTTTAGAATTTTGAAGATGAAGAACAACTTCCATGGATGTGAGAGAAATTAAGAGTGAAGGCCAAGGGAAAGGAGGAGAGAAAAGGGCAGCCATGGTGCTGCTGCCGTTGAAGATCCAAAGAAAAGAGGAAAAGGGAATTGGGTTTTTTAAAAAAAAAATAGTAGTTAATTTTTTTGGGTTTAAATAATATAATTAAGGGTTAATATTAGGATTAGTAGAGATAATGGTTGAGTAAGGACAAAAAAATAAATTCACGATAACGGAGACTTAACGGAATGGACGGAAAATGCTCATTAAGGATATTTTGTGTTATTGTTTTAAACCTCAGGGGTATTTGGTGCATTCTGGAAACATTAGGGGTATTTGGTGCATTAACGCAAACCTCATGGGCATTTCATGAAAAATCCGTTATTAAAATCCAAAGGTTTTCTAGTAGAGTATTATGTGTGCGTTATGTTTTATTATAGTTTGTGCATTTTTTAACGACTAGTTAGAAGTACGTGCGTTGCACGTAACACGCATTAAGTTATTTTTTATAAGCCTATAAAATAGGGAGTACATGATAATAGCATACATTAAAATTTAGGAAAGGAGTATATTATATTCTTAATTGCAAGTCAAATACATGTATAAGACATACTGATGGAGCTAAATTATTTTGGGATGAACTAATTATATTGGAAAGGAGTATATTATATTCTTAATTGCAAGTCAAATACATGTATAAGACATACTGATGGAGCTAAATTATATTGGGATGAACTAATTAACACACCATCTACTGCCGCCTATGGTTTTTGTACCTCATATTTTACAACACCTTTGTAATTGATACACTTTTGTTTGATTTCCAACACTATGCCTAAGCAAAAAAAATTAACACACTGCATGTAATACTTTTTCCATGTCAAATAAGACCAATTATGAACTTCTGGTGATTTATGTCAAGTGAAAGCACTATTTTTGTCTACTACATATGAGCTACCTCTTGCAAGACAGAAGAATAACTAATTTCCAACATCTGATTTCTCAAATACAAATAAATTACTTGTACTAAATAAAAGAAAATCACACGACACACTCACAAATCACAATCATCAACAACAACAACAAAAACAACAACAACAACAGTATCTTAAAAGTAAAATACATGTATAAAAATAGATTTTTCAATAAAAAATCACTCAATCGTACATAAACCTTAATCCATCTAATGGACAGTATACTTATTCTAAAAATTCATTAACTCAAAAAATGGCGTCTCTCCTTTTGTTTGCAAGCACCTGTCCTCAAAATCACTCAACTTATCCCCACAAAAATCAGCTCAATTCCCATTTTAAGCTCAAGTTTCAGAGCTCAAAATCTAAACAAAATCGACAAAAAATCATTACTATAAAATTAGAGTTTGAGTGCGTGCAAAGAAGATGAGGAAGAAACCGTATAAAAATTGTTTGAAAGAGTCACCGGAAGATTGACATATCTGCTCAAATCAATTAAACCACCTTCTTCTTGGTTGCAGAAATGACCAAGACCAGTGATTTTCTATTTAAAAAAGGAAGTGCTTGATGATGCATGTTAGACACATGGCTAGTTAGTGACTTAACATTGACAAGTGTCATATGAATTAAATTAAAAATTGGTCAAACACTCATACTGGTTATATGTAATAAGTAGATATGATGAGGGGTAGAGTGGTACAAATAAAATTACGCAAACATGAGGAGCGTTGGGGCTTTTTTTATATAGGTTATGATATCGTTAACCATTCTGAGTATATACCTTAACCGAATTTAATTTGCATGTTGATAAATCGACCGCCAGTATTGGTCAAAACATCGTGAACTGGGTTGCCATCCCGGGAAAAAAATTCAAGCTCCGTTTGGTAGGGCGTAAAACGTTTTCGTGGAAAACGATTTTCCCTTTTTCAATCGTTATATGCTGTTTGATTGGGTAAGGAATAGAAAACAATTTTCCATGACTCCCTCCAAGGTAGAAACCCTTTTCCATTTGGAAGGGAGGGAAACCACTTTTTCTTCTTCCCTCCTTACCTCTCTCTCCTTTCTTCCCCTCAATCTTCACCATCTTCACCATCTTCTCCCATTTTCCTTTAAGGTACCAAACAAAGGAAAACTAGTTTAATATGAAAACGTTTTACGCCATAACAAACGGAACCCTAAAGTGAAAATTAATAACAAAAATAATTTTATTTAATATGCATGGTAGATAACTAAAGTGGTTGGCTAGGCCGCTGGTCACCAGCGACAAATTTATCCATATCCTCCCTCCAAAAAAAATTGAAAAAGATAGCCCACCTTAAATAAATGTGTTAAAGTGTTGGTAAGTTGTTATATACCGTCAACGGTAATATAGGTATTGTCATTGTTGTATATATATATATATATACTTTCATTGTTGTATTAAAATATTGTCATAATCACCAAAAAAAAAAAAAATGAAATAGAAAAAGTAAAGGGACTACTTAAATGAATGGGTAAAACTAAAGTGTTACATATTAAATGAATGGTAAAAATATGTATACGAAGTGTTATATAAGTAATTAAGTATTGTCATCGTTTGCATAAATATTGTCATTGTTGAATTGAAATACGGTCATTGTTACGTTGTATTAATTACTATCATTGTTGCTGATACTTTGTACTTTGTTTGAATTTTCAACGCATTGAGTGGAAATATCATTTTACCCCTGAGTATGGATAAATTTGTCGTTGGTGATCAACGACCTAACCAACCTCGATAACTAAATGGAGGGTGTTGTAGTTGTTAACAAAGCTATTTCAAGGGCGCAACTTTTTGCGTTTTCCAGGTCACGCTTCAATTACCATTTCTAGCAAATTTGTTTTCTTTTCTCTTCGACATATCTATATCTATATATATTATTAAATCTCTCGACATGTGTCACAATGACTTGGCAAGTGACATAGCATCATGTGCCATGTCATATGCGCACATAATTGTTTATTATGTCCTCACAAAAAAAATGTTGCTACTCATCCTTGAACCTATGACCTCTTCTATGTTAATGCAAAGTTTTAACCATCACTCCAATAATACAACTTATTACTCTAAAACTATTAAAAAAAGAGAAAAGTCGTTCTTTTGAATGTATAAAAATTTAATGTGCAAATTTATCTATTTGAGTAACAATTTATGATAACAACTTTTTTCTTAGTTTATATTCATTTACTAATCAAATCAATTTTTTTTTTTTAGAAATTTACTTAGATCAAACATAAAACCATGAAATTAACAGAGAAGAGAATAGGAAAAAATAATATTGCGTTCTCTTTTAGATAATCAAATATGTTTTTTTTCCCCTCTAAAATGTATTTTGACTTTGTAGCTCAATATACAATTGTAACTTAACAAATTTCTTAAGTTATGAGTAAAGTAGTACAAAAAAAAAAGTTTTCACAAATAAGGAAAATTTCTAAAATATTTAGTACACCAATTGTTGGTCAACCAATTTTATTGTTAAACTGCATATGAAATTCATAACTTTAAATGAAAACAAAAAATCAAGCTATATGCAACACTTCGGGGCGTCGCCAGTGCCACTAACTAGTTTAATTTTATTTTTTAAATTCTTATTCTCTAATAAGTTCATCTCAACTAACCCTTTTTTTTTTTTTAAATAGGCTTAACATACATAAAAAAAAAAAAGTTCAATTACAACCCTACTACTACTAGGTCTTTATAGACCCTTACAAAATCTAATCTAACAAACCAAACATAATTTATTGTAACACACAAATACATTTTGAACATCCCACAAGTAATTACTCTTCTTACAACCACTTGAACGTTGGACCAATTTAGCAGGCAGCATCGTTTTGAGCCTCGCGAGGCAAACCCTGCAGTACATATATTTCCTATGTTATCCATTTTTCCGCTGGAGGTTCTTGGGTGAAAACCAAAGAGATGATCCCACGGGAACCTTTGGAGCATGAAGGACATCACAACACAAGGAAAGAAAGAACAACACGGAGAAAAGGGACACAAAAACCTCCCTCAAAAGGGAAGCGACAAGACCTCGGTAGCATGCTATAAAACCCCAGAGACTGAGGAGCAGCGCTCAAATTTGAAATTTTGAATGCAATGAGAGAAACCCTCACCACAAACCTAAAAGGGGACCTAACTAAAAATCCCAAAGACCTCCGATTAACAAAATCGGAAAATCCACCTAATCTCCGTGACAGCCAAACCTTCCCCCCACACCCTCTTTCACTTAAGAGAGTCACTAACAGAAGACCTAATAAAATCAGACCCCATCAACAATATCCTTCCACGCAACACCCCCTAAATGGTCACATAAGTCGACTACTAGAACAACTAGGACAATAGCTTCTCCAATACAAAGACACCACAAATTGGAGAAGGGCAGTGCACCTCTTTCCCTTGCCACTCTATTCCAAAAGCCTGGACCCTAGAATACTACCTCATCCAGCTTCAAGTGTAACATCCCGACAATTCTCTCTTTTCTAATATAACTTTTTAACATAAAACGTAGAGAATTATCAAGGCATTATCGTCCGTGTGAAAACGTAACGGCTTATTCAGAATTTTGCAGCGGAAAACATAAAACTAACTTTTGGGTTTATAAATAATTGATTACATATTAAATCCAAAACCCAATCAACGGAAATAAGGAAATATAAATAGTACGACAAGTTTCAAGTCCAAATTTACAAACCAAGTCACTTAGCAAACAAAACTAAATACAAGCTCTCTAATCCCGATCCCAATGATGCATCATCTTCAAACCTGTAGATGGCAACGCTTATTGATCCTTAGAGACTGCTCACAAAAATGGGTCATCACAGGATCAATAAGGCATAGCCATGATCAACACACACAAACAAAGCACGTAATCAGCAAAGCTGAGTACTACATACTAAATCAATAATAATCCTAACATGATTCTATTAAACGATCAATCCTAACATGATACTAATGAAACATAAATAAGGGCAGGAAAAACAAATTAATTTGAAGATCACACTTGACTAGACTAGGCTAGACTGGACTAGAACTTTTATAACAATAATATTATTTTAATTGAAATAGACAACGGACCGAGTTTTCTAGCTAGAAGCTTCACTAAGGAAGACGAGGTACGGGCGCGACTCCGTAACCTCAGTGACCTGCGATATCGAGGAACTTTTGAATAAAAATAGGACACGGTGATCAATCCGGTCCGAGAAAAGGCCATGGGCTACCACCATGAACCCCAACTCCTGTTTGTCCGTCACTTTAGACGTGCACAGTCTAAAGCTATTGCTACTCATTTTCACTTTACATGATTTACAAATTGAAACTCTGTTATGACTCAACAATCACATAAGGCATACAATCCACATTTATTCACAACTGTTTTTATCTTGGAATTAAGTAAGTGATCACAAAGGTATCAAACAAGACTCATTCCAATTAAATCCAACCTTTCCTTTAATACCGATCAACCCCTCTATATGGGTATAAGGTTTCAACTTACTAAACAAGGTTCTCGACCCTCATAAAGTAGTGAAAAGCTAAAAGGGAACAACAATCAATCGATCTGAATCAATATATATAAAATAATCTAGTGTTCCCAATCAAACATGTTTGCATCAATCATCTACTAACATGTTATAATCCTCATAACGAAATATATATGTTCAACATGTCCATCCAACAATATTAAACATGAAATTCCAACACAATCAAGTTCATCAACAAATTTCAACTTGGTTTCAACAGATAACACACATTCCAAGCACACGGGTATGTACGTACCTTGTGTAGACAAACTGATAGGCCACTTTAACACTTTCAAAAGTCATCTAAGGAGAATTCTCCGCCTAAAACAACCAACAAATATTCCCAATCAATTTCTAATCATTCGCAACCACAACAAAGCATTCTAAACACATCCTAAACATGTCTAGAACCATCCCCAACATTAAAACTTGAATATTTGATTTCCTAGCATCATAATTATTGAATCAATGTTTGAAATTCGTTGAAAACTCTTCGCAATTATCATACTTTAATTTTCAACAATACAAACTAATTTCGAACTACTCCAAAATATATCCAACATGCCTGAAATCATAAAAACAATAACTTTCATAATTTATAATCGTCCTACTATGATTTTAAAACTATTAAAACCCTAAAAAAAATGCATGCTTTAATAATTTAAAACTCTTATTTAACAAAATTATATAATCTGAAAATAATAACTTTACTATGTAGTACATATAATTTGAATCTAAAACATAAATTAAATTGAAAAAATATAATTAATACCCTAACTTAAACATGGTTAACAAATCTGAATATAACTAATTTATAATATCAATATATAATCTGAAATCTAAATATCCATCATCAAAACTAATAATTTAAATCATGAAAACATAAATTAATTTATTAAACATAAATAATAATTTAGATAAATTGAAGGGGAAGAAACAACCAAAAGTGGAGACAAGGGAGGTTGGCCGGCGATAGAATATGCGGCAGCAAGCACGGTGGTCGCGGAGGCCGGCGGTGCGACGGTGGTTGTGTGCGCCGATGATGTGTGCGCTGAGAGGAACAAGAGAGAATGCAAGAACTGTGAAAAGAGAGAGGAAGAACGATGGCTCGTCGTGCGGAGGGCGACGGCTGACGTCCGGTGAAATCAGGCGGCGCGGCTGGCGTTGAACGGTGGGCAGTGGTGGTTGCACTGCAAACAGAACCACGAGTGAAGAGGAGGGTTGAAACGAACAGAGAAAGAAAGAAGGAGAACGAAAGAGAAAAAGGAAAACGAAACAGAAGAGGAGGGAAGAGTTTACGTGATTTTGTTTTTGTTTGTGGGTTTGTGGGTTGAGAGGAGAGAGAATAATTGTGAGTAACTTTGGGGTTTATTTACTTGGGCTTTACTACTTGGGCTAGGATTAGGATTGGGTTTTCATGCTTGAATCTAAACCGATTAGGATTGCTTCCCAAATTCAAGGTGTTTTTGTAATTCAAATTCTTTTCAAAATAAAATTCTAAAATTATTTTTGATTGCATAAATCGTTAAAATATTTAGAATGTAATTAAATAAAATAAATATACATTAATTATATATTCATTACTAAAATTAAAATATTCTATTTAAATATAATTAACTATACGTTAAAATATATTAATAAAATTTATAAATTTACGGGGGATTACATCAAGCATGGACACACCCATACTAGACAACAAACCAAAACACACAGAAACAACCTCCACAAGGAAATATATGAACCAACTGATTCAAGAGGGAATTGCAAACTACTAACTACTAAACTAGACAACAAATTCACAAAAACATTAGAACTAAGCATCAAAGCTAAACACCCCGCAAACATCAATGGAAGAGCCATAAAACTAGGCCACAAAACCAACAGAGACGGCAAGATCCTCCGGAAAACCACTAACTAATACCAAAACTGAAACCCTAACCAAATCTTTACCTTTACCGCCAAGATCGGCGTGATCCGACACTACAAGACGGCGGCGATTTAGCTAGCTTTGGTATTAAAATTCCGGAAATTAAACCTAAAACTGGTCTACTAAATCCTAATCCAAATTAGAAACCCTTAACCCAATCTTTACCTTTTACCGGTGAGATTATCAACGGCGGCGATCAGGGAAGCTCTGGATTTGGACGACGAGGGTGTTGCGACCATATCTGGAAAAGCGCCTTCCAACTTTGACCAAAGGCAACGATGATGCTCGAACATAAGCTAGCCGGAAAATTAATCTACAATAAAACTACCCACGCCGATACCGCAAAGATCTGCAGAGGAAATCGACCACCTTTACTCCGAGCACCCGAAATGAAACTCTAAAATTGATCGAAACCCTAAAATTGGTCGAAACCCTAACTGCTTGCTTCGCCGACAAGGAAACTACCTAAATTAATATGGAGGCTCACCGGCGACCCGAGTTGAGAAGGAAGCTCAGGCCGCCGGGAGCGGGGCAAACCTAGGGTTTTTGTTGTTTCGGAGTTTTAGAGAGAGACGAGAGAAAATGGTTTAGAGAGAGAAATTTTTATATTTCAACTAACCTTTTATTGTTGCCTTATATTACTAATCAAAGCAAAAAAAACTCCACCTTCTTACTTCGTAGTACTCCGTATATTTTATGCTTTTGTTAAAAAAATCCCTTAGACGAGATTTAATAATTTCCTTTAACTACTGCATTATAATAATAGTTGTTATTTTAATTTTTGTACATTCTTTTAGATTTTTAGTGATATATTTAAAAAAAAAAAAAAAAATCTCAACCAGTTTAAACTTTACGGGGGTATGAAACCAACCATATAAATTTAACATCACGAGGGGAAAAAAATCTACGAGTTACCTATTTTTTATACTCAATATTATAAATGTGTTTTCGTGTCACCCCTGACTTAAATTATGGGTTCGTCACTGTGAGGCAAAGGTTCAACCATGACACTACAATTCTGAGTAGAAAAGATCGAAAACGACTAAACATAGAATCCACAAACAAATAATTTGTTCCTTAAATGACCAATTGTAATTCTGTAAAAGCAAAAAGTTCCACAATTCTTCTAAATCTTTTTACTCTCTTATATATAGGGCATGTGATTTTCCTTTTCTCCAATAATAATAGTGAGATAAATTATGATCAATGAATTCCTTTAACTTTTTTCCTTTTTGACTCAAAAAATTTTGGACTATAACTCCAATTCACTAGTGACCAAAAGAGAAGTTATGATAATGTTTGTGTTACTTGTTTCGATATCATTATCAAAAATCAAGCTTTTGGAGATCCCAAGGTTGCTTTTCTTGCCTTTGTTCATTCACAAATCACAATACTACTCTCTCTTTTTTGGTGCTTTTTGCTTTCACATTTACTTATAAGATCTTATATTTGGATTTATAAAACCATACAAAAGGATTAAAAGGGTAAAAAAGAGAAGGAAAAAACATTAATACTTAAAGAACTTTAGGAGCCGAGTAAAGATTTGTCTTTCATCACACCCTTTCTCTTTTCAGTTTTTGCTAGCTAAACTAGTTTATGGTCCGGGCGATACCCACATTGCTACATTAAATAGTAAAAAAATTAGTTTTTTTTTAGCTTATTATTTGACCAAAATACTTGTATTTCATAGATTGAAAAACATTCATTAAATTCGTCAACTATACATACACACCACTCCTTACGTCATTTATCATGCCAAATAATTTTTTTTATTAGATCATCTTATAATTTGTATAATTTATTTTTCGTGGAACTAAGTGCTTCAAATTAATAAACACTAAATTCAACAATTTTCAGTTATGGTCTTTACTCTTTTCTCATTCAATTGTAATTCAAGTCATGAATTCAATTTTATGATTTGAACCAAATCAATTTCTCAGTTGATTGCCTAAATCTGTAACTGAAATTGCATAATTGAACCCCCCTCAGAGGTTCCCAATATATATATTCCTACAATTTTGCCGAATTCATCGGCCCCGAATTTGCTACCCCATTGAAAAATGTCTATGAGAAATAATTAGGTAAACTGACGCCTCTAAACTATTACAATGATTTAATTCCTCTGTTTGTATATTCATTCATGGCATTAGGCTCTTCACTTATATATTATCATTTGTTTTTGGTTTTGTTTTTGGGTATTACTAGTATAAAACCCGTGCGATGCACGATATAATGATCTAAGTATAAATTTATATGAAATCTGATAGACAATATCATCAAATTAGTACGTATGGATACTTTTTAAATTAAAACTAAGGATGGATAAATTTATTATTGCTCATTCAGTTTCTTACTTATTAAAACAAATAAGGGTAGATATATAAAAAAATAAAAATAAAAATAAAAATTATCCCCACTTGTGTCAAGCATAAAGTTATCTCGTCCACCCTTTACTAATTGGATAGTAATACCTACCTAATACGTACTCGCACGGTCACCCCATCAATCTCATTACCCGATCACTTAACACCTACATACACCACTTACTTTATTCACTTAGAGATGACTTTCAGGCGGGGCGGGCTCTGTAGACGCGTATCCGCCTACAATTCTCTTCCCCATCTTCTCCATCGACTATAGGAACGTTACCCACCACTCCCAATCCATGTCTGGAGAGGTACAAAATAAATTTCATCCTCTATCATCACCCCCCACCCCGGTATACCCACACCCGCCTCAAACCCATCCTTAGGCTCAACTCTTTTTTTTTGTAAGAGTTTTGAATTTTAAAAACTCTATTATAGAATTTTTGACAATTCGTTTGTCTGAATAGAGTAATTGAATAAATAAATATATATATATACATATATATATATATAATATGTTATTTATTTATTCAATTAGATGAAGATTAACGACGCAGACATGTCCAATCTAAAATCCACTCTTGCCCCGTCACCTGCGACGAATTCATTTTTTAACCCCATCACCCACCAAACTTTCTTCAACCCCTCCCACTTGGGACTGATGCACGGGGGGATCTCCCAAAAAACCGCCCCACTAATAATCTAACATCCCTATATTCGATAATAATCCACTTTTCCTTTCAACTAACTTTTAAATATATTGACATAAGTTTATTACGAAGTATTAAAATTGACTGTTTTAGGTATAATATTGATGAAAATATTAAAAAGTTACGTACATAATTAAGAGGTGAGTGTTCTCAAATCCAATCGATTCAAACTCGCCCCATTCGACGTACGATTTATGATATGAATATTAAATTTGCATATCTAAACTATAATTATAGACTATTATCATCAAAATAGAGCTTATAGATAATTTTTTTTATTAAACTAATGATTTCTAGGTATGTTACTGCCCCATTCCATGTCTTATTTATTTAACAAATTCAAAATAGAAAAATAAGGACACGTAGATAAATTTACGTTCTTCCTCTTTCATAACAAACTCATGTCAAACATAGATTTATCTCATCCGTTCTTTACTTCGATAGTCATACCCACTTAACTCATATAAATCATTACCTGGTCATTTAACACCTACCCCACCATATACTTTATTCAACTAGAGATATTTTCGAAGCGGGATGGGGCTAGTCCCTCAGTACAACCTCAAATTCTCATTCATATGCCCGTCACCACGATAGGTGTCATACTCATTCCCGTCCTAATTCCCATCTCGTAGGAAATAAAATAAAATTAACCCTGATTCATCACCCGTCCGTGTATCTATATACACCCACCTCAAACCAAGCCCTAGACGGCTTGACCCGATATTATTTTTTGATAAGAGATTTTTGAATTTTAAAACTCTAAGAGTATTAGACAATTTGGTTGTTTAATTACATTATACTTTGGACACATATAACTTATAGATATTATCCTAATTAATTAAAATTAATGATGGATAAATTTGTTATTCCCTATTTGGTGTGTTATTTATTAAAAAAAATGAAACAAATAAAGGTACATAGACAAAATTATTTTCCTCCCTATTCATCACACGTGTCAAACCTAGCCCTAGGCGGCTGAACCAGTCATTACTTTTTGGTAGGAGAGTTTATTTTAAAACTCCATTCTAGAGTATTTGACAATATGGTTGTCTAATTACATTATAATTTGGACACATATAGCTTATGGACATTCTCCTAATTAAAACTAATGATGGATAAAAAATTTATTGCCCGTTCGGTGTTGTGAGGGGGTCGAAAAAGCACGAGGCTAATGCGTGACCTTGTCCCTCGTGGGTGTGACGTTTCTTTTTGTCAAATCAAGTGTAATTGGATTTCCTGTGAGTTTACACCCAATTGACTAGTAATATAGGAGTCGCCATTCAGTTTTTAACGAGAATGAGAAAAACTGACAAAACCCGGTTATCGTGACATAAAAGGAGTGCAATTATTTTTGACCACGACGGCCGTAGGTTCCCTTGTGATCCCTGGTGTGGGGATCTCTCAACATACACCCGCAAGGTAGAGATTGAGGGTTCGGGGGACTGTAACTACCGAGAGGAGTACTCGCTCATCGATAACTCCAGAGGCAGGATATCCTTACTAGCTCAGCATAAATAATTGAAGGGACATGCGTTAACTATTAAACTAATCTGAGTTGATTTTAGCAATATGCAACATATAGTACTAGATCGAGCGCAATTATCTGATTTAGATTGTTTTAAGGGACCTAGCATGATAATCCAATTTCCCAAAAATATCATATTTATTAGGCGTGATCGAACAATCAGGTTTAGTTAGTTTAACAGTTCATAAAAGGGCGAGGAAAGCAATTAAATCATAGAAAAAGGACACATTACGACGCACCCTTGAGAGGTGCGTCACGGTTCTCAGAAAACTAACCACTTTGACTATGCTATTTCTTCTTTTATTTAACGAATCTCAAATTATGGGACAGGATACGTTCTGTTCGATTTATGGATCGATTGCGACAGAACGCGTGATCAGTTTTGCAGCGTGAGGCTTAGGCTTAGGGGTTTAGAGTCAATACTCAGAATAATAACTGTGTGTTGTGTCCTATTTCACGTCGAACTTAAGGCCCTATTTATAGAAAAGAGTCCGTGGAAAGATAGAATTGTAGAGCTCTAATCCACGAGGAATTTAGGAAAGAATACGTACCAGGTAATTTCAGCGCCCAGGCCTGGGCGCCGAAGATTTCGGCGCCCAGAACCAGGCGTTGAAAATAGGATCTGGGCTGTTTTCTTAGTCAGATTTGGATTCCTAGAATCCGGAGTATTTGAGATTTAATTGAGTCTTTTAGTGCGTATTAACCTTGTGACGGGATGCGTCTGGGCCCGTTACGAACTCTAGGCTCGTTAGGATTTTAATTAATACGTGACTCTTATTTTCGAATCATATTAGGAATAGGATTCTCTCATAATCTCTATCTCATTTAGGATTTATGTTGGAGTGCAACACCTAATTCTGACAGGTTTCTATCTTTTATGACTTTCCACTTTTAACAACTACCCATTACGAAAGTTACTATTTTTAGAAGGTTTCTATAAATAGCAGGTTTCTATAAATAGCAGGTTTCGGGTGAAATGAAAAGGGGTGATCGAGATTCGTTATTTTATAGTAGATGCGTTGTCAAGTGGGGATTTATGTTTTCATCATCGAACCTTCCCTTTTCGGGAATGGGGACAAAAGTAGGTGTCTACAGTTAGCCCCCACTTTGACTGAGTCTTGGAGTAAGACGATGGTCAAAGTTTTAGACGTAGTGCGCCACACAAGTCATGGTGACCTGCTTTTGCGAGGGTCTCACGAGCCCCCGAGTGATAACATTTGACTTAAGGGTCATCACTTGAAGTGTCGACATATCCCTCACGTGTCATTGGGATTTGTCAACGGATAGTATAGAAACTTCTTCACTTTGTCATTGGAAGGATCTAAAGGTGCGTAGAAACTCCCTCACTTTGTCATTGGGAGTAGCTACAGATGTTTTCGAAATCAAAGCTATAAAGTGTAATTGGGCCTGGCCAAGCCCAATCACGAGGTAAAAATGTTTTTAAAGATTCTCATTTTCAGGGTTAGCTAAACGAGAAAACCCCCTTGTTTTTATGGGACGTAAAACGAAGGGAAATCCAGCACATCGTTCTTTTTTGGAAAAAACGGAAAACCAATCTTTGGAAAAAGGGAAAGCTACTCACATCGTTCATTTTTGGAAAAACGGAAAACCAGAAAAAGTTATCGCTGCAGCGACTAAGGACCTGCGCGGTTAGTGACGCAGACCCCGCCAGATAAAGATGGCGAGCCTGCCGCTAAGGGTGGACACCCCGTCCGATAGAAGTGGACGAATCTATTTTTGAAATTTTGAAAATAAGGACCTACGCGGTTTGTGACGTAGACCCCGCCGGCTAAAGATGGCAAACCTGTCCGCTAAGGGTGGACACCCCGTCCGATAGAAGTGGCGAATCTATTTTGAAATTTGTTTTGTGTTCATTTTTTGAAAATAAGGACCTACGTGGTTTGCGCCGTAGACCCCGCCGGCTGAAGATGGCGAGCCTGTTTGTTTTTTTTTTTTTTTTGAAGACTCTATTTTTCGAAAACTGAGGATCTGTGCGGCTAGTGACGCAGACCCCGCCCGCTGAGGGTGGGCGAACCCTGTCCGCTGAGGGTGGACGTCCCTGAATTCGTTTTTTTGTTTTGGAACTCGCGTGGTTCGTGACGTGATCTTACCAACTGAGATGGGCAAGTTTCCTATTTTTGATCGTGATTTTTTTTGAGAATTTCTTTTGTTCATTCTTGCAAGAGCGAATTCTTTCGAGGGATGCTCGGATTTAGTTGTAACCTGAACGTGGGTTAACAACGGGTTTAATTAGACGGACCTTTGTCTTGTGACCGTCTACTTTCGTGGTTTTGAGCTAGTCTTTACGGCTCGATTTTTGCCACCACTTGGTCTTTGATCAGAGGACCATGTACAAGTGTCCATGACGACCCTTTTCTGAGGTCGAACCTGTTCTTTTGAGATCATCCAAACATGGGACGGCGTATAGCGTAGTCCGGGAATGTGATTTCGATTGCGCACTCTTTGTTGGAGTATGCTTTTCGCGAGCCCCCAAGCACTTGGGCTTTGTTGGTCATTTTTCGCATACTTCATAACGTCTTTTAATCATGTTTGGGGTCGTGCTCGTACGTGCGAGCGACCTTTCATAGTGGTGTGCTATTTTGGCGAAGTCATGGGGTGCGACTTTAGTCTTCGGGCGACAAGGTTTAATATCATCCGGTTTAGCTTGGCCCGAATTAATCTTTTGACACACAAACATTTTTTTATTTGAGAAACCAACGACTTAACAACATTTTTTCGTGTTTCGAAGAATGACCTTGATATTTCATATTTGTTTTGAAAAGTGTACATATATGTTCCTTGAGACAAGTCTAAGTTTCGACCAAGGTTTACCATTCATTTTTACTATTTGGGAGCTTAAAGGTGCTTTTGGGCTTGATCTTAATTGCAATAGGGCCTCGTGTCTAGCAACACGGTTTTAAGTCTTTTCCTGTTCCGCGTTTTGTGAAATCTGGGCCTTGGGCTGCATTTTCGGCGCCCAAGGCTGGGCGTTAATTATTTCGGCGCCCAGCCGTGGGCGCTGAAAGTCCTCTCCTGGCGATTTTTGACTTTCGGATTTCTTAACACGTTTCCGAATGGGATCAGGATGTCACTTGATGCGTTCAGCTATATATAGGGGCTAGATACGTCCCTATTCTCCATCATTCTCAATTTCCTTCTTTCTTTGCTGTGTTTTAGTTACTCCTTGCTTTCGTCATGTCGATTCCTACTTTCTCACTCCAACGGGCTGTTAGGCGTTGGCTACGGGCCCTTACTCCTACAGAAAAGGCTTTGTTAAAAGAATACCACTTAGAGGCACTTTTATGCTTACAACAAATTAATATTGACTATAATTTTCTGCATGCAGCCCTAAGCTTTTGGGATTCCGATCATCATGTTTTTGTCTTTCGGGGCAACGAAATATGTTCTTTGCCAGATGAATTCGCTGCGATCCTTGGTTATCCTACTAATGCTACCCCTGCCACTCCTGGCACTATTGAAGAGGGTAAAACAACCATAGGGGCTTTCCTAGGACTAGATGCTAACATGCTTGCTGAAATTGTTGTAGGTGATGAGGTTAATTTGGCAAAACTTGTAAAACATCACTTTAGGCCTAGTAAGAAGATGACCGAACAGAAATTGAATATTCGGGCCCTTGTATTTTTCTTGTTGAATCATTATTTGCTGTCGAATAACAATGGTGAGTTCGGTGACATAAGGTTGATCCCCTTGATTAGCCAGATGGAAAGTTGCTATTCTATTATGCCGTTGGTTGTTGCCGAGACTTTGCTGAGTGCGGATGAGCTGAAGAAGGATGCCAAATCTCAATATTTTAAGGGAAGCCCCCTATTACTGCAGGTAATCGATTTTTTTCCTTTGCGCACGTATACATTTTTTTTGCATATATATTTTTTATTCGTCCTGCCTTGGGGCTGAGTTTCAGCGCCCAGGGCTGGGCGCCAGAATTTTCGGCGCCTGGTCCTGGGCGTTGAAACTGCGCCCCAAGAACCGTTTTCTTTTTATTATTTTTTTTGATCGTACCCGTTTTTTTGCAGATTTGGCTCGTGGAACGGCTTAGGATCTTGGAAACTCCTGCCGATCCTAAACATTATCGCCCTATAGCCTTGGGTAACCGAAAAAATTTGCATCGAGGCCAGGACGAGGCCAAGTGGGCCTCCTTTTTTACTCATGGTATCTGTTCTATTAAGTGGGTGGTACCGTGGTGGGGTTTGACTACTATGACGGGGGGTTCTGATGTATCGGTTTATGTTTCCTTGTTGGGGCTATCTCGGCCCATTTATATTTTCCCTTACCGAGTCATGCGTCAATACGGTTTAAGGTAGACTATCCCCTTTTCTGATACGGTACCACCTAAAGTAGCGGCCTTTTCACAAGCACGGGTTCAAGCGTGGGCTAAGTATTATGATGGTCTCCCGCGTTGGGCCGTAGCTACAAATGGCTTTGTGGATCTTTCTGAAAACTATAAGTTGTGGATGAGCTTCGATGATAAGGCCGTGAGGACCGAGGCTCGAAATGGGGAGCCGGCTGAGCTTTTGATACCTCGCATTCGGGTCAGATATGAGGGCCGTGATTCTGCCAATCCTCGCACCCATGGTATTAAGACTGTGAAAGCTCGTCCTGATCGAAAGCGAAAGGAAGTTCCTCCCCGTTCCAGTTCTAGGCCTAAAAAGGTGCCTAACATGAAGGGGCCTGCTGTTGTTAAAAGAAGTGCAGGCTCTCGCGGAGATCGTCGCCGGAACAATATATGGGTTAGGAAGGCTCAGCCGCCTGTAGAAACAGTGGCTAGTTTAGTTGATGATAATAATTCTTCTCCCACCATTGTCTGTGCCCTTGAGGCTGAGCGGGCTATAACCGAGAATGTTTCTGAAGCCTTGGCGTCTTTGGAAGTTAGTGTCCCGGAGCCGGTTCTTATGGAGATTGATATAGGGGCAGCGCAGAAGACTGTGGGGGTGGATCCTGCGAACATTGCCCTCTACAAGACTTTATTTGATGATCCGGAAGAACTAGAGTAGTGTAGTTCTTGCTAGGGTGTAGGTGCCCTTTATTTATTTCAGTTGTGTTTGTTTTTTCATTTCTTAGCACTTTGTTTTCCTTCTTATTATTTTTCAATAAAGGCGTATTTTATTTTTCATTTTCATTTTTTGTTTCTCCTCCTTTTTTTTGCACAATTTATATATGTTTGTTTTTTTTATTGGACCGAATCCTTGGTAAGGATTGCCTACGTATCTTGTCAGAATCAGGTCGCGCGTAGTTCTAGCTAGAATAAATTCTAAGATGCCGGATATTAATAGATGTGCCCTGAGGTGGAAGCATATTACTTAACCGGTCAAATGAGTGAAGTATTATCATTATTTTCGTCTGCCATTTTTTTTGCCGTAAGTCGCGTAAAAAATGAAATTCGACTACTTTTTGTATGGCTATATTTTTTGGTGAGCCTATTTGGATACGTGCTGTACCCCCCAAGTGTTCGTTATTTTTCAGTTATGTGCGGATAAAATGACGAGCACTTCTAAAAAATTTAGGCAGGCAGAGAGTTTCAACGCCCAGGCTGGGGCGTCAAAGATTTCGGCGCCCAGACCTGGGCGCTGAAAATGATTTCTGGCGGTCGTTTTTGACGCTTTGTTTCACGTGTTCTTGCATTTATTTCTTTTTCTTCGTTTTAGTGCTTTGCTTTTTACTTGTATAAAAATTGATTTTGAGGCTATTTTGGAGGCTTTTTTGACTGTTAGCGTGAGACACATTTTTGTCCAGATTAATTTTTTCTATTCGTGACTCGAAACGGCTTTGAAAATGGATTTAGGGTGCGGGAGTTATGAAGATCTTTGTGTAGGCTTTTGGGTGAGTTGAGGTGCGTGTCGTTTTTGAAGGGTATGATGGGGTTACATTTTATTAATTTCCTTTTTAAGCAATATTTGCATTTGTTTTGGATTTTGATTTCCTTTGATTTCTTTGGGTTGCATGGATTGACTTTTATGATGACACTGGTTGACCTTTATGTTTTGGGGATATGAAGGGGATGGTACGGTTTATTTTGTGGATTTCGGGAATCGGTTCCTATGACACGATTTCAAGACCGAGTGGGTCTCGTTTATTGGGCCTAGAGTGGGCCGCCTCTTTATTTTTGTATTTTGCAAGTACATTTGGTGCTTACTTAGTGTTAGAATAAAATTTTAGGAGAAATATTACGCCTTTATTAATTTGGAAAGTATGGAAAACACACTGAAATAAACTTGACCTATATTCTAAGGGGTCTTAGGACCATCTAAAGTCTTTATTACTTTTCTACCAATCTAAAGAACTATTAGGCGCTTTTTTATTAAGGTGCTCTATGTGGCTCAAGCCTTGGGTTTAGTCTCGTAAAACTTTGGTCCTTCACTGGTACTCATCTTGAGTTCTATTCCTTTTGCATTGACCCACTGATATGTCTTCACCCATCCGTTCTCGATCTCTTATAGTGTTGATGCAGGAGCGATTAACCGGGTTGGATCAAAACCTTCATCTTGTAAAGCTAGGGTAGTCATCACAGTCTCGTCCTCCATAGGCCTCGATTCGTTAAACAATGTCCATAAAGTCTGGTTGTCCAATACTTCAGCTGTTTTAGTCTTGGTGAGGTGGGGTGCCTCATCCAAGGTGTGGCAGTCATGGAAGATTTCGAATCCTGGTTTTAGCAAGCCATCCTGAACGAAGGGTTCAGGGAAATCACAGCATGGGTGTCCTTCTCCTTCCCGAACGAACATCCCGTTAAGGGTTCTTTGATACGGGGAAGGAGGGTGGTTTGTTTGGCCTTGTTAAGGCGTAGCTCAGACAGGCGGTCAGCAATATCTTCCTCCGTTGGTTCATAGCCTAAGCCAAAGGGAGTAGATTTGTTGGGTAAAGGATGGAATGTGCATTCCTTCTTCCTTATGCCCAATGGGGTTCCAGGGAAATAACCTTGAGCTAACAGCATTCTAGGGATGACTCGGGATGCGTGCGCGTCTAGGAATGCTGGATCATAATCTTCGATGAACTGGATTGCTTCTTCCATTTGAAACCCGTAAAGGTCGTCTGCAGTTTCGGCCGTTCCAACCATAGTACAACTGACGTCGAGAGGAAGGGCGCGGATTTCTAGTATTACCCCGTTATGGTTAAGTTTAACCATTTGGTGCAAGGTAGAAGCCACACCTCCTAAGTCATGGAGCCAAGGTCGCCCCAAGAGGAGGTTGAAAGTGGGCTTGATGTCGATTATTTGAAACTCCGTGGTGCGTGCCACAGGCCCGGTTTGTATGGTAAGGTTGATTTTTCCCAACACAGGCCTTCGGGAGTTATCATAAGCTCGTACCCCTTGCGTGGAGGTTTGGAAGTCATCGTTTCCTAGCCCCAAGCAATGGGCTGTTCGCCATGGGCAGACATTAACCGCCGAACCATTATCTACGAGCGCTAGGTGGATGTTTTGTCCTTTGCATCCAACTACTAGATAGAGGGCTTTATTGTGAGCACCCCCCTCTTTGGGCAAGTCTTTGTCAGTGAAAACTATGGCCTTTTCTCCGGCATCTCTCGTGACGTGGTTAACCAATGAGTCAGGTGTGATATCCGTAGGTACTGAGATGAGGTCGAGTGAGAGAATAAGCTTTTCGCGATGTTCCTTTGAAGTACACATGAGATCCCAGATGGTAATTTCGGCTTTGGTTCTTTTTAGTTGTTTCAAGAGAGGATTTTCAATGACTTCTGCGACGGTGGCGTGCCGTCCATTCTAAGGAGTTTGCCTAACTGGGATATCGTCCATATGAGGTGGGCGAATATCCGGTTGGTATATCCTTCCGGATCGGGTGAGGTTGTCGACCTTGGGCTCCTGAGGGGTGGTGTCAATGTGAGCATACCCGGGCCAAGTTTCAGTAAAGAGGTCCTGGCCCGACACTTGAGATAGGTAAATATCTTTAGCATCATCATCCCACACACTGCACACTTCCCTCTCGGTTCGATCCATAGGGACCACAGCGAGTGGTGCACCTTGAGGCGTAATGTACACCGTAGGGTCGAAGTTCTCATTTTCTGGTTGGTCGAGAGAGATGTGACAAGAGCCGAGTGGGCTCTTGTTGTTGTTGGGTTTTCCAACGTTAGGGATAGGTATCACTTCATCCTCTATCATGTCCTGGATTGTATTTTTTAGGTTCCAGCAGTTTTCGGTGTCATGCCCATTTTCTTGATGGAACTTGCAATAAGTACCTTCGACCCAATATTTTCTCTTGACAGGAGGGTCACGGGTGGGGCCTATAGGTCTCAACTTTCCTTGATTGGTTAGTCTTTCGAAGGCTTGCACCAAAATCGACCCGAGTGGGGCAAACTTTCGGTCTCGGACCCATCTTCCAGGGCTTCTTCGGGCAGGAGTCTCCTCTACGGCATGGACTTCTTGGGCTTGGGATGTGTTGCCCCTGTTGTAGGTGTTGCTTTTGTATGCGGGTTTACTTTGTATTTTTTTTGCGAGATCATCCTCGATCTTTATTCCCACATCATAAACTCTTTTGAAAGTGTCAAGTCCCAGGTACCTAAGGTGTTGTCTGTAAGCCGGGTCCAGGTTGTCAATGAATTTTTGGACTAATTCTGTTTCGGGAGGTCTATTGATTAGTTGGGCCGCCTGGTCCCTCCATCTAGTAAACTAGGTTGTGAAACCCTCATTTTTCTTTTGGAAGAGAACTTCCAGCTCGCGCATGGTGACTTGAAAATCCATGTTCGACGAGTATTGCTTGATGAAGACATTGACAAAGTCTTCCCAAGTGGGGAAGAGCTTAGGGTCCTGGTGATAGTACCATTTGAGCGGCACAGGTTCCAAGGACAAAGGAAAGGCAGGTAAGTACATGGACTTGTCCACGCCTTTCAAGTTCATGGCATTCACAAAGCTCAATAGATGATCACGGGGATTGTCCGTGGCTTTAAACTTTTGTAAGTCAGATGAACTAAACTTTTCTGGTAGTTTGCCAGGAAAAGGTTCTGGATCGAGGGAGAAGTACTTGCTCCCCATGGTTTGCTGTAGGACCATTTTTTCAATCCTCTTCTCGTTATCGAGGTCATTTTCAATCCGCTAAGGCTTCGTTTTCCATTTTCAGTTGGCCCATGAGTTGGGTCATTTGAGCCATCTGGTCTCGCAATTCTTCGATGGACATGTTTGAGGGTGCGAATCGAGGTTGGGGGAGCGGAGATCCTTGAAATGAGGGATGACGGACGGAGCTTGGAGTCACTAAACCTGGTGTTGGCGATGTATCTTCGAGACGTACTAACCTTTGATTTCCCGATCAGCACCAAGTGGTAGGACCAGTCCTATGCATAAGATAAGCTAAAGTTTATGCCCCAAAGGTTCAAGCATTACTTAGTCTAGACTTTGACTCTCTCTATTGGTTTTTCGCTCTTTCTTTTGTTGGTACACTTTTAGTTTTTTTTTCTTTTAGTCATTCTTTGGATTTTCGAAACACTTGCCCGTGTGACATTCATAGTTATTAGCATGTTCGGTTTTGGTGCCGAGCATTGCCGTCGTAGGAGGCCTAACAACGACACAAAGAGTTATTTTTTTTTAAGTCGCTTCTAGAATCGAGTGCTTCTTCTTACGCTCTCGTAGCAAAAAAAAATTTACGAACGTTTTGTTTTGTGCTACGTATTTTCCTTTTGCGCGGACACCGAGGCTGCTGCGCCTGACCAGAAGGCCAAGCAGCAACTTCAGCGCCCAGCGTAGGGCGTGAGAAATTCTGGCGCCCAGCCAGGGGCGTTGAAAATGCGTCCCTGGCTGGTTCTCGTTTTCTGTTTGCGTCTACTTTTGTTTATGCGACTTCGATTTTGCGTGCTTGCCTAATAACGTCCTTTACCTCGTCGTGCAGCATTTGTGGGATTCGTTACAGGCCGTCCCGAGCGTCGCTTATTTTTGTGGCGATCGTTCGGGTTTGCGGAACACGTATTTCGGTATAACTCTTTGGCAAATTGGTTTATGAATGTTTGGGCGATTTTTTTTTAGGTCGTTGGTTTGCTAACATTGTTTGTCACACAATCACATATTTCGCTACACATTACTAACATTACATCATGAAGCAATAATAATATGTCATGTAGTTTATGATAGGCTTCTATGGGTAGTTCTTGCGCCTGGCTTGGTACCGCTTCTATCGCAGATCCAACACATGCCACGGTCGAGGTAGTGCCTTCAACAGACGAATTTCACCCAAGAGGCCAATCACGATGTAAGCCAAGGGGGCATGCACCAATGAGAGGGACCTAATGGGCGAGCGATTGGGTTTGGGACGGGTGTACTACTAGCGAAAGTGTCGAGTGGACAACATTCCAAGCGTATGCACCCCCCGGTTGGCGATGGGTATCCTTAGTCCCAACTCCCGAGATGAAACACCAAGGGAGCCAAGATTCGTTATGAGGTTCTGTCCGTTCACATTAATATGCTGATTTTCAGGTCGTCCCAACTTGATGGGGAAATAAACGCGGGGTAGGATCGTTTCACCCTTCGGCTATTTTGATTACCTACGAGCACGAGTATTTCCTTCACTATCCCCAGTGGAGTCGCCACTGTGAGGGGGTCGAAAAAGCACGAGGTTAATGCGTGACCTTGTCCCTCGTGGGTGTGACGTTTCTTTTTGTCAAATCAAGTGTAATTGGATTTCCTGTGAGTTTACACCCAATTGACTATTAATATAGGAGTCGCCATTCAGTTTTTAACGACAATGAGAAAAACTGACAAAATCCGGTTATCGTGACATAAAGGGAGTGCAATTATGTTTGACCACGACGGCCGTAGGTTCCCTTGTGATCCCTAGTGTGGGGATCTCTCAACATACACCCGCAAGGTAGAGATTGAGGGTTCGGGGGACTGTAACTACCGAGAGGAGTACTCGCTCATCGATAACTCCAGAGGCAGGATATCCTTACTAGCTCAGCATAAATAATTGAAGGGACATGCGTTAACTATTAAACTAATCTGAGTTGATTTTAGCAATATGCAACATATAGTACTAGATCGAGCGCAATTATCTGATTTAGATTGTTTTAAGGGAACTAGCATGATAATCCAATTTCCCAAAAATATCATATTTATTAGGCGTGATCGAACAATCAGGTTTAGTTAGTTTAACAGTTCATAAAAGGGCGAGGAAAGCAATTAAATCATAGAAAAGGGACACATTACGACGCACCCTTGAGAGGTGCGTCACGGTTCTCAGAAAACTAACCACTTTGACTTTGCTATTTCTCCTTTTATTTAACGAATCTCAAATTATGGGACATGATACGTTCTGTTCGATTTATGGAACGATTGCGACAGAACGCGTGATCAGTTTTGCAGCGTGAGGCTTAGGCTTAGGGGTTTAGAGTCAATACTCAGAATAATAATTGTGTGTTGTGTCCTTTTTCACGTCGAACTTAAGGCCCTATTTATAGAAAAGAGTTCGTGGAAAGATAGAATTGTAGAGCTCTAATCCACGAGGAATTTAGGAAAGAATACGTACCAGGTAATTTCAGCGCCCAGAACCAGGCGTTGAAAATAGGATCTGGGCTGTTTTCTAAGTCAGATTCGGATTCCTAGAATCCGGAGTATTTGAGATTTAATTGAGTCTTTTAGTGCGTATTAACCTTGTGACGGGATGTGTCTGGGCCCGTTACGAACTCTAGGCTCATTAGGATTTTAATTAATACGTGACTCTTATTTTCGAATCATATTAGGAATAGGATTCTCTCATAATCTCTATCTCAGTTAGGATTTATGTTGGAGTGCAACACCTAATTCTGACAGGTTTCTATCTTTTATGACTTGCCACTTTTAACAACTACCCAGTTACTATTTTTAGCAGGTTTCTATAAATAGCAGGTTTCTATAAATAGCAGGTTTCGGGTGAAATGAAAAGGGGTGATCGAGATTCGTTATTTTATAGTAGATGCGTTGTCAAGTGGGGATTTATGTTTTCATCATCGAACCTTCCCTTTCGGGAATGAGGACAAAAGTAGGTGTCTACAGGTGTCTTACTTATTAAAAAAATAAAACAAATAAAGGTACATAGAGAAAATTATTTTCATCCCCACTCATCACATGGGTCAAACCTATCCCTAGACGGCTTGACCCAACATTACCTTTTGGTAAGAGAATTTTGAATTTTAAAGCTCAAATCTCAATTTGGTTGTCTGATTACACTATACTTTGAACACGTATACCTTTATAGATATTCTCCTAATTAAAGTTAATGATGAAATTTTTTGCTATTTCCCCGTCTGGTATCTTGTTTATTATAAAAAGAGAGACAAATAAAGGTACATAATCAAAGTTATTTTCATCTCCATTCATCACATGTGTCAATCATAGTGTTATTCTCATCCAACCTTTACTTTGATGGTCACATGTGCCAATCATATTGTTATTCTCAATCACCTTTACTTTGATAGTCATATTAATATCATTATCCAAGCCCTAACCAACTACTCCACTATTTTATTTATTCAGCTAGTCATGACTTTGAAGCTGGTAGGAGTCTCCATACTCATACTCGTCTAAAATTCTTATCCCTATTCCCTTCACCCACGATGGGAAAAGTACTCACCTCTACCAATCTCCTTCTAACGGGTTAAAAGTAAAACTCAACCCCAATCTATCACCCACCCGTGTATCCACACTCGCCTCAAACCCACCCCATGACTCTTTATTTTTTTGGTAAGAGAGTTTTGAATTTTAAAATTCTACTACTGAGTCTTCTACAATTCCACTATCTTATTAGAATAATTGAGTAAATAAACAAAACATTATAATATGTACTCTTTCCGTCCGGATTTAATTGTTGCAATAGTCTATTCACGGAGTTTTATGCGATAAGTTATTGTAAGCTTATGTTATATGATCTAGAATAAAGTATAAGAGAGGGAATTAGAGAGAGACATAGCTCCACGTCGATTTCTGTTATCCAAAATTGAGCGCAAAGATTTTCCATTAGATTACAATGTAAAATAAAGGCAAATATTTACCCATCAAATGATCAAAGACAAAGAAACTAATAATATAAAATGAAACTATAAAATCTTTAAATTATTTTTCATTTAAAAGATTAAGGAACTATTAAATAAAAGGATAAGTAGAAATTATAAATTCGACAAAGAAAAGATACAAAGTTATTAAACAATTACTTTTTTCAATAAGCATGTTTTACAAAACTTTGATAAATACTACTTCGAATAATAAAGCAAAGATAAATATTCGTTAAACATATCCTCAGTCGATATAAGACACATATTTTAAATAAAAAATTTACAATATATACACACAATTAGTCATTAGTAAATTTAAGTTAAATAGTTTAATACATGAAGAGATGTTAAATATTTTAAATAAAAAGATGTTTTAGGAAACCTTGTTAAAAAAAATTTATTCTTATTTTAAACAGATTATTGTCATATTGTAAATAATGCGATATTGAAGTAGATTTTTAGTATAACTTTTAGTCAATGATCTTGAAGTATATACAACATATTTCAACATGTTATTTTAGTAGTATTAAAAATAATTAAAGAATTTATTGCCATAAGTAAATAAGTATTTAATATTGTAATTGATTCCTTACCATAAGAAAAGCAAAGGTTTAAGTAAAAAAATATACGAACTTTATTATCACATTTGTTGCCATATTAAATGTTTGGAAGTAGATTATTGTTAATTAAAGAGATTATACTTGCAGTAAATGATATAGGTATTAAATTTGTATTATGTAAGTATTTAGACAAATCCAACAAAATGCGGAGTACATGACTATATTCATCATCTATATTAATAGTCACCAAATAACATAAAAAGTACAGAGATGTGTGAATATAATCGTTGTGTAAAAATAAAAGAGTTGCATCTAAAAAATTGAGGAGTTATATAGTAGAGTATTAGATAGATTAGATTACGCAAGTTTTTCTCGTGTTTAAGGAAGTTACATACGAAGTACTTTCTTTTTTAAAGTAATAAAATATTACTTATAATTAGGTAAATTTGCCAAAAAGGACCTTTTATAACTCAAATTTGTGAGAAAGGACATTATATAATTTTTTTGGTGAAATCACACCTTAATGTAATTTTTTTTGCGAGAAAGGACCTAAGGGAAGTTCCCGGCATTGACTGATCTTTTCCGGCCATTGACTTGCACGTGAGCAGCACGTGTGGCTTAAGTTGGCTAAAGACACTGTTTTTCGCGAGTCTTGAATTTTCAAACTTGATTTTATTTCGATCTTTTTTTTTCAACTTTAGGTTTTATAGCTTAGAATTTTGGAGGAAAATTGGGTGTGGTTAGCAAAATAAAGCCACAGGTGCAAGTCAATGGCCGGAAAAGCTCATTCAATGCCAAGAAACTTACTTTTGATTGTCTATCGCAAAAAAAAATTACATTAAGGTGTGATTTCACAAAAAAAAATTATATAAGGTCATTTCTTGCAAAAAACATTAAGGTGTGATTTCACAAAAAAAAATTATATAAGATCCTTTCTCGCAAAAATTGGGTTATAAAAGGTTCTTTTTAGCAAATTTGCCTTATAATTATCGAATTTAGTTGATAAAATATTATACAATATAATAGTAACCTTTTTTATACTATATTCATACTTCGTGGCTTTTCTAATTTATTTGTATTCTAATTATGTAAGTACAAATCGGTAGATTACATTAATTATTTTTTGTAAATATCATCCTACGTATTCCGTATAATGGATTAATTTTTTTAATAAATTGTTACCAAAATATAAAAAGATTTTATAAAATATTCCTCACGTATAGAATGACATTTTTTTAGGAAAAAAGAATCAAATACATTATTGGATAAAAGGTAACAAAATAATTTACAATCAAGTATTTTATTTTTTAATTTTTTTTATATCTAAAAGAGAGGCCAATCAATGAGTGACATTTGTCATCACCACATTGATTTCCTCTCTTTTAGTATAATATATAGAATAGATAGATAGATAGATAGATTTGTTGCAGGCTTGAGAAAGACAGGGGCATCAGTTGATCGTTAAGTATCATATTATCCTGCAACAAAAACTCCGGTTAGTTGTTCAGTTTAGAGTGTGTTGGAAATGCCTCTATATATTGTATAATTAATATGGGAATTTTGAGGAGATGAAATTGCTGGAAACAATGTTGGAATGCACGGTTCAATAGTCTGCAGTAGTAAATAGTTTTATCAATCAGAAATCCTAAAAGTTATAGAATATGTCTGCCCATTTGAATATGTTACTTATATATGCTTCTACACTACAATTATGTGGCTGTCATAGTGTCATGGTTTTCTACAAGCTTTGAGACCATGAATTGGAATGTAGTTAGGCCAATGGGTTGTCTTAGTACTTTCCGCATCCTAATACAAAAGTATCACAACGAATCCGTGTGCTAACCCAAGCATTTGTTGTTAATACAACTGCATGACTAATAATGTAAAGGAACTCAACATGTATGTTACCATGAGGGCTAGCTTCTTGAGTTTGTTCATTGCTCTGAACTGCTTCATCCTAATTAGTACAACAACGCCCATAGGTTTCTCAGAAGCATCTCCATCTTCTCTGAGCCATGGATGTTCTGATAATTGTGAAAATGGTTATGTTAAATTTCCTTATTATTATCCACATTAATGAGTTGAACACAAAAAAATGCATAATACATACCAAGTGCATGTGCAGCACTTATACGCACCATAGGGTTTATGTCAAGCATTTTAGAAATTAAGTCTTTGGCACCATCAGAAATTGAAGGTCATGGAGGGGTTTCCAAGTCAGGCTTCCCTTTCTGGATCTGACCAAATATTCCAGCTTCATTCTCTGAAAACAGTTTTAAAATTTCAATAACTTTGAATCACAATTTCTACAAAGAGGATATATAATGGAAAGTCACATAACAGAGTTATATGATGTTAGAATATGACTTGAATTGGTCAAACTCCTTACGAAAACCCCTTACTTTTAGAATAAACTCTATAGATTTTTTACGCTGTTTAGCATTATTCAGATACTTTAGCAACCTCTATCTGAGTTGCCTACTATATCTCATGTAAATAATGTATTGTCTCCCTACTTTGCAACATTGTATTGAGGATGTTAACACTTGGGGATTGGTGATGATACTAATACCCCGAAGGTCGGGACAAAATGTAACACCCCGACAATTCCCTTTTTCTAAAATAACCTTTTTTATAAATATAACTATAGATAATTATCAAAGTATTATCGCCCGTGTAAAAACGTAACGGCTTATTCAGAATTTTGCAGCGGAAAACATAAAATTAACTTTTAGGTTTATAAATAATCGATTACATATTAAGTTCAAAAACCAATTAACGAAAATAAGGAAATACGAATAGTACGACAAATTTCAAGTCCAAATTAACAAACCAAATCACTTAGCAAAACAAATCTAAATACAAGCTCTCTAATCCCGATCCCAATGATGCATCATCTTCAAACCTGTAGATGGGCAACGCTTATTGATCCTTAGAGACTGCTCACCAAAGATGGGTCATCACAGGATCAATAAGGCATAGCCATGATCAACACACACAAACAAAGCACGTAATCAGCAAAGCTGAGTACTACATACTAAAACAATAAAAATCCTAACACGATACTATTAAACGAACAATCCTAACATGATACTAATGAACATAAATAAGGGCAAACAAAACATGATAATTTGACGACCATACTTGACTAGACTAGGCTAGACTTATAACAATAATATTATTTGGTTGAAATAGACAATGGACCGAGTTTTCTAGCTAGAAGCTTCACTAAGGAAGACGAGGTACGGGCGCGACTCCGTAACCTCAGTGACCTGCGATATCGAGGAACATTTGAATAAAAATAGGACACGGTGATCAATCCGGTCCGAGATAGAGTCCATGGGCTACCACCATGAACCCCAACTCCTGTTTGTCCGTCACTTTAGACGTGCACAGTCTAAAGCTATTGCTACTCAGTTTCACTTTACATGATTTACAAATTGAAACCCTGTTATGACTCAACAATCACATAAGGAATACAATCCACATTTATTCACAACTGTTTTTATCTTGGAATTAAGTAAGTGATCACAAAGGTATCAAACAAGACTCATTCCAATTAAATCCAACCTTTCCTTTAATACTGATCAACCCCTCTATATGGGTATAAGGTTTCAACTTACTAAACAAGGTCCACGACCCTCATAAATTAGTGAAAAACTAAAAGGGAACAACAATCAATCGATCTGGATCAATATATATAAAGTAATCTAGTGTTCCCAATCAAACATGTTTGCATCAATCATCTATTAACATGTTATAATTCTCATAACGAAATATATATGTTCAACATGTCCATCCAACAATATTAAACATGAAACTCCAACATAATCAAGTCTACCAACAAATTTCAACTTGGATTCAACAGATAACACACATTCCAAGCACACATGTATGTACGTACCTTGTATAAACAAACTCATAGGTCATTTAAACACTTTCAAAAGTCGCCTAAAGAGAATTCTCCGCCTAAAACAACCAACAAATATTCCCAATCAACTTCTAATCACTCACAACAATAACAAAGCATTCTAAATACATCCTAAACATATTTAGAACATTCCCTAACATTAAAACTTGAACATTTGATTTTCTAGCATCATAATTATTGAATTAACTATTGAAATTCGTTGAAAACTCTCGCAGACATTATACTTTAAAATTTTCAACAATAAAACTTGTTTACAAACTTCACCAAGACCAATTAACGTTCTTAGAACGTTGAAACAATCAATTTCAAAATCCCTAATCATCCCACTATGATTTCCAACCATTAAAGACTTAAAATTCAAGATTCAAATAATTAAAATCGTTATTTCAATGCATTTATATAATCTGAAAATTAAATATATTACTTAAACAAAATATATAAATCCGAAAATTCTAATTTAATTATAAAAATTCTAAATTCAATACAATTAAAACATAACTTAAATTGGTAACAAAAAAAATTAGAATATTTAATTAAATTACTTAGAGTATAAGAAACAACCAAAAGGAGAGGAGAGAAGTAGGCAGGGCGGCGGCGCACGGCGCGGCAGCGACGGACTGAGCTCGGAGCACGGCTGGCCGGTGGCGCAGCGGTGGTTACTCGCGGCTGCGAATGACTTGTGCGTGCAGAATAGGGCAAACGAAGAGGAGGGCTTCGAGAGCGTGAGGGAAAACAAGAGGAGCGTTGGCTGGTGTCGGTTGGTCGGCGGCGGCGACGCGGTAGTGCAGCACTGGTGGTCGTCACGGCCGGTTTTGCTAGTGGTTATGGCTTCGCTACAGACAGAATCAAGAGTGAAGGGGAGAGATAAAACAAAAGGTAAAGGAAGAACAAGAGGAGGAGGAGAAGGTTACCGGCGGTACAGAGGCAGAGAGGGACGACGGAAGAGAGGAGTGCCGGCGGTGGTGGCGGCTGGGCAGCCGCAGCAATGGAGGTAGGGTATGGGTTCTTGTTTTACGTGAAAGTGAGGGAGGAGAGGAGGTTTTGGTGTTTTGAGGATTTCACGTGAAATTGTAACAAGGGTGAAATTATGGGTTTATTTATTTTGGCCTTTACAATTTGGGCTAGAACTAGGATTTTGTTTGTTTGAACTCGAAACGGTTAGGATTGCTTTTCCAAATTCAATCGAATGTATTTTCGTAATTCGAATTCTTTTCAACGTAAAATTCTAAAATTATTTTTGATTTCATAAACCGTTAAAATACTTAAAATGTAATTAAATAAAATAAATAAACGTTAATTATATATTTATTACTAAAATTCGTAAATTCTATTTAAAATATAAATAACTATACGTTAAAATATATTAATAAAATTTATAAATTTACGGGGGATTACACAAAAGATTCGGTTTGTACTAATCAAGCAATAAGACAGTAAATCCATATAGAGTCACCTCATATCTATTTGAAACTCACCCATACACATAAAAGTAACTCATTAAAGCCATATAGAGTCACCTCACATCCCTTTGAAACTCACCCATACACATAAAAGCAGTCTTGTAACACCCTGATAATTCCTTATATTTATAATTCCATTTTCCCGACTAATATAAAAGAATTACCAAGATATTATCGCCATCGTGATAACGGCTAAGGCTATTTACCAGAATTACGCAACAAAAGATAACTAACTTTCAAATCATAATAAATAGTTAACGGTATGAATACAAAGTCGGAACCTTTACGGCCCAAAACAAAAAACGTTAAAATACATTAACTAATAGTTAAATAATTGGTTTAGTCATGACTATAATAAAATAGAGTTTATAAAATACGGAAGTAGAAAACATAAACTCTCAACACGATCCCATGATAACTTCTTCCGCAAGTTATCTCTAACAACCTGTTATTTAAAATCTACTCCCCAACAATGATAATGCAAGGGTGGATCATCATAGGGTCATTAAGGCAAAGGCCATGACTGAAAGACATGAAGCACGAAGTCAGCGAAAGCTGAGTACGAACAAGCTAGAATAACATTCTATCCTAACATGCTTCACTCTAATTAATAATAATACACATGCAAAGGCCATTTAATAAACAAGTAATCATGGAGACAAGACTTGACACAACTCTTGACTCACAGATTAATAAGAATTAGCTTCGAACGGGTAAAAGAAAATATCCATAAAAGGAAAGATAAAGGTGTTGTGAGCGCTCCAAGCACCAAATTAACTAAAAGTCGGACTGCTACCGACAGTCGGGCCATACCGACGGAATTCCTGCGTATAAAAGCGATAAAACAAAAGAATGAAATAACGTCTTGTATCATTCAAGGAGTACAAGTTTTTCGGCAAGACTCCCCCCATTGTTCATATTCAAGGTATATACGTTCTAAGAGTTTTGAAGCTCATTCGGGTTACACTTTACGTTAACTAATATTTCATGTTCAAGGCGACTCAAGACTCAACACAAGGCATAACATACAAGCAATTAAACAATGACACTTTATTTTAATCCTTTAGGACTTGTGATCAACATAGGACTCAAGTGGTATTACTCCCATTGTTCCTTCTCAAACACTGTTGAGATAACCCGACATGCCAGTTAACAAGCGGGGGTGCCCATAGCACGAATAGTCCTTAGTTCAATTCACATAACTTCCCAAACGTATTCTACTCGGCGGCAGAATAAATAATGCAGTGCGGCATATCCACTAGGCTCAAAGTATGCCAGACATCCCGTACAATAGCATAACCTTAAAAACTTGCATGTGAAATACTCATACATGCATATAAACTTGAACAACATGCTTGACATAATTCAACGATTATAAAAGATCACAACATGCTTGTACACAAGAGCTTCATAAAGCAATAATAAATAACAACATGCTTGTTCACACATCAAACATGAATTCTCAACACTTCAAGTTCACATGATTTGCAATTAATAAACATCATATAATCCTCATGGAATAGGTAGTCACCCTAGTCATGTACGTACCTTGAATACCTAAGCACGGGGGCCACATTGCGAATCACGACTTAAGGATAGAAATCACCTCCTATAATTAAAATAAAGAAACTTAATTATTATCCATGTTTACTAAATTTCAGCAACTATTTTAGATTCTAAAACCTTTGTTTTGATTAGAAATTCATCGTTCTTAAATAAATTAATAGTCTCAATTGGTCAATTAAAGTCCTAGTACAAAAACATTGACTTTTAGCCTTTAAAATACTTAAAAATCAACTCTTTAAGGCTTTATATTAAATCTGAAAATTAAGTTTGATTCCCATAATTTAAATCTTCATTAAATTATATAAATCAATTGCCTATTAAGTTGGGATTAAAACCCTAATAATAAACAATCATAAAAACCATGTTTTGGTAATAAAATTTACACTTTATTATTTTAATAAATCTGAAAATAATAACTCTTCTAATTAAAATCAATCTCATGAATTCAAATACGAAAAACATCACAATACGGTGTTCACAACCATTTCCAACAGTTTAAATAATTTAAATCAATAATAATAATATAATTTTGAAATACGGAATTAAAATAGAATAGGTAAGGAAGAAGAGAATTATACCAAGCAGACCTATAGCACGGTACAATCACGAATTTGATGTGAATGGGCGAAAAAGGGCCAAAAATATACGAAATATACGGAACACAACAACACACAACACACACGATGGTGTGTTGCGTGCGGACAGCGACCACATATCAGCAGCAGGGCGCGGGGCAAGGCGATGAGGAGCAGCAAGGGGCGAGGCCTCGGCTAGCGCTGGGCTCGCTCGTCGACGCAACAACAACGCAGCTCAACAACAACCGAGGGTTGTGCTTGTGCGACGAGGAGACGCGAGGGGCGAGAGAAAAAGAGAGAGGGTGAGGAGAGTGGTGCGCGAGAAACGCACAAGAGGAAAGGAGACGAGTCAAGCGTGCACGAAGGCACGAGTGTGTGCGGCTGGCTAGGCAAGGCAATGAGCAAGGCTCGGTTGCTTGCGGGCAAGGGCAGACGAGCAAGGAGAGAGAGAAGAGAGGAGAGATTTCTGAACTTTTGTGTGGGGATCAAAAGAAGAGAGGGTTATATTTATAGGTTTCTAGTCCTCATGGGCTTAGGGTTTGGGGATTTGAGTTAGTCTTGCAATTGGATTTGATTAAAATTAATTACTAGCAGAGCTGGTTCTGGGGAAGCACGGGTTGAGCGACGGAACAGGGCCCCTAAATTTTAATTTTGTATATAGTGTAAATAGCCTCCTTAATAAACATAAAAACTGATATGGAGCATTGGTTAAGGCAATAGGCTACAATACCAAAGGTAATGGGTTCGATTCTCCTTACATTGAAATTTGTTTTGCTTGACTTTGACAGCTGTACTTTCTTATTACTTTTTTAAATTTTTTTCGGAAATTTCATTCAGTTATGGATTTTCGCATTTTCGGAGATTACAATGCTCCAATTTCTTTCAATTTACTTCAGTTGTCGTTCATTGTTCCCGAAACCAAATCCTTCAATTAAATTTGATTCATTCTTCTCCCAATCTTTTTAAGTGATTTCATTAATATTTTTTTGGTTACATTAATCATTTCGACAAATTTAGGTAAGGGATGGTTTTTCGTTTGATAAAAATTGGATTTTTTTTTAAAAAGTAAAGTAATGAATCGAGGGCCCCATTTTAAGAAATTGCACAGGGTCTCATTGTTATGGCGTGATTATAGCCCCGACACTGATTACTAGTAGGGGTGTGCAAATGCGGGTTCGGTTAGCCGTTGAAAATTTATTTCGGGTATCCGTTAGTTTCGGGTTGCAAGAATGTCGACCCTAAACCGTATCCACAACTATCGGTACCCACTTTTTCGGGTATCGGGTTTTTTCCGGTCGGTTAGGTCGGGTAATGATTCGTATTAATATCTATTTTTACAATAACAAATTCAATAACATAAGAACAAAATCAAACATTGGGTTAGAAAAATGTACTTGGCAGTAGCAATTTCCAACATTAGTAGACTCAAACACCCATAATATCCAATGGTAGATTAGCAAATTTAGGGGGAAAACTAAAATTTTCAATACTATAAACTAAAATTGATAGGAAAAAATGGGTAAAATTATTTATTATTAATTTTTTTAGTTAAATTTATAATTTCGGTCGGTTCGGTTACCCGCTTTACGGGTCGGTTATCCGCATGTTCGGTTCGGGTTTATTTTTAAAGCAAAAAATCCGACCCTAACCCTATTATTTCGGTTCGGTTACCCGCTTTTTCGGTTCGGATTTTTCGATTTTCAGGTTCGGTTTCGGTTTTCCGAATTTTTTGCACAGCCCTAATTACTAGGAAGCCTAGTTGGGTTTACCAACGGAATTAGATTGGGCTCGGAATATAATTAAAATAGTTTTGAAATACGACCCAACAATTCCCGAATAAATAAATTCATTTAATTTATTTAATAAAATCGGGTTTTTAATAATTAATTTATTTAAAATAAAATACATTTAAATCACATTAAATGTAATTAAATTCGTAAAATCCTTTATAAATACATTAAAATATATTTATAAATTCCTAAAAATATGAGGTATTACAAGTCTCATAAAAGACACTCCGACGTCATAGAACATTAGTATGATACGGAGTAAGTAATGAGATTAGCTTATACAAAGTTTTTGGAAAACATAAAGTAGCTTTCAGTTATATATATATATATATATATATATATATATATATATATATATATATATATATATATATATATATATATATATATATATATATATATATATATATGACCAGGTTCCGGTGAGAACCTCTCTTAAGATAAGAACCTCTCCTATAATGAGAACCTTTAGCAAACGTAGGATTTAGATAGAATGGACGGATGAGATTTAATCTCATAATATCTGATATTTTCTCTCAAAATACACTTTCTCTCACCTTCCCAACGTATCTCACAGTTTCTGTCTCTTCCTCCCTGAAAATTGACGCGCGATTTATGTTTGAAATCCTTCGTTCTTCAAATTCCAGAAATTCGTCCCAAGATTAGGTATAATTTTTCAATCTAAATTTCAATCACACTTTAATTATTCGTGATATCAAAATTCCTAATGTTCTACAGTGATTTTCAACTTGGATTTTGAAGTTCATCATGCAAAAATTTCGAATACTAATTGTTTGATTTGATTAATTGATTCTAATTTCTTCTGCAGCAGTATTTCAATTAACTTGAATCTGCAATCATCGAGCTCAAAATTGAAGGTAAATGTTTCCAATTAAGTTCAATTGGATTTCTAGGTTATCAAATTTCGTTAAGTTGTTGTGTTTACTTTTGATGATATTGTGTTTACTTTTACTCAATACTTTGTTTACTTTTGCTGATAATGTCTTTACTTTTCCTTGATATTGTATTTACTTTTACTCGATTTTGTGTTTACTTTTGATCATAGCTTTAGATAATATTTTTTATTCCAATTAAAAGTAGATAAAGAATTCATAAAAGTAAACAAAACTGATTAAAAAGTGAAATGATTCGAATAATTTTAGACATGGTCAAGAGAATAAATGTTTCCTGAACTGCTTGTCTGGTGGCTGCTTTTTGGAAGTCAAGAAGTCAGTTGGGTGGTTTTAAAGGGCTAGTGATGCAGACTTGTCCTGCGTTAACAGGTGGTTAGCTGAATTGTTCTGCATAGTGCCTTTGAAGGTGTCAGCGATGTTGTGTGTAAGTTATTGCTGCAAGGGGGTGAGGGTAATGCAAAGCTTGCCAATCCTAGTTGACTACTAGGGTTGGGTTTCTGGCCTGCAGTTTGGCATACTGTGTCCTGGTCAGTTTTAGTGGGTCTGTTCTATTGCAATTGTGTTTGCTGCTTTTCTATTGTTATTTGTGCAGTCTGTTATGGTAGTCTTGCAGTCAATTTACATAATTTAGATCAGTTAGCAAGGTCTTGTTGCTGCTTACCCTGAAAATGCTGATCTGATGTAGTCAGTGGTAAGGTTAACATGGTTGGGGTTCTTGATGAGGGACATTTATGTCACTCATAGGGTACTAATTTAGGCATTATTCGAGTAGTTTTATTCTATATTTAACTTTTTTAGTCTTTATTTTTCTTAATTTATCATTTTAATTATTTATAGCTTAGTTTAGCATTTTTAGCTATTTTTGTTAGTTTTTAGATCTTAATTCCGTATTTTATTTATTTTATTTGTTTCGATAATTTTATAGTTCAACTATTTTAATTTTCGTTATTTATTTTCAATTTTCCTCTATTTAGTTATTATTATTATTATTATTATTATTATTATTATTATTATTATTATTAGAATTTATATATTTTTGTTTTATTTTTATATGTTTTGTTTCTTCCCTCGTGTTCTATTTCAATTGTGTAGGTGTTTTGCTCGGAATATGAGAGTACGAGTTCCATGGGCCAATTTAATCGTACTACTTGTCAAGGCAAAAGGAAGAGTTATCCTACACCACCAACTTTCTCTATCCTACACCACACCTAGCATCACCCCTCCTTGCAGCCTGCCTCCTATTCACTACTCGCCACCTGCAACCACCATTTCACGCAGCAACCGAGCATAACAGCAAGCCATTTCCACCTCAACAAGCAGTCTACACATCCCAGCAACATCAAACAATGAGTTTAGTTCTTTTTTCTCAAATGGCAGCCAAAACAAAGCTAAAAACAGAATGTAAATATTTTTAGTTTAGTTCTTTTTTCTCTTAGGGTTTAGGGTTTTTCTTGAGTTTAGTTTCTATTTTCTAAGAGTGAGAAAGTGATGAAAAATCATTGAAATGGAGGATTATGGATAATACAAGAAGATTTGAAGCATTCATTCATCAATCAATGAGAATTTTCTACTCTCTCTTTATTTATTGCCTTATTTATTGCTTTATTTATTGTTTTGATTAGTTTAATTGTTTTTGTTTAGTTTAATGATTCATGTTTAGATTATTTGTTGTTATTGTTTAGAATCATGTTTTTAGTTGTTAATTTCTATAATTTTTGTGTTTTTATGATTATGGAGTAGTTTGTTGGTTAGGGTTTGGGTGAAAACTCAACCATGATTTATTTGGGGATTTGAGTTCGAAATTAGAGATTTTGCATGATTAAATTATTCCATGTTTGAATGTACTCAAGCTTTGTTGCATATGAATTGATCACTTGTGTGTAACATTGAAATTGGGGTAGTCTGCCTTGGAAAATCAAGGGATTGTGACTTTGTGTTGACTATGTGTTGGTTGATGTTTAATTTACCTAAGAGTGATAGAGTGTAGGATGGGAGTCCACATTTTGTCATCCTAAGAAAGGATTCGCCTCGGGAGATGATTGGAGTCCATAATTGAACCAACATTTCATTCATGTAGTGTTTATGCATTATTGTCCCTAGTTTCGGTCCTCTTATGCTTGTATCATGATCGATTTTCGTTTGATCCTCATTCCCTAACCTCGCTTGTCTTTGGTAGTTAGTTTAGTTGATTTAGTTTTAGTTGGTTAGTTGACTTCTCAAACCCCGTTCCGACCTAGCTTGTTGTTCGATTAGCATAAATTAGTGCACCTTAGTCCTTGTGGATTTCGACCCTTACTTGCCGCTTTACTTGTGTTTAGTGGTTAGTTTAGGTTTTTTGTTTGATTAGGAGAGACTAGTAACGACCTAGTTTTCCCCTCGATCAAAATGGCGCCGTTGCTAAATACAAAGAATTCCATAGTAAACAAAGAAATATCTCAAAAGTAAATGCAAGGAACTCAAAAGTAAACAAAAGAAACTCAAAAGTAAATCAAAACTTGGTAAAAGTAAATTAGTCGTATTATGTTTGTTTCTATTTTCTACGGTGTGAATTTAGTGGAATTAGGGGGTTAATTATACAATATCGCCCAATTTTTTGCAAAGTCAAATTTACTGACATTTATTGTAAATTTTCTAGCTACAATTACATATTTAAGCTTGAAATCAGGTATCAATCGCAACTTCTTAAGTTTTCTTGGCTAAATTTCAAATTTATTAAACAATTCGTCCCAATCAATCTGTTTGTGGGTAAACTGCCTTGTCTAGAGCCTGAGATATTTTGTTATTGCTGCTCGCAAACCAGTTGTTGGCCTTAATATGCTTTTGTAGTTCTTCTGATTAAAATATTGGAGCAATTAGAAATTTTAATTCTTCCTAATTTTCTATTAAGGCTAGGCCATTATACTGAGTTGGAATAATAAATTTGAAAGTAAACTAAATTTCTCTAATAGTAAACGAAATCTCTCTAAATGTAAACTAAAGAATTCCGAAACAAATTAATGACAAGTAGAAGGATGATGATTTCAACTAGTTTGATCTCTGGCTGTAGTTTAGGTGCGATACTTGCTGCTAGTCGATCATGTCTTTTCGATTTTATCGCTTGTTCTGTAGACTGTTGTTACAGAGGCTTGCTCGAGCTCCTGCTAGCTTAGTTAATTGAGAGTGATGCAGGCTCAAATGATGTTGTTGTATGCATTACTGCTGCATTTTAGCTGTTGTTTTGCTGGGTCTGACTACAGGTTCAGGTGTTAATTTCGCAATATGTTTAGTGTATTTAGGGTGCTGTGATTATTCTGTTGTCGTTGCTGGTTGTTAGTCATGTAGGGGGGTCATTGCTGCTAGCCATAGCTTATTGTGTTTGTTAATGCTTCTATAGCCTGCTGTCACAGGGGCTTGCTCGAGCTCCTGCTTCACAGTTAATTGAGATTTGAGAGTTATGCAGGCTTAGATGCCGTTGTTTTTTGCATTCTGTTGCTGCGTTTTAGAAGTTAGTTTCAGCTGGTTCTGACACACTTGTTTAGTGATGATTGTGGTTCTTGAAGGTTGTCTTTCTGGCTTTGTAGGGCTATAGTAGCTTCAGGCATCTTGAATGGGCACTCATCAATATCTTGTCGCATGGTTGATTTCAGCTGTTTTGTCTCCACAAACTCTATCTGGAGATGCGAAAAAGGTAACGACTTCTCATATAGAACCATGTTAACTTTACTAAGTGTTTCTTAAACCTATTAGATCAAATGGTAGAGCACTATGCAGATGCATAGGGGATGTAGGTTCGATTCCTACATAGGTTGTTTCTAAAGTAAACTAAAAAAAAAAAACTCAAAAATTAAATGAAAGAAACTCAAAAGTAAATCATAATAAATCAAAAGTAAACCATAATAAATAAATAAAATAAATAAAAACATTTCTAAAATCCATGTACCGTTTGTATACATTAAACTATAAAAGAAAATAATTATAAAGCTTTTTCCAAAAGGAAATAATAAAATACAAAAGTAAAGAAAATAAACGTTCTGCTAGTTTCCTGACTTCTTCACTGTCATAGAAGACTCGTTTGACCGTTCTGATGAACTCTTCTACACCGACTTTATAATGAAGCTAGGCAGTATTTCTCTTGCTAACTTTGCCTTTTCAGCCTCAGAAGTGCTCTTCTTTTATCTATCATCTTTTAACACTTCTTTACCATCATTTAGCTCATCAGAGGCTGAATATGCATCAGCTGCTATGGTATGAATTCAAGTACATCAGGGTTCATGACTGTCGCACCAACTTGCTTAGCTGGGACGTAATGGTTTGTTCTGTAATACAAAGGTGACCGTGGACCACATGCAACCCTAGCAGAAATAGGAGGGAACTCATAAAAGTTGGTAGCTCCAAATGTGGTTGGTTTATAAGGTGGAGCCGAACCTGAGAGCTTTGACCCTTTTGTTTTCATGGCCTCCTTCTCCTGACTATCCAAACACGGCATATCTCCATTTCTAGGAACCTCTGATGTTTCCCCTGGTGGAGAAGGGTTTGTATTGTCATCAGAAAGTTTATCTTCTTCTTCTTCATGGGAAATATTCACATCATCTACATCACTACCTTTTCGACCTTCTTTAGAAATTTCAGAAACTTTCTAGGCTTCTTTTGCATTAGTTCTTTCTTCCTTCTGCTGCACAGGCTTGAAACATGCACCTGTATTCGGTGAACTTATAACCTCACTCAAAACATCTTCAAAATGCAACAAGACCGAAGGCTGCTTCAATGTCTTATGAAACTGAGTAATCCTGCACCTCTCAGTTTTATTAAGAGAAAACATCTTGACGACGAGTCCCACTAAACATTTGACAGGCATATAGAATTTATGTGCAAGAAGAGAGGCACGAAGAAATCAGTTCAAAAGTAAACTAAATCAAAAGTAAATCGAAGTAACTCAAAAGTAAATCATAATAACTAAAAAGTAAAGGTTTATAAATTTAAAGTAAATAAAACAATACAAAAAGTAAATAATAAAAGTAGAAAACTAATTAGCCAACTCATACAAAGACGAACCTATACGGAATTCGAACACACATATTGTATGCATTTGCGCAATATTAAACATAAAGAGCTAGTAGACACAAACTAAACTGTCATTTCTTTTTGTAGTTAGCTTTTTGGGCATTATTTTCCTCATATTTGTAAAAGTAGACACAAATTTAGTGAAAGTAAACGAATCAAAACCATAAGTAAAGGTTTTCCAATTAAAAGTAAGTAAAGTAATACAGAACGTAAAGACGAGCCTACGTGGGATTCGAACCCACATCCTTTGTGCATTCACACAAATGCTTTACCTATTGAGCTAGTAGGCGAGTGTTCTCTCGGAGTAGGAATACTAGAATGAAATAATATTTTAACTTCTAGAAGTAAATATTTTCAAATTAAAAGTAAGCAAAACAATATAGAAAGTAAACCAAACATCATTAACCCATTTCCATAACTTCCTTATCAATATAAACAGATTGTTGTTCCTTATAATAGAAGAAGAAGCAGCAACACCAATAATAGTATCATCAGAATCAGTCAAGTCAAGAACTTAAGATGAATTTCCCCTTTAATCCCATTACACTTTGAATTAAGATGAATTCACTGGGAAACAAACACTAAATATGACAAGCAACAACAACAACAAGCAGCTTCAACTGCGGAACAACAGGAAAGCAGGGGTTGCGCACAAACAAAGTTGAAAGCTTCAATTAGAGACTGCCAGCAGAACAAGAGCTATATGATCCATTCTGCATAGAGGCGTTCAATCCCCTGGCAGAATGTTCAACAACTCAACACCTTGAGCATGCCAACCTGATTCACATGCTTGTACAAATCAATAGTTGCACTAATAGTAAAAACTAAGACTTACAATCAGTTGATTTCATGGGTTATTTGGTAGGTGCTCAAGGATTAGATCACCTAATAATTCAATTTAACTCAACCAATAATTAAATTAAAACAACATAAAATTACGTAGTACACTAGTGTAATTCATTTAATAAACAATTGTGCTACTTCTCTCAAAATTAGTTCTGCAAATATTCAGCAAATCATACCAAAACGAAGTTATGATTTAAGCTCAAATTAGTAAAGATCAACATCAAATAGATAAATAATTAAGCACAAATCATTTTCCTTTACCAGCCATAGCCTTTGTTTGAGCTGCAACTACTGTAATTCAAAAAAATAGCACAATCAACAAACTTATAAAAAAACCCTAACTAACATGCTAGAACCAATTGAAGAAATTGTTCAATCAAATTTTGTTCAAATTAAATTGAATATCTAGGAAAATAATACCCTAATTCGAACAAATAAAACACAAAAACCTCAATTGAAACCCTAAAAAAATCAACAATCAAAACACCTACCTCAATTGTAAATCGCTGCAAGTACTAGGTGAGGTTTGAGCAGCACAGGAGGAAAATGGAAGAGGAAAGACTTCGAGTGCCACAATGAAGAGAAAGAGACGAATCTGAGTGCGAAAATGGAAGAAGAAAGAAGAGGAAGGAGAAAAGAGAAGACTGAAAATCGCGGAGGATTTTGGACGAGGAAAGAGAAAACTAAAGGAAGAGAGAGAAAGAAAATCTGGAAGGAAGGGGAGGTTATTCAACAATGCAATATTACCAGATTACCCTTATTTTTTGATTTGTTCGGGTGAGATGTGGATCGTAGGATTAAATTGATAGAGGGCTGAGATTGGTTCTCAGTTCTCATCTTAAGGGTTGGTTCCCACCGGATCCTGATTCTATCTATATATATATATATATATATATATATATATATATATATATATATATATATATATATATATATATATATATATATATATATATATATATATATATATATATATATATATATATATATATATATATATATATATATATATATATATATATATATATATATATATATATATATATATATATACACACACACACAGAACCTTTTGAAGTTGTACTCTCATTTGGACTGCTTTCTCTTGAAAACTAAGGTAGTTCCTTGACTTTAAAATTTTATATAGTCAAATGTCATTTTACAGCAACTATAATTAATAGAATATGACTGACCATGCATCTCATTCTCCTAATAAACCCCAAAGTATGAAACTGGAGTAAGAATGTGTTGTTTACACTTCAATATGATATGTCCTTGCTCTCTTAAACTTTTGAATTTATTTGTCTCTCCAATTTGGCAGAATTACTATGAATAAGACTACTAAACTTTTCACTATAAGCTTCACTAAGCTACTATCTTATATCATCAAGTAGTATGGTTTTCCACTACCACTGTACAAACGATACCATAAGCAACGACGACAACAATATGTAACAATCATAAAAATGAGAACAACACAAGATGGTCCGACAATAAAAACCAAAAGCCAACGTTCGAAGGATTTGGCAACAGCAACGGAGCATCCTGCACAAATAACCATACACAAATTAAAGGAATGCTACCATGTTGACATAGCTGACTTCAACTTAGATGCCATCCTCCATGAAAGGAAAAAAAGACATGTTGCAGACATTAAAAGAGTTAAATAAGAAATGAGCTTTGATACTTTAAAGCACAATGATATGGATGTTTGTGAGGAAAATAGGGCCCTAATAGAAGAGCTACGTTGGGCCAAGAACTTGGGGGTATGTCTTGCATTAGAAGTCTACAATAAGTCGCTAATGTTTTGTTTTCTGGTGAAATTTTGAACGAATAAAATGTATCGTATTTATGTAAGAATTTTGACAAAGGTTTTAATTTTATAATCTTTAATTTCAAAGAAAATACGGTGTAAATCCAACCACCTTACCTTACTGTAAATAAGGAAAACAGGTATGGATAATGGAGATGAAGCTAGACATAGAAGGTTATTGCGACGCTTCATTCTCATACAAAGGAGAAATAGGGCCAGAAACAATAACCCAACCCATGTCAGGGTCACAGATTCTCAACCAAGGCATCTGCCAGTGATTTGGCCACAACACCCAGTGGCGTCAATGATGAATGTAGTAGAAAGAGTAGGTTCAGATAATGGAGATGAAGCTAGACATAAAAGGCTATTGTGATGCTTCATTCTCAGACAAAGGAGAAATAAAGCCAGAAACAATAACCCAACCTATATTAGGGTCACATATTCTCGACCAAGGCATCTGCCAGTGATTTGGCACAACACCTAGTGGCGTCAATGATGAATGCAGTAGAAAGAGTAGAAAGAGCACACCGCTCACCTACATCAAGAGGTTGGTTAGTCCATGTATGCATTATATTACGAAATGTACCCCTAATTATTGACAATAACCTTAAGTTATAATTAATACAATAGGAGAAACAAGTGCACCAATCAATAGTGAAATTGGGTCTAGTACACCTTCAAGACGACGTAGAAGGAGTGAGAATAGAGAGTCTACATCATGTTTTCTCCTCAACCCAACTTGACCTGAGGTAACTTAATTGTACTACAACAAGTTTGTTAACAGAGATACATTATGTAGCCTATGAATATTAAACCCTTATTCCAACACAGTGGCCAAAAACATCTCAAGGAATACACTGGAAGGGTATGCATCACATGCAGTGCATCATATATAGTGAGTATACCACTTTCATATTTACATACAAAAGTTAAATTTGGATTAAACTACTTTGAACTACACTAATTAACTCCTTATTTTATCTTAACAGGAAATTACACAAGACCATGGACCTTTGGTGGGCCTAAACACCTACGTTCACATTGTGGTGCAAGAGTTTGGATCGAGGAAAAAGTTAAAAGAAACGTGATGGCCCCAAGTACAACATCTTTTGTCAAAAGGGAAAGGTCAAACTTCCTCTGCTTACAGAACCACCCGAGTACTTGAAGTTGTTACTTTACCCTAATACTGGATCCTAGTCAAGAAAGTTCAAGGAAATCATTAGATCTTACAACTCCATATTTGCATTCACCTCAATTGGTGGACAAGAGGATAAGAAAATCAACAGAGGGAGGGCTATATGTCTTCATAATTTATGGTCAGAATTACCATAAGATTGGATTTTTTCTACCACCAGATGGGGCACAACCAAGATCCACCAGACTTTATGTTTATGACACCCATAATGAAGTTGAGAACAAAATTAACTCACTGACAAACAATGCAGAAAGTGATCTTGATCCCGAAATAGTAGACGCCCTTGCAAAAATGTTAAATCAACACAATGAACTTGCAAAAGCCTTCAGAATGTCCAGGGAGCGCTTCTCCGATATTAAAATGCAACCTGTTTGGGTTCGTCTAATTGGTACCCGATCTAACACAATTTGTCGTCCACTAATGAACTTGAAGCCTTGATTGTAGGCAACGGTGAAAAAGAAGGAGGCCAACAAAATGTGATTATAGAAGAGAAGGGTTATGGCCTTCGAATGATATCTGAAAACCATCCAAGTTTAATGGCCCTATAATATCCCTTGATGTTTCCATATGGGGAAGAAAGATATAGAATAGACATCCCACACAGTGATACGGAGTCCACAACTCGGAAAAAAACCACTGTGACCATGAGAGAATATTATGCGTTCAGATTAATGGAAAGATTAAAGGAGACCCTCACTCTGATTCTTCATGGTCGGCTACGCCAACAATTGATTGTTGACGCGTTCACGTGCTTGCAAGAAGTTAGGCTAGATTTTATCTGCCTAAACCAAAAGACAATCAGAAAATAAGTGTTGTGTGGGTTGACATACGTTGTTTTTCTAGGTGACATAACACCAACTTCAATAGGACGACGAGTCGTCTTACCCTCCTCATTCATCGGTGGACCTAGATACATGTGCAGAATTACCAAGAGGCGATGGCCATTTATCGATGGGAAGGACCACCTGATTTGTTTATAACATTCACCTGTAACCCAAAATGGCCTAAAATTACAGAACTCTTAGCAAACATACATGGTCAATGACCAGAAGATAGGCCAGATGTTGTGGTTCGCGTCTTCAAAATTAATCTTGATATGATGAGTTGATACGTGATCAAACAACAGAAGAATATTTTGGGAGAACAATAGCAGGAATATATTATTTTCTCCAAACAAAATAAATAACTACATGCACTATTCACAGACACATCCACTTTTTGTTTGCAGTAATATATACCGTTGAATTTCATAAACGGGGCCTGCTACACGCTCATATTCTTCTACTTTTACGTCCAGATGACAAGCCACTAACTCCAGACGACATATACAGAATTATTTGTGCAGAGTTACCAGACAAAGATGTAGGGGTGTTTGGTTAGGAGAGGTTTGAGAGAAAAATAGCTTTTTGGGGTGAATTAGAGGTTTGACCTTTAGAAAAAGCTAATTGGAAGTGTTTGGTTAGAAGAGGTTTGGAAGAGAGTTTTGGGGTGAAAAAGCTAATTTTGAAAAAGCTCAATATAGGAGATTTTTGCAGTTAGAGGTTTGAGAAAGTGGATGAAAATGACTATTTTATCCTACTATTGCCTATAAGTACAACCACTATCAACCTTGGTACCCTACATTACTTTTCTCCTAAAAACATTACTCACACACTTTCTTTTTCATTTCACCCTATTTGCTAGATCCGTTTTTTGTTGTAATAAATTTTATATTAGTACTTTGAAGTAATTGAAATATATTGCAATCATGCTTGAAATATATTGCAATCATGGTTGAAGTATCATTAGTAATATTTCTGTATTTGAAAAATATATATTATTAAAAAAATTAAATTAAATTTTTTTTTTAAACAAAAAAAAAATTATTTTATTTATTCAATGTTTATTAAAAAAATAACATAATAAACTATTTGTCTAATATTAATATGAAACAAATTATGTCAATGTCCTTAATGGTCATTTTACATATTAAACAACTATCAGCTAATTTATCAAACACTTTTACACAAACAACTAATGCAACCAGCTAGTCAAATTAGCTAATGCAAACAGTTAACCGCTAACAGCTAGTCAAACCATCTATCAGCTAACAACTAACAGCTCCTAACCAAACAGGGTCGTAGACTTAATTGGATATGAAATTGTTGTTCAATCAATGATGCATTGGCCGTGTGGGTCAATGAACGAACGCTCCCCATGCATGGAAGATGGAAAATGCTCAAAACACTACCCAAGAAACTTCCAGGAAACAACAACGGTGAATGATGAGGGGTATGCACTCTATAGAAGACGTAATAATGGGCACACGACAACAAAGAATGGTAAAGTTCTGGATAACTGGTTTGTAATACCCTACAATATTGATCTGGTGGTCAAATTTCAGGCCCACATGAATGTGGAATGGTGTAACAAAGATAGGTCACCGAAATACTTCTTCAAGTATATGAACAAAGACCCTGACATGACACATGCAAGAATAGAATAGGCTCGGGGAGGAAATGATGGCAACGAAGCACAAAACGACCAGGAGCAAGTTATAGATGAGATTCAAAATTATCTAAAATCTAGATATGTCAGCCTTTGAAGCATGTTGGAGAACTCTCTCATTCATCATCCAATACAAAAATCCCCATGCACAAAGGCTAACCTTTCATTTGGAGGGTCATCAAGAGGTAATTTTTTAAGACCATGAGCACTTGGACGATGTCTTAGAAAGAGTTGGGTCAAAGAAAACAAAATTGACATAGTGGATGACGGCTAACAGGCTGTATCCAAAAGCGCGAGAACTCACATATGCAAACTTCCCAACACAATGGGAATGGTTAAGCGACGAGAAAAGATGGAAACCAAGAGATTTCGGGAACATCATTGGAAAGATATACTTTGCACACCCTGCCTCTGGGGAGAAGTACTACTTAATTAAGATTGCTTCTGAATATTGTCAAAGGTGCCACATGCTTCACAGACATCTAGACGGTAAATGGAATCATACATCCTACATACAAGGCAACATGTCATTCCCTTAGACTTCTTGATGGGGACAATGAATGGCACAAGGGTTTAGTTGAAGCAGCCACATGGTCTAACGGACCACAGATGCGAGAATTCTTTGTTACAATGCTCTTATAATGTGAAGTTTCGGACCCAAAAGAGTTGTGAGAAGCATTGGAAAGACTTATCGGGTGACATTGTTTACCGACAACGTCAAAGACTGGAAATTGCAGAACTAAGTCTCACTGAAGAACATATTCAGAGCTACACCCTCTATGAGATTGAACAACTACTAAATAGAGACAATAGAAGCCTCAAAGACTACCACAGAATCCCATTACCAGATGCACCCCTACTTTAAGAAGTAGGAAATAGGATGTTAATGGAAGAGCATAACTACGACACACAATCATTGGCTAACGATACCCGCGATTTAGAACAGGGCCTTAATGATGAACAAGACATGTTTATGATAACATCCTTCACGCAGTGTACTAGAGTAGAGGTCAACTATTCTTTGTCTGTGGTGGCGGTGGCACAGGGAAGACGTATCTTTGGAGAGCTTTAATATCCAAGCTTCGTTCTGAAGAACAAATAGTACTTGCAGTGGTATCATCAGGAATAACAACTTTACTACTTCCTTCTGGGTGAACTGCCCATTCCAAGTTCAAGATCCCACTGATGTTAAGTGAAAATTCATTTTTGTAACATTGAGCAGGGCTCTGACCTCGCATAACTAATCCGACGAACAAAGCTCATAATATGGGATGAGGCTCCCATGGTAATAGGCGTGGCTTTGAAGAACTTGACTGCACTTTTCGAGATGTAATGCAACTTTATGACCAATCGTCAAAGGACAAAGTTTTTGGAGGCAAGATAGTAGTCTTAGGAGGGGATTTTCGGTAAACATTACCTGTTGTTCCAAAAGGAGGATGAGTAGAAATTGTAGATGCATCTATGAGAAATCCAAAATCATATGGCCAGAGAACATTATCCACACACTAAGGACAAATATGCGGATAAGACGGTCAAACCTAGACCAAGTTCATATAGAGCTATCAGAATTCATCAAATGGGTACTAGATATGGGAAATGTGCATATTCCAGCAACAACAAAAGAAGGCGAGGTTGAACCGACATGGATAGAAATACCCGTGGACTTACTTAGAAATGGAGACGATCCTATTGTTGCATTGGTGGAAGAGGTGTGCTCATAAATTTTGCACAGACACATGGACCCAAAGTACCTCCAACAACAGGCCATCCTTGCTCCAAAACATGAAACAGTTGACAACATCAATGGATACATACTCCAAATGATTCCAGGAGAGAAAATAACCTCCAAGAGCAACTATAGGTGGGAGAAATGTACATTTATCTACCCTACTGAATTTCTCAAACATCCTACCATTTCCAGGAGTGCCCAATCATGAAATACACCTCAAAGTAGGGTGTCTTATAATATTGTTGAGGAACATCAACCAGAGACACTAGTAGAAAAAACCCCTGTTGCAGCCCCCTTGTTGCAGCGTACATGTATAAATACGCTTCAACAACCAGTCGGTCAACGCGGCTCAAACCCTTTAAAGGGTTATCGCAGCGTACATTTTAGTTGTTCGCAGCAAATGTGTTTTTTGCAGCGTACAAAATAAAAGCCCGCAGCAACAACCCGACTTTATTGCAGCGTACATGTTATTGCCCGCTGCAACAAGTCCGCGTTTCAAAATTTTTTACTTTCCTATGCAACAAACCGCGCTCAAACGAGCGGGCTCAAACGTACGTTGTTCTTTCTCTGCTCCAAGCTTTTTCCCTTAAACAAATATCCAAACAAACTGTCGAACTCAGCCGTCGAACTCAGCCCTACGTCGCCGTCGAACCCAAGCGTTGCTCAGCCCTGCGTCGCTGTCTTCGCCGGTGTGTGGTGTTCTCGCCTCATCTCCCCCATCCCGTTCAATTCTCGCGCGGCCTGTCACTGAAAGGTTATATTCTTGGTCGGCCGGGGGTTCAGCATCTCCCTGTCGCGTCGTGGTTCCGGTGGTTGCTCGGCGTCGTGGTTCCGGTGGTTTTGCTATGGTGTGTTCAATTTTTATTTTCGTTTTTTATTTTCGTTTTCAGATTAGGGTTCAATTTTAGTTTTTTATTTTCGTTTTGATTATTGTTTTTGATTTTCGTTTTTGATTTTCGTTTTGATTTTCGTTTTGATTTTCGTTTTTGATTTTCGTTTTGATTTTCGTTTTGATTTTCGTTTAAGGGAAAAAGCTCTGAGCTTCTTAGTGTAATCCTTTTCTCTATCCTTCAATTTAATTACCATTATGTTTTATTATTAGGTTTAATTTAGGGTATTCCTAATATGATCGATTTCTGCTTCTATTTTTATAAATTTGCTTCAATTCATCGTGTTGAATCGCATGTTTGACGCTCTAATTAAGCTAAAATCCATCTTGCTAATAATTTATGGTCTGTAAATATGACTATATTGGTTATTTGGGGATTACCCTTGAACATTTGTTTGCAATAGATGTTAGATGACCCTTTTTCTTGTTTTTTTTTTGGGATTAACCTAGAATTTTGTTTGTTTTGTCATAAACTATGCTCATTATGCAACATTAATCTGGAGACAAATGGGTTTTGTGAATACCAATTAGCTCACATTAGCTTTCGTTGTGTTTTCAATTGCATTCTGTTACTCTGTAGATTAATTGGTGTCAAGCTTCAAGCTTATGAAGTGATTTTTTAGCAGAAAACCTAAGGAATGTCATTGTGTAATTTTACGGTGTTGGTTGGTTGATTTCTTGTGGGTTTTTTGTACTTGTTCTACAATTGATTTGACGTTTTTAGGTTCCAAAGGCTCAGGTTTTTGAGAGGTTTGAGCTTGGGAATGGATATTTGGAGAATAATTTATGAGAGATTAAGAAAACAACAATCACCCTTCTAGCACGGTTATGTGGTGAATAATAGGGTGAAAGGAGGCAGGTGCCATGTGTTATTTTATTCTTCTAGCCTTTGTTTTCAGGAAATAAACCACCAGGAGTTCAGGTCTAATCTCAGGCCTTAAGGAACATTTTGATATGTCGGTGATCAATGTATTTTACTCCGTACTTGTTACCTTTTTGTAATGTTCTTGGTAGGATATCTGTGTTTTTCTGTAATGTTCTTCGTGATAGCAGTTGTTCTCATAGAGTGATAAATACTGATAAAGATGCGAGTGTCCAGTTTCTTGCTTTATTCAGCATATCAGCTTCCTCTCCAACTTTTTTTCTTGTTTATACAAAAAGGGATAGCAGAAGTGAAATTGTATATGCATGCTCATTTGGCTGGTTTCTTGAATCAACACATTGCTGTATGTTGATGCAGGTCCAAGACGAGCTTGTTTCTTCCATTAAAGATGCAGAGGAAGGACTTTTTCACCTAAAACGTGCCCGGCTGTTACGTGAAGTTGATTCAGCTGTGCAGGACTCTATATATTCCCATAAAGACGCTGCGGTCGAGCTTATAAATCCAGCAAAGTTGGGTGGTTCCCAACTTCCGTGCGAAGACTTAGAGGTAGAACCATTAGATTCTACTAATGTTGAGGCAAAAATATTGGGAGACCCAAGTTATTTTATTGGATCAAAATGTAGATTCCGCCACACCGATGGGCGTTGGTATAATGGTCAAATTGTTCAGTTGGATGGTTCTTCTTCCGCCAGAGTTTCTTTCCTCAATCCAACGTCAGAGAAGATGATGGTGAGTTCCTTGTAATCTAAAGCTGGCCCCTGTTGTTATACTCCCCACCACCACAACATTATAGTTACTCAATACTTTGTAGGTCTGTATTTGTTGTTTTGTACTTGCTTGTCTTATTATAGCTATATATAGGTAATGGCAGAGTATTTAAATAAGATGCCTTGTAGGAGGTGCTGTCATTCTTTGGCAAGATGGTTTGTATCTGTTTGTTCTTCCTCGAAGTGGAAGGAAACCCTATCAGTGGTTTGAAACTTAAAGTAGTATTATTGTTCTGCTTTAGCAAAATGTAGACCCCCGAGTTCAAGCTAGTGGGGATAGGGCAGAAGCAATGTCATTATCATTCGAGTGACAGATCGAAGGAGACTGATCATAAGGTTAGAAGTTGTTCACTCTTCTCTTTTCATGCTATTTGACATCTTGTAGCTTCATTTTTGTAACATCTTTAAAGATTTATTATTATAGACTCTACGAAGGCTTGCTCAGAACCGTGAGGCAGCAAGGAAAAGCCGGTTGAGGAAAAAAGTAAGACATCTAATTTTGTTTCTTGCATGTACTTTGGTGTTGGTTAATTATTTAATTTGTTTTCTCATTTAATTAATTAATGGAATTAGCTGAAGAAGGATTCCATGTGGGGAAAAAATAAGTCATAAAGCTAATATGAAAATCGGCTAAGTTTCTACTTGTTTTTATTTTTTGGTCTTTAACATGCTCTTGTATTATCTTTCTTTTTCTTTCCCTCCCTTTTTCTTTTTTGGAAATAGGCATAGGTTGTTCTTGGATTTGGGTGGAAATAGGCATATGATTAGTTGTAACTTTCCAAGACTCAATCCAATCTATTTATGTACATTTGAGACTTGTTTGGCTATATAGGTCATATTTAGGCTAAAATGACATTTTCGCTCCCAACTTTGAACTAATGAACCTAAGAACTCATTTCAAACTTACTACATGATTTATATGATTAGCTTTAACTTTCCAAGACTCAATCCAATCTATTTATGCACATTTGAGACTTGTTTGGCCATTATAGGTCATAATTAGGCTAAAATGATATTTTTCGCTCCCAACTTTGAACTAACGAACATAATGACTCATTTTATTCTTATTACATGATTAATATGCATAGTATTAACTTTATAAAACTCATTCTAATCTATGTATGCACATTTGAGACTTTGGTCGTTATAGGTCATAGTTAGGCTAAAATAAGTCATTTTCGCTCCCAATTCATAACTAGATAACCTAAGGATTCATTTCAAACTTATTACATGATTAATATGATTAGTTTTAAATTTCCAACACTCGTTCCAATCTATCTCTGCACATTCGAGACTTCTTTTGCCGTTATAGGTCATATATAGGCTAAAATGTCACTAACGAACCTAAGGACTCATTTTAAACTTACTAAATGTTTTATATGCTTAGTTTTGACTTTCTAGAACTCATTCCAATCCATTTACGCATATTTAAGGCTCATTGTGTCGTTATAGGTCATATTTAGGCTAAAGTGCCATTTTCGCTCCCAACTTTGAACTTAAGAACCTAATGACTCATTTTAAACTTATTATATGATTAATATGCTTAGTTTTAAGTTTCTAAGACTTATTCTAATCTATTTATGCACATTTAATGCTTGTTTGATAGTTATAGGTCATATTTAGGCTAAAATGAGGCATTTTCGCTCCTAACTTTAAAATAAAGAACCTAAGCACTCATTTTAAACTTAATACATGTTTAATATGCATAATTTTAACTTTATAAGACTCGTTCCAATCTATTTATGCACCTTTAAGGCTCATTAGGTCGTTGTAGGTCATATTTAGGCTAAAATGACATTTTCGCTCCCAACTATGAACTAAAGAACCTAAGGACTCATTTTAAACCTACTAAATGTTTTATATTCTAGTTTTAACTTTCTAGGACTCATTCCAATCCATTTATGCCCATTTAAGGCTCATTGTGTCGTTTTAGGTCATATTTAGGTTAAAATGACATTTTCGCTCCCAACTTTGAACATAAGAACCTAAGGACTCATTTTTAAATTATTATATGATTAATAAGCTTAGTTTTGAGTTTCTAGGACTTATTCTAATCTACTTATACCCCATTTAATGCTTGTTTGATCGTTATAGGTCATATCTAGGCTAAAATAAGGCATTTTCGCTCCCAACTTTAAAATAAAGAACCTAAGCACTCATTTTAAACTTAATACATGTTTAATATGCATAATTTTAACTTTATAAGACTCGTTCCAATCTATTTATGCACCTTTAAGGCTCATTAGGTTGTTGTAGGTCATATTTAGGCTAAAATGACATTTTCGCTCCCAACTATGAACTAAAGAACCTAAGGACTCATTTTAAACCTACTAAATGTTTTATATTCTAGTTTTAACTTTCTAGGACTCATCCCAATCCATTTATGCCCATTTAAGGTTCATTGTGTCGTTTTAGGTCATATTTAGGTTAAAATGACATCGCTCCCAACTTTGAACTTAAGAACCTAAGGACTCATTTTTAAATTATTATATGATTAATAAGCTTAGTTTTGAGTTTCTAGGACTTATTCTAATCTACTTATACCCATTTAATGCTTGTTTGATCGTTATAGGTCATATCTAGGCTAAAATAAGGCATTTTCGCTCCCAACTTTAAAATAAAGAACCTAAGCACTCATTTTAAACTTAATACATGTTTAATATGCATAATTTTAACTTTATAAGACTCGTTCCAATCTATTTATGCACCTTTAAGGCTCATTAGGTCGTTGTAGGTCATATTTAGGCTAAAATGACATTTTCGCTCCCAACTATGAACTAAAGAACCTAGGACTCATTTTAAACCTACTAAATGTTTTATATTCTAGTTTTAACTTTCTAGGACTCATTCCAATCCATTTATGCCCATTTAAGGCTCATTGTGTCGTTTTAGGTCATATTTAGGCTAAAATGACATTTTCGCTCCCAACTTTGAACTTAAGAACCTAAGGACTCATTTTTAAATTATTATATGATTAATAAGCTTAGTTTTGAGTTTCTAGGACTTATTCTAATCTACTTATACCCATTTAATGCTTGTTTGATCGTTATAGGTCATATCTAGGCTAAAATAAGGCATTTTCGCTCCCAACTTTAAAATAAAGAACCTAAGGACTCATTTAAAACTTATTACATGTTTAATATGCATAATTTTAACGATCTAAGACTCGTTCCAATCTATTTATGCACCTATAGGCTCAATGGGTCATTATAGGTCATATTTAGGCTAAAATGACATTTTCGCTCCTAACTTTGAACTAAAGAACCTAAGGACTCATTTTAGACTATTAGGACATTGTCATTAGTTTCTTGAATGTTAAAATGTGATATTTAATTTGTATTTAATCTAATGTTTAATTTAAATTTCTGTTTTTGTAAAGGTCTACACTCCGAGGATTGCGCCTTATGCGAGGAATTTGATGTGGTTCGTGAGCAATGGGCTAAGTTTTTTACCAGCAAGTATTTATTATTGGCTTTAGCGCGCTTGATCGAGTTGGTTTAGTTGTTATAGAATAAATTTTATATTAAAATGTATGTTTATGTTGAAATTGGAACATATATTTAAATGTAATATGTGCACTTAACTTGGTTTTGGGATATATAGTATACAAAACTCCAGTTGTTGTTTTTATATTTGTTATACAGGTTGCGTTATTCTATTATTGTTTTGACAGGTTTCTATATTTGGTGCAAGGCACTCTAGGTATCCCTAAACAAAATTAGAATTTTCCCGCCAAAAGTGCTTTGTTGCAGCGTACATATATATTGTACGCTGCAACAAGGGAAAAAAATTTCGCAAAAATTCAGACTTGTTGCAGCGTACAAATAAATGTACGCTGCAAAAAGTTGAGTCTTTTGCAGCGTACATATATATGTACGCTGCAACAAGTCCAAATTTTTGCCAATTTTTTGGCACTTGTTGCAGCGTACATACATATGTACGCTGCAAAAAACACCTTTTAGCAGCGAACATTGTACGCTGCAACAAGTTCAGACTTGTTGCAGGCCCCCCAGTTGCAGCATACGATGTACGCTGCAACAGGGGTCTAAAAGCCCGCTGCAATAAGGGTTTTTTCTACTAGTGAGAGAGGGACAATGTAACGGCACACGCCTTATTGTCACCAGATTGAACCATAGAGTCATTGAAGCACAAGTTGTGACTGGAATAAATGGGGGCGACATGGTCAGCATTCCATAGTACAAATGTCACAATCAGATTCAAAATGGCCATTCATCTTAAAGCGCCGGCAGTTCCCAATTAAAGTATGCTTCACAATGACAATCAACAAGAGTCAAGGACAAACATTCGACCATGTGGGAATATACTTGCCAGAACCGGTCTTCAGCCATGGCCAACTATATGTTGTTGTCTCCAGAGTCACTACACGTAGTGGACTCAAAATTTGTATCCCAAGAACAAGCACCGATGATCAACATCCTGGAAAGACAAAAAATGTGGTTTACAAAAAAAAAATCAATGATCTTTAATGTCTTATAGACATTGAAACTTCCAACAAAACCAGCATTAGTGGTTTGGAATGTTTATTTTTACCCGTTTGTTAGTTTATAATTCTGGTTTAGCATAACAAAATAACACTGCCAACTTACTTGATCGTCACATAGATGCATCATTATCTACATTGCATCAATTGTATCATTAATTGTCTCATTAACTGCTTAATTTCGTACATAAATAACATTAGTTTGGTTGTGAACTTCCCTGCATAACTAACTGACATGCAGGATCAAGGATCTTAGACTTGGAAAAATGGCATCAAACCAAAACATTGTTGATCTCAGGCCCACTTTGAGGGGAGGACCCTTGCTGGCACGAGTTATAAGAACATGGGATGTGGTATACAACTCGATAGAACAACCAACTGCTTTTGATTTCCTTCTGTTAGACGAAGAAGTAAGCAATTACCTAACATCTATTTTACACCTCTACTTCACAAACTGCCTCATTATCATTTTAGAAACTAACAACAAAAATACAATACCAAATGCAGGGAGGACTCATTAAAGACACTATGAGGAAGGGCTTGATGAAATCTTACAAGGATCAAATTGTGGAAGGAAATATACACACAATAAAAAAAACTTTGAAGTTTCTAGAAACAACAAGCTTCATTGCCCGGTCAAAAAATGACATGCTTATCAGATTCACACTTTTCACCACTATTTTCAAGAACAAGAAAATGTAGCAACAATCCTGATGAACAACTTTCAGATACATCCCTTAGACTGTTTACAAGAGAGAAACAACAAAAGTGAATACGCCATAGCTACATAAAAAAAACTACTGCCAAAGTCGTTAATAAACCTTTTAAATTCTATTACAATTATATATTTTCTATTTTCAAACAATGCCCTAAATTGCAGATGTAGTTGTCTTGCTCATTGGAGTTGAGGAGAAAACATGGGTCAATGTTGGATTACAAAGAACCTTAATACGGAGGATTCAAATTGAAGATCAATGTAAATTTAAGGTCATCACACACAATAAATATACATATCCTAACAATAACCAAAACTCGATTACTTATTATCCCTATATATGCAGCAACTTCAAGGTCGTGGTTACTTTGTGGGGAGCAAAAACTGACTTGATAGACACTCACATGACACAGGATGAAGACAACTTCAAAGTACTCCTCATCACCTCTACAAAAGTCAGTATGTATCAAGGTAAAACTAACACCAAACACATAACTTCATGTAAATAGATAAACCAAACGAAATGAACAAATGTTGGGCCAAATAATTCTTCCCTACATGAGATGACGATGTGTCACTTTCCCCTATGAGGTGCTAACATTATTCCAAACATTGCAACTTGCAGGAAACTATCAGTTGAACTCACAAATGCTACACAGATACACATCAACTTGTCGATTCCAAAAATAGAAGGTTTCAAACAAGGATAACAAATTCATAACAAGCCATATTCATAACCCAAACTTATAACTGACACATAATCACAAACTAACACATTTTACCAATGGCCCGAACCGAGAACACTTATTAAACAACTGGAGGCTAAACCACGCGAGACACTAGAACAAGCCATGTTCAAGAACAGAAAAAATATTCAAGATATTCTGCAATGGATCCACAAACAAAGGTAAATATCTAACTTCACCCATGCATCTAACACAAAAACAACTCAACATACTAACATCTATGAATACTCTACAGGAGATGTTCATTTACAGTGCCACAATCATGAGCATTCCCCTTGACAAAAAGTGGCATTATACCTCATGTGACACATGTAAGAAAAAGATAGATGAAACATTCTACTATACCAATTGCGAGGTTGTGGTCAAATACCCAAAAACAATGTAAATAACATTCTCACACTATAGCACCAAAAAATGTAAAACTATTTGATTTACAACCCGATAATTTGCAGGTATCTCTTAACGGTTGATATAAACGACGGAACTGCATGTATCCCAATGACATTGTTCGATAAGGAGGCTGAAACAGTCGTTGGAAGTCCGATACACAAACTACTTGGTCTACAGAAAAAGGTATGACACTTGCAAAAACACAAGTATAATTAACCTCTTACACAAATTCCACAGACTAACTAACACAAACAATTGTACATTGTAGGACAATGACAAAGATAATGTTTTAGATCGACTACAACATTGTGTTGGAAAACAATTTGCATTTAAGGTGAAGTTGAGTACAAGAAGTGAAACAACAAAGCTCATTTTCCAAAAGACATTCCAGATAGACTATCAATTAGAAAAGTCTTACAAACAACAACAAGGTGCAGAAAGGGTGGGTATATATAAAAACAATACAACTTACACTTTGATTCTTAACTAATTATATAATACAAAATTAAATAAACGTTCTAACTGTAGGAACAAAATGTAGCAAAAAGGCTACTCGTGGATAGAGCCTCAGAAACAACTACTGAAGCAGAAACACATCTCTCGGATAACCCACGGGAACCAATACTGAAGGGGATAGGCACCTGCTGGATAACACCTCGGAAAACGATACTGAAGTGGAAAGGATTGCAAGGAAGAGAAACATAAATGAAATATAAGTCCAATGTTCAACAATCAAAACAAACAAAATATACAAAACAAAAAAACAAAATTAAACAATTGTACTTATTATTAATATCTTTATTGCAGGGAGAAAGACAAAGAAACAACTACAATTACCACCCCTAAAAACTAAACCGAGTATTGGTAAACGAAGAAACAACCATGCAAAGAGGAAACACAACCATATTAAGTCATGCACCAAAGAAGAGGAATACCCTCCATGTTTTCAAGACATGCAATAGTAGTTTACTTTATCATGTTTAATATACACCTTACATTTTGAGTTAAGCTTCGAGCAAAATTCAAAAGACAATAGTACTATTTTTGAGAATTTTACTTAAACATGTTTTATATTTTCAGTTATTAAGCATCGTCGAATATATAACTCATTTTACAAAATACATATTATTGAATATCTTATAATCTTTAATAAGTTCATCACAACAAAATCAACCAATAACCTCCATCGTGAAACAAAATTTAACACCTACTAACAGTAGAAATCCGGGGCATCGTTCGGGCTACACACTAGTTACTATATATTAAAAGACACATCACGAATGACACGTGTCATTTCCTGGTGTGTTATGATAATTTTTTTTAATTAAAAATGTGAAAAAAGCAGAATATAATTAGCTACAATAGGAAAAAGATTACATAAATTATATATGTGTAGAACTTATCATTAATAATCATTAATAATATAATAATCAAATAAATTTACTAAATATTTCACATTACCATCAAATATTTTCTATATTAGAAGAATTAAATAATAAGCATTAATATTCTCTTTGGATTTATTTTCACTAGTACATAATTGAGCTAATGTAACACGTGTTGGTAACACTTTTTAAAATGCAAAATTACTAGATTATTAAGTAACACTTTGGTAACATTTTTTTTAAAAATGTAACACTCAAGGTAACACTTTTAACATAGGTAACATTTTATGGTAACACTTTTAAAATAGGTAACATATTATGGTAACACTTTCCAAATAGGTAACAATTTAAGGTAACACTTCTAAAATAGGTAACATTTTATGGTAACACTTTTAAAATAGGTAACATTTTATGGTAACACTAAAAAGTGTTACCTTACTTTTTAAGAAGAAAATTAAACATTTGCAACGAAACTAAGGGCTAATCCCAAAAATTCACTATTTGCCGCCAAAAGGGACAAAAGAAACGTGGGTTTACTTTTTCTGAAACCGCAAAAAAAATCGACCTTAGGTTTAGGTTTCAGAAAATCCATCTCTAAAATTTCCTCTTCCTGATCCCGCAACAATTCGTCTGAGCCAATTCATCTATAAATTTATCAGACAATTCGTCTCAGCCGCGGTATTGATTCAAGTTCAAGTTTATTCTCAGTTGCGGTATTGATTCAGAAAATTCGCACTTTTAATTTCACTTTTCATTGAATTTGCGCTCGGTAATAATTTAAATTTCGAATTCGGACTTTCAATTTCAGGTTTCATTGAATTCGCGCTTCCAATCTCGTGGTCTTAATCGTTGTCTCGATCGTGCTCTTGGTCGAACTTTATCGAATTCCCCCTTTTAATTTCAGGCATATTCTTATTTGTGTACTATGAACTGATATTGTATTTGAGCATACGATATTATATTCGAGCATTCGGACATTATCGAATACCCCTTCAGATATTCAATAATTCAAGTTTACTATTGCATTTTACAAGTGATTGGGGGTTTACTATTCACCCCAAGCACTTAAACCTCCCTTTTCACACATCATTTAGGTTACTTTGAAAAATAAAAATTTCACTCCCATTGCAATTTTCAATCCCCGCCTTTTGTTTCTCTCACAAGTCAGATCTTTCCTTCTCGCTGCTTGTTGCCCCAAACACCGCCCACCCGCGTTCCTCCCCCACTGCCCTACCACCGCCCACCGCGTTTCTTCTCCCAACACGGCCCACCTACAAAGCATCACCTTATCTTGGCTGCCATACCCCCCCACCCGCGTTTCTTCCCTCAAGGTGACTAAAGTCGTGTCTCTTACTGCTGGTAGCCACCCCGTGTTTCTCCGAGTCTCCTACAGCTGGAAGCCGCCCCTCAACTGCCTCATCTCCTCTCCTCTCCTACGCGACACTGCCGTCGTCGATTGGTCTCCTCCCGCTGGCCACCACTAGGTTAATTCTAACCAATTTTGTTAATTCTCATCAATTTTGTTAGATTGGTCTCCTATGCTCTCCCCCCATTAAAGTACAATCCCACTTGCATGGACCCGGTCCACGCTATAATTAACGTGAACCAGGGTACTTTCATAAATTACAGTGATGGACCTGAATGATTTCACGTGACCTAATCTACCTCCTTCCCTTATTTCTCTCCCTTCCCTCCACACCACCCCTTCCATTTTCTCTCTCCTCCCTTTCCCCATGGCTTCTGAAGAGGACCATCCTATCTACAACAACGAAGATTTGGACAATAATGATGATGACAGTGAGCCTCTCGATGGTGGTGTTCCTGACGATGATGTTGCGTTGATTCTGATTCTTCTTCCGACGAAGATTCTACCATCGTCAGAGATTCCAGCGTTGTTATTGTTGCATTCCAGCATCCTCTACTACTATCTCCGTTGTTGTTCCACCACCAGCGTCGAACTCTTCGAGTGTTGTGACAATCGCACCGCCGGATCCAAAACGAGTAATCTTGAAAGGCGGAAAGGCAATGTGGTTGCGGCTAATCTGTACATCATCCTCGTGTTATTTATTATTGTAAGAAGCATATGCAGCTGTCGTAGTAAGATCAAGTAGATGGTTCTGAAAGAAGAACATCGAGATCTAGCTTTTTAAAGATGATTTAACTCTCCTAAAGTCCCACATAAGCCTTCTTATTTACCTTATTACGCATAAAAATACTTGATACTCACACCTATTAGCAACTTAGAATCACCTTTCTTTTGGGTAAAAATTTGTATGGGTTCTAAGTCTATATGATGGTAAGATACTTGCAGATTTGCATATATAGTTATTGTTATGGTCATATAGTTACTATCATAATATCATAGTCACTCTTATTACTAATAACACGGAGTACAAAAAAAACATAAAAAAAACATAATGAAAATATAGTAACTATTAAAACATATTGTTACCATTATACATGATATAGTATCTCTTATTGTTAAAGTCATATAGTAACTGCCGTCATAATATAGTACTCCCTCCGTTTCTTAATGTTGTATCTGTTTCTATTTTAAGCGTTTCATATTGTTGTATCCATTTAGAATCTATTCTATTTTTGGACATACATTTTATCCTAAAATACCCTTACATTTCTATCTAATTATCAAAATACCTAAAGATTCTACCCATATTCCCACCTAATTTTCCCCACCCATAATATTTAATTCTTTTCCCTTCCCCATATACCCACTCTTTCACCTCCTTTACCACCCATCACTATCACTCCTCTCTCTTACCTTATTTCTTTATTATTTTCTCACTCCTTTATTTATTATAATCTCTTACACCCAATCATTACACTTATACCCATACAAACCAATATTCTAATTTTCTTAAAATCACCCCAGATTCCAAATGGATACATCAAAAAGAAATGGAGGGAGTAACTGTTATTACTAATAATATAGAGTAGAAAAAAGAACATATAAAGAACATAGTACTACACATAGTAACTATTTCAAACATATAGTTACTATTATACATGATATAGTTACTATTACTATTATTCATGGTCATATAGTCACAGAGTTGCAGACATAGTTAGTGTTATAATCATTTAGTTACTGTCTTCGTTATATTGTTACTCTTATTACTAATAATATAGTGTAGAAAAAATAACAAACAAATGAAGAATATTACGCATAGTAACTATTTCAAACATATAGTTACTATCATGCATGATATAGTCACTATTAATAACTCTTTTTATTCTATAGTTACTATTATAATCATATAATTAATGTTATCAAAATTAAAAGAGTAACTATTTCAAAAATAAGATTAATTATATATTCATTCTTGTTGACAAAAAGAGTAAATTATAGAAACTATATGTTCTGTAAAGTAACTATATCTTCATAATAGTAACTATATAAAAAGATATAGTCATTTCGATAAAAATAACTATTATATCCAAAGAGTAACTATATGTTCAGTAAAGTAATTATATCCTCATAATAGTAACTATGAAAAAATAATAATATAGCCATTTCGATAAGAATAACTATTCTATCTAAAGAGTAACTAAATCATATAGAAAAGTAATTTTAATTGTAGAACAATTACTATGAAGTATATTTTAAATAAACAATATAATATAGATGCTTTAGAGATCATATAGTAACTTTTTCGATTATAGTTACTATTATTTCATATAATTACTGAAATAAAAACAGAGTGACTATATCAAAAGTAAGAGTAATTATAACTCTTGAACAATAATTAAGAAAACATTAACTACATGATTCGTTGTTTTGAACTACGACAATCTAATTATTTACATCTATTCAATAAGACACATTAAACTCAAATGTTTTTGAACTATAAAGTACTAATCGCCACGTCCACGTCCCTTGTTTACACACACACGTCCTCTCCTTCGACGCCCGCGTCCTCTCTTTTCTCTACCACGTCCTTGGTTTTCATTGTGGTCAAATTTTTCTTCTTCTTCTTCTCATGCTTTTGTTTTCCTTGCATAAGTTATTCTTTGCACGACTTCAATTATGGATGCATCATCTTTGTATTTCTGAATCAATAGCATATAAACTAAGTTAATAATTTAACATTTAAATATGAATAAGTAACATAGTAACTATTTTAAACATATAGTTTATATTATACATCATATAATAACTCTTAGATTTAATGATGGTAAGATACTCGCAAAACTGCAGATATAGTTATTGTTATAGTCATATAGTTACTGTCATAATAATATAGTCACTCTTATTATTAATAACACAGAGAACAAAAAATTATGAATATAAAAAGAACATAATAATAACAAATCATGATAAAATAAACATAGTACCTATTTCAAATATATAGTAACTATATAAAACATATAGTGACTATTATTATAATATAGTAACTATTGTACACATATAGTAACCATTATAATCATATAGTCACTCTTATTATTAATAACACAGAGAACAAAAAATTATGAATATAAAAAGAACATAATGATAACAAATCATGATAAAATAAACATAGTATACCTGTTTCAAATATATAGTAACTATATAAAACATATAGTAACTATTATTATAATATAGTAACTATTGTACACATATAGTAACCATTATAATTATATAGTCACTCTTATTATTAATAACACAGAGAACAAAAAATTATGAATATAAAAAGAACATAATGATAACAAATCATGATAAAATAAGCATAGTACCTATTTCAAATATATAGTAACTATATAAACCATATAGTAACTATATAAAACATATAGTGACTATTATTATAATATAGTAACTATTGTACACATATAGTAACCATTATAATCATATAGTCACTATCTAAGAAGCGGACAAAAACATACTCTAAATAACATAGTACATAATGTAATCGTATAGTAACTATTATTTAACAAAAAGTCACTATAAACTGTTCATAACATAATAACTATCTTAAACACATAGTTACTGTTTTAAACTTATAATAACTTTCTAAAAAATATAGTAACTATTTTTAACACAGATATAGTTACTGTTTTAAAGTTATAGTAACTTTTTAAAAAATATAGTTACTCTAAAAACTACTACTAACATAAACATAACGAATATTCCAGTGATATTAAAAACACTATTTCGCAACATAAATTAAAGGTGACTATATCATTTATATACTAACTATGTGAAACACTAACCCTAATTTCAACAAAACAACAAACATCTCAAATTACTCAACAAAATAATAACTATTGTACACATATAGTAACTATTAAACACATATAGTAACCATTAAAATAATATAGTAACTATTGTACACATATAGTAACCATTAAAATTACATAGTACCTCTTTAAACCATATAGTTACTGTATTACTCATATAGTTACTATTTAAAATCGTGAAGTCACTGATTGAATTCGCGAAGTGAAAACGATATTTCGGTAAAAACACAAACATTAATTTCTTCAAAACAACAAATATTTTCAATTTTAAATAAAAATAGACTTAAAATTCTTTAAAAAGCAACAAACCGAGATGTGATCTCTAAAAATTCTTGCGAAGATTTGTAGGCGAGCGCAAATTCTTCGATTCGATTTCGGCAACGACGAACCTCCTTCTTGATCTACTACTTCCTCCAATTTTTCCTCATCTAATAGATCCAATTATAAAAATTATAAAATAATTACGAAAAAAATCGAACAAAACCTAGAAATTTGGGCTAAATTTTGAAAAGCATAGAGAGAAAATGAAGAGAGAGAAAATGAAAGAGAATGAACATAATGTAGATCTGAAATTTTGAAAAATTAAAAAGTTTTAAACGTATATAGAGTGGGCAAGCCACAAATCGCATTGAAACTCTACAAAACACATAGTAACTCTTTAAAACACATAGTTACTGTAATACGCATATAGTTACTATTTAAAATCACAAAATAATTGTCACGTGACAGTTACATATGTTACCCATACAAATTACTCCGTTGCCCTGGTCCACGCTAAGTTAGCATGGACCAGGTTTATATTAGTGTAAATAATTAAAGAATTACATTTGCTGCGTATAATTCGGTAATAATATCAATTTGGTTTACGCTTTTCAAATTTGAAGAAAATTCGCTATTTGTGTGGTGTGTTTAACTCAAAAATTGATTATCTGCTTTTCATGGTGTGAATTGTTGAATTGGTCTTTCTGATAGCTAGGATTTGAACTGGAATTTCCATCTCGATTTACCAATCTACTATGTCGAAAACGTTCTATGCATTTAATCGATTTTGAGGAAGAATAGGAGGAAATCATTTGAGAATTTAGCAGTTTGGTCATTCCTCACCAAGTGTTATGTCATTGAAAAAAAAATGATAACTAAAGAGAAGCAAACGGACTGAAGGACAATTAAATTGACACTTCACTCCATAACTACAAAAGACTAGCACTTAAAAACAAAGCACTTCAAAAGGTTAGGTGAAGCAGATTATTGAGAGTTGCTATATGACATACAGATTCAACCCACTTCAACTAACCTTGGCAATAGACTAATTAAAAATTCCCACTCTCGAACAAGAGATCCAGACTGATTAGGTGAACAAATTATCCATTTCAGAGATGATAAAATAAGCATCCAAAGTCACCAGATTATGTATAAAAAACAAAACAGAACAGAACTTCTAGGCATAAAAATCCTGCAGCAAATGGATCAATTAGGGAAAGAATACATATTCCAAATTCATTCCTAAGCCACCAACATAATAAAAGGCATAATGCAAACTAATCAGTAATCATTGATCAATACTTTTCCAAAACAACTGGAATGAATCCGCCAATCCTCACTTCAATAAAATAGTCCAAACAAATCAACAGTTTAGTCCTATCCTTCTTCTCAAACATGCACAATTCAAACATCATAAAACAGTATTGTAGTTAGGTCTTGTACACTGGGTTTTACGGTATACAATAAGCAATTTGGCGTAACTAAACCAGTTGTATAGCGAACAGATACACACCCTCATATATTATCAATCTCTACAACCTTCAATAACAAAATGCAAACCCAAATTCAATGAAAAAAACAATGAAAAGAACAAGAGATAGAGATGAACATACTAACATTGCAATCAAAATCGATTATTTAGGAGCAACTTCTTGTGGGGTTTTAGCATTAATAGAGAGAGCATGAAGACCAGACTGAAGCTCATCAGATAAGAGATCATACACCATACGATGTCGTTTAACTAGGGTTTGACCCTCGAATTTAGGGGAAACAATCTTCAAATTGAAATGGGTTTCTCCACCGCTATACTCACTCTCTCTCATGGCAGCATGACCAGAATGTTGATGTGAAACATCTTCAATTTCAAGAACACTTGCTTCCAGTGTTGATTGCAGCTTCGTCCTCATTCTATTTGCTCTTGATGCTAATGCACCCATGTTCATTACTCCTCTTGAAGCCATCACACAAAAAAATTGATGATTTAGTGTTGATTTTGTTGATGGGTTCCTAAAACAAGTCAGAGAATCAACGAAAACAATCGGAGAAGATGGGGAAATTAGGGCAGATTATCTTGCTATGGATTAGTTTTGATTGCTACAGTGAAATTGGATAACAATCAAATAGGAATTCAATTACAAAACACGAAGTATAATCTTTCCACAAAATTATGGAATTGGGTTGTGTGAGTATTGGCTAGAAAGCCTAGAAGTGACTTGTGAAAGAATATCGTGCGTCTCTATCAGGAATAAGTTATAGAACGGGCCAAGGAAAAATCGAATTGGGTCGATCTCGTGCCTCTCTTTCCATAGTTCTATACATAAGGCTCATGGACGTCCCGTCCAACGTTTTGTTTATTGTCGGTTCGTGTCGTGCTAGAGGACTTCCTTGCTAATCTTAAGATTTTTTGTTAATTGCTTGAAAAATAAACGTGTCGGCACACGGACCAGCCTATTGTGCTCGTGCCAAAATTCTAAAATGATGTTCATGCAATCAAGCACAACCCATGGCCCAGCTCTATGCATCGTGTCGTATTTGGTATACAACAGGCTTGTGTCGTGTCGGACCAATTTTGTACCGGACTCAGGCAACGAGTGCGTTAGCCCGACCAATGTCCAACTCTATGCGTCTGTCTGACTATCTATCACCTTATCAAGAATAGATTCTGGAGCCAGAGCCAAGTAGCACAAAATTGGTCCGATGATCATTTCCTAAGTATGTTTTTAGCTTATCTTTTATCGTAGGTCCGTCCGGCACGATTCTCCGACTTTGGGCGTACCGAATCTCTGCCTTGTAATAGTTTGTATATTTTGGCCATGCCCATGGACTTGCCTTGACTAGCACCAAGTTATAGTTGATCATTATACATGTATACTTAGTTGATCATTATTATACATGTATACTTGGTGAGTTGGTAAGTAACGTGGGTCGAATTACTAGATAAGAGATTTGTCATATCGGTGTAAAAATAGCTATTACGTTGTATTATTAAAGTAAAAACGACGATAAATACCCCTAATTGTTCACCAAAGTTTGTATATTTTCCATCTTAATCACAAAATTCCTTTCGCAACCATTGTACATAAACAAAATCACAAAATCAATTTATCTACTAACTCAAATTCATCAACACCCCTTTCTTCCATGCCATAGTCAGCATGGTGATGAACATTGAAGTTGGTTAATTAGTACTCCATAATCAAAAACTCCAGAAGCGCAAATAGTAAATGAAAAGTGTATGAGCAAAGATATAGTGAAGTATCTACACTTTTTATAATCCAAAACGTCTTGCGCGTATAAGGTGTACAATAAATTTATTGTACACCAAGATAACTTTTATGCAGTTTTTTGTAACTTTAATCTAGTTTTTTATAACTTTTATATTATTAAAAAAAAGTTGACGGATAAACATTTTAAAGTGTTAAATGATTAATTTTATACATTATTAGTGATTTTGAAGATTTTTTTTTATTAAAATGAAAAATTGTATCACTAAAATATAGATAACTTTTACATATATAAATGTAACTTTTAAGCATTTTGAGTCAACTTTTACTCTGGTGTACAATATTTATTTTACACCCATTATAAATAAGAATTTGTGAATAAACTTACCTGTGTGTCTGAAAAACAAACTTATTTTTTCTGAACTTATATCATCTAAACTTAAGTTGAATCTGTTGAGTTCAATTTACAGTTAGATCAAGGTTAGGAGTCTAGGACGCCAGGACGGGTTAGCCGGTTAATCCAATGCCCACTTCTAACTCTAAATATGAAGGAGTCAAATCCATTAAAGATAGTTTGAGATAGTTTGGGCTAGCCCATAGCCCCACACAGTGATACACTCATACTAGACAGTAGACAATTAAACACCTACGGAACCTAAGATGGCCATTCACAAACTTTCACCTTCCAAATTTTCACTCTCTCTCTCTCCCCGCCATCGCCACCGGAGTCACCACTTCTCTGCCGTCGCCGCTGGAGTAACCACCTTCTCTGCCGTCGCCGCTGGAGGTTTAACTATCCTATGATAATTCCGTTTCTCTTTCATCATAAGGTTCGAGCCTCAAAGCTCGACTTTCTTCCCCATTTCCACGCTCTCTCCTCCTCTGTTGCAGGATCCCGTACCCATTTTTCCGAGGTAATACAAAACCCTCGTTTTCTTTTAATCCCATTGTTTGGATTTGCAATCGGATTATCCTGTTAGAGGTTCAATCCTTTCGATTGCGTTTGAAATCCCAATTCGGCATTTTTTGAGTTTAGTAAGGTGAATTTGAATTTGATTTTTACTTTTGGGACTTACAGTTTCATTTTGAGGACCATTTTCTTAAATGGGTCTTCATTGTTCTCCCAATTTGTTTATTTGCTGAAAACATTAGATTGAACAATTTCGATCATGTCCACAGAAAATAGTACTCAAACTAATATATACAGTATAAGAATAATGAGAGTAATCCAATATATTTTCCGAAGAATTTACCTTAGATTGAGCAATTTGTTTGGAATTCTTGTTTTGGCTGGATAATTTAAAAAAAACTAACTTCTAATCTTGGCTGTTCCGTCATAGATGATTGAATACTTGGGGTATAGTGTTAGAATTAAGGAGTGGAATGCACTAAGGCTCCGTTTGGTAGGGCGTAAAACGTTTTCATGGAAAATGATTTTCTCCTTTTTAATCATTTTACGTTGTTTGGTTGGGTAAGGGATGGAAAACAATTTTCCATTACTCTCTCAATGATGGAAAACCCTTTTCCATTTGAAAGGGAGGGAAACCACTTTTCCTTCTTTCCTCCTTACCTCCCTCTCCTTTTTTTCCACTCAATCTTCACCATCTTCTCCCATTTTCCTTTAAGTTACCAAACAAAGGAAAACTAATTTGAAATTGTATTTTCCCTTGAAAACTGTTTTCCATGGAAAATTGTTTTACAATGAAAACGTTTTACGCCTTACCAAACGGAGCCTAAATACAACCACATTGCATATAGATCGTTTTATCTTATGTTTGTAATTTTGTATAATTGTATCCAAATTTCGAAGTGCCGATTTACAGTAGTTCTGTGAAAAATTTAACAGTAAATCTGAAACCTAATGTTCCTATGAATCAGTTGATAATCGAAAGCAGCTCTTTCTTGAAAATAACGGTACCAAACACCATCTTTGATGATAATCTTACTATTGTAGGCATAATATAAGTATATGTTTAGTTTGAACTTTGGAAGTAGTAATGTTTATCATTGGTGTAAACAGAACAAGGAGAGAGAGGGAGAAAGGGAATAGGGCATAAAATGGGAATTAGTAGTAAAATAAAGTTGTGTTTAGTACCTTCCTTTAGCCTTAACCTTTGGCGGGATTGTCTTTTTATGTGATTTGGGGTGATCAATCCCGTTTGTATATTATACACCTGTTGGAAAAATAAGATGGAAGCATCATAGAAACTTCCACAATAAGCACTGATAGGGTAAGTGACGATATAAATGATGGAAAGTTGGGAACTGGGGGCTGTGGCTAAACTGACAATTGAAGTTGTTTATTAGATTGTTTACTTGCATCTTAATGGAATGATTTTCAGATTGTATTGTCTGGTGTTCTTCACTCAATGGATATTTTTTTTGGCATAGGTACTTGATGTATGTTTGCTTATGTATCATATAAAGAGGATCTGAACTTTGTAATTTCTTTTCTATACAGTAGCATCATTATTGCTTTTTTTTTTCAACAATTTAACCGGAACTTTACAAAATTTGAAATCCTACTTCTATCATCAGTCCTTGATAGGTTCTTGATCTTGAGAATATTAATGTCTAGCATGATGGTTGGTGGATGTAATTTCCTTATTTTAAGTGTTAGACGGTGACGACAAAAATCATATTAGTTTGTTGCGGAGTCTGAAGAGGCAAGGAGGGTGTTAAAAAACCATTTGAGGATGGATGCATGTTACATCTGTTGTTTTGGTTGATATGGCTTCTTAAAAAGTGTCAAACGCTGGCTTTAACTTGGATTATTAATTCTGGTAACCCGCACCACATACAAATAGTGTAGAACTTTTGAAAGTATTTGATTTTATTGAATAATACTGAACGCATCCATATACATACAAAGGTCTAACAACTAAAACCAACTAAGAGAATAAAAACAATTATAGAAAGACAATAGAGAAAATTTTGTTTGTGTAAGGAGGTTTGGTAACACAATTTTTTTTATTTTTTATAATTCATTAAACAGGCTAAGAGTATTAGGATTTTTGAAAAGAAACTGTGAAAATCATTTCAGTAATCATCTTACTACTGGAGTGGTCGGTAATAACACAAAAATTGGGATTATTTTCATTCTCATAATATATTATTTAATTCAGTATTAGAATATTATTTTAGATTCTTGCTATAATAAATTCCTAATGCGGTTGATTTTTATTCGTAGTTTATGTAATTTTTTCCTAATGTAGATTACTTTTATTCTTCTTTTATTATTTCCATGTAAGTATCGGTATCAAATATTGTAAATTAAAAACAACTCAGGAGTCATGACCAGGACATGATACATGTTGTTTATGGTACTTAAGTATATAGTAATTGATACTGAAGACAAAATACATCCTTATATATATACAAAGGTCTAACAACTAAAACCAACTAAAGAGAATATAGCATTATAGCTAACAAACCTTAGGACTAAGCAAAGCGTAAGTAATCGAAGCAAAGACTAAGTAACAAACTAAATGCAATGATTGATGAAATCTAACAAACTAACTAGTTTGACTTGGTACATTCCACAAATAGGCCCTATATGGATACGTTGCTACTTGTGTACAGAGTAGTTAACTTGTTCTCTTTGACAAAGGTTTGGCATTGTGGGACTAGTTTGGTTAAACGTATTTGTCTTTTTGGAGAATTTCGTACTCTATTCTAGAGCTGTTGAGCGGTTTGGGGCCTGTTAAGAGCCTGGAGTGGCCTGTTAATAATTTATCTCTCTTCTCCATGGTGAATTCTCTCTCCTCTCTGACTCTTTCTAACCTTGCAACTTCGATGAACCTAAATTCAAATAATTCATTGCTTTCGACTTCGACCCTTCGTTTTATTTCACCATTGATTTTTGATGTTGCTTTGATCAATTTCTTTCTCTTTCATCAATTTCTGTTTTCTGGTAATTTACTTCCTCTCTTTTATATTGAGCAGTTTTGGTTAGTTTTCATCATCAGTTTGAAATGAAATCAAAGGCAATTTGAAAAAACTTGTAAAATTTAAACTTAGATGTAGTCTTGTTTCTGATGAGAAATCGAAGAAAACCCGACTTACAAAAATGGAAAATATAGGTGGGAATTTGAGGATTAAGGAAAATGTTGATGGGTTTGAACTTTGAAGGGATATGGAAGAAAACCCTAAATTTAGGGAAGGAAGACGGAGGAGTAAGAATGAGGGTTTTAGCCACTTTTGAGATGTTCAAAGCTAAATTCAAGGCAAATAGGATTGATTTTGTAGGTATGAAAAAGTTAATAACACGAAGAAAACTTTACATTTTTTAGCAAAGTTCTGGGTTCTGTACCAGGTGTTAAGGTGGGATACTGATTCGAGTGCCTTGTCAAACTCAATATTGTTGGATTTCATGGCAGAGTGCAACATAGGATTGACTATTTATATCCTTTGGCTATCAAGTAAAATTTGATAGTAACTTTTTTGGATTTTGTTTGTTTTATTGAATTGAATCAAATTGAAATTGGTTTTTCTTGATTTGGTCAATTATTGATGGTTAATTATCCGGCAAATGTGGCAAATTAAACCCCTAAGTTTAGTGTCATGTGCATCAGCCCCCAAACTTATAATTATAAATGTAACAAATTAGCTCCACAACTATTATATACAATGTGCATTTAATCTCAATTGTCATTTTCCGCCCTAATTTCACCGGATATTATTTATTGTTGCCGGAAATAGACAATTTTGGTTTCCCTAATAAAGGCACATATCTATACTACTATTAATCTATACTACTATGAATAAGAAAGACTTAAAAGAAATTTAGAGTGCCACATGCCCCCCCTAATATTCCATATTTAATTTAACTTTCTTTTCCCTTTCAAAATCCGAATTACTGTATTTCTTTCGCGTCCGGATCCTCTGGATTTAAAGGAAACTCTACATGGTAGAGTTGAGTAAATCTCAGCCTTTGAAATATATCAACGTTTTGATTACCTTCAACATAAAAAATAAAAAAAAGCAAAATAAGAAAAACATTCTTCCCACCAAACTTCCATCTGTAATGTATTCTCTCTCCTTTTATTAAAAAAACATAGACGGTCAGCTCCTTCCCCCAAACTATACAGCCGGCCAAATCAAATTTCCGGCCACCATCAATTGCCGGCCAGTTGTGCCGATTCCCGTATTCAGGGGATCTACCGTCAGCTTCAAAAAATCATTGGTTGATTCTAAAACAGGTACTTCGTATAATTCATGGGATTTTGATGTTTAAAATAAAAATAAAAAATCGTGTAATTCAAAGTTAATTCATGTAGTTATTAATTAATGGAGGTTGATGGTTGTGCGTGTGATCAATTAATAGATTATTTGGGTATTGATTGTGATTAGTTGGTTGATTTGTGTTGCCCAATTTGATTTGAGTTCATTTTCATTTGATATTTGATGAATTAAAAGGGGATTCAATTGAAGAACTTATCATTATTTCATTAATTTATCCCCCCTATATTGTCTATTTAAGCTTGGATTTAAATATTACTTGTTTGATTGAATTGTAATGTCGTGATTTTTAAACCGGGTTTGCTTACAGTCAAAAAAAAAGAGAAAAAATTGGGTTTGCTTATTGTATAAAAAATGAAACAAATTGGGTTTGCTTTATATGCTTCAGTAGCTCTTTTATTTCATGATTGACTCACTGGGAGTAAATTAAAGCTCACTACTTGGTGCTAGTTGTCCATTTCTTTGTACTTCAAAACTATTGGATTTTTTATGGATTATATATGCTGTATCTCTGGTATTTTAGCTCAACATATTACAGCAATCGCCTACTTCTTTATAGCCTATTAGCTCAATACGGTAGAGCGTTGTGTGACAATACACACAAAGATGTAGGTTCAAGTCTACGTAGGCTACAATATTTACAAAGACTTATGAAATAGTTGAAAATGAAATAGTTAGTACAAAAGAAGGGGGGCCAAAGAATACCAGCAAGAAGAATAATAAAACCTGAAGTACATCAGGGATACCAAAAGATAATACGGATATATGGCAGCTAGACTAATTGAAGAAGAAGCACCATTGTACTACATTACATTACATTCAATCATTAAAATATAAACATAAGATTTGTAAGTTGTTGAATATACCTCCAAATTGTTCAATATTCGATCATTGACGATAATGAAATATGAGGCAAAGATCGACTTTTGCTAGGGTTAAAGAGTTTGATGGGAATTAGGAGTTGTAATTAAGGACGGACAAGATCGATTTTTGCTAGTAATGAATTTTAGCGGGAAGTTTTTCCAGTAATGTATTACGTGGAAGTTTGGTGGGAAGATTTTATTTTGCTTTTTTCTTTTAATGTTGAAGGTAATCAAACCGTTTATATATTTCAAAGGCTGAGATTTACTCAACTCTACCATGTAGAGTTTCCTTCAAATCTAGAGGATCCAAAGCCATTTCTTTCCCCTCGTTTCATCAAAATCAGTTTCCCTTCCTGTCGTTTCATTTTCCCCCTTCCCAGCCTCTTATTCTTTCACACTCATATATCCATTTCATTTCTCACCCTCTCATCCAAATTCTTCTATTTCTTTCCCCTCTTTCCCAATGAATGACAGGTTTGCTTCCCCATTAAATTTCAGTTTCAGTCCATGTTTTCCATCATAAACATTCATTACCTTCCCCTAAATTAATCCTTTAAGCTCCTCCGTCTTGATCAATTCCTTTTAGAATTATAGAAATCAAAATATAATCTATTTCCTCAACCAAGAGAAAACTTGTGCTGGTATGATTAATCATGTTTTTTCTCAATTACAATTTTTGTATTTGTAAATAGGGTTCATTTGTCTTTTTAAATTTGACTTTTGGTTAATCTGTAATGTTTCTATCTTTGATTTTGTTGATCATGAGTCATTTATTTGATTCTTTGATCTGCTTTGATTGATTTTTAATTTTCAAGTTAATTGGGAGTTTGTTCATTTTCATAATTTGAGATTTAATTATTAATTTCCAATTCATACTGAATAACGCTGCAGATTATTTCCACAAAGGTAATTATCGATCCGGGAATTTCTATGAATTGTTGAATATTTGATGGTTTCTTATTCACCATTTTATAATTTGTTTTACTTTTGTGCCTTATGTGAAGTGAATTGTAGGGGTCGATGCAAGTTTTGTTTGATTTCAATGGAGGGGCCTATATTGTGATAAATGATTTTAAGATGTTTAAAAGAATTCTCAAATTTGGGCATTATTGAGAAACGAAAATTTGTATTCTTGGTTGTTCAAAGTAAAATATGTTACTGATCTAATATGTTGTTCCAGCAAAGCAACTTGATTGTTTAATATGATTATGTAGTTTATAACTGTACTGAGCACTTTAAGTTTATGTATACTATGTATAACCATGTTTAATCAGTTTCCTTCGCCTCATTTCTTTGACAAGCAACTTTTAACTATTTTTCAAAGCTGAACTAAAATTTTGAATCTTATATTTCCTAGAAATGTACCCTGTTAAAGAAAAATATTTGTTGTACAAAGTAATGAGAAAGAAATCTGTGTATTGCACGGGCTTAAAACTATTTTTTTTATATAATGGCTCTTAATACCTCTTCGCTTCCTTCCCATGAAGTAGAAGATGGTCGTCCCGTTGTCGTCCGTTATCGCTTTTGGGTCAATTGGAAACAACCTCTCTGCAATTGCAGGGGTAAGGTTGCGTACGTCCGACCCCCCCTTACCCCGCTTCTTGCGTGAGCCTCTTTGAGGCAATGGGGTAATGATAATGATAATGACATATATGAAAGATCAGGCTTTTGGTTCTTTTTAATTCCGCCATGTTCTCACTCCCTCAAACTGACTTTCTCTATGTATTTATCTTCTACCTATCTTTCTTTCTCCTCTAATCATGGCAGCAAGCAACCACATGCATTCCCCAATAAGTAAAATCCCCCCTTTTATTATCCGTTTTACCCAATAATTAGCATTTCCTGTTTCTTTAGTATCCCAAATAAACATAATTCCCATGTTAATTATCTTCAAAGTCTATACAATGACATCAAATGTTTTAACCAGAAGGATTTGCACCAAAACATTAGCCCCACCATAAATAAATTTTTTGGCAATTCAAGAATCTTGGAAAAATGGAAAAGGATAAGTAGTAGTTAAGATGAAGGTTTGCAGTTGTTATTTTTTTGTGTTGTTGTCTGATGTGTTCTCTGTCTTTTCTTTATCCCTTCTTGTAGATTTTTTTTAATCTCAAAGTCAGTGTTTTACACGGGTAAATTGGATTTGTTTAATCTTGTATACAAGTGTATACTGTATTTGGGGTTTTGTTTGTATGGTGTTGTCTTTTCGGAAACTATAAATACTTTCCGGTGGATTTGGGTAAGTTTGACAATTGAGAGTTAATTGCATGTTAGCCTAAACCTAAGGACCTAATTTGCTCCAATGAAAACATAAGGGGCTAATTTGCACACTGCACTAAAGTTAAAGGGGCTAATCTGCCACTTTCCCCTTAATTGTCCTTTGTACTTCTGTACTTCCATCTTATTTCTGTATTGCTTGGTTTGGTTAAATATTGATGCATAAGGAGTAAAGTAGCTCCTCATAAAATGTCGTATCTGATGTTATTTTTGTTCCAAAGTGTAAATCTAAAGTTATTTTGAAAAGGTGGGCTGGGCTATACAGACTTTGGTCCGGCACTGATATTAATGCTTCATCCGAGTCCGAGCCAGTTTATTATAGCAGAACTCCACCCTAACCCGGCCCGTTAGGCATGCCTGCTTTATACTATATAGTTGTCTTCTTACTGCTGCATGTGTGGTTCTTGAGCTATATCATGTGTTATTTTTGACATTGACAGTGCAAACCTGTTTTTGGACAGATCTGATTATTCTGGGCAATACTCAAGTGCGTAAATGGAAATTGCTGATGACAGTAAGAATTCTAAGAGAGTAGTTTTTGTCACTGTGGGAACTACTCTGTTTGATGCACTTGTAAGAGCAGTGGACACTCAAGAAGTCAGGCAAGAGCTATATGCAAAAGGATATACACACCTTCTGATTCAAATTGGTCGTGGATCCTACATCCCTGCCAGGGTATTTGAATTTTGGCTTTGTTACCACACAAATTTCCCTGTGATGCTTTAGAGCACTGCATTATTCATGTCCCTGCCTAGTAAATTTTGGTGCATAATGAAACAGAAAATGCTGCCTAATTGGTTTCTCACTTGAGCCTGCACGAAATGAGATATATATATCGACAGTGCTAAAAGATCTAATTCATCGCACTTGTAGGTCCCTTAGTTTTAGTCGCTTTTCCGGGAGGGTGGAGGGAGGAGCTGAGCTGAAACTCTAAGTCTAATTATACTCTAGGAAGAAATAAGTAATTGCCTGTTGCACATCATATCAGACTCCACGTTGGGGGTGGGTTACTTGGGTTGGTTTGCTTCTTGTGTCAGGGCTGATTACCATAGAGAAGAATGTGCAAGTGAAAATAACCACAAGGTATCTGAGGGTTCGTTTTAACTAAATTAAGAATAGATGCTCTTGTTCATGCTAACTTTGGCTTTGCGTTGTTGCAATGCAAAAATGCAACTAATTTCATTTAGAAGTTCCAGTGGCATTGCCGCATTGGTGTTACACTCATACTACTGCGTGCACTTTGTATTTTCTGTATGGTCTGACTTTTTTTTTGTTTTGTTTTCTTTCTTGTTCTGATGCACACGTAGTCCACCAGCGACAATGGGTCTGTAGCTGTTGAATACTTCACGTTTTCGTCCAGCATTGCCGAGAGCCTGAGATCAGCTTCTCTCGTCATAAGTCACGCAGGTAACCGAACATGTTGGGATCTTTTTTCGGTGCTAAATTGCATTTTTTCTGAGAGTTGATATATTGTAGAGCTGAATTAAACCAGAGCAATTATTAAGTACCATACTTGAAAAGCCTTTTCATTTGCTTCAGGTATATTTTAGAAGCCTCTCCTCCAATATCTGCATGTAGACTGGTCTGATGAGTCGGTGTAGATTAGTTTCAGCTTGGATGGTTTCAGATCCAACCAAGTTGGTTTAGGTTCACAATTTTCATTGAGTCCAATTTTAAGCCACTTTTAGTTGGTCCTTTTTTGGGTTTATGGTAAATAATTTTGTTGAATCCCTAATACTTTGGATGGGTTTGGGTGCCATCTCATTTTTGATAGGTATACTCACTGGCATAGCTTTAACAGGCCTCAAAGGTCACCCTTGTCAGAGGTTATGCCTGTGATTCTAGTGGCAAGTAAATTATAGTTGTATCTCTTTTGGTGGCCTTTAGATATCTGAATGTAATGTTGGTCATGTTTTGAAGTTGTTTTACTATTACACCACATACTGCTTGGTGTTTGCTACTATTTTGTGCCCTATGATGACCAGTTAGATAACTGTTTTGTAACGAAGTTATTAACGGATAAAGATATGTTAATATAACAAGGTCTAACTTGGCTTTGGCTTCACAGGAATCACCAGTTACTATGCTATACAATTGTTAATTATTCTTCATGCTTTAACCTTTACTTCATTTGAACAGTGTTCATCGATTTCTGTTCAACTAATGATGGCTGTACTATGAAATAAGGTCCCTGGTAAATTATGTTTGACTGCTTAGAAACTTGCCCGCTTTGAACCTCTCGTTTATCACAGTGTCTTCATCCCTAGATTAGTTGCTTGGCCTGCGGATTTAACTTGTTTCCTGATCAATAAATATACGACCATTTCCATATTGTAATATGTCGTAGCATGGTGTGGGAATATAAATGTATGCAACTTTACACCTAGCCGGTCTTAACAGTAAATAGAGTGTTTTCTGAAGTCCCATGCAAAAGATCTGCTAGATCAAAGTAGGAATTTCGTGAGACTGGAGAAAATGTTTTCCACAGCTGAAACTCTCAAAGGACACCTTACCTATAAAATCAACGGAAGTAAAGTCTGAGAAATGTTGTGTGCTTTATTATTATAGTGTTATCTAATAGGATGTAACCTGACCAAGCTCATACAAGATTACTGGTTGTTTTACAGGATCAGGAAGCATTTTTGAGACACTCCGGTTGCGCAAGCCGTTAATTGTCGTGGTGAATGAGGATTTGATGGACAATCATCAAGAAGAATTGGCAGAAGAATTAGCCGAGAGGAAACACTTGTTCTGTGCACACCCTCGAACCCTCCATCAGACTATTGCTAGTATGAATCTAGATTCTCTTCTTCCATATCCTGCTGGTGATGCTAAACCGGTTTCAAAGCTTATTAACAAGTTCTTAGGTTTCCCAGAAGATTAGTAAAATCATACTAAGTGTGGAATCAGGTTGAAACCTTTTGTTCTATTAAAGTGCTTGTTTATTGCTTACTTGTCACACTTTACATGCTGATTTTTGTCAAGTAATCCGTTTTAACTGCTCCCTGGGGTATTTGGGTACAATCATCAGTTAAAAACTTGAAATCATCAACTAGGCATTACTTAAAGACAGTATTTAGTTGCTGGTATTATCAAAACATCCTTCATCCCGGTTTTGCCGAAATTTTCGCCCTGAAAGCAGTGAAATGTGGCCCGCCCCAGTTTGCTGGGCCTTTAGTTTGGGGCATGTCTTTTCCTGAATTGATTTTTTAACAATATTTGTCATTGGCATGAATTTTGCCACTTTTGGCTGAATTTTTCTACCCAAAAATGTAGTCAAACGGTCTTAACCGAGCCACGGAATAACTTCTGGTGATAACCTAGTTCTGGCCATCATAGGTTAATTTCTAGGTCTACAGCTCAGCTCAATCGGCCCTAAAACAGAGAGATTATGCTTATTTTTTACATTACTGACTCAACTTGAAGCTTCATTTGAGCCGAGGTTGTTGGTTTTGCCTTTAGAATAGTAGATAATTTCATTGGGAAGAACTCGGAGAAGGCAAGAGTCGTAATCCATGTAGTAGCAGTGGTGTTTAGGAGGGAGACTGAAGAGAAACAGGGGTGGGGAAGAATTATCAAGATAGAAAGAATCTTAGCCAAGCAAACAAGTATACAAGGATAGAAAGTTTATTTTCTAAATACAATCGTAAGTGTCGTATAGCCAACATTTTCGAGTATCACATGTATGTTGAAAGATTGATATACGATACTGGTTGCCGTATATATCGTGGAAAATGAAGGTTCAGACCTGCTGTTATAGAACAGAAGCAATTTTGGTGGAAGTTAGCAAGTTAGGTTTCACATGCACCGTGTTTTAGGTGCCCCCCATCACCATCTAAGGATGAGAAGACAAGGTTTGATGGATAAGGGTTTTGTGTAAAGACAAACCCAGAAACTTATAGGCACCACAACCTTACTATTAGGGGTGCAAAGGAGTCACTAGACTTAAATTTAAGCATCTTCTTTTAACTGTCCCACGAACGTATTTGCTTGGATTTATTCTATTTTTAATAATTCCGTACTTTTTCTGGTTTTTATTTTCCTTCTTTCTTGAGTATTGTAGGGATCTTCCATTCTAGTATTACTATGAATTTATTGACAGTTTTGAACCACCAAAATTGGAGTATTCACCTTCTATTGAATGTTTACAGGTTTCCAGTGTACGCAGAGCTGTTAAAAACTAACTCAGTCTGACAAAAACCCGTAGTGATCCAAAAAGACCCGAACCCAAATACATCTAAATTGAGAACTGACTCACACACGACACACCTTATTTGATAGCTCTGTTCGAGCATGACTTTGTGTCTTAGAGATCATAAGGTTGACTTTTATTAGGAGCTCCTGGAGTCGAGAATCTCTTTCCTCCTCGCGCCCTCAAGAGTCCAGAGCCAAGGGTTTAAACCCGTTTATAAGTAAAACTTCGTTACTGGTAAAAAAAAAACACATTCCACATAAGTTCCAATTTCTATGCTTCTTAAAACATTGAAGGGACTAGAGTTGCAATTTACTTTGATTGGCCGTGGGTCTAATTAATGATGTCTCGGCCAAGTGGTAAAGAACTAAAGACTGATGGCTTGTGAAAATTTCCTTGTGCTTTTGTAACTCTTGTGGCTCATTCACATAAATAAAAAAAAAAAAAAAAAAAAAAAAAAAAAAAAAAAAAAAAAAAAACTGAAGTGGTTGCAAAATCCATGAGAGAGCACCAACGACGTGACAAAATGTGATCTAGAAGCTCAGAATTTAAACATTGGTATAAATGGTTAATGTGAATAATGTCCCACCAAGCAGAATTGGTCACGGGTAAATACTTGAAATATGTTATTCAAAGCTTGTGACACTAATTAATTAATATGAAGTATATATATTTTTTTGACGGAGACACTAATTAATTAATTAAATGGGATATGTTTCTTAACAGTAGACGCGGACTATTTCAGGGCATTCATTCATTGCTTGGGTTCCCAAATTTCAAAACGCAATTCTATATCTTTGTCATTAATGCACTAGTTTTGCTCCAAAAAAACAGCATCATTTATAAATTATAATTCATACTCCCTTGTGCACAAGTAACTTTGTCCTTAAATTAACGACAGTGTTGAACGTCGTTATTTTTTAGCTTAATTCTCATTCATCCGTATGTAATATTTCTTAGTTTAACATTTAATTTCCGTATAGAATGTGATCGATATAATTTGTAAATTTTTGCTGATCAACATGGATTTGTCAATACCGAATAGGTTGAAGAAGCATTAATGCACAAAGTACAGATCGAAGGCAGTGTAGTTGTAGATTAGTACTGCATTTTGTAGTGTGGCTGTAGATAAGAATTGGGGCCTAGCTACTAGCTAGTACAACAAGTCAATGCTCATTTCTTAAATGCTCCATTGCTATCTACAAGTATTACAAACTTGTACACTATCAGTAGCTCACAAGCTACTGAATTTACGTACTTGTCTGCTACTCACTCTAATATTTCAAGTACCCACTAATTACATAGTAAGATATCCACCATCCCATTCGGGTTGTAAGTCCAACGTCACCTATTATCCTATCTTTCTCTACCGTAACATGTACTCCCTCCATCCCGGAATACTTGACCTGTTTTCCTTATCGGGCCGTCCCTTAATATTTGACCTGTTTTTAAAAATGGAAATATTCTAACAATATTATATTATTTCTCACTCCACCCCTATTAACCCACCTACCCCCTACTCCATACAAAAAATAATTAAAAATTCAACCTCCCACTAACTACATTAAAATAATACCCCACTATCAACTACTACCTATTAAATTAAATAAGTCAATTTAAGTCTCTTAAACTCTGTGCCGGTCAAACCGGGTCGAGTATTCCGGGACGGAGGGAGTACTTATACAATTATACGGATTATGTTCTTATGTCTCGTGTTATTTATTGTATTCAAAAGACTTCTCTCTTAATTAAGTTTAATTTATCCACTGGTCGAGATAGTTAGTAAAATGAGAATGACTATACGAAAGTACAAATCGAGATAGATCGAGGATCCCTACGTACGTACCCAAAGTATATTACGGAGCAGTAATGAGTAATTAAGGTTAATGTTTTTGGAGTTTGCTAACAGAATAACAGATACTACCTCCGTTTCAAAAAGATCTTTACAGTTACTATTTGCACGGACTCCAATGCAATATTTAACTACTAATGTATCCAATTTCGTATGTGAAAAAATTATAAAAATTTGATATTCTGAAAATATATTCCGAGACCAATCTAACAAGATCTTACATGTAACGTTTTGATGGTGAGAATTTACGGTCGAAGTTTTTATACTTTGGATACATTTTCCAAAGCGTAAAGAACTTTCTGAAACGGGGGTAGTACTACGTAGTACGTACTAGACTTTCCTCCAAGATTTACCTTTACTTACTACGGAGTACTACATCGTCTAAACTGTCAACATTCGTTTAAGGTATAGTTAATGACGAATGACGATTCCTATATAGTATAAATAATGGTCCCTTTTAAGTGACTGGTCCCGTAACTCTTCATTCACACAACTAATTTAACCGCCAAACAGTAGCATATTTCTAAGCATTTTCAGTATATTTCACAGTTTTATCAAGATTACCGTTTGACAAATCGATCAGGAAAATCCATCGGCAATCATACAATAAATAAAATGAGGGATGTGGCCTGAATACTAAATTGGGGGATGTTCTTTAAACAGAGGTAGACATGTAATATATTCTATACTATATTGCTTAATGTATTTATTACCAGCCCTCTATATAAGCTGTTCAAGTTCTATCACTAAACCTAAGATCGATCTCATTAAATAAGTTCGCATAGTACGGTAATACACTGGGTGATAAAGCTGTCAAAAGCTGACCCGACCTGAAAAACCGACCTGAACCGATCTGTATTTATAAGGACCCGAACCCGACTCGAGACCCGGAATGTTGTCAAAATAGGAAACCCGTAATCTGACCGTATCCAACCCGCTAAAACCGACCACCGATTTCAACCCGTTAATGCATGACCCGGACCCGAACCTGGCACCCAACCGAAACATAACCGTTAACAGAATTGAGTCAACTGACCCGACCGAAAAATGACCCAAACCCGATTCAACACCAGACCCGATGTCAAACCGAAATCGATTATAACCCGATGAAACAAGTTATTGACCCAACTCGTGACAATGAGTTACCTGATTTTACGCGACTTGTTGACAACCCGATTTGTCATTGACCTAACTAAATAATAACTTAAATCAAGTTAATATTTTTTTTTATATAATTACCTATTCTAGAACAAGTGAACAACGTTAAACCAAATTTAACCAAATTTATAAAAGTTAATTATAAGGTTAAAACTTGACTAGACCTGATAGTTATCAGACTCGGTCTTAACTCGTGTCTGATAGTGAACCCGTCCTGAATTTTAACCGACCCAATAATTATTCGGTCCGAACTTGACTGTTACAAGTCTGACTCAAACCCGACTTGTTAAGACCCGAACCCGAAATTGTACCCGACTAGAAAAAGACCCGACCAAACCCAACCCGAACCCGACTTATATCGAAATGAAAAAATAACCCGACATGACCCGACAAATAATCAACCTGACCGAACCCGACCTGCACCTGGGTGATAACTGACCCGACACGACCCGACCAAATCATGACCCGAGACCCGAGATGATCAGACCCGGACCCGACTCGAGTAACCATTTTGACAACTCTACTAGGTGATAAAGAAAAGTTATGGATCATGAGTTATTTGTGTCGTCTACCATTTATCGTGTGAGTCATTTAAGAAGTGTTACAGCAAAATCGTTTTGATTTTTTTTGGTGGGAAATTGTTTTTATTTTTTGGTAGGAAAATAATTTTTGGTTTTCTTTTTGGTAGGAAATTTGTTTTTGTTAGTAGACATTATTAGTGTTAGTAGACAAATCCATTCAACAAAATCGGAGATACTAATAATGGGTCAAACCTTTACTACATAATTAAATGGGACAATTTATTGTTAAAAGTTTTATGTATTAGATGGAATAGAGGGAATATTTGGAGAGTATGATCTTGAATTTTTTTGATCAAGTAAGAATTTTATTAACCAAGGCTGAACGAGATAACACATAAAAAACATTCAATAAAAGCAAGACGATTGAATGTCTAAAACAACAGTCGAAGGAATTGATCCCAATAATTCACCTATTCGAAAGGATGGTGTCAGGTAGTCCGCTTGAGTTTTATTTCCTTATTAAGAAAAAAGAAAAGAAATTGATCCCATTTGCATTACCTTAGTCAAGACTTGAACGACTTGTAAAATTAGGTGAACCTGTTTAATTCGAACCAAAATTGACCCACCCTTGATCCGACACAATTAGAAATTTTAAATGAATACACTTTTGATTAATTATCCTATAACAACAAACCATTTGTTAAAATAGACCTAAATCCCACCTGACCCTACCTAAAAGAAATTATAGAAATCACTCAGAGCGAACTCGATTCAAATGACCTGTTTGCCAACTGCGGTTACTCCCTTTCCCCTCCTCATCTACTAAAGGAAAGAAAAGTGAGGAAAGGGGAGCAAAAATAGGCAAGAAGTTGAGCCAAAACATGTCCATTCCTTGTCAAAGACAGAGACAATTCCCAAGCCAAATAACAAAAAAACAGCCAAATAAACTTAAATTAAACAAGAAGAAGAGCCTTCTTTTGATTATTCACGGGAAGAAAGATAAAAGGTTGCTAGTGGGAGAGTAAAAAGTCTTTCAATCTCATGTGCCTTAAGATAACCTCTTCCTAAGGCAAAACACCACAACTATACATATACCACTACCCACATTCCTCCCTACTCTTCTCACCATATCTGTTCTTTTCTCTCCCCTTTTTCGCTCTTTCTTACATTGCTTTCTGTGCTGTAAGCATACAAAGTTACATCAGATTTTTTTTACAGCATCATAATCATCATCATCATCATTGTATTGCTGCGAAAAGCGATATCTTTTTCATTCTATCTGTACTTCCATTTTTGTCATGGAAACTGCCACCGGTCTCGGTTCTGCAGAATCATCTGACAGTACTACTGCAATCTATCCCCAGAATGAGAAACAGCCGTTTCCACATTCTCCACCACAAAGTTATGATAAGCATAATAATCTAGGGACTCTCTCCCTCACTACCATTCTTCTGATTGTCATACCCATCTTTATAATCATCCTCCTTTCTTTCATCATTGTTCTTATAGTCTTACTTCGACGACAGAGGTCGTCAAAATGTAACAGCTACACCAGCAACAGCAACAGCAACAGCAACAGCAACAGCGACAAGAGCTGCAAGTTTGTTGCTGATACTGTTATCAGTTTTACTGAAAGTAGCCCAGGTAAGATTACTACTTTTAAGAGTATTGCCTTTTGTTTTATATTAAAAATGTATTGCAAAATCTGAAATGGGTGTAATGGCTTCTGAGTTGAGTAGATTTGAATAATGGGTGTATGTCAACCGCAAGCTCGAGACGTACATCACAATCCCAATACAAAGGAGTACAAGTATTCACATACAAGGAGCTAGAAACAGCTACAAACAAGTTCAACGAGGCGAATGTGATAGGGCATGGTGGGTATGGAGTGGTGTACAGAGGAGTTCTTAGTGATGGGACTGTGGCAGCCATTAAGATGGTTCACAGGGATGGCAAGCAAGGAGAGCGCGCTTTTAGGATGGAGGTAAGGTTGCCTTGCCTTTCATTTTATTCATTTTTGGCCTTTCATTTCTTATTCCATTCTTCAGATAAATGCACATGATGTTCCCTTTGTTCCTTATCATCATTTATTACATGATAAATTAGATGATGTCAGAATGTTCTGTAGATCCTTGGGGTTATAATTTTGGCAATTCTTATGAAAGAGTTAGACAAAATTTTATTTCAAACAAATATTTTCGTATTTTTATCGACCAAATAACCTTTAGGGCTCATGTTTGCCACCCGGAGAAAATAAAGGTTAAATGTGGAGTATATCACTTACAAAGTTTTGAACCGGAAACTAAGGACAAAATTATAGGTCAATCGATATCATTAATTTTATATTATTAGTACATTAAGCTTCTTATTCATAGCCTTTAGGTCCACATTTAACTGTCGTTTTTAAATAAACCATTATATAAAATATATTTTCCCCATTACATAAAGTCTTAAGCTAAATTAGAGCATCAGAAATTTCATAGGGGTTTGACTTATGCTCAGTCATTTATATTGTTTGGCATTTTCTTCTCAAGTTTAAAATAAACCTTAGAAAAGAATAATTAGATTATCTATTTATGTTTACCAATGTGTTTATTTTGTATCCATATGAATTTGCATTTATGAACCTCATCAACTTTTCACATGGGTTGAGAAAAATATAAGATTTTATTTTGATGGAAATTGAGAAATATCAAAATATAAAATGATAAACAAAGCTATAACTTCTTCAATGTGCAGGTGGACCTACTCAGCCGTTTACATTCTCCTAACCTAGTGGAGCTACTTGGCTATTGCGCGGACCAAAATCACAGGCTCCTAATATTTGAGTTCATGCCCAACGGCAGCCTACAACAGCATCTACATGCACCTCACACCTATCCTAAGCCGTTAGATTGGGGCACGCGTCTACGCATCGCCCTTGATTGCGCCCGTGCCCTCGAGTTCCTTCACGAGCATGTAACACCATCCATAATCCACAGGGATTTCAAATGCAGTAGCATTCTACTGGACCATAACTTTAGAGCAAAGGTGTCTGATTTCGGTTTGGCTAAGACGGGTTCAAATAAGATCAACGGTCAGATTTCAACGCGCGTCTTAGGGACCACCGGATACCTGGCTCCAGAGTGAGTGCTTTTCTTCTCCCCCACCCCCCCCCCCCCCCCCATACAAGTGAAAACTACAACTCCACTAATAATGCAATGTGGTCCTTGTATCCATGCATGCATTAACATTTTAAAACAAAAGGATCATACTAAAGACAATATTGCTAATCTTCACCTATCAATAACATAACAGGGGATATAAGATGTCATCTTAAATATGACTAGTCCTTTTTACGTACTTATCATATCACGTGATCTTTTCCGCGCTCTCTCTATATTTTTTTTTTTTTTTGTCTCTCTTATGGATGTTAGTTATGCAGGTATGCTTCAACAGGGAAACTTACAACGAAATCAGATGTTTACAGCTTCGGGGTTGTCCTTCTACAGCTCATAACAGGACGTGTACCAGTTGATACGAGACGTCCATCAGGAGAACATGTCCTTGTCTCTTGGGTTAGTATTTAGTATTTAGTAACAACTAATAACAATCAAGTATCTTAATTAACCAAAACTTCATAAGATTAGGCAGTCAAATGATTTTCCTTGGATTTCAGGCTCATCCAAGGTTAACTCACAGACAAAAGGTAATGGAAATGATCGACCCAAGTCTAAAAGGGCAATACTCCCAAAAGGATATCATTCAGGTAAGAGAATCTTCTTTAATTAGCTTTCCATAATAGTCATGCTAACTTAAGTGATCCAACTCCATTGTTGTCATCTACAGATAGCCGCGATTGCTGCAGTTTGTGTACAAGTAGAACCAGATTACAGACCTTTGATGACAGATGTTGTGCAGTCATTAATCCCTTTGGTGAAAAACCTTTCTTCTGTTCCCTCAACCTCATCAAGATGTCTTACTAATTTAGTCAGTCCAAAGTCCAGGAAGTCGTCTTTCTCATAGACTATCTAGGAAAACACAGGATTACATTCTGTTCGTGTGTTTATTCTCCTAGAAGCCAATGATCATTAACTTTCTAAGAATTGCTTCGGAGACAAAACCAGGATTTAAATTGGGATGCAAAGACATGAACGAGGGAACAATTTCAAATAAATTGGTTGAAAAGGTTCACATTGCATCAGTGAATTAAGAAGAGAAGCAAACAGATCAAACAGCAGCATGACATTACATGCGTTTCAAATTCAGGAATAATTCGCGGTATAGGTTTCCATGTACTTGGAAAGAAGTTAGATCAAAACATCAAGTTATCAGAATAACAAAAAAAAAAGGTTATCAGAAGAACAAGTTGTGTTATCTGAAAACCTAATGCTGTTTAAATGAATTGTAGAATACTTCTATAGTTTATCATTCAATAAGCTTTTGTTTCACTATAGAATAATAAAAATTTCGTGGAAGATTACCTCCAGCACTTATGGTTGTCTGAGTTTACGTTTCTTAAAGCAATTTGTTTTAGTTTACCTGCAAGAGGAGCAAACACTAATATGCATAAGACAATCTTATTTGCATCTCAAATTCACAAATGTAATGAGGGTTGCCTAATTTTTATTTACCACGTAACGCAAGGACTTCTTAATGGCTTTGATGCAAATAAGAGGAGCGAATAATTCTGACCTTATATCTTAGGAGTAAAATATATCTATGAAATAAGCACACGATTAACTACGTACACGAAACTGGGAATGAGGGGAATGGGTGCATAGGCTTGCACGATTCATATATTAACTATGAGGGTCACTCGTCATGATTCATACTTGATTACCCGACTTAAATATGAAATGTACCCGCAATTACACAAACCAGACTTGAACCAAAACCGACCTCACAAGACAATTAGTGTAGATTAACCAATCATAATAAGATAATTGAGAATTGGCACAAAATGTAACATGACCTGAACGAACCCAATTACACTCGAAACCAAATAGAATAACTCGAAAATATTCCAATTCGTAATTCACATTTTTCTTTGCACAATAATTTCTGAAATCTGTAATGAGATGATCTAGGGGATGGAGAAAAAGTTAAAGAAAAAAAAATCCTTTCCTATACTTGTCATTTATGTCAAATTATCAGGGGAAATTTGTCATTTTAATGAATTATCAGGGGAAAATTTGTCACTTATATCAAATTGTGATGGTCAGATCTCAATCTTACCAAAAATTTCACCAGAAGAATCTTGAATAAATACAGCTTTGCCATGTTTTTTAGTCCCTACATGCAGACAAGGAAAGAGTACGGAGTAAGTATATAGCAGTTCAATTCATTTACTACAATTATTAATTTTAGCGGGAAAATAGGACTGGCAGTTAGCACATAAAAGGCTACAATGCTGGTTCTAAAACTTATAACAAACAAGTGCAATCAATCTGACACATGTAATATGTCTAATGAAAACAAACAATGAACCACGGTTGTTCGTCTCTGTATTCGACTTTAATGAGAAACAAAGGAATTCACTGACTGCAAACACAGATGAATCCGGAAGTAATTTTTGCTGTGAAAAACTGTCGGCACTTTGGAAGTACAAGCGGTAAATTCTGTGTCGAAAATGCAATTTACAGAGAAGATACCTTTGTGTTTAAGATAAATGTTGTAACGCGCCATTATAAAAATGGTACGGTTTTCTATTGAAGACAATCGATGTAACAAAGCAACGACAACCACGAGTTTTACGCGTAGTGTTGCTTTGTTATAGTAGTTGTCTTCAAAATGCACCATTATCATGCACGTATGATGACTACTGATAAAGCAAGCCTCTAGGAATAACCTTAAGGTACTGAAATGAAATATCTACCAAGGATTTACTTGAGAGCATCATAGTGAAACTGTAAAATAAAAAAATTAACTGACCAAACCAACCATGATAATGACAAAATGCCGGGTAACATGTCGGTAACAACTAACAAGTGGGAGTGAGTAATCCAAAAGAGAAGACAAAGTGAATATATCTGTGGTTACAAGCAAATATGTCATAACCTTTATTCATTTGGATCTCCTGCAAACCAATTCAAAATAATCATCTTGTTTCATGACTTTTATGACTGAACACCACAATGTTCCCGAATACGCCTAAAGCTAGTGTTTATTTTACAGTGAACAAAACAGATATAATAAGCTAAAATACAACATTGGATAAACTCTATAGGTGCTATACTTGTATGGTAACGATGTTAAACTGTACAAGATAAATGGATAATTATGGAATTTTAATTCACATCCTTAGAAATAACCACCCCAAACCAATTGCGAGAGATTCTGTATTATTTAGCAGCAAAGGGAGTATTACACAACTTACATTGGGAGAAAAAATCATACTGTGTAAAATGCTACATTTACAATTTGAGTCATGTAAAATGTCATTGCCATTTGCCACTATTATGAATTTATGATCATGTCATGAGCTCTAAATGCATCGTGCAGCTTGTTTTCTGCTAAAATGACCTAAAGCAAAGTACCTAGGAGTGTAACTCTCTAAGACTACATTTACATTTGGAAAGATGCACTATTTCCCTATAACTCATGTTTCCATCAACTAACATAATCCGAGCTAAAACACTAACACAAAAAGAACACGAGAACTATTATTATCAGTCCAGAAAAGAAACCTGCTGCACAATCCAAAACACAAATTTGGTTATGCTCTCAGAAGTAAAATTTGTTTTTAAATTACCATGAAAACATTCTTGGGGATTTCCAAGGCTCCGTCACCTAGAGAAATTTTGGGCGTGAAAAGTTTCCGACTTCAAATTTGTAAATCGGCTTCTGATTCTTTTTGGATGATAGAGCCTTCACCACTTTCCTTTTCTGATGGAGTGTTTTTCTTACTAAGTTTGTCTGAATATTTTGCAAATGCCACAGACAAAGCTGATTTTAAGATCACTTCTGGGTCTTTTTTCTGGCGCTTGCTAGTTTCTTCTGTTTCCTTTTCAACAGCTGGTGGTTCACCATCAAAGGAGGCTGGAGTTGGATCATTCTGCACAGGAGCTTCAGAGCGGTTTGGCGTAACGCGTTTGAAGGGTTCATGAAAGGTGTCGTACATACGTTTTACCTGATTCATCAGCAAGATAAGTTTGTCGTTTGTGCCTTCAAGATTCGGACTAAAAAAATGAATGCCGAGAAAAATGTTGATAAAACTGCAAACTAATTCGGGGAAATTTGAGAGTTGGAGATAAAAGCCTGTTCTGATTTTACAATGGATCAAGACTATGAAAATTATTGGTGAGACTTGAAAGTACCTTGCGCTCGCCAATGCCAGGACAACGAGCTAGATCTTCCATAGAAGCATCCATGACATGAGAAAGAGACTATAAAAATCATAAAACCATTAGGAAACTACCTTCCAAAAGAATTTACCAAAAGCAAAGTTAATCATCTTGCCTACCCCGAATGTGGAACCAAGCGTGACTACATCAGTTTTATTAACATGTCGAACTGCAGTAAGGGCATGATTCAGCTGCAACCAGCAAAAGCTTCATTAAAATTCGGGTGCAACAAACATCACTCCGCTTCATTATTTTCTTTCAAAAAAGAGTAACACAATGTTCAAAAGACAGCAACTAAAAGCCTTTTAACTCCGCCACATAATATACATGGAACATAAAATACTAATTTGAGGAGAGACCTGTGCTAGACGGTACATACCCTTGATAAATAATCAGAGTCCATATGTCCTTGAATGATATCTGCTGGCTTGTTCTCATAGACTTTAATCGTTTCTAGGTATCGTCCACACTCTTCCAAGCTAAAATGCATAATGAAGATAAACAGCAGGAAAATAATAAAGCAACATTAGTATGAAACTACATATGTTGATCAAGATACATCAAATATTGAAGATTTTGTTTAACAGGTTATGCAAAGGTGCCGCGATTTGTTAATAAGGCGAAATGAACTTTTGCTGGTCATGACACACATTAGCCATGCAAGGTTTCAAAATTTATCATCCCATAAAAAGAAACAGCTCCAAAACAATGGAATCCAGAAAAAATGATACACCAAAAATCAGTCATATAACTTCCCTAAAGAATTTTAGAAGAATATGCTTCAAGAAAGTGTTTATTTTTACCTCCAAGCACAGAGAAGAGTGCAATCATGAAGCAGACATGTTCTTGTGACTTCAAGTAAAGGCTTGACTACATCCTCCTGAAAAACACAATCAAAACACAAATATTACAGCAAACGTAATATATGATATTGGCACTGCTAAATAAGTTTTATATTCCTTATAGTACTGATCACGGAGAGCCACCTTACAGAAATGACAGAATTAACGAGTCAATCTAGTAGCTCACCACATCAACATGGCAGAGTACCACACGAAGTCTGAAGTTCTTTTGCATTTCTCTTATGCGAAAATAAAGATAGTCTGGATGAAGCAAGTGATAACGGAGACTGCACGATGTCAAATACAAGGCGGCATTTCATTTATACAATTGATAAAAGATAATAGAAAAAACAAATATTTTGCATAAATTCCTTTCAGATTAGTCAGCAAACAACAAACAACATATGCCTTGTCACATAAGAAGGCTGACGGAACTCATGAGTCGCGACATCTGCCAATACTATGTTGAGAAGAACAGGTATGCGGAAGATAATATTAGGTCCTAATAATGCAGGGGGCTTTAGGCCATTTTCTTATGAGAAAGCTGAGTTTAATGTTCAATGAGGTGGGATCTGAAACTCATGGAGCTTTCATTATAGAGAGAAGTATTCTTCATTTTTTCATAGTGTTCAAATATGTCAAGATTTGGTCAAAATGTACAGAAGAAGCGAAGACTAAATGTTGCACGTTAAAAGCTGATGTTCAGAAAGACTATGACACAGTGGAGTGGGGTTTCCTTCAGAAATTGCTTATAGGACTTAGGGGTTGTTTGGTTGAGGGGAATCGAGAAAGGGAACTAGAATCCCTGTTTCCCTTAGTAGTTGTTTGGTACGCGTTTTTTTAGTTTCCCTTTCCCCCCTTATCATTTTGGAATTCACCAAACCCCCTCTAATCTGATTCTCTACTCTAACCTGGGACTTGAGGTTTCCCCCGTTCACCTCTACACACACAATGACAATGGTCACCATCTTACAGCACCACCAGCCCCTAACACCCTTAGGTCTTAGCCCTAGCCACCAACACTAACCACTCCATAACCATTTAGCCACCAACCCCACAAGCCATTTATCATCGCTGTTGAAAATTTGAGAAAGATAGACAATTATTGAAAAATAGACAGACTTAAACATTAATAACGTGGTTCATGGCTCTAATGGTGCAATTCGACCACAAAGCTCTTATTCATGGTGGAAAGGCGGTGGAAAGAAGTGGAGATGTGATTGTTGTGGAGGTGGGGGAGAGGCGGTCGTGCGGTCAACCAAACATGTAAGGGAATCAGGGGTGAATCAATTATTTCCTTTTCTTTCTCATTCTCAATCCTTTCCTTTCCCTTCCCAAGAACCAAACAGCCCCTTATCTGATCATCATGTGTGTGAGAAGTCCTAGGTTTACTTTATGTTAAATGGCTCACCAACTGGCTTCTTTAATTACAAAAGGGGTCCAAGGCAGGGAGACCCAATGCCCTCCTTGCTCTTTGTCCTCTGCAGGGAATACTTAGCCGGAAATTATGAGATATATTGGGAAGCCAAAGGATTTTAAGTATCACTCCAGATGCAGACCCCTCAAATAAAATCATACAGATGATTTGATCTTGTTTTGGAAAGGTGATCTTACTTCTGTGAAGATGATGTTGGTTGGGCTCAGGAAAATCAAGTTATTTTCTGCTACAACTGGATCATGTGAAAATAAGGGGAAGTCTTCTTTCTATTCCCGTGGAATGGTGCAGGATGATATCAACCTGATTGCTAAAATTTCTGGATTTCGAACGGGTTCATTACCATTCAGGGGTTCCTGTCAGTCCAAAAGAGCTAACTAAGCGATATGATTGTGAACATGATTGAAAGAATGATGCTAGAATTAAGACATGGAGCTCAAGGCATTTATCCTTTACTGGAAGGTTACAATTGGTGAATCTAGTGCTTATGAGAGTCAATGAATACTGGGGGCAAGTACTTACTTTGCCCAAGGCTGTTCTGAAAAAGATAAATGTTGTTTGCATGGATTTCTTATGGTCAGGACAATATGATAGCAATAAACCAGGCTATGCAGCCTGGGATAGAGTATGTGAGCATAATGGTGGAGCTTTGGGAGTGAGAAACATTAAGCTATGGAATAGGGCTGCAATGGGAAGCAAGTATGGGATGCTAAGAAAGCTGATAACCTGTGGGTTAGATGGGTTCATGCTATGTATACTAAAGACAGAGATTGTGTAGAGTACAAGGCTATTAGTAATGCTAGGTAATCTTGGAAGTGTATTTTCCGGGTTTAAAAATGAAATTAGATTGGATATGCAGAATGATCAATGGTTGAGTGAGTCTATATACAAAATTCCGAGAATGTACACTAAGCTCCTATGTCCTCAACAAAAGCAGTAATGGGCCAAGTTTGTGTGGAATAGGCTTGCTTTCCTATGCCTAAACACAGATTTTTCTAATGGCTTTCATGCTAGGAAGGCTGCAAACAAGACAGTAATTCAAGCTTCACATTAATGGCACTGAAAACTGTGCTATTTCTGACAGAGATTGGTATGTCTCACAATCATTATCTATAAATTTAGCAGACAGTGGATTTAGGAGAGTAAAAGGTGGATGGGAGTTGGTGCAAGAACTACAGATGCATAAGTGCTTATTAGATAGATTCACAGAGCAAGAAATTCCAAATTGAGGAAGAATGGTACAGTTGGCTGCAGTAGCTGCTACTGTTACCGGACATGGAATGCTAGAAATTTAGCACTAAGGCGCATGAAGGTGGATTCTATCCAGTATGTGATCTCAGAGATTAAGAACAGTCAAACTAGTAGAATTAAATGCATCATATGGAAGAAGGTATCTCAGGTCGATAGGAATAGCTAGATAATCTGTTACTCCCTCCATTCCTATACAACTGCCACTATTCTATTTTGGGCGTTCCCTAATAAGTGTCCACTTTCTATTTTTGGACATACACTTTTCCCACTTTTCCATAAATCATTATTGTTTTTTCTTACAAATTCACACTTTTCCCACTTTTCCATCCCCACATCCACTTTTATTTGTACTTTATCAATAAACAATTATCTACTTTATGCCTTCCCCAAAAAACCACTCTCAATCATTGTTTTTCTTACACACTTTTCAGTTTTCTTAATTACCGTGAATTCTCTCAAAGTTGACACTTATTTAGGAACGGAGGGAGTATTTGTTTAGTTGTCTTAGCACTCTAGCTGGATTGTGTAATTCCTTTGCTTTCTTTGTATTCTTTGAGCCTGTTTGGCTGGAGATGACAGAGTATCTTGAAACGAAGCTTGTTTCCTGTTGATCCTTAGGTTGTAATTTTTTAGTTGAAAAATATATCTTCACTTACCGACCAAAAAAACATTAAGCGTTTGCCAATATTATAATATTGAGAAAACAGGTATTACGGTGTACCAAACTAACCAAGAAAATGTTAAAGATCAACTTTCTTTTCCTGAAGGTAACTTCATTGCACAAACAATGAGAATATAAATCAAACCGTAACAATCAATAATTATTCGTAAGCAACGACAATTACAAGCAACTTTTATTAGTCACTAAACTCTACCAAACACCACCTTAGACTTTCCAAGGGTATTTCTCAAGAGAAGATTTGCATATAAGGCAGCAGAGTTTTAAACCAACCTTAAATAAAGAGCACAAGAATTCTGCCCCAGAACATAGTCAGGAATAACTTCTGCGAAATTCCACCTTACATTTCTGATGTGCTTGAGCAGAGGATTTCCTTTCTGCAAAAGGATATTGATAAGTGAAGTTAATAATGACAACAATAAGCTAGAAAACCACTTAGTAACTACTATAAACTACAAAGATTCAAAAGATGTCAGCACATAACACTTCAATACAGGTGAACTCCCAGATCCCAGTAAATTCAGTAATGCAAATAAAGGGCAAGAGTAATTCTACTAAAAGCCAGAGAACTAAATCTCCAGTTAGCTTAGGCAGTAACTAAGCAAGCATTCTCAGAAAACAGCACACTTGACCAGAACATGATGGAATGATGGACACAGGCAAAATATATTAGTTAAACAAAAATAAAGCAATGCAAACATCAGTCAGAAGCCCATTCCAGCCAAACAAAGGTAATGAATAAATTACTGTAAGTTTATATCAACCCAAGCATACTAGAGACCTATAATAGTAGCTTATACATAAGAATGTGGTTTGAAAGAAGAGAAAAAAGTAAGTCAATCACCTTCCTTTTCTTCTCTACTAATCTATAAGATGTCAACTGAGTATCTAACGATGTATCGCCCGAGATATACTTGTTAACTTTCTTAAATCATTACTCCTCCTCCCCCCACCCCACCCCAAGCCCTTCTTTGACAAAGACGTTCAAAAATCACAGATGACACAGATATGATTATATGAGAGTCATAAAAGCATGACTTGACAATGCTAAGTTGAAAACCAAAAACAGTATCCCTCCTCTTACCCCCCCCCCCCCCCCAACCAAAAATATCTGAACTGCTACTCTTCCTTATTGTATGAAAAATTCTAAACCAGAAATTTACCCTTCCCTTCCTCATCCCACTATGACTTCAAACTACATTATGCACTGACGCAACCGATCACCACTCCAGTTTTTTCTCTGAGTAAATTGTGCAGCCATTAATCTCCTTCCTTCACAGTGACCTGCTTCTACCCATTGATTTGAAGAGGTTCTCATGTACATAACCCCGTTTCTTCAGTACGACTGAAGTAATATGACGAACAAACATTAGAAATAAGATATAAACTTCATGAAACTACATATCTTTTCTTGAGTAAAAACTAAATAAAAAAGCCAATCATCATGTAAGAACAACTTAACTTCGCCATAAGTTTGTATAGCTCTCTATATTTTCTCGAATAGTATTTCTTTTAATAGAGAGAAAGCCTGATTTTAGTTCTTCCATCCACACTATCAAACCTAACCTAGAAAGCTCAACATTATTAGCATTTCAACTAATCACAGAACCCAAGTTTATATCAACTTCAACCCCAGACAAATTGTGATGATTAGCATTTCGATGAAACACAGAAAGAACATCACTTTTCCAATAACAGTACGGAGTACTACTTATCTATCTCTGCCGAGTATACGGTTAACAAGTTTCCTACTTGCCACAAGCTAATCACGTTCTTAATTATCTAAAAGTCCCTCATACTTCACCTCAATTACATTCTAATCCACACTAACAGCATTATCAACACACTTAAACCAAAAAAGGCAAAAATACATCAATTTTGAATCCTAAAAACTGGGGGAAAAAAAAGAAAAAAAAGAGAGGAATACCTGCCTCTGGCTCACAATGATAGCATTAGTCTTCTGAACAAAATTAGTCGAACCCGCATTTTGCCTAATAACAAAATGAACAACAAAATTAAACTCAGGAGCACAAAATCACAGATTAAAATAAACCAAATCAAACTCAATCAACCAATTCCCACCAAAAATATAATCAAATAAAACTCAATTCAGACAATACCCCAAGATACAAACAATTCCCACAAATAGCAAACTAATTAAACGCAATTCAAACAATTGCCACAAAAATAAAAGGATTCCCAGATTAAATTAACAGACCCGGAAGAAGAGGGCGCAGCGGAAGACGAAGAAGCAGCATTTGAAGAGGAGAAAGAATGAGAATTAGAAGTGTTCGGAGGAGGGGGTGGAGTATAGAATTCGGAGTTTTTTATGGAAGCGAAAGTTTGAGTGAAGGTTTGAGATGGGATGAAGAGAGATGGTTGGGTTGATTTTTGTTGATTGTTCTCAAGAACTTCTTTATATGATGGGATTTCTATCACTATTGAGCTCTTCTTATTCCTTTCAATTTGGTTTTCTTCCATTTTTCATGGGATTTTCTGGGATTGTGTTAGTAGGATTTGGTAGGAAAATTTGGGGGGGAAAGGAGAGAAATTGGTGGGGTTGAACGAATGCGTTAATAAAATAATTAGGGCAAAATTGGTAGTTCGTAAAAGGGAATTGTCGAAACCCTCGAATCCTTCACGAGAAATGAGTTCTATTCTAGGATTTTTTTGTCATTTAACACCTTAAAAAAACTAGTTTTTGTAATTTAACACCTTGCTTATTTTTTATTGTTTTTAAACATCTTAAAAAACAAAAAAAATTTAGAAATCAGCACCACTTTGACAATTTTTGTTAGAAAAAACATTAGTTTTTAACTATGCTAAAGTTCCCAAGGCATGATATGGTGGTAAACAACTCCTTCTACCATCAAATTATGCTTTGGAAGTTATAGCATGATTAAAAATCAACGTTTTTTTCTTATGGAAATCGTTAAGCGGTGTTGATTTATAAATTTTTAGATTTTTAAGGTGTTTAAATATAATAAAAAATAAGTAAGGTGTTTTCTTGTTGGAGTATTCATTTTGGTGGAATGAGCAGACAAGAAGCCCAATTCAGATAAGTTTTCTTCGTCTTAATCTTATTTTGTACTCCCTCTGTCCCTTAATACTTGCACCGTTTTGACTGGACACGCTTGCCAATGCACAATTTTGACCACCAATATCTTTAACTACATATTATAGAAACTTATAAAAAAATTAATATTTTGAAAATATATATTAAGATGAAGCCAACAATATATTATATAATAACATTTGTTTTCATATACTAGAAATAAAATAGGGTTAAAGTGAATTATATGAATAATGCAAAAAGTCAAAACGGTGTGAGTATTAAGGGACAAAGGGAGTATTGTTTATCAGACCAGACTACCACAAAAGTAAAAAACACTCACAAAACATTCACACCATGACAAATATGACCAATGGTATGTTTTGTGTAAAACTGTCTTACCGAAAAGACCAATTTGATTGCTTAACTAATTGCTTTCATTGCTTAACTAATTACTTCCAGTGCTTAACTAAATTAGTTCTATTGTTTGACTAATTGGTTATCGTGCTTAACTAATCAGTTCTAGTGCTGAACTAATTAGTTCCAGTGTTTAATTAATTGATTATATTGATTAACTAATTGATTCAATTGCTTAACTTAATGACACCAAGGCGATATTTTATGTAAGACCGCCTTGTATAAAAGTTTGTATATGACCAGACTATAAACTAAAAAAAAAAACAAGACTAGGTGAAGAGAACATATATAGACCAGAAACTAGAAAAATCATACAAGACCATGTAAAGAGAACGGGTTCAGATCCTCTGGAGTTACTGATCAACTCTACATTATAGAGTTTCAATTATTCCCCATACTAGTATAGGACCCGTGCCATGCACGGTAATCCAAAATTATTGACATGGTATACATAATTTTGTTAAAAACGTATCCATCTAATTTTTCATACCATTAAAGTTCCACTTTTCAAATAATTCGTATCCAAACTAATTTTTTCATACCACTAATGTTCCACTTTTTAAATACTTCTTAATTTGAGATGTTCTTATCGTACATGGGTGAATAATATATCTACTAACATGAATATATAACAAATTTGTTTTTATGTTATTAATATACTAAATAGTGGATATTTTATTAGTAAAAAAAAGGTATAATATTTTATTTTTTTAATAAATTTGATAGATACGAAATCCCAAAATCCAAGATCATGAGACAATATTGTGTATTGTTTTAATTTTTTAATAGGTCTTAAAAAAAATTGAAAAAAAAATGAGAAGATGAGAAATTGAGAAGTCTGACTTCCACTGCGATTTCATTTCTCATCCTTTCATTGTTCCACCAACATTTCTCACCTCATTCACACTCTCATTCATCTTCTCCTTTTGTCTATTCATCAAGGGAAAAAACACTCCCATTCATCTTCTCCTTTTGTCTATTCATTAGGAAAAAAGGAGTCAATTACAGTTAATTTCACGATCTTAGACAGAGCCGGAATATCGATCTATGGCTACTACTACGTCTGAGTTGAAATGGTTGAAGTCCATTCTTTTTTTGTTTAGGTCTTCGACACAAATGACCTATGAGGCTATATCGCGACAGTCAAGCGACTCAAGCGGCCTGCATATAGCCACGAACCCGGTTTTTCATGAAAGGACGAAATACATTGAGAAGGATTGTCATTTCGTCTGAGTTGAGATCCAATCTGCGAATATAGTTACATCCCATTTTCGAACAGGAGGAAATCAGTTAGCGGATATATTTACTAAGGCACTTGGTAAACCGCAATTTCTAATCCTTCTTCGCAAGTTGGGCATTCGAAATCTCCATGCTCCAACTTGAGGAGGAGTATTAACGGAATATCACAGTAATAAGGACACTTAGGGTGTAAATATTCTATGTACCATAATTAGGATATCCTTTGTATTTAGTTTTCTAATCTTTCTAGGTTACCTAGGTTTTACCCTAATAGCTTGTGCATTTATAGATTATAGATATTGTAGCAGCCGTGAACATTGAAATATAGAAATACAAAAGTTTTTCTCTTCTTCAACCTTGTGTATTATCTTAGCAACATAAGCAAAAGAGAAAAGAAAAAGAAGGAAGAATATCAACCCAAAAATAAATTGAGAAAAAATAAAATAAAAATGGAATTGGTGGATAATACTACATGCCTACCGTGGTATTACAAATAAAATAGCCAAAATGGCAATTTCATACCTTAAGTCCTTAACTACTATATATACATTGGCATTCTTCCAAAAAAAACATAGTTTTGACTTCACCAACAACATGCTCAACAACACCATAATCCATCATTATGTATACAAATTTTATAGGAATTGTCCATAGTCGGATAACCCTTGCTTGTATCGTTATATTTTCTATGGACGTATTAATAATGTGTATGAGACTAAAATTTTGGGCCATTTTTTTCTCACAATTAACGTTTAGGTTTAATATATGCTTGATATTATTGTTGGATGAGTAGGGAGTAGATATAATGCTGCTTATATACGGTTGAATTCCAGTACCCTAATTTGTTGCGATTACTCTGGATTCTAGGCATTACTGGATAAGCAGGGATTCTAACTTCTACCTATATTTTATTTTTTAATGATTTTTTACGTAATTTTTTTAAAGACATTTATGTTATCTTTTTCTATGCATCCTTATTTTGCAGGGAACTTAGGGAAATTTCTGTTTTGTAGAATTTTTTTTTTTTTATTTGTTCCCTACTTTGTAGGGAACTTAGGAAATATTTTTGTTTTGTAATTTTTTTATTTATTTGTTATCTACTGCCATCCATATTTTATGGGCTGATTTCATATGTATATTTCTTTTTACGTAGTTGATTTTAGGGAATATTTTTGTTTTGTAATTTTATTTATTTATTTGTTACCTACTGCCATCCATATTTTATGGGCTGATTTTATATGTATATATTATTCATATTTTTTACGGTATTTTTTTTATAGTAATAGATGTTTTATCCATATTTGTTCATGTAAATATATTGGACGATGTGGTTTCCTATATTTTTGGAAGCTAAAAATTGAATACTATATCACGAATTTATCTCAGCAATATATCCCCCCCCCCCCCAAATTTTAGATACTGTAGCTACACATTATTTTTAGATTTCTTTTTATCATTTTCTATGCTATTTTTTAGGGAATTTAATTTTTATTGTGCTATATGAAATGTAAACTGTTTTTTTATAAACAATCTTTTGTAAACTGATTTTTATCTATTTTTTTTAGTATTATATTCGATATTATAGCTATTTAATAAAAAAGAATTTAAAAAGAAAAATACTAAGAATTCACCAGGATGTGACACGTGTCATTCCTGTTGTGTCTTTTAGTATATAGTAATAGATAGATAACAATGATGAAGATCAAGAACTTGCTGGGGTTTTGGATGTTCTAAAAACGGTTCATAATGTGTTTTAGATGAGAGTAAGGAAATTGATTATGCTAGTAAGGATGTGCGGGAACTTCTTCAGAACATTCAGCATCGGTTCAATGATTGAAGGATTATTAGGATTATCATAATCCGTTAAACATGGTTTAGTAGGAGTATTAATTAGACTTGTTCATGTTTTTAATGGCTGGTTGTTAATTTTTCGTGTCTAAGCTTTTTTTTATTATCCTTTTCTTCCTTCTCTTGAGAATTACTTCAGAATCACTTCAAAATTACTATAAGTTGATATTTTATACCAACTAATCCAGTGTTATCTAGATCTTTTAATGCTTCATAGAACTTAAAATCAAAACCAAAACCATGTATAGGAATAGTCGATCCAACCACTCCTACGACTGTAGTAAACATTCTAAAGTTAATTGTATGGATGCATCGTTGGTTTATAGTCTCCAGCATTCTTTCCAATAACACTAAAACTAGTTTTATACCCGTGCGATGCACGGATGTTTTCTGGTTTATAAAATTGTTTTGTTTACCATTGAATTTTTTATGGCTATTTTCACTTTTTTTTTCAAAAATGTTATATTAACTAATGACAACTTTTATATTTTTTATGGCTAAGATATATATATGTCCCAAAATATGTATGTAGCAATTTTGGATTTGGATGAATATATTACCAAAGTGCCCACCGTCGACCGCAGTGATTAACCCCTCGTCCCGTGGTGACTAACTCTATTTTTCGCGTGCTCCATTTAAGGGTTTGGGGTTGGTAAGAAAAAAGTGTAGGTTGGTAAGCAAAAAGTGTATCTTTGCTAAATTGCATTAAAATTGATAGCAAATGTAGGGAATAAGGCATGGAGCTAATATTATGTTTCCTTCGTTCCTTTGTTTGTCCAAAAATTTTTGCACGCATAAGATATACAATAAATTTATTATATATTAAAGTAACTTTAACCCACTCTTTTGTAACTTTTAACATGTTTTAAATAACTTTTATATAATGGAAAATTGATGAATAAAAATTATAAAGAGTTAAATGGTTACCTTTAGAAATAGATACCTTTTACATTATATCAGGGTAACTTTTAAGCATTTTAAATTTACTTCACTCCAATATACAATATTTATTGAACACCAGCTTTAAATAAGAATTTGCGTTATTTGTCTGAATTTTCAATTTAAGTAGAGAGAAACTTTTCCACATTTTTATTTTCATATATTTAAAAATTACATTAATATCAAACAATTGAGGAAAGTGGCTAATTATAATACTGAATGGAATAAAAGATATAACAAAGGGAATGCTTTCCTTGCTGTCTTATTTATTTGTAGTTACGAATAAAGAAGTTACAATATTGTTTAGTTTTACTTATCCGCTATATGCCGGAGATCATCTGAAGTATTGATTTCCAAATTCCAGAAGTTGCATCTTGTGTTTGTCCATTGGCTCTGCATTCCAGTTTTGAACGGTTGAGCAAATGTACTAATTGAAGGAGTAAGAAATTGATTTAAAAATGTAACTAAAATGAGCTAAAAATCAATCACGGTGACACGTGCCTAGGCACCAAAAGTTTGCAAGTTATAAACTAAAATTAAAATCACAAGCATATAAATACGGAGTGTGTACAATGTATGACACTAAAAAGTCCTAGAAACATAGAAACATACTCCCTCCGTCCCGGAATACTCGACCCGGTTTGACCGGCACAGAGTTTAAGGGACTTGAATTGACTTATTTAATTTAATAGGTAGTAGTTGATAGTGGGGTATTATTTTAATGTAGTTAGTGGGAGGTGGGTTAAGAGGTGGGGTTGAGGGAGAGTAGGGGTTGAATTTTTAATTATTTTTTGTATGGAGTAGGGAGTAGGTGGGTTAATAGGGGTGGAGTGAGAAATAATATAATATTGTTAGAATATTTCCATTTTTAGAAACAGGTCAAGTATTAAGGGATGGCCCGATAAGGAAAACAGGTAAAGTATTCCGGGACGGAGGGAGTAGAAACATATCACATAGGCTTTCTGGAATGTAAAAGCTCTTAATACCATTATAGGAGAAATGGTATTCTTGTTTGGTATATGCATAATAGGGCAAAATACAAGAAAACTTAATAATACATGTCCATTATACTATAATGAGCGAGAAGAATAATACGGTGCTATTAGGTGTCAATAAACTAATTAAAATGGAAAAAAAAAACTTTGTTATGTTTCTCAAATAATTCATGATGGAAACCATACACTTAAGAAGGTTCTTTGTGACATCCATCTAAAGGAAACACAAGAAAATTTGTAATCGTATTCGTGAGTAATATTTAAATAGTGACAATCAAGTAATTGGGTTTTTCCTCTTGCCTACAAACTTTGATTTCTACCTATTATGTAACTGTTCTTGTCTCTTTCAAATCCAGAAGTAAACAACATGTTAATCCAGTATCAAATAAGCAGATAATGCAGCAAAACAATTTTAGCTATATTTAAGGGACTGTAAAGGATAAATAAGCATAAGCATAAGCATAAGCATCAAGCATAAGCATCAAAACAATATATGTTTGTCCATTGACCGGTTTATCCCAAGATTCCCAACCATATTCTTTTTCATATCCCTCCAAAGTCCAAACCAATAATACCAGCATCAAATTAAACAACTTTTTTACTTCATGAAAGATGTTGTCATCCAAGTGCAAACCCAATTCTTGTTAACGAAAACAAAACTAATTCTAATGGAATGATCAGAGACTAAAATGAGAGTAAAAAGGAAAATCACAAACAACAAAACTAATGATTTCAGTGCCCATACCAAAAAAAGAAAATAAAAAACTGACTAACATTACCGTCAATTTCATCACACAAATTTACTAACTACTCCGTATGTTATTGTAATATATTACTAATTTATACTCCGTACAATTTATCGCTCTAACTTAAAAGGCTAAATAATACTCCATAGATAATGCGGTCAAAATTGATGAATAGAGTATTGAACTGAACAGAACAAATCATTTATGACCTTAGAGAAATCATACTCCAATTGCACAATTCTACAATTTTTTTTTTGATAAATTTTCCTTCTATGCTTTTTTATTTATCAAAGCTGGAAAAAAAGACCAGCAAAACACCAAAAACAAGGAGAGAGTTGTCAAGACTAGAGAGGCAACCCTTCTAGGAAGGCTCCCCACCTAGAGAGAACAACCAAACAAACCTAAACCAATCTATTAGCTACCTTACATAGCTTGTGTACATTGAAAATTCTAATACAAACCATGTATTGTATTTTTCTAACAAGACCCTCAACAGTTTGTAGATTCTTCCTGAAAACTCTATTGTTTCTCTCTTTCCACAGATGGTAAACAGAAATAACTAGAGCCAATCTATAGAGTTGGTGTGTAGCATTGTTTTTGTTGAATTCACTGTTAACTCTTTGCGTTTCCTGTTGCCAATTCTCTGGTTTCCTGGAATAACCTAACCAGACCAAAATCTTGCCCCAAACTGCAGCACTAACAGAACAATCAAAGAATAAATGATTCAACGTCTCACCAACACTACCACATAAGCCACATAAATCTGAGCACTGCACTCCAAATTTAGCCAATCTATCACATGTAGCCAGTCTTCCTAGAATAGCAAGCCAGCAAATAAAGATGCATTTTGGTGGTGCGGGAGTATTACACAGTATTTTCCGCCAAGGAACTCGACTGTCAACGCCTTTTATCTCCTTATATATCTGCTTTATCACAAAAGTTTCACTGTTCAAGTAGTTATTGTGATTGCAAACTTCTTCAAGCCAACTAATAGCACCAAAGATCTTTCTGATTACCCAAGAAGCTTGAGGAGGAGGTTTCATCTGAGTAATGTCATTGTTTTTAATATAGTACATATGAACCCATTTGATCCAAAGCGTGTCTTTTCACCTAGCAAGATTCCAGAGCAGCTTGCTGATAGCTAAATGATTCCAAGTGAACATATCTGTAAGGTTCCAACCACCCGCACTCTTAGGTAAGCAAAGAGTATCCCAAGACACTAACACCCTCTTTGAAGCACCGGATTTGCTTGTCCATAAAAAGGTTCTGCAGGCAGCCTGTAGAAGCTTGAGAACCTTTTTAGGAATTAGAAATACTTGGCACCAATATGTCTGAATGCTGCAAAGAACAGCCTTGATCAACTGAACCCTTCCGGCATAAGAAAGAAACCTCGAAGACCAATTCTCAATTCTATCTAGGATTTTCTTAATAAGGGGTTGACATTGTATAACACTCAGTTTTCTGGATGAGAGAGGGACCCCCAAATACTTGAAGGGGAGAGAACCAACAGAGAACTGAAATTCGTTTAGAATATAAGCCTGGATGTGGTCTGGAACTCCAGCAAAATAAATAGAGCTTTTGCTGAGGTTAGCTTTCAGACCTGAAGCTGTAGAGAATTTCTCAAAGGCAGTGAATAAGCTTCTGACAGATTGACTGTCACCTCTAGAGAATAAAAGTAGATCGTCAGCAAAACATACGTGAGTGATATTCATCTTCTTACACCTTGGATGGTAATGGAACTCTCGTGAATCTTTTAATAGGCATAAGCACCTATTCAGATACTCCATGCATATCACAAAAAGGTATGGAGACAAGGGATCTCCTTGTCTTAAACCCTTCTTAGCCTCAAAAGGAATGGTAAGATCACCATTTACGTTGAAAGTATATGAAACTGTTTTAAGACAACTCATAATCCAGTTTACAAACTTGGATGGAAAGCCAAGAAAAAGAAGCAGATGGTGAATGAATGGCCACTCGACGGAATCATAGGCTTTTTGGAGATCAATTTTGAGCATACACCGAGGAGAAATGTTTTTCCTTCCATAACCCTTTACCAATTCATGGCTGAGAATTATATTATCAAAGATCAATCTGCCTTTAACAAAGGCTGATTGAGTGTCACTTATAATATCGGGAATAACCTGTTGCATTCTATTAGAAATGATCTTGGAAATAATTTTATAAAGCACGGAGCAACAAGCAATTGGCCTGTATTCCTTCAACTGAGAAGCATTAGTCATTTTTGGAATAAGAGTAACTAGAGCACAATTTACCTGAGTAGGCATTTCACCATATATGAAGAAGTCTTGAATAGCACTGACCACTGAAGTACCAATAACTGACCATGCTTTCTTAAAAAAAAAAGACATTAAAACCGTCAAGACCAGGAGCTTTCGTGTCCTCCATACTGAAAAGAGTTGATTTGACTTCCTCACCCGTAATAGGAACACAAAGCGGTGTCTCTGAATTTCTGATAAAACATCACCACGTTCAATAATAGTTTTGTCAACCAAAGGTAAGCTATCAGAAGCAGACCCCATAAGAGTTTTGTAAAATTTCACAACTTCATTTTTAAGTTCTTGATGAGTGTGAATCCTGATTCCCTCCTCGGTTATCAAGCTTTTGATGGTGTTGTGATTTAGCCTGTCCTTAGTAAAAGCATGGAAGAATCTAGTATTAGTATCACCTAGATTGATCCAAGTTACTCTGGACTTTTGATCCCAAATGCGTTCTTCAATACCACTCCATTTCTCCAGGTCAACAAGTAATGTTTTCTCTGAGGCTAACAAATGAATATCCATCTGATTCTGAGCTAAAAGTTTCTGAACCTCGGCCAAGTTAACTCTAATATCATCAATTCGTTCTGCCACACCTTTGAATTGTTGGGTGTTTAGATCTTTCATGGGAGCTTTCAAATGCTTTAGTTTATACCAAATATCCAATAGAGGAGTAGAGTGTTGTTTGAACTTCCACACCCCTGCAACAATATCTAAAAAACTTGGATGATCTGCTAGCACATTAAGGAACTTGAAAGGGCTGTGTTTTTGCACCATATCAGCATGTAAGTCAACCAAAATAGGACAGTGATCAGATACACCCCTTCCAAGAACCTCTGCGATCACATTCGGATACCTCAATTTCCAACTAAGAGTAGCCAGACACCTATCAATCTTTGATAAAATTCTGCCAGTGTTCTCTTGGTTATTACACCAAGTATAATAACCACCTATGGATCTGACTTCCACCAAAGCATTATTCCTGATACAATTCTCAAAATCTTGAACTTCTACATTAGTAACCGGGTTTCCATTTTTCCTGTCATCGAGAAGCAACACAGAATTGAAGTCTCCGCAAAAACAAATAGGGTCAGTAAATTGATTACAGATCATGCTAATAAAATCCCAGAGATCTTTCCTTAGTTCCACAGTATTAAAGCCATAAATGGCAGCCAAGTAACTGCGTTCACCAGTTTCCATATTCTGAACTAGAGCAAAAATACACTGAGGACTTTCAAAAATACAAGTAATATCAACCCTCCTGGGGTTCCAGGCCATCCAGATTCTACCATGTACAACATGGTTATAGTTATGAAACCTTCCATTTCGGAAACATTTTACTAGAAATTTTAGGAAAATTATTTACTTTAACTCTAGTTTCCAGTAAGCAACAAATATCAAGTTTTTGTTTTGAACAGAAGGTCTTGATTTCCTTCTGTTTGAAGGGGGCTTATTGCAACCCCTCACATTCCAGCATAGGAACCTCATAGTCCACCCAAGGGGAGACAGCCCCCGCCCGATTCAATAAAGCCAAGGTCGTGCAACACAGGTTCATCTTGAGAAAGAAAGTTATAAGGATTTGCTACACTCACAGGGGTAGGAACGCAATGTTGAGTTACAGGTCGAGCCATAGATCTCCTGGCTACTGCAACCCATGTAGGTTGGTCATTATTCCCAGCAGTTATCTCAGGCTGTGGTTGTGCCTCAGGAACACTAGTAGCTTCCCCTGTGGTCTTAGCAGTGGCTTGCTGCAACTTCTTTGGCACCCAGACCTTCTTATATTTTGTACCTCGTTGCACAGGCTCGCTTCTATCTTCTTGGTCATGAGAGCAATTGTGCCCAACCATCATACACTTATCACAAAACGGGAGAAACTAATCAAAAAGAACCCTTTGTTCATAAGCAGTACCATCTGGCCCCTCTACCCAAATACATTCAGGTTTTGGTTTTGTGACATCAACTTCAACAAGAATTCTAGCATAAGAAATTATGGATTGTTGAGTGGTACACTCATCAGCCATAATAGGTGTTCCAATTGTGCTTCCAATTCTACTCAAGGAGTCAATCCCCCAGCAATTCAAAGGCAACTTTGGAAGCTTAATCCACAAAGGGATATCACGTAAAACCTCTTCTTTGAAACAAAAAACAGCCGACCATGGTTTCAAAATAGTAGGACGATTAGCAATTGAATAAGGCCCTGAGCTAAGAATCCTATCTCTTTCAATCACAGATTCAAACCTGATAATAAAATAACCCTCCTCATGAAGATATATATCAGGTTTTTTCGCACAATGCCACTGTCTCTCAATAAACACACTTAGGTATTTAATAGTCGGATTCTCGCCTAATACATAAAAGATAATTGCAGAAGCCCATTTCTTCAATTGAGCATTAACATCAGGAAGTTGCAGACAAGCGGTAAGATTTCAATTTTTAATGGTGGGAGCGATAAACGCGAGTTTCATACCTCGAGCTGCAGTTCTATTGTTTTCAAAGGGCTAGGTGGGTTTTCTGCCGGAGAGTCCACTAGTGAGAGTCTTCTTGATACTAATGATCTCGGAGGAGCCACCGTTCCTTCCTTGGCAGTAATCGGCGGCGCAACCGGAGGTGGAGCAGAACCCGTCGCCACTTGATGAGGAATGGAAGCTGGTGGTGTTACATTCTCGCTGCTTCCAGATCGAATCGTTGCAGTCAATTGCGCGGATTTCTGAGCAGAGGGGGGTGGTTGGACCTTCTTAGGGCGACCTCTTTTAGCCATAACAATGGCGATTGGTGCAGAGGAGCTAAACCGCTCAACAGCGCCACCAGAGCTCGCCCAAAAAATTGACGCCTGCAAATTCTACAATTTTCATTAACCCTAAAACACACAGAAAATTGGAATTAATATCAGTGATAGAAAAGAAAGAAAAAGAAAAAGAAAAATTAGGCTCGAGTAGATCTACCTGGTTTAATTTGTCAGACACAAACATAAAGTCACAATATCATAGTGAAGTAAATTCAATTGCTGCAATTGAACAAACAATAAAAAAAACCATATCAAAGATTAACAGATCAAACACAAATCCGTCTACAAAAAACCGAAAATCTGACCCCTGGAAAAGGAAATAGAGAAATTTGATGATGACATTTAAAATTGCCCAATTCATGATTTGGAAGGAGATCGAGAGCAAGAAATGGCTGAAGATGTGCCTAACTGCCCATGGAGCATGGTTAATTGATTTTTTTGTTATTAGAAGGTGGTTAATTGAAACGACATGACTCATGTCCTTCAATGTTAATTAGAATTAGTTTTTTATTCAATGATAGAAAATAAAAGAAAACAAACTCAATCAACAACAACAAATCACTCATTATAGAGATTCTAGAATCAGCATTATTGACATTTTAACAATAAATATAAAACACGAATAAAAGGTAGAAGAAAATAGGAAAAAAAAACAATAGGTCTTGTGCGCAACAGGTGTACGTTAATATTAACGTACACCAAATAGTTTACACGTGCGAAATATTTCACTGATGTTTTTTACCTGAGACGCGGACAAATATCCTCACGATATTTCATGAAAATAACCAGAGGAGAGAGGGAAAAAAAATAACCCAGAGGAGTGATCGATTGGAGATCGAAAACGTAAGCTATAGGAGAGAGAAAGAGAGAAACACAAGCATACTGGTTTTCTTCGCCATGTCTTCCTCACTATAACTTCTTCTGTTGCGGATTTCAAGAAGGTTACAAACCTTCTACAGTCTTATTCGATTGCCGATTTTAGTTGGCTTTTGTCGATATACAATGATGATGACGGCGGAGCTAATTTGGCGATTCCGCCGATTGTTACTGCTCGGGTTTGGTCTTCAATTGAGTCATTGCAGATTAATCAGAAGGTGAAAGACCAAATTGATTCAGCCAATTACGTCCCTTCGTTGGCTGGCCATAATCAGAGGTATCGGGAGGTGATTGTGGAGGAAGGAGTGGTTTCTCTGTTGTTGAGGCTTTTGAAGGATGGAGGAGGTTCTCGCCGGAAGGTCAAATTGCGGCTGCTACGACCTTGTACTTGTTGGTGGATGAGTCGGAAAGGACTGGTATTGTTACTAATGAGGGGAGGAATACGATTATTGAAACTAAGATATTCTGGAATATTTGCTTGAATTTTCACTACCTGTCAAATATTATGAAGACTAGATAACTGGATGATTGAGAGTTTGAGACTAAGAGAGTGGTTGGTTCATAAATTTGAAAAGCTACAGAGATCTTTGACTTGAGAGTCAGACTGTACCTACATTGGATCTTTGACTTGCGATCTTTGGTTTTATATGGTTTAACTTGTACAAATTGTTGATGTCTTGGCAAATTGTTGTTTACCCAGGTTTTATATGGTTTAACTTGTCCAAAAAATACACAAATTTCCCTTCATAATCATTTGATGGCTATGTACTCCGTATTGTGTTTTTATTTGGAAAGCCTATTAGCTCAACTGGCCGAGCACCGTGCAACTTGCGCGGAGATGTAGGTTCAAATCCTACATAGGCTATTTGTTTTATTATAAAAATATAAAAGTCAGACTTTTAGCAGTTAAAGTTAAGTTATTAAAAGTAAAAGTTAGGTTTGAGATGACGGAAGACTGCCTTAACTTTTAGAACAATTTCCATAACTTTAACCTATAAAACTACAAATTTAACACATAAAATTAAGTAGAGTGTGTGAAATAAAAAGAATGCACGACTCACATTAGCTGAAGAAAGGTAGAAATATAAAGTCAGACTTTTAGCAGTTAAAGTTAAGTTATTAAAAGTAAAAGTTAGGCTTGAGTCGACGGAAGACTGTCTTAACTTTTAGAACAATTTCCATAACTTTAACCAACATAACCACAACTTTAACACATAAAATTACAAGGTGTGGAATAAAACAGATTGCATGACTCACATTAGCCGAAGAAAGGTAGAAATATAAAAGTCAGACTTTTAGTAGTTAAAGTTAAGTTAATAAAAGTAAAAGTTAGGTTTGAGACGACGGAAAACTGCCTTAACTTTTAGAACAATTTCCATAACTTTAACCCATAGAACCACAACTTTAACACAGACAAGTACAATGTGTGAAATAAAAATAATGCATGACTCACATTAGCTGAAGAAAGGTAAAAATATAAAAGTCGGACTTTTAGCAGTTAAAGTTAAGTTATTAAAAGTAAAAGTTAGGCTTGAGTCGACGGAAGACTGTCTTAACTTTTAGAACAATTTCCATAACTTTAACCTACAGACCCACAACTTTAACACATAAAATTACAAGGTGTGAAATAAAACAGATTGCATGACTCACATTAGGTGAAGAAAGGAAGAAATATAAAAGTCAGACTTTTAGTAGTTAAAGTTAAGTTATTAAAGGTAAAAGTTAGGTGAACTTATATAATACTTTTCTTAACTTTTAGTACACCAGAGCTAACTTTTATATTGATATTTTTAACTTGCGCGGAGATGTAGGTTCAAATCCTACATAGGCTATTTGTTTTATTATAAAAATATAAAAGTCAGACTTTTAGCAGTTAAAGTTAAGTTATTAAAAGTAAAAGTTAGATTTAAGATGACGGAAGACTGCCTTAACTTTTAGAACGATTTCCATAACTTTAACCTATAAAACTACAAATTTAACACATAAAAGTACAATGTGTGAAATAAAAAGAATGCACGACTCACATTAATGACGGAAGACTGTCTTAACTTTTAGAACAATTTCCATAACTTTAACCTACATAACCACAACTTTAACACATAAAATTATAATGTGTGAGATAAAAAGAATGCACGACTCACATTAGCTGAAGAAAGGTAAAAATATAAAAGTCAGACTTTTAGCAGTTAAAGTTAAGTTATTAAATGTAAAAGTTGGGCTTGAGTCGACGGAAGACTGTCTTAACTTTTAGAACAATTTCCGTAACTTTAACCAACATAACCACAACTTTAACACATAAAATTACAAGGTGTTGAATAAAGCAGATTGCATGACTCACATTAGCCGAAAAAAAGGTAGAAATATAAAAGTCAGACTTTTAGTAGTTAAAGTTAAATTAATAAAAGTAAAAGTTAGGTTTGAGACGACGAAAAACTCCCTTAACTTTTAGAACAATTTCCACAACTTTAACCTATATAACCACAACTTTAACACATAAAATTACAAGGTGTGAAATAAAAAGTGAGTGTTTAGATTTAAATGGTACAAACTACAAAGCAATTGAATGAACCCACTCAAACTTTAGGATGGATTGAACATGACAAAATATTTCATCATGTGCAATCAACATGTCTGCACTGACATTGAAGAAAACAGTGAGTTGAATGTAGTATCACTTTGAACCTAATTCTTCTCCTGCTTCGAGCTTAGCTCCACTTGCAAGTCGCAAATCGCAATGCCTGATCTTAATATCTTATTTATCGCATCACCTTCGCAAACTGCTCTGAATTGGTCAGAGAAAATCCAAGAATGTTGAGTATTTCAGCCCTAATACCCTTCTTACAGTGCTTACGGAAACATCGAGGACATGAAATTCGACCCACGACGGTACTCTCGCCGGAAGTAGCTCGAACAAAGCGTTCCCAATTCTATTGAACCCTCATCGATAGCGTCATAACATCAAAATTGAAAAGAAAAAAAATCTAATTGAAGAGAAAACGAAAGGAACGGAGATCGACATACGTGAATTGATAATTGAATCAATGTCTTCAACTCTTCATTCTTCAATGGAAGGAGGAGATGGCAGAAGTGTGAGGAGAGAGAACGTGAAAAGATAATGATGGCAGAAGAAAGGAAGATATTTCGTGTTCTACTCACACGTGTGAGCCCAGCCCAAAAGTAATAAAGGTTTGTTAGTTAGGCTTGGTTTACAGTAAATTAGCGTACAACCTTTGTAAACAAGAATATGTGAAAAAAAAATAGAAAACAAAAATACATGAATCATGAGAATACTAATCAAAACTAACACATGCATAACAGGCCTTTGAGGTAAATGGGCAGAGACAAAATTAACATTAATTGTCACCTTCTTAATCCCAACTTCCAATACTCTAATACAACATTCAAATTGACATCTCAAGCCCAAGATTGAAGTTTTGAAATAACAAAAATGTAGCGATTAAAGAACATAAATACTCAGATTTTGAGATGCAGCGAATTTTGTTTACAACTTTACATCCATAACAGATTGAGGGGAATCCCATAAATCCGTCACCCTTGAGCACAAACTGGTTAAACAAAAAACACAAATTCGAACGAAATTCGATAATGTAAAATTCAGAAAAGGGAAAAAAATATACCATAAAGCCCAATTGATTAAGAAATTTGGCGAAATTGTTCACACATTATTGCCAAAAGAACTATGAATTAACCTGAAATGCTTTTTCTGGACCGAAAATTCAGAATTGGAGGATTGTGACGGAAAGAGAAGTCAAATGTAGAAGTGAAATTGAATTAGGCAAGGGATTAGAAGTAGAGACATTGGAAATTAAAGAGAAGATTGATCTATAATGGGATGAAACAAATCATGCAAGTGTGATTCGTGGGTATGTGAGGAGAAACGACAGTGGTGTGCGAAGTGTCGTTTGAGTTTTTGAGGGTTAAAGAAAAAATGTGTTACTGTTTTATGATTAATTGTTTTCATGGCTTTGCATAAAATTTAAAAAAAAAAAAAAAACGTGGAATGTCAAAAGAGAGCCACGTGGCACTCTATATGGGCTTTAAATTTCCCTGTTATTAAATATTAGAATAGATTTGAGATTTTGTATGTTTCTCCTTGGGTTAAAGCATCCTTAAATTTCGCAATAAAAGCCTTTTTTTCTATAGAAGCTTGAATCTTGCCTCCCTGGTATACAATAAAAAGTAAAATAAAAAAATAGTTAGCAACATATTTCACGATATTAACATTGAATATAGCACAATATGAATGATGGAATTACCTCTGCATCTAGTAAAACCATTTCAATAGTATATGTTTCACTCGGATAATTGAAGGCAGGAACTGTACATAGTCGGATAACCCTTGTATCGTTACGTTTTCTATGGATCGATTAATAGTCTGTATGGTACTAAAATTTTGTGCCATTTTTTCTCTCTCACAAATGACGTTTATAATTGTTGCTTGATAATATTTGTTGGATTAATAGGAAGTATATATACTGCTGCTTATGGCTGGTTAAATTAGGTGTAACCCTTATTCTTTGTGATTATTCTAGATTATAGGGATTACTGGATAAGCAGGGAGTATTTTATAATTTTTGTTGCACACCTAATTATCTATCTCTAACTTCTACCTATTTTTTATTCTTAAACGCCTTTTGTACGTAATCGTTTCAAAGATATTTATGTTATTTTTTTCTATGCATTTCTATTTTGCAGGAACTTAGGGAATTTTCTATTTTGTAGGATATTTTTTTATTTGTGTAACTTAGGAAATATTTTTGTTTTGTAATTTTATTTATTAATTTGTTACCTACTGCCATCAGTATTTTATGGGTTGTTTAAGTAATTTGAACATATTGTATTCGTCTTTTTTACGGTATTTTTTTTATAGCCATCCGTATTTTATGGGTTGTTTTTGTAATCTGAACAGATTGTATTCATATTTTTTTTACGGTTTGGCTGTTTACTTAATCTAAATATATTGGCTGATGTGGTTTCCTATATTTTTGGAAGCTAAAATTTGAATACTTATTCACGTATTCACTTAACAATATCTAATTGATACTTCATTTGTTCTTATTTACATGACACAATGAGGTTTTAGACACTATTCACACAAACACCTTTGACTTCCTTTTGTGGTTTATACATAAGAAAAAACATAGTCGTGTGGGGTCTTATTAGATTCGTATCAGTAAATATTATTTTAATATCAACTTTTTATAATTTTTTCCGACCCACAATTAAAGATATTAATGTTTGAAATTGTGCATTGGCAAACGTGCCTAAATAATTGTATCATTTAAAAAAGAACGGATGAAATATTTTTTTTTCTCCTAAAATTTAGGTACCCTAGCTACACATTATTTTTAGATTTCTTTTTATTATTTTTTATTCTATTTTTAGGGAATTCAATTTTTGTTATGCTATATGAAATTTCATCCGTTATTTTTTGTAAACAATCATTGTAAATTGAATTTTACCTACTTTTTAAAACAATTTTATATTCGATTTTATAGTTGTTTTTTTTTAATAAAAAAGAATTTAAAAAAGGAAAATACTAAGGATGCACCAGGAGTTGACATGTGTCATTCTTGGTGTCTTTTTTAGTATATAGTAATAGATTAACCTTGCTTTTGTTAATTAATCTCTTCTTTGCCCTCTTCCTGTAACCACTTACCCACACTCTCTTCCATTTTCCATCTATTTACCCCGACCACCACTGAAGGTTCGCAACACCATTTTCTAGCCCCCTACCACACTCTCTATACTGTGCAAACCACCACAGCACCACCACAACCCTCCCATTACTTGGCAGAATCACGCATCCCTTCCCGGTGACCATGATGACAATTCCGTCAGTGAAGACGGTCCTGCATGGTGACCGGGAAAAAAAAGGGGGATTTTGGTAATGTACTTCGTATTATTTATAACAAGATTTATAAAATAAGTATTTGATGCAACAATGGATTTCGGCGGTGTGTGACGTTTGCGTAAACGGCCCATGTTGTGACATGGTGGTCCAGTACGAGTTTCAATATGTAAGAGAGTTGGTTGTGCACAAAAAGTTCGAATATTTGATAGTGACGATTTGTGTTTGCATGGTGGATTGGTGGTGGTGGTGCAGTGGTGGTTAAGGAGGTTTCTGATGAAGGGATTGGGAAGGGCTGAAGGAGTGAGGAGATAGAGATGTGGCATAGCATGGGATTTCGTTTTTGGGAAAACAAATGGTAGAATTTATTTTTATTTTTCATTTAATTTGTAGCCCTTGATTTCCAATCATAAAGATGAAGGGCCTAGATCAAGGAAACTCTATTTTATAGAGTTGATTGCTAACTCTAGAGGATCCTAACACAAAGAGAACATATCCTTAGTCAACAATACTCAAGGGAGTACAATGTATGTTGTACTCTTGGACAAAAACGAGTGCGCTCGATAATCATATTATAAAAAATACATAAAATTACCAAAGAGTAACATGGAAGTCCAGGACAAAACATGACATGAAAAAATAACACCATGCCACTATAAAGTAACATAAAGTTAATAAAAAGAAAATATTTCGTATACCATAAGATGGTGAACTCTCTACTAGTATATTTCTTGTTGGTTCCATGTTCGATCTCTAACAACAACATTTTGTATATTAATATTAAAAGCACTCACTCCATGTCATTGTTGGTGCGGCGTCTTGTCATATTTAGAGAATTCGTGACACATCGCGGCCTGAAATATTTTGCCTTTGGAGATTTAGTTAATTGTATAGATTCATAACTTACAACGTGAAACCAACCAAAATAACATATGTCCATGAGAATTAATATCAAACCCCATACTTATAAAATGTTCCACGTATATAAATAAGTGTGAAACTCGGAAAAAAATATCGGTTCCCACAAATTATCCCCTATCATCATTTTCTCTCTCTAAACAAAAGTCAATTCTCTCACTAAAACCACAATTACCCCCCTTTGCATTTGTTAGGTTATGATACATATGAATAAACATAAATCATACGGAAAAATCATAAAGCCAGGAAACATATTATTAACACATAATCATTTAGCATAATTCAGATGCATACACTTTGTAGCGTGCCCTCCCTAGCTGCGCCCGAACCGAACAAGAACAAGTCTTTAGGACTCCAAGTGTCGTCCCTCCGTAGATAGTCCACAGCACGTCCGGATCCGCCTTAAGCTTGACCAACTAGAATGGCCCTTAAGGTAGTATAGATTTCGGCTAAATAGGGGCAAGAGAGTGACTGATTTTTCTTGAAAATCTTACCTTTGAATACTTTAATTGTGTCTATAAACTGTGACCCTAGGCACCTATTTATAGAGTTATGGAAAAGGACTTGTAATCCTACTAGGATACGAATTTATTAATTAGAATCCTATTACAACTCTAAATAATAAATTTAATATTTTAGGATTAGGATTTAATCAATGCACGAATTCCGATAGCATTAGGATTTGTCACGTACACGAGCGCGCACACACACGCATGCACGCCCGCACGCAGGCCTTGCGGCCCACGCCGAGCGCACAACGCATGGGGCCTCGCTTCGCATCCTATCTTGCTTTATCGTGCGCGCGCGCCAAAGCTTGGCTGGGCCTGGCCTTGCGCTGGGCCTGGTCGAGCACTTGGCGTGGATGCGTGTGGCTTGCTGGGCGTCGGCCTGTCCTCGTGCTGGGCCTTCGTCTAGCAAGCCTCGTCCGATGCTAATTCGTACGATACGCTTTCCGATTAAATTCTCGATTCCGGAATTCATTTCCGATACGAACAATATTTAATATTTCCGATTCCGAAATTAATTTCCGTTTCGAACAAATATTTAATATTTACATTTCCGGAATTATTTTCCGATTCCGATAATATTTCCGATTCTGACAATATTTCCGTTTCCGGCAATATTTCCGATTCAGGCAATATTTCCATTTCTGATAATATTTTCCGATACATACCATGTCTCCGTTTCCGGCAACATCTACGACTTGGATAATATTTCCGATACGATCCATATTTCCGTTTCGGGCAATATCACCGTTTCCGGAGTATTCATTTCTTGCTTATGACGATCTCAGCTCCCACTGAAACCAAGATCCGTCGATTCCGAATATCCATAGATGGAGTATTTAATGCCATTAAATACTTGATCCGTTTACGTACTATTTGTGTGACCCTACGGGTTCAGTCAAGAGTAAGCTGTGGATTAATATCATTAATTCCACTTGAACTGAAGCGGCCTCTAGCTAGGCATTCAGCTCACTTGATCTCACTAAATTTATTAACTTGTTAATTAATACTGAACCACATTTATTAGACTTAACATTAAATGCATACTTGGACCAAGGGCATTATTTCCTTCAGTCTCCCACTTGTCCTTAGGGACAAGTGTGCATTTCCTAATTCCTTCGTCGCTCGATGCTTGCTCTTGAACATAAGGTAAGAGTTGTCATCCTTATTGTGTCCAGAGGCGTTTCCCGGTTTCAGAGTTCAACTGATCAAATAAATAGATAATCATAACCTATGATTCATCTGAGCACGGCCATGCATTTTATAGTTTCTAGCTCTCCGAGTGGCCTTGTACAACTTTTTATTATCTCATCCCGATTTATGGGAGGACAATCCCAATCTTGCGATCTTGAGATTAGACTTCGTTTGTTAGGTGATTACCTGAGCGTTGCCTTTATAGCCTCCTTTTACGGTGCGACGGTTGGTCAAAGGCAAAGTAAGCAGTTCTCAAACAAGTAATCTCAAATCACTCAGGTATTGAGGATTTAGTGTCTAATAATTTTAATGAAATTTACTTATGACAGATTTTCATCTCTTACAGTAAAGTTTCATAGGTCTGACCGATACTAGTCTTCCCAAAGTAAGTATCTATGCAAATGATTATGACATTGCCATGTCCACATAGTTCAAGAAACAGAACTACTAGTCATCTTGCATTCTAGTCGTCTAACGTTTTCTATGCGTCCAATTTTATAGAAAACTCCGAACAGGGACCATTTTCAATCTTTGACATTCAAGTTCACTTGATAGACATTTCTTAGTAACAGGACTGGTCCTGACAGTCTATCTTGAATATATCGTCAAATTGAAGGGACTCATCATTTAATAAACCACAAATTAAATGGAAAAATGAATTCTATTCATTTATGTGAATGATTAACCAATAATGTTTTACAAAGATTTAAACTCTAAAACTTTAAAACATTAAACAAGGACATCAAAGCCATTCTCCAATATGCTTGATTCCCATAGCTGCAGTGTGCGAGTTGTGCTTCGCCTGCGGCAGAGGTTTAGTCAATGGATCTGAGATGTTGTCATCAGTTTCAATCTTGCTTATCTCGACTTCTTTTCTTTCAACGAACTCTCGTAGAAGGTGAAATCTACGAAGTACATGCTTGACTCTTTGGTGGTGTCTAGGCTCCTTTGCCTGTGCAATAGCTCCGTTATTATCACAATATAGGGCTATTGGTCCTTTAATGGAGGGGACTACACCAAGTTCTCCTATGAACTTCCTTAGCCATATAGCTTCCTTTGCTGCTTCATGTGCAGCAATGTACTCCGCTTCAGTTGTAGAATCCGCAATGGTGCTTTGCTTAGCACTTTTCCAGCTTACTGCACCTCCGTTGAGGCAGAAGACAAACCCAGACTGTGATCTGAAATCATCCTTGTCGGTTTGGAAACTTGCGTCCGTATAGCCTTTAACAATTAATTCATCATCTCCACCATAGACCAGGAAGTCATCTTTGTGCCTTTTCAGGTACTTCAGAATGTTCTTGGCAGCAGTCCAATGTGCCTCTCCTGGGTCTGACTGGTATCTGCTCGTAGCACTGAGTGCGTACGCAACATCCGGGCGTGTACATATCATAGCATACATTATTGAACCAATCAATGATGCATATGGAATCCCATTCATTCGTCTACGCTCATCAAGTGTTTTTGGGCACTGAGTCTTGCTTAGAGTCATTCCATGAGACATAGGTAGGTAGACTCGCTTGGAGTCTTCCATCTTGAACCTTTCAAGCACCTTATTGATATAAGTGCTTTGACTAAGTCCAATCATCCTTTTAGATCTATCTCTGTAAATCTTGATGCCCAATATGTACTGTGCTTCTCCTAGATCCTTCATCGAAAAACATTTCCCAAGACAAATCTTGACAGAGTTCAACATAGGAATGTCATTTCCGATAAGTAATATGTCGTCGACATATAATACTAGAAAAGCAATTTTGCTCCCACTGACCTTCTTGTATACACAAGATTCGTCTGCGTTCTTGATGAAACCAAAGTCACTGACTGCTTCATCAAAACGTATATTCCAGCTCCTTGATGCCTGCTTCAATCCGTAGATTGATTTCTTTAGCTTGCATACCTTTTTAGCATTATTTAGATCCTCAAAACCCTCAGGCTGTGTTAGAAACACAGTTTCTGTTAAAACGCCGTTTAAGAAAGCGGTTTTGACATCCATCTGCCATATTTCGTAATCGTAATATGCAGCGATTGCTAACATTATCCGAATAGACTTTAGCATTGCAACTGGTGAAAAGGTTTCATCGTAATCCACACCGTGGACTTGCCTGTAACCTTTTGCAACCAATCTAGCTTTGAAAACTTCAAGTTTCCCATCCTTGTCCTTTTTCAGTTTGAAAACCCATTTGCTTCCTATGGCTTGGTAGCCATCTGGCAAATCGACCAAATCCCATACTTGGTTTTCTGACATGGAGTCTAATTCAGATTGCATGGCTTCTTGCCATTGCTTGGAGCTAGGGCTCGTCATAGCTTGTTTGTAAGTCGCAGGTTCATCACTTTCAAGTAATAAAACGTCATAGTTCTCGTTCGTCAAAATACCTAAGTATCTTTCCGGTTGAGATCTATATCTCTGCGATCTACGCGGGGTTACATCTCTAGATTGACCATGATTCTCACCAGATACTTCTAAAGATCTCTGAGTTTCATCCTGAATGTCATCTTGAGCATTCTCTAGAGTTTGTTGTTCGACTCGAATTTCTTCGAGGTCTACTTTTCTCCCACTTGTCATTTTGGAAATGTGATCCTTTTCCAAAAAGATACCATCTCGAGCAACAAACACCTTTTTCTCAGATGTATTGTAGAAGTAATACCCCTTTGTTTCCTTTGGATAGCCCACAAGGATACATTTGTCAGATTTCGAATGAAGTTTGTCTGAAATTAATGGTTTGACGTATACTTCATGTTGTTCCTAAGTTTTGGTTGATGACACACACATATTGCAAACTTCCTGATTATGGTTGCTAAATGACTTTGGACAGGTAAATGCCCAAGTTTCTATTAGGATAGGAACTTGAATCAGATGGTGAAGTTCCTGATGTACACTTGGAACAGTCACTGGAGTTCCAGAGCTGGAAGTTGTATCTGTTCCAGTTTGAAGTCACAAGAGGAGCAACACAGTTACATATCAAGAGTTCCGAATACTCACAAGAACTATTACAGACTCATGGCCACGAGTTCCTTTGATAGACACAGAGGAACTCATCACTGTTCCTGAGCTGGAACGTCTGAAGCTTCTGAGTTGCAAGTTCCAGACAAAAGGAAGACATAAAAGTCTAGGTAGTCTACTGTACTTAGAATTTTATGTAAATATTAATTTTGCAAAAAGATATATAGGGTACTCAAGGAACTTGTGATTTAATTAGGTCATTTATTTTACTGGAAGAAATTTTTATGAAAACATGTAATTAAATAAAAATAAGTTTTTATTATAAAATAGATTTACGTTTTATGTTATTTTATCAAAACTTATTTTCCTAAAAATTTGCCACAGTTTTTGTAAACAAATAAAATCTGTTGAAGAAAATCTTTTAGGGTTTGATTGAGTCAAACCACTAACTGCCTTGTTGCTGAAACGTGGGAAGTGGTCTTCCCCTTGTTCCTCAAGTTAAGGGACGTGAAGAACAAAGCACTGGCAGTTGAGGTTTTGAAGGGAACTAACCCTAGGGATAAATCTATAAAAGGGCAAGTATGTTTTCTGGAAAATTACACAAACATTCTAAGAGTTCTTGCTTTCCTAAAAAACGTATTGTCAAAGATTTTCTAAAAAACAGTTTGTGTCCTAGTTAATTCAAAGTTCCTAAGTGCCCTATATCCACACAAAAGCATCATTAATATCTAGAGTTATCCAAACATGAATTGTATTTTGTATTAGTGAGGATAGAGTTATCTTGTTTAGACTTAGAGTTTAAGTCTGAGAGAGAGAAGTAAAAGAGTTGTAATCAGAGTAGATTACTGTGAGGAACACAAGTTTGAGAGGAACTTGTGTTTGAGAGATTATCGTAATCGAGGTATTACTACAATAAAAGGAATTCTCTTCTTGATTAGTGTCAAGAAGTTTTCACAATTATTGTTATTGTCTTTTCTATTCTCAGTTCCTTAATTGTTTCTAAGTTCCGCAAGAAACTTTACCAAAGTTCCAATTACAATTCACCCCCCCCTCTTGTGCGTGTTCCTACTGGAATAACAGTTGGTATCAGAGCCAGTACTCACTAAAAACACAGGAAACCCTGTTTGAGTCAAGTTCCTGAAAGTATGAACTCACAAGAGAAACTGGAAGAAGGTTACTCGACACAAAGGCCACCTATGTTCAATGGCAAGTTCTACTCATACTGGAAGAACAGAATGGAGATATTCATCAAAGCTGAAAATGACCAAGTTTGGCGTGTAATTGAAGTTGGAGACTTCGAGGTAACAAAGACCAATGCTGAAAACGAGGTAGTTCCTAAACCAATGTCTGAATTTTCTAAAGAAGACTTTGATAAATATGAGATGAATGCCATGGCTGTCAAAATCTTGCATTGTGGGCTTGGACCTCATGAACACAACAGGGTCATGGGGTGCAAGAACGCAAAACAGATTTGGGAATTACTACAAGTAACCCACGAAGGAACTGTTAAGTGTTCCAAAATTGACCTTTTGATGTCTAAATATGAAAGATTTGAAATGCTTCCAAAAGAAACTATTCAAGAAATGTTCACTAGATTTACTAACATAACCAATGAATTAGTTTCTCTTGGTAGAATCATTCCCACAGATGAACAGGTAAGAAAAATACTAAGAAGCATGCCACAAGATGATCGTTGGAGAACAAAGGTCACTGCATTGTTTGAGACCAAGGACTTTACCAAGTTCAACATTGAACAACTTGCTGGTTCCTTGATGACACACGAATTGCATCTTGGAGCTGCTGTTCCTGAGAGCTTTAGAAATCGAGGACTTGCTCTAAAGGCTGAGGAACTCGACGAATCTGAACCAGATGAAGAAGAGGCTGCCATGCTGGTTAGAAGAATGAGAAAGCTCTACAGGAACTTCAAACCAGGAAACCAGAAAGGAAGTAACTTTGCTAAGAAAATCACTAGTTCCAAAACTGAGCAAGGTTGCTTCAAATGTGGAGAAACTGATCATCAAATTCGTGAATGCCCTCTGTGGGAGAACGACAAAACCAGAGGAAAAGGGAAGGAACAGGTCAAGGATCGCTTTAACAAGTCTACCTTCAACAGGCCAAACTTCAAGAAGGCCATGATAGCTGCATAGGGCGAAGCAACAGACTCAGAAGACGATGAGGAACAACCAAATGAAGAAACTGCAAATCTCTGCCTTATGGCTAGAACAGAAGGAACTGATCAAGTTCCATCAGAAGAAGTAAGTTCCTCCACTCTTCAGTGCCTTTCAAAGTCAAAACTAATTGAACTGTTGCTAGAAACTCTAGATGATTACAAAAAGCTAAGTATGTTAAAAGCACAAAGTGATAGAGCCTTGGAACTCAGTAAAGACCATATAAATTATCTGAACAATATTAGATCTGATGTTCAAGGCAGGTTCTTTGAATTACTAGATAGAAATACCTCTATTAATGAGTCTTTCGAGAAAATTAGAAATGAAAACATCCTTCTACAAGTACAACTCAGTCAATATAAGATGTTTAATCTAAGTTTAGATCCTACAAAATCCTTGGAGATCAACATGGGAGTTTTTAACATCGACTTAGAAAATTTAAACAAAGATCTGATCACCACAAAGGAACAGAAAGAGAAACTAGAAAGGGAACTAGCCATGGCCAGGGCACAGAGACAACCACCTAAAGTTCCTCCCAAATGGATTGAGAATGCTCAATCTAAGAGAACAGAAGGATTGGGCTTTAATCATAAAACTAGTCATAAGAAAAAGTATGTGGATCTTCTTAGTGTAAAAGTCTGTTTCTCATGTGGAAGTGGAAGTCATGTAAGTACTGAGTGTTCCAAGATGAAGGAACAGGATCAAAGAAACATAAATTATGTAAAGCAAAAATGGGTCAAGAAGTCAGAAGTTGTAGTTGAAAAGGAACTCGAGGAAACCCGAGTTCCTGTAACTAACCTTTGATCTCTTTACAGATTCTAGTGAAGGGGAACAGCTCGTGGTATCTCGACAGCGGGTGTTCCAAACACATGACAGGAGACAAATCTAAATTCCTCTCACTAGAAGCCTACAATGGAGGAACTGTGACCTTTGGAGACAACATGAAAGGAGAAATTGTTGGAATTGGAAAAGTTGGAAGGTCAAGTTCCTATGCCATTGAAAATGTATTTTTAGTCGAGGGTTTAATGCACAGTCTACTAAGCATTTCTCAATTTTGTGACAAAGGAAACTCTGTAAGTTTTACTTCTGAAAATTGTCAAATCATCAATAATAACACTGGGAAGGTTATTTTGGAAGGAACTCGTAAAGGGAACACATATTCTGTGGATCTCAATACAGTTCCCAGGAACAATTTAACCTGCCTCAGTGCCTTTGAAGAAGATTCCCTACTATGGCACAGGAGGTTTGGACATGCTAGTTTCTCCCTGCTTGACAAACTAAGATCAAAGGAACTGGTTCGAGGACTCCCCTCAATCAAGTTCCTAACTGATAAAGTGTGTGATGCATGTGCAAAAGGCAAGCATGTCCGAAGTTCCTTTAAGTCTAAGAAATTGGTAAGTACCACAAAACCATTGGAACTCATCCATATGGACTTATGTGGCCCAATGAGAATTCAAAGCAGAAGTGGGAAAAAATATGTATTAGTTATTGTTGATGATTACTCTCGCTTTACTTGGGTCATTTTTCTAACAAGCAAGGATGAAACGTTTGATGAGTTTGTTGCATTTTCAAAGAAAATTCAGAAAACCATAGGTCATCAACTGATCCATATAAGATCTGATCATGGAACAGAATTTAAAAATTACAAATTCGATGAATACTGCAAGGAACAAGGTATGGATCACAATTTCTCAGCTCCCAGAACTCCACAACAAAATGGAGTTGTTGAGAGGAAAACTAGAACCTTAGAGGACATGGCAAGAACCATGTTAATAGCCAGTTCCCTGCCTAGGAACTTCTGGGCTGAAGCAGTCAATACAGCTTGTTATATTATAAATAGAGTTATGATTCGAGCAATCCTAAACAAAACCCCCTACGAGCTACTAAAAGGTATAAAACCCAACATCTCTTACTTTAGAGCCTTTGGTAGCAAATGTTTTGTCCACAACAATGGAAAAAGGAACTTGGGGAAGTTTGATGAAAGAAGTGATGAGGCAGTGTTCTTAGGATATGCCTTAAATAGCAAAGCTTACAGAGTTTACAACAAAAGGTCTATGTGTGTTGAGGAAAGTGTACATATAATATTTGATGAATCTAACAAAACTGATATAGTACAGGAACAAGAACATTTCGAGATTGGTTTATCTCGTGCTGCAGAAAATGATGAGGAGTTCCAACCAAGCAAACACACAGCCAGAGGAACTGCTCAACAAAATCAAGAAGTTCCCGTACTAGTGGAACAAGAAGAAATCCAAGAAGATCCAGAAACAACACCAGAACCAGAGGAACCCTACAATGACCAACAGGGAACTCAGGTCATAGAAGGAACTGACGAAAATGCCACAACACCAGTAGCTCAGTTTCAACCTAAACCTTGGAAGCATCAAAAGTCTCACCCAATGGAACTCATTATGAGTGACATCAGAAAAGGAACTCAGACAAGGTCACAACTAAGGAACTTTTGTGCATTCCACGCGCTCCTCTCCATATTTGAGCCAAGAAATCACATTGAGGCTCTGGAGGACGCTGACTGGATCATAGCCATGCAAGAAGAATTAAATGAATTCAAAAGAAACAAGGTATGGCACTTGGAACCCAAACCAAAGCACCAGAAGGTGATAGGGCTGAAATGGGTGTTCCGGAACAAGAAAGATGAACATGCAACAATCATAAGAAACAAAGCAAGGTTAGTGGTCAAAGGTTATAACCAACAGGAAGGTATTGACTTTGAAGAAACATTTGCACCTGTTGCTAGATTAGAAGCCATTAGAATCTTAATTGCTTTTGCTGCTTTCATGGGTTTTAAACTTTATCAAATGGATGTTAAATGTGCTTTCTTAAACGGTTTCTTAGAGGAAGATGTTTATGTGGAACAGCCCCCTGGATTTGAAAATCCCGAATTTCCAAATCATATTTACAAATTAGATAAGGCTCTCAATGGACTAAAACAAGCCCCTAGATCTTGGTACGAGAGATTATCAAAGTTCCTCCTTCAAAATGATTTTAAAAGAGGTAGAATAGACAAAACTTTATTCTTAAAATCTAGAGGAACTGACTTGTCAGTAGTTCAAATTTATGTTGATGATATATTATTTGGAGCAACTAATGAGAATTTGTGCAAGGATTTTGCAAACTTGATGAGCAGTGAATTTGAAATGAGCATGATGGGGGAACTCAACTTCTTCCTTGGTTTACAAATCAAGCAAACCGAGGAAGGAATCATGATACACCAACAAAAGTATGTGAAGGAACTCCTAAAGAAATATGAGCTAGAATCAGCCAAAGTAAACCACACTCCCATGGGAACAACTACCAGATTAGACACTAATCCAAATGGGAAAAGTGTGAATCAAACGAAATACAGAGGTATGATTGGATCACTATTATATTTAACAGCCAGTAGACCTGACATTTCGTTTAGTGTAGGACTATGTGCAAGATTTCAATCCAATCCAAAGGAGTCCCATCTAACTGCTGTGAAAAGAATACTAAGATATCTCAAAGGAACTGATGACCTATGCCTATACTATCCAAGAAGTGGATCATTCGAGCTAAAAGGATATGCTGATGCTGATTATGCAGGTGACTTAGTGAATAGAAAAAGCACATCAGGTATGGTACAGTTCCTAGGTCCATGCATGGTTTCTTGGGGTTCCAAGAAACAGAACACTGTTGCTCTATCCACAGCTGAAGCTGAGTATGTAGCTGCTGCAGCTTGTTGCTCACAAATTCTATGGATAAAACAACAGTTAAGAGATTTTGGTATTATCTATGATTGTGTTCCTATCTATTGTGATAACACTAGTGCTATTTGTATTTCAAAAGATCCGGTTCATCATTCCCGGGTCAAACACATCCACATTAGACACCATTTCCTTAAAGATAATGTTGAGAAAGGTTTGATCAAATTAGATTTTTGCCACACTGATCACCAAATTGCTGATATTTTAACTAAGCCTTTGAATAGGGAGAAACATGAGAAAATGAGAACGGAACTCGGAATGATCAAGCTAAGGTAATTGCTGAATTGAAGTTCCTCTAAGGCAAAAGCAAAAATCATAGTACATATAGACTATTACAAACACAAAATCTTGTGTGCAAACATAGTTGAAGCTTACCATCGTGGCAAATACACTCACACTCCAAACGTGCAAGGTAAGCAGTTCCTTTCAAACTAGTTAATTCAGAGATGCAAAATTAAGCAAGTCAATACCAAGTCAAACACAGTTTTAATTTAATCTATTTCTATATTTTTCTTTTAATTTTTTTAAAATTCAAAAATCGAATACCCATATTCAAAGAATGTTTGAAACAGTTCCATTGGCAATAAATAGGAGAAACTCTTCACTTTTTACATTCAATCCATGCAACCCCCTTTCTCTCTCTCACACACGCCTTCTCCACTGACACCACCTCTCCTACCACCTATAAAATCCTTCACCATGGTTCTCACAAGCAACAACACTGATCTCACTTCCCTCAAACGAAAAAGAAATCCATCATCCCCAGTTCCCATGGATACCTCACCCATTCAATCGCCAATTCCTCTTCGATCTCACAATCCAATACTCGCAATCACTCAGGGGGAACCAATCGACACTGACATCGAAATGAAATCCCCAATTTCAAACCCTAGATCCTCCACAAGAAAATCCAAAAAACGTCGAGTGGAAGCTTCTGGAGAAAAAATTGAGGAAACAGAGGAGAATGCTCAAACTCAGGGGGAAGCAAAAGGGTCCAAGAAACTCACTGCAAAGGAAAACAACCTGGTCGAGGGGTTTGCAATCAACTCAACATGGTGTGAAGCCACGAAATTTAAAGAGTTGATGGAAATCCTTGAACAACAAAAATGGGTAAGTCTGTTGAGTACCTATGCCAAATCACCCTTAATTCCTGAAGCTATGAAAGAATTCTGCAAGAACTTTGCATGTGTTGATAATGTATGTTCAAGTAAAGTGAATGGAACTCGCATCGAATTTGATGCCTCTTATCTGGAACAGCTGTTTGGTACACCCAATAGGGGTTTTGATATGTGGCTCAAAGGTCAAATCACAGTGACCATTGATAATGTAGATGAGAAAGATATAGTTGGTTCCATTGGAGGAGATTCCAAAGTATCCACCTCCACCTCACACAACTGCTTTTCACCACTTCAAAAATTACTGTTTAATATCGTGTGGAGAGGTGTAGTTCCTCGAACTCAGAAAAGGAACATAGCAAGTCTGTTTGATGCATGTCTCATGTATTGTCTTGAAAGGAAAATTCCCATAAACTTTCCTGCAATCATGATCAAACACCTATCCACCTGTATCCCCAAATTCAAAATTCCATACTCCTCCCTTCTCACAGAAATCTTCAAAAGCTTCTCAGTTGACCTTAGCCCATACTTTGTGATTCCCTTAAAATCAACCCAAATCCTTCAACTTGAAATGCTCAATCTGTTAAATCTTAAAGTGGTTCAGGGCAAAGTCATTAGGGCTGGAAAGGAAGAGAAACAAGATGAGGAAGATCAGGAGGGAACTGTAGTTAAAGAAGAAATGGAGGACGAACTCGAACACTTGGAGGACACTGTGTCTCGAGTTCCAAAAGGGAAACAGAAGAGTGTAGGATCCCAAGGAAAAAGAAAGAGCATGAGGGTGGCAATGAAGGAAAACAAGAAAAGAGGGCCTATTTTTATGGAAATAAATGAAGAAGGGGAAGTCAAGGAGATGCCCATAGAGGAGGATGCTGTTCCACTGAATCAAGAGGAACTGCCTGAAACTGTTGTGCCAAGGACCAGGACACCCACATCCTCCAAAAAGTCCAAAGCTCGTCGTGTTCCATCTGAACAGGAACATGTTCTAGATCATGGGGGTGCCTGGAACACAAAGGATGATCAGATATTGGAGCTGAAGGCAACAGTTGCTCGTCTGGTGGAACTGCAGGAGGGAACAGATCACAGGATCAGCTCAATGCAGGCTCACATAGGCGCATTGGTTACCAGTGTCAAGACTCTCCAAACCACTCTTCACCACTACTCAGAACAAGCCAATGCAACTCGTGCCACAATTCTCACCAAGATCAATAATCTGGAATCTTTTGAGGAGACTGTGATAGAAGAAACTGCTGGTTCTGGTTCGCCATCTCAAGCTTAATCACCCTATCCCATGTTTCAATTATCTTTTGCCATGGAACAATCTTTTTAATTTTCTTTTGGTCTGTATAATTTTCAAACTTGGGTATTTGTTCCATCTTATTTTGACTTGCTTGGTTACATATCTCTGTGTTTTCTAGTTTTGATCATTACTGCTTGCTTTTACTTTATTGTGTGAGTTGGTTTAATACTTTGAGGCTAGCTTAACTTGCCAAACGTTGATCGTGGGGCACTGTGTTTGGAATGGCTATATTTCGTGCTATGCTTTGTGTTGATGTCAACAGGGGGAAGTCAAGGTGCAAACTTCCAAGGTACACTCAATCCCAGTTCCTGCATTAATCTCTTGTGTGTACTCTCTCTGTAAGTTTTTTTTTTTTCTTTCTCTTTTGTTTTTCAATTTTTGTGTTCTGTTTCACAGTAGTCTGTATAAGTTCCTGTTTGTGCTTACTCTCATTTGTAAAAAGTTTGCAAGTGTTGTCATCACCAAAAAGGGGGAATATTGTTTTTCCTAAGTTTTGGTTGATGACACACACATATTGCAAACTTCCTGATTATGGTTGCTAAATGACTTTGGACAGGTAAATGCCCAAGTTTCTATTAGGATAGGAACTTGAATCAGATGGTGAAGTTCCTGATGTACACTTGGAACAGTCACTGGAGTTCCAGAGCTGGAAGTTGTATCTGTTCCAGTTTGAAGTCACAAGAGGAGCAACACAGTTACATATCAAGAGTTCCGAATACTCACAAGAACTATTACAGACTCATGGCCACGAGTTCCTTTGATAGACACAGAGGAACTCATCACTGTTCCTGAGCTGGAACGTCTGAAGCTTCTGAGTTGCAAGTTCCAGACAAAATGAAGACATAAAAGTCTAGGTAGTCTACTGTACTTAGAATTTTATGTAAATATTAATTTTGCAAAAGATATATAGGGTACTCAAGGAACTTGTGATTTAATTAGGTCATTTATTTTACTGGAAGAAATTTTTATGAAAACATGTAATTAAATAAAAATAAGTTTTTATTATAAAATAGATTTACGTTTTATGTTATTTTATCAAAACTTATTTTCCTAAAAATTTGCCATAGTTTTTGTAAACAAATAAAATCTGTTGAAGAAAATCTTTTAGGGTTTGATTGAGTCAAACCACTAACTGCCTTGTTGCTGAAACGTGGGAAGTGGTCTTCCCCTTGTTCCTCAAGTCAAGGGACGTGAAGAACAAAGCACTGGCAGTTGGCAGTTGAGGTTTTGAAGGGAACTAACCCTAGGGATAAATCTATAAAAGGGCAAGTATGTTTTCTGAAAAATTACACAAACATTCTAAGAGTTCTTGCTTTCCTAAAAAACGTATTGTCAAAGATTTTCTAAAAAACAGTTTGTGTCCTAGTTAATTCAAAGTTCCTAAGTGCCCTATATCCACACAAAAGCATCATTAATATCTAGAGTTATCCAAACACGAATTGTATTTTGTATTAGTGAGGATAGAGTTATCCTGTTTAGACTTAGAGTTTAAGTCTGAGAGAGAGAAGTAAAAGAGTTGTAATCAGAGTAGATTACTGTGAGGAACACAAGTTTGAGAGGAACTTGTGTTTGAGAGATTATCGTAATCGAGGTATTACTACAATAAAAGGAATTCTCTTCTTGATTAGTGTCAAGAAGTTTTCACAATTATTGTTATTGTCTTTTCTATTCTCAGTTCCTTAATTGTTTCTAAGTTCCGCAAGAAACTTTACCAAAGTTCCAATTACAATTCACCCCCCCTCTTGTGCGTGTTCCTACTGGAATAACACTTCACATCCCCAAATCTTAAGAAAAGACAAATTTGGTGGCTTTCCAAACCATAACTCATATGGAGTCTTTTCAACATCTTTAGACGGAGCTCTATTTATAGTGAGTGCAGCTGTATTTAGTGCATGTCCCCAAAATTCTATTGGAAGTTCGGCCTGACCCATCATTGATCTAACCATGTCTAGCAAGGTTCTGTTCCTCCGTTCCGACACACCGTTCCATTGTAGTGTTCCAGGAGGAGTCAATTCAGATAGAATTCTACATTCTTTCAGATGGTCATCAAATTCATAGCTCAGATATTCACCGCCTCTATCAGACCGCAGTGCCTTAATCTTCTTGCCTAATTGATTCTCTACTTCACTCTGAAATTCCTTGAATTTGTCAAAGGATTTAGACTTATGCTTCATTAGGTAGACATAACCATATCTACTGAAGTCATCAGTGAAAGTGATAAAGTAGCTGAAACCAGCCCTAGCATTTGTACTCATTGGTCCACATACATCTGTATGGATTAAACCCAATAGTTCAGTTGCTCTTTCTCCAACTTTAGAGAAAGGTTGCTTTGTCATTTTTCCAAGTAAACATGATTCGCACTTACCATAATCCTCTAAGTCAAATGGTTCTAGAATTCCTTCCTTTTGAAGTCTTTCTATGCGTTTCAAGTTTATATGGCCTAATCGACAATGCCACAGATAGGTGAGATCGGAATCATCCTTTTTAGCCTTTTTGGTATTTATGTTATAAACTTGTTTGTCGTGATCTAATAAATAAAGTCCATTGACTAATCTAGTAGATCCATAAAACATCTCTTTAAAATAAAATGAACAACTATTGTCTTTTATTAAAAAGGAAAATCCCTTAGCATCTAAGCAAGAAACAGAAATGATGTTTTTAGTAAGACTTGGAACATGGAAACACTCTTCCAGTTCCGAAACTAGCCCAGAGGGCAACGACAAATATTAAGTTCCTACAGCTAATGCAACAATCCGTGCTCCATTTCCCACTCGTAGGTCAACTTCACCCTTGCTTAACCTTCTACTTCTTCTTAGTCCCTGTGGATTTGAACATAAGTGTGAGCCACAACCTGTATCTAATACCCAAGAAGTTGAATTAGCAAGTATACAGTCTATAACGAAAATACCTGAAGATGGAACGACTGTTCCGTTCTTCTGATCTTCCTTTAGCTTTGGACATTCTTTCTTGTAATGGCCAATTTCATCACAATAAACACAGCTTGATGTGGACTTGTCCTGCTTTTTAGCATTGCCCTTGGACTTTCCACCTTTCTTGAAGTGTCTCCCTCTAGCCCTGAGTAAATCTTTGGCTTCACAGTCGAGTACTATCTCATCCTTTCTGACAAGGTGAACAAACTCTGCAACTGTTTCTTCTCTTGGTTCACTTAGGTATAGTTGCTTGAAGCGACCAAACCCACTGTGCAGTGAATTGAGCAAGATAGAGACTGCCATCCTTTCGCTTATTGGTGTTCCTAGTAGACTTAGGCGATCAAACTATGAAAGTATAAGCTCCACATGGAACCTTATAGGGACGCCTACCCTGTGTTTAGTGCGAAGGAGCTGAGCATGTGTTTCTTGGACTTCCATCCTATAACACCTGTTGGAAGAACTAACCTTTAGACCAGTCATTGTTTCAATCAACTCATGGACGTTCAGGTCCCTGTCCTCCGTGCTTCCACGAGAGATATCCCTCAGATTCTTGATGAGCGTAAAAGGTTCGTAAGCTACAAACCTTCTAGCCCACTCATCAGGGATATTGCTCAGCATGAGACTCATAACCTTTTTGAGATCCACATCCGAGGCGGCAAATCATTCAGGGGTCATGTCTCTGGCATAGTAGCTTGGCATGGGATGGAACAACACATACTCAAGTCCATTGAGTCTGACTATTTCAACTAGCTTAGGTTCCCATTCAAGAAAATTTGTTAGGTTCAGCTTGACCATAAGCTCAGAACCCATGATGATGTTTTGATTGTTGTTTGCCATAGTTAAAACTAAATTGAAAAGAATAAACAAATAAATAACCATTCACAGTTTTTCTTAATAAACTTAAATTCTAGCATGCATGCATAATTCAATGTTCATTAAGCATTTTATTCAAGTTATGTGTTCCGGCAGGTGTGAAAAAAATGATTCCAAGACCTTAAAACCATTGAAGAATTAAGAACATTATGTATTTTGACTCAATTCTAAAACATTTTAGGTAAGCAAAAGCCTTTTGCTAATAGTCTAGAAACTACTCTTGGTTGATAGGTACATCTAAGAACTTATTAGGTAAACCTATCGATTTTGCCATGACATAAAAGGACTCCTTACTTATATCGTTGAGTTTCACCAAAACTAACATGTACTCACAATTATTTGTGTACCTTACCCCTTTAGGATCAATAAGTAACACCTCGCTGAGCGAAAAACTATTACTAGATTGATGTAAAGGTTATCCAAGTAAGTGTTATTTTGGCATGGCACCTTTTAACTCAATTTTTTTAAACTTTGGAACTTAAGGCTCTTACTATGTTGGTTAGATTTTAAGTGAACTAAAATCCTTAATCATGCAACATAATCAAGCCACAATCTCATGCATAATTAAGACATATTTAAAGCAATAAATAACTTAAAGGATGCTTAAGATAAATGTGATCTAGTATGGCCCGACTTCATCTTGAAGCTTCAACTTCAAAGTCCGTCTTGAAAATGGATTGGAAACTCCGTCTTGAATTTCACCGTGGGAGGCGCCATTTTCTTCAAATAGGATAAGCTATAATTAAACTAATTAAAACTATTTGATGGTACGCAGACCATATTTGAATTGAAAAACAAATTTGGTGCATTAGACCAATTACATTCAAATTAATGGTACGCAGACCATATTTTCTATCCTATTTGGGCCATACTAGTCACTTCATAACCTGCAAAACAGTACATATACAATATATACCATTCACCCATTCATTATCATGAATGGCCCACATTGCTGGTTAGTTAAAAACACGTTTGTATGCATCACATAAATATTTGCAGCAATTAATCAAGGGCACCAATAATCTACCAATTATTCAGTCCTTATTAATTCCAATCAAGTTGTTTAACCTTAAAGGATTTGTAGACCTAATCAAGAGTTTATGACTAAAAATGCTCCCACTTAAACCAATAACTTTATATGCTTTACTAATTTTAAACATAAAATTGTATTTCTAGTCTAACCGGAAACATACAAGTTTAATTAAAATTTAAAGCTCATATAAAATTATAATTGAATCCACTTATTTAATTTATTTTCAGTTGAATTAAACGAATTTAAATTAATTCAAGGTTTAATTTTAGTAAAATAATTAGTATAAATTAAATTTTATAATAATTATAATATTCAAAATTAAAATTCGAGAAAACAATTTAAATTATTAATTTTAAAGTTAATTAAAATTATTTCCGAACTGAAAATTTCAAATTAAAATTAAAACGAACCAATCGGTTCAAGACAAGGCCATGGGCTTGCGTCCATACCTCGTCAAGTCCAACAAGCAACAAATTAACCCCTTGTCACTCGATTGATCGTACCGCAAAACCCAAGCAACAACGCACCAATGCGTCAGGCCCAGCGAGCCACGCTTGCGCGCAGCCCACTCGCCCATTGCCTTGGCGCGCTGCTGGGCATGGCTTGCTGGACAGCTCGTCGCTGCCTTGGCCCATGCCTTGGCGTGCTGCTGGGCGAGGCAACGCATGTGTGGCGCAGCATCCATCGCTGCCCACGCGTGCTTGCCTTGCTCGCTGCACTTGCTCAGCCGTTGCCCCATCGCCCACACGCGTAGCACACACCCCATAGGCGCATTGCCTTGTGCATGCCACGCTCGTTGCTCGCTGCATTCATACCGCACGGGCGACGAGCTCCCTTGCTTGTCGTCGCGTGCCCGCACTATACAACACCCCTTAAGGGTAACACGTAGCTTCCATTGCTTTGTGCGTGCAACATTTATGGGCGTTTTCATAAAAATTTAAAATTTTTAATTTAAAATTAATGACAAATTAATAAATCATATTAATTTCATAATTTTAGGGATAAAAATCGAAAATTTATTAATCAATTAATTTCCGATTAACATGGTTTCAAATCTAGGTCATAAAAATTTAAAATTTAACATAAATTAACAATTTTTATGGTGGTTTTTAATCATGGGTACCTAATTAAATTATTAATTAATTATGAAAATCAAATCAATTCTAAATTATTCGAATTTCAACAAATTAATCATAATTACAAATTAGGTTGTATAATTAACAAGGCTAGGCATATACTGTAGGTCAATCAAAAATTCAAGATTTATCAACAAGAATCGCAAATATTCAATTTAACATCTTAAATTTACAAACTTTTGCGTTCGAAAAACTAAAACCTCGGAAAAGTCATAGTTAGGCTTTGAATTTGGGAATTCTGGGTTTCGGAGAAAATTATTATTTTTGTCAAAATTTTAGAATGCCTTTTACATGCGGAATTGACACAAAAATCACTCGATTTGGTTGAGTAACGAATATTCTGCCGAAAAACTGCGTACATATAATTAAATAAACGCAATTTGCAATTAATTAACAATTACGAAAATTAATCACCCCTTTTAATTCCTTGCAAATTTGTAAAATTTAACCATGTTTATGCAATTTAGATTATGAAAATAATAAGAGGCTCGTGATACCACTGTTAGGTTATGATACATATGAATAAACATAAATCATGCGGAAAAACCATAAAGCCAGGAAACATATTATTAACACATAATCATTTAGCATAATTCAGATGCATACATTTTGTAGCGTGCCCTCCCTAGCTGCGCCCGAACCGAACAAGAACAAGTCTTTAGGACTCCAAGTGTCGTCCCTCCGTAGATAGTTCACAGCACGTCCGGATCCGCCTTAAGCTTGACCAACTAGAATCGCCCTTAAGGTAGTATAGATTTCGGCTAAATAGGGGCAAGAGAGTGACTGATTTTTCTTGAAAATCTTACCTTTGAATACTTCAATTGTGTCTATAAATTGTGACCCTAGGCACCTATTTATAGAGTTATGGAAAAGGACTTGTAATCCTACTAGGATACGAATTTATTAATTAGAATCCTATTACAACTCTAAATAGTAAATTTAATCTTTTAGGATTAGGATTTAATCAATGCACGAATTCCGATAGCATTAGGATTTGTCACGTACACGAGCACACACACACACACGCATGCATGCCCGCACGCAGGCCTTGCGGCCCACGCCGAGCGCACAGCGCATGGGGCCTCGCTTCGCAGCTCATCTTGCTTTGTCGTGCGCGCGCGCCAAGGCTTGGCTGGGCCTGGCCTTGCGCTGGGCCTGGTCGAGCATTTGGCGTGGATGCGTGTGGCTTGCTGGGCGTCGGCCTGGCCTCGTGCTGGGCCTTCGTCTAGCAAGCCTCATCCGATGCTAATTCGTACGATACGCTTTCCGATTAAATTTCCGATTCCGGAATTCATTTCCGATACGAACAATATTTAATATTTCCGATTCCGAAATTAATTTCCGTTTCGAACAAATATTTAATATTTCTGTTTCCGGAATTATTTTCCGATTCCGATAATATTTCCGATTCTGACAATATTTCCGTTTCCGGCAATATTTCCGATTCCGGCAATATTTCCATTTCCGATAATATTTTCAGATACGTACCATGTGTCCGTTTCCGACAACATCTACGACTAGGATAATATTTCCGATACGATCCATATTTCCGTTTCCGGCAATATCATCGTTTCCGGAGTATTCATTTCTTGCTTATGACGATCTCAGCTCCCACTGATACCAAGATCCGTCGATTCCGAATATCCATAGATGGAGTATTTAATGCCATTAAATACTTGATCCATTTACGTACTATTTGTGTGATCCTACGGGTTCAGTCATGTAATACCCCAAAATTTTAAATTCGATTTATTAAAATTAAAAATATTTATTAACTTGATTTCGTTTTAATTAAATTACGAATAATCGAATTTCGTTATTTTAATCGTTTTTACTATTTATTTTAAACGACGAATTTATAAACTGAAATTATTTATTTTTCGTTAACGATAATTTATTTATTTTTAAGAAATTATTTTAATTAAACATTTTTATTTCTGAAAATTAATTACAAATTCTGAATTTTTGCCAAATATTGTGAATTTATTAAATATAAAAAAAAATAAAAAAAAATAAAAAAATAAAAATGTCTGCTTTATTTTCCTTGCTCCCCACGCACAAACCAGGAAGACAAAAACTTCCTCTCCTTCCCTCAAATCAGTCCATGTTCAATTGCTTGAGCCCCAAGGCCTTCCCCTTCTAGAATCATTCCAAAATTTACAAATTCCATCAAAATTCTGATGCATTTCAATACCAAAATCAATCCACAAAACTGAAAACAATTCTTCCTTGTTCTTCCTAAAATCAAACCACCACCACCTCCGGCAGCCACTGCGCACCACCATCCTCACCACCACTCCACCACCCCGCATCTCCCGACCACCCAGAACCACCGAACACCACCACCCCACCACAACTCCCTCCCCTGATCTCTCCTTCTCTCGCGTGCCCTGCCTCCTTCTTTCTTCCTCCTCTTTCGCCCCACGCCACCACCACAACCACCACACCACCAGCACCACTCTACTCCTCCGACCACCATCAACAACCTCATCCACCAAACCACCGCCCAGAACCACCCTGCGTTCCCCCCCTCTCCCTCGCACCTTCCCCTCCCCTGTTTCGCAAATCACCACCCCCCCATCCCCTTAACTGCTCCGCTGCCGCTAAACCACCTCCACCATCGCCGTCGAAATCCCCGGCGAAGCCCACCCGAGCCCAGCCTCTCCTTCCTCTCTCCTCTCCCTCCCCTGCTCCTCTGCGTGCCCCTCCCCTGTTCCGTGTTCTGCTTCCAGGAAACCAAAACCAAATTTTTGGTTTTTGGTTATATCCCTTAAAACCAACAAAATCAAATTGGGCCAAATTAATTTGGGCCTTGGGTAAGAAACCAACTTATGATTTCAGATTTTCCTAATTTATTAGTTTCATGTTTTAATTTATTTCTATGATATAAATATTTACTAATAAAATTATTTATTATTTTTCAGGTTTAATTATCGATTTTAATAAAGGAAATTACTAGATTTATTTAACAAAAATGGAATTTAAATAACATTCATGACAAACAATTTATGAAATAAATATATATACATATATATTTTGATTGAAAATTAGATTAATATTAGTTTCATTAAATTTCGAAAGTATATTTTATTAAAACTCTTTATTTATAAAATTTATTAATTATAAATCTATGATTTTATAAACTACTGATCTTAAATAATTTATCGATCTAGTACTAATTCAATTATTTAATATTTTGAAAGAAATTGGACTCGGAGCTCAGGACGAACGAACCAACGAAAATCCCTTAGCAAAGTCGCGGAATTAAGGTAACGGCTATTGCTAGTACCCGCAATTCCCTTATAAATGTGATTATGAAATTACAACGTATGATTGATTTATTAAATGAATGTTTTGACATGTTTTATGAATTGCGGGAAATGAAATATGATTTTATTGAATAATTTATTATAATATGATTTGATGGAATTATTCCTTATTTTATGATTGATTATAAAATGCTATGATGATTGATTTAATTTCTTATAAAATGTTGTTTATAAGAAACCATGAAAGAAAGGATGTTTGATCTTATGATCCAAAGGAAATATGTTACTTCAACTGAAGTAAAAAGACTAAAATGTAAAATTAAACGAAACGTGATAAATGAAAGTGAAATTCCTAGTCTGTTTGGCAGTATATGTTCACAGGTTACGATTCTCGGTCATGCATGTACCCATGGGGCATCCGCCCATTGAGCCAAGGCTCTCATGTTTTCGGGCCAAGGCCCCATGTCTATGGACATCGGTCCATCGTGGAAGACGTTCCACCATGTCATACTTGCCACGACTAGCATGTGCACCCTAAAGTTGAAAATGAATTAAATAAAGGACTTTATAAAATGTTTTACATTATTATATTCTCCCTGTGTTATTAAATAAAATGAATTGAAATGAATTTACGTTGCTAGAATAGTTCGTTACTGAGTCTTCGACTCACCGTTATTTTGTTTTCTGTTTTAGGTACCGCTGGGATCGATGGGAACGAGTAGTGGCGAGAATTTCACTTTAATAATTCCCACCTAGTTTATGTTTTAAGTTTTAATAGTTTAATTAAAGACTTTTAGTAATTTATGTACCTTTATTTTGGTAATATAAAAGATTATTATATTAATTTTTGGGATTTAATATCTTATGATTGATGGTTGCCTTGTAATTCCCAAGAGGGAGTTACGGCAGGTAATGCCCCGACCGAATTAGGTTAATTCCGCTGCTAATTATGCTTTAATAATTGAATTAGAGGTCGGGGTGTTACAGTTTGGTATCAAGAGCAAAGGTTCTGGACCATAAGTGCTAAACCTTACGGGTTTTCGCACGAATAGAATTCATTAGGCTTTAAGTAAAGAATTTTAAGGAATGAGTTAAAAAGAATGTTCTAAAATCTTGCTAAGTTAAAATGAATATGAGTGTGAGTGTAGGAACGGGATCAAAGGGTTTATTTTATATTATTATTTCGCGTCAACCTAATAAGATATGTTATGCAGAATGTCGACCATCGATGCTATCAACGATGTCACCAACGGAGCTCGCAACGAGCATCATGTTCACGATGATAACGACATCACTCATGAAGAGTATGTCCATGTTAATGGCCACGAGGAAAGGATGGAACGATTGGAAAATGTGAGTTCAATGTTGGCCGAATTAGTCCATGATTCTCGGAAAAAGAAAGATGTTAGTGGAAACGAGAGCGCAACGATGTTCAAGAACGTTTCGTCACTCAACCCACCATCCTATGATGGCAAGCCTGATCCAGTTGAGTTCGAGGATTGGATAAGTCGCATTGATCAGTTGTTTGAAACCCTGCAGTGCCCTGAGAAATGGAGAGTTGATTTTGCAGTGTTCTACTTGTCGGGCCAAGCAGGATTATGGTGGAAAGTTAACAAGGAACGAAAGAATGGGCCTGGATTTGGTTGGAACGAACTACAGAAGTTAATGAGAGACAAGTTTTATCCACCATCCTTGAGGAAACAAAAAGAAGATGAATTTCTACACTTGCAACAAGGAACAATGAGCGTGTTGGAATACGCAAATAAGTTTATGGAGTTGTCAAGGTTTGCACCAGACTTGGTGTCGACAGAGCAGTCCAGGATGAACCATTTTGAACGAGGTCTGCACCTTAAGTACCAGGATAGGTTGTCCACTCAGAGGTTTACTTTATACCAGGATATGGTTGATATTGCAGCTAATGTGGAGCGAGTGGTACTACTTCGAGAAGCGAAGAATGTTGGGTATAAAAGGAGAAATGATAACCAAAGCCAAGGTGGAGCAAAGAAGCCTAACCAAAGTTACCAGGGAAATCGAAGGAGGAATGATGGTAATCAAAGAAATAATAGGGGACAAGGATTTCAAGGAAGGAACAATCGTTCACAAGGATGTGCCAAATGTGGAAAAAGGAGTCATGTGGAGAGTGAATGTCGTGTTGGCACGAATGCTTGCTATCGATGTGGAAGCCATGATCATTACGTCAGAGATTGCCCAAATCAAGTGACGCCAACCATGAGAGGACCAGTTCCAACTAACAACGATCGTGGTCGTAACAACAACAACGCCTCAGGTTCAAACCGCAACCCACCTCGACCACCGCCAACTGGAAGAGTTTTTATGATGAGACAAGATGAAGCAGATGAGGATGATAATGTTACCACCGGTACCTTTTCTATCCATTCGTTACCTGCCCATGTTCTTTTTGATTCTGGAGCTTCACATTCCTTTATTTCACCATTGTTTGCTAAATGTTTAAGTTTGAAACCTTGTTGTGACTTTCATGCTATGAGTGTTTCCCTTCCTAGTGGAGAAATAGTGAAATGTAGAACCATGTATAGAGATTGTCCCATTGTAATAGAAAAAGTAGAGTTCCTAGTAGATTTAATAGCTTTTAACCTATCTGAGTTTGATGTAATCTTGGGAATGAATTGGTTGACTAAGTATGAAGCTAACCTTAATTGTTCGAGGTAAAGTGTGACCCTTAGAACACCAAATGGAGATAGAGTTTCATTCCATAAGTTAGTAAGAAAACCAACGATTCAAATTGTCCATGCTTTGAGAGCACGTAAAATGATTGAGAGTGGTTTATCTGGTTACCTATGTAGTGTTGTTGACCTAAATACCTCGGTACCTTCCATTACTGACGTACCTGTTGTTTGTGAATACCCACATGTTTTTCCAGAAGAAATACCTAGTATGCCCCCACCAAGAGAATTAGATTTCAGCATTGAATTAATTCCAGGATCCACCCCTATTTCTAAGGCACCATATAGAATGGCACCAGCTGAGTTACAAGAATTAAAGAAATAATTAGACGAGTTACTTGAAAAAGGATATATTCGACTAAGTGTCTCACCCTGAGGAGCTCCTGTCTTGTTTGTGAAGAAAAAGGACGGAACTATGAGGTTATGCATAGATTATCGAGAGTTAAACAAGATTACCATTAAGAATAAGTATCCTTTACCCCGTATTGATGATTTGTTTGACCAACTTCGAGGTGCAAAAGTGTTTTCTGAGATTGATTTGAGGTCAGGTTACCATCAACTTCGAATTAAACCTGAGGATATTCCAAAGACAGCCTTTAGAACTAGATATGGTCACTATGAGTTTGTTGTGATGCCTTTTGGGTTAACCAATGCGCCATCTGTATTTATGGATTTGATGAACCGTATTTTTAAACCATACCTTGATAAGTTTGTAGTTGTTTTCATTGATGATATTTTGGTATATTCTAAGAGTAATGAGGAACACGAGGAGCATCTGAGAAAAGTGTTAGATATGTTGATTGAAAACCAGTTATATGCTAAGTTGTCGAAATGTGAATTCTGGCTTAAGGAAATATCATTTTTAGGGCATATTATCTCTGAGAAAGGTGTATCTGTTGATCCTGAGAAAATAAAAGCAATTGTGGAATGGTCTAGACCAACTAATGTACCCGAAGTATGGAGTTTTATGGGTTTAGCTGGATACTATCGAAGATTCGTTCAAGATTTTTCTAAGGTTGCCTTACCCATAACCCGATTAGTTAGAAAGAATACCAAATTTGTGTGGAATGATGATTGTGAATGTGCATTTCAAGAACTTAAGAAACGTCTCACCACTGCTGTAGACACCTACTTTTGTCCCCATTCCCGAAAGGGAAAGGTTCGATGATGAAAACGTAAATCTCCACTTGACAACGCATCTCCTATGAAATAAACGAATCTCAATTCCCCTTTTCATTTCACCCGAAACCTGCTATTTATGGAAACCTGCTAAAAATAGTAACTGCCGTAAAAGGTAGCTTCTAAAAGTGGCAAATCATAAAATATAGAAACCTGTCAGAATTAGGTGTTGCATTCCAACATAAAACCTAAATGAGATAGAAAACTGCGAGAATCCTATTCCTAATATGATTCGGAAATAAGAGTTACGTATTAATTGAAATCCTAACGAGCCTAGAGTTCGTAACGGGCCCGGACGCATTCCGTCACAAAATTGATACGCGCTAAAAGACTCGAATTAATCTCAAACTCTACGGATTTCAGGAATCCGAATCTGACTAAAGAAAACAGCCCAGACCCTATTTTCAACGCCTGGCTCTGGGCGCCGAAATCTTCGGCGCCCAGGCCTGGGCGCTGAAAATACCTGGGTACGTGTTTTTTCCTAATTCTTTGTGGATTAGAACTCTGCAATTCTATCTTTCCACGAACTCTTCCCTATAAATAGGCCTCTAAATTCGACGTGAAAGGAACACAACAACACACAATTATATTCCGAGTATTGACTCCAACCCTTAGCCTAAGCCTCTCGCTGCGAAACTGTTCACGCGTTCTGTCGCAATCGATCCATAAATCGAACAGAACGTATCCTGTCCCATAATTGAGATTCGTTAAATAAAAAGGAGAAATAGCAAAGTCAAAGTGGTTAGTTTTCTGAGAACCGTGACGCACCTCTCAAGGGTGCGTCGTAATGTGTCCCTTTTCGATGATTTAACTGCTTTCCTCGCCCTTTTTATGAACTGTTAAACTAACCTAATTTGATTGTTCTATCACGCCTAACAAATATAATATTTTTGGGAAATCGGATTATCATGCTAGGTCCCTTAATACTACTTAAATCAGATAATCACGATCGAATTAGTATTATATGTTGCATATTGCTAAAATCAACTCAGATTAGTTTAATAATTAACGCATGTCACTTCAATTATTTATGCTGAGCTAGTAAGGATATCCTGCCTCTGGAGTTATCGACGAGCGAAGTACTCCTCTCGGTAGTTACAGTCCCCCGAACCCTCAATCTCTACCTTGCGGGTGTATGTTGAGAGATCCCCACACCAGGGATCACAAGGGAACCTACGGCCATCGTGGTCAAACATAATTGCACTCCCTTTATGTCACGATAACCGGGTTTTATCAGTTTTTCTCTGTGTCGTTAAAAACTGAATGGCGACTCCTATATTACTAGTCAACTGGGTGTATACTCACAGGAAATCCAATTACACTTGATTGAATAAAAAGAATCGTCACACCCACGAGAGACGAGGTCACGCATTAGCCTCGCGCTTTTTCGACCCCCTCACAGTGGCGACTCCGCTGGGGATAGTGAAGGAAATACTCGTGCTTGTAGGTAATCAAAATAGCCGAAGGGTGAAACGATCCTACCCCGCGTTTATTCCCCCATCAAGTTGGGACGACCTGAAAATCAGCATATTAATGTGAACGGGCAGAAACGCATAAAGAATCTCGGCTCCCTCGGGAGTTGGGACTAAGGATACCTTTTTTCGCCAATAGGGGGGTGCATACGCCGCGCATGTTTCCCACTCGGTACTTGTGCAGGTAGTACACCTATCCCGAACCCAATCGCTCGCCCATTAGGTCCCTCTCGCCTGCATGCCCCCTTGGTTTGCACTTGCGGGTTGGCCTCTTGGGCGAAATTCGTCTGTTGAAGACACTACCTCGACCGGGGCATGTGTTGGATCTACGATAGAAGCGGTACCAAGTCAGGCGCAAATAAACTACCCATAGAAGCCTATCATAAACTACGTGGCATATTTAATTTTCAAATCCATGCTTGTAATGTAGTTATGTGTACTGAAATATGTGATTGTGTGTGACAAACTATCTTAAAAAACCAACGACCTTAAAAATTGCCCAAACATTCATAGACTAATTTGCCAAAGAGTTATACCGAAATACGTGTTCCGCAAACCCGAATGATCGCCACAAAATAAGGGACGCTCGGGATGGCCTGTAACGAATCCCACAAACGCTGTTACGCGTAAAGGACGTTATTAGGCAAGCACGCAAATCGAAGTCGCATAAACAGAAGACAGAAAACGAGAACCAGTCAGGGACGAATTTTCAACGCCCCTGGCTGGGCGCCAGAATTTCTCACGCCCCTCGCTGGGCGCTGAAGTTGCTGCTTGGCCTTCTGGTCAGGCGCAGCAGCCTCGGTGCCCGCGCGAAAGGAAAATACGTAGCGCAAAAAAATGTTCATAAAAAAGAATTGCTACGAGGGCATAAGAAAAGCGCTCGATTTCAAAAGCGACTCGCAAAAAAATTAATAACTCTTTGTGTCGTTGTTAGGCCTCCTACGACGAAAATACCCGGCACCAAAACCGAACGTGCTAATAACTATGAATGTCACACGGGCAAGTGTTTCGAAAATCCAAAGAATGACCAAAATAAAAAAAAAACCAAAAAGTGAACCGACAAAAGAAAAAGTGAAAAACCAATTTAGAGAGTCGAAGTTTAGACTAAGTAATGCTTGAAACTTTGGGAACCTAAACTTTAGCTTATCTTATGCCTAGGACTGGTCCTGCCACTTGGTGCCGATCAGGGAATCAACGGTTAGTGCGTCTCGAAGATACATCGCCAACACCAGGTTTAGTAACTCCAAGTTCCATCCGTCGTCCCTCATTTCAAGGATCTCCGCTTCCCCAACCTCGATTTGCATCTTCAAACATGTCCATCGAAGATTTGCGAGACCAGATGGTCCAAATGACCCAACTTATGGGCCAACTGAAAATGGAAAACGAAGCTTTAGCGGCTGCACAAGCCAAAAATGACCTCGATAACGAGAAGAGGATTGAAAAAATGGTCCTACAGCAAACCATGGGGAGCAAATACTTCTCTCTCGATCCTGAACCTTTTCCTGGCAAATTACCAGAAAAGTTCAGTTCATCTGACTTACCAAAGTTCAAGGCCACGGACAACCCCCGTGATCATCTACTGAGCTTTGTGAATACCATGAACTTGAAAGGCGTGGACAAGTCCATGTACTTACCTGCCTTTCCTCTGTCCTTGGAGCCTGTGCAGCTCAAATGGTACTATCACCAGGACCCTAAGCTCTTCCCAACTTGGGAAGACTTTGTCAATGTCTTCATCAAGCAATACTCGTCGAACATGGATTTCCAAGTCACCATGCGCGAGCTGGAAGTTCTCTTCCAAAAGAAAAATGAGGGTTTCAGAACCTACTTTGCTAGATGGAGGGACCAGGCGGCCCAGCTAATCAATAGGCCTCCCGAAACAGAATTGGTCCAAAAATTCATTGACAACCTGGACCCGACTTACAGACAACACCTTAGGTACCTGGGACTTGACACTTTCAAAAGAGTTTATGATGTGGGAATAAAGATCGAGGACGACCTCGCCAAAACCATACAGAGCAAACCCACATATAAGACCAACACCTATAATCGGGGTAACACATCCCAAGCCCAAGAAGTCCATGCTGTAGAAGAGACTCCCGCCCGAAGAAACCCTGCAAGATGGGTCCGAGACCGAAAGTTTGCCCCACTCGGGTCAACTTTGGTACAAGCCTTTGAAAGACTAACCAATCAAGGAAAGTTGAGACCTATAGGCCCCACCCGTGACCCTCCTGTCAAAAGCAAATATTGGGTCGAAGGTACTTATTGCAAATTCCATCAAGGAAATGGGCATGACACTGAAAACTGCTGGAATCTAAAACATATGATCCAGGACATGATAGAGGATGAAGTAATACCTCTCCCTAACATTGGCAAACCCAACAACAACAAGAGCCCACTCGGCTCTTGTCACATCTCTCTCGACCAACCAGAGAATTTCGACCCCACGGTGTATATTACACCTCAAGGTGCACCACTCGCTGTGGTCCCTATGGATCGAATCGAGAGGGAAGTGTGCGGTGTGTGGAACGATGATGCTGAAGATATTTACCTATCTCAAGTCTCGGGCCAGGACTTCTTCACTGAAACTTGGCCCAGGTATGCTCTCATTGACACCACCCCTCAGGAGCCCGAGGTCGACAACCTCACCCGATCCGGAAGAATATACCAACCGGATATTCACCCACCTCCTGTGGACGACATCCCGGTTAGGCAAGCTTCTGAGAATGGACGGCACGCCACCGTCGCGGAAGTCATGGAAAATCCTCTCCTGAAACAACTGAAAAGAACCAAGGCTGAGATTACCATCTGGGATCTCATGTGTACTTCAAAGGAACATCGCGAAAAGCTTATTCGCTCACTTGACCTCATCTCAGTACCTACAGATATCACACCTGACTCATTGGTTAGCCATATCACGAGAGATGCCGGAGAAAAGGCCATAGTTTTCACCGATAAAGACTTACCCAAAGAGGGGGGTGCTCACAATAAAGCCCTTTACCTAGTGGTTGGATGCAAAGGACAAAACATCCCCCTAGTGCTCGTAGATAATGGTTCGGCGATTAATGTCTGCCCATTGCGAACCGCCCATTGCTTGGGGCTAGGAAACGATGACTTCCAAACCTCCACACAAGGGGTACGAGCTTATGATAACTCCCGAAGGCCTGTATTGGGAAAAATCAACCTTGCCATACAAACCGGACCTGTGGCACGCACCACGGAGTTTCAAATAATCGACATCAAGCCCACTTTCAACCTCCTCTTGGGGCGACCTTGGCTCCATGACTTAGGAGGTGTGGCTTCTACCTTGCACCAAATGGTTAAACTTAACCATAACGGGGTAATACTAGAAATCCGCGCCCCTCCTCTCGACGTCAGTTGTACTATGGTTGGAACAGCCGAAACTGCAGACGACCTTTATGGGTTTCAAATGGAAGAAACAATCCAGTTCATCGAAGATTATGATCCAGCATTCCTAGACCCGCATGCATCCCGAGTCATCCCTAGAATGCTGTTAGCTCAAGGTTATTTCCCAGGAACCCCATTGGGCATAAGGAAGAAGGCATATACATTCCATCCTTTTCCCAACAAATCTACTCCCTTTGGCTTAGGTTATGAACCAATGGAGGAAGATATTGTTGACCGCCTATCTAGGCTACGCCTTAACAAATCCAAACAAACCACCCTCCTTCCCCCATGTCAAAGGACCCTTAACGGGATGTTCGTTCGGGAAGGAGAAGAACACCCATGCTGTGATTTCCCTGAACCCTTCATTCAGGATGGCTTGCTAAAACCCGGATTTGATATTTTCCATGACTGCCACACCTTGGATGAGGCACCCCACCTCGCCAAGACTAAAACAGCTAAAATATTGGACAACCAGGCTCTATGGACATTGTTTAACGAATCGAGGCCTATGGAGAACGAGACTGTGATGACTACCCTAGCTTTACAAGATGAAGGTTTCGATCCAACCTGGTTAATCTCTCCTGCATCAACGCTAGAAGAGGTCGAGAACGGATGGGTGAAGACATATCAGTGGGTCAATGCAAAAGGAATGGAATTCAAGATGAGTACCGGTGAAGGACCGAAGTTTTATGAGACTAAACCCCAGGCTTGATCCACATAGAGCACCATTAGTAAAAAGCGCGTAGTAGTTATTTAGATTGATAGAAAAAAATAATAGAGACTTTAGAGGGTCCTAAGGCCGCTTAGAATATAGGTCAGTTTTATTTCAGTGTGTTTTCCTTACTTTCCGAATCAATAAAGGCGTAATATTTCTCCTAAAAACTTTATTCTAACACTAAATAAACACCAAATGTACTTGCAAAATACAAAAATAAAGAGGCGACCAACTATAGGCCCAACAAACAAAGCCCACTCGGTTTTGAAATAGTGCCATGGGAACCAATTCCCGAAACCCACAAAATAAACCACACTATCCCATTCATATCCCCAAAACCTAAAAAGCCAACCAGTGTCATCATAAGAGCCAATCCATGCAACCCGAAATCAAAGGAAATCAAAAACCCAAAACAATGCAAATGTTACCAAAAAAACGGATTCATAAAACATAGATTCCATCATACCCTTCACTAACGACCCACCTCCAAAGCCTACACAAAGATCTTCATAAATTCCGCACCCTAACTCCATTTTCAAAACTGTTTTGAGTCCCCAATAGAAAAAATTAATCTGGACAAAAATGCGTTTCACGCTAACAGTCAAAAAAGCCTCCAAAATAGCCTCAAAACTAACTTTAAATACGAAGCAAAATATCAAGGCACAAAAAAAAAAGAAATAGAAATAAACGCAAGAACATGTGAAGCAAAGCGTCAAAAATTGACCGCCCAAGTCATTTTCAGCGCCCAGGGCTGGGCGCCGGAATTTCTGACGCCCCAGCCTGGGCGTTGAAACTCTCTGCCTGCCAAAAGTTTTCTTTTCAGAAGTGCTCGTCATTTTATCCGCACACAACGGAAAAATAACGAACACTTGGGGGGTACAGTACGTATCCAAATAGGCTTACCAACCAAGAATATAGCCATACAAATTAGTCGAATTTCGAATTTCATATTTTACACGACTTATGGCAAAGAAAAATAATGGCAGATGAAAATAATGATAATACTTCACTCATTTGACCGACTGAGTAATATGTTTCCACCTCAGGGCATATCTACCGAAATCCGGCATACAAGAACTAATTCAAAAGCTAGAACTACGCGCGACCTGATTCTGACAAGATACGTAGGCAATCCTTACCAAGGATTCGGTCCAAATAATAAAAAAATATTCTTTGTGCAAAAAGTGTTAGACATATAAAATACATAAAAAAGAGGAGAAACAAAAATAAATGAAAACTAAAAATACGCCTTTATTAAAATATAATAAGAAGGAAAACAGAGTGCTAAAAATAAAAACAAACACGACTGAAATAAATAGAGGGCACCTACACCCTATCAAGAACTACACTACTCTAGTTCTTCTGGATCATCAAATAAAGTCTTGTAGAGGGCAATATTCGCAGGATCCACTCCCACAGTCCTCTGCGCTGCCCCAATGTCAATCTCCATGAGAACCGGCTCCTGGACACTAACTTCCAAAGATGCCAAGGCTTCAGAAACGTTCTCAGTTATAGCCCGCTCAGCGTCGAGGGCACAGGCAATGGTGGGAGAAGGATTATTATCATCAATTGGACTAGCCACTGTTTCTACAGGCGGCTGAGCCTTCCTAACCCATACATTGTTCCGGCGACGATCTCCGCGAGAGCTTGCATTTCTTTTAACAACAGTAGGCCCCTTCATGTTAGGCATCTTTTTAGGCCTGAACTGGAACGGGGAGGAACTTCCTTTCGCTTTCGATCAGGACGAGCTTTCACAGTCTTAACACTATAGGTACGAGGTTTGGGAGAATCAGGACCCTCATACTTAACACGAATACGAGGTATCAAAAGCTCAGCCGGCTCCCCATTACGAGCCTCGGTCCTCACATCTTTGTCATCGGAGCTCATCCACAACTTGTAGTTTTCAGAAAGACCCACAAAGCCATTTGTAGCCACGGCCCAACGCGGGAGACCATCATAATACTTGGCCCACGCTAGGACCCGTGTTTGTGAAAAGGCCGCTACCTTAGGTGGTACCGTATCAGAAAAGGGGATAGTCTGCCTTAAACCATATTGACGCATGACTCGGAAAGGGAAAATATAAATGGGACGAGATAGCCCCAACAAAGAAACATAAACCGATACATCAGACCCCCCTGTCATAGTAGTCAAACCCCCACCATGGTACCACCCACTTAATAGAACAAATGCCATAAGTAAAAAAGGAGGTCCATTCGGCCTCGTCCTAGCCTTGGTGCAAGTATTTTCGGTTACCCAAAGCTATAGGGCGATAATGTTTAGGATCGGCAGGAGCTTCCAAAAGTCTAAGCCGTTCCGCAAGCCAAATCTGCAAAAACAGGTACGATCGAATCAAAAGAATGAAAAGAAAGAAAAAACGGTTCCTGGGGTGCAGTTTCAACGCCCAGGACCAGGCGCCGAATATTCCAACGCCCAGCCCTGGGCGCTGAAACTCAGCCCCAGGAAAAAATAAATATATGCAAAAGGGACGTGTATGCGCGCAAAGAAAAATCGATTACCTGCAGTAATAGGGGACTTCCCTTAAAATGTTCAGATTTGGCATCCTTCTTCAGCTCATCCGCACTCAGCAAAGTCTCGGCAACAACCAACGGCATAATAGAATAACAACTTTCCATCTGGCTAATCAAGGGGATCAACCTTATGTCACCAAACTCACCATTGTTATTCGACAGCAAATAATGATTCAACAAACAAAATACAAGGGCTCGGATATTCAATTTCTGTTCGGTCATATTCTTACTAGGCCTAAAGTGATGTTTTACAAGTTTTGCCAAGTTAACCTTATCATTTACAACAATTTCAGCAAACATGTTATCATCTAGCCCTAGGAAAGCCCTTATGGTTGTTTTACCCTCTTCAATAGTGCCAGGGGTAACAGGAGTAGCATTAGTAGGATAACCAAGGATCGCAGCAAATTCATCGGGCAAAGGACATATTTCGTTGCCCCGAAAGACAAAAACATGATGATCGGAGTCCCAAAAGCTTAGGGCAGCATGCAGGAAGTTATAATCAATATTAATTTGTTGTAAGCCTAAAAGTGCCTCTAAGTGGTATTCTTTTAACAAAGCTTTTTCTGTGGGAGTAAGGGCCCGTAACCAACGCCTAACAGTCCGTTGGAGTGAGAAAGTAGGGATCGACATGGCAAAAGCAATGAATAATTAAAGCACAACAAAAGGAAAAGAAAGAATTTGAGAGTAGTAGAAAATAGGGACGTATCTAGCCCCTATATATAGCTGAACGCACCCAATGACATCCTGATCCCATTCGGAAACGTGTTAGGAAATCCGAAAGTCAAAAATTACCAGGAAAGGACTTTCAGCGCCCACGGCTGGGCGCCGAAATGTTTAACGCCTGGCCTTGGGCGCTGAAAATGCAGCCCAAGGCCCAGATTTCACAAAACACGGAACAGGAAAGGACTTAAGACCGTGTTTCTAAACACGAGGCCCTATTACAAGTAGGATCAAGCCCAAAGCACCTTTAGCTCCCAAATAAGCAAGAAAAAAAATAATAACATTAAAACTTGGTCGAAACTTAGACTCGTCTCAGAAAATGCTTATGTACACTTTCAAAAAAAGCAAGTTAAATATCATGGTCATTCTTCGAAACACCAAAAATATGTGTCGTCAAGTCATTGGTTTTCCAAATAAAAAATGTTTGTCTGTCAAAGGGTTCATCCGGGCCAAGCTAAAACCGGATGTCGCCTGAAAACTAAAGTCGCACTCCACGGCTTCGCTAAAGTAGCACACTACTATAGAAGGTCGCTCGCACATACGAGCATGACCCCAAACATGATTACAAGATGCGAAAAACAACCGACGAGCCCCAGTGCTTGGGGGCTCGCGAAAAAAAATAGATTCCAACGAGGAGCGCGCGATCAAAATCACATTTCCAGACTGCGCCATACACCATATCATGTTTGGATATCTCAAAAAAGAACAAAAAATAGGTTCGACCTCATCGAAAGGACGTCACTGACACTTGTGCACGGTCCTCTGATCAAAAACCAAGTCGAGCCGTAACGACTAGCTCAAAATCACGAAAGCGGACGGTCGCAAGACAAAGATCCGTCTGAACACGTTGTCAGCCCACGTTCAAGTTACAACTAAATTCGAGCACCCCTCGAAAGAATTCGCTCTTGCAAGAATGAATAAAAGAAATTCTCAAAAGAAATCATAAAGAACCAAAGAAATAGGAACTTGCCCATCTTCAGTTAGCAAGATCGCGTCACAAACCGCGCGAGTTCCCAAATCGAAAAGAGAACGAATTCAGGGACGTCCACCCTTAGCGGACAGGGCTCGCCCACCCTCAGCAGGCGGGGTCTGCGTCACTAGCAGGTCCTCAGTTTTCGAAAAATAAAGTCTTCAAATTCAAAATAGGCTCGCCATCTTCAGCCGGCGGGGTCTACGACGCAAACCACGTAGGTCCTTATTTTCAAAAAAAAACAACAGAAAACAAATTTCAAAAATAGATTCGTCCACTTCTATCGGACGGGGTGTCCACCCTTAGCGGACAAGGTTCGCCATCTTTAGCCGGCGGGGTCTACGTCACAAACCGCGTAGGTCCTTATTTTCAAATTTCAAAAACAGATTCGTCCACTTCTATTTGACGGGGTGTCCACCCTTAGCGGACAGGCTCGCCATCTTTAGCCGGCGGGGTCTGCGCCATTAAACCGCGCAGGTCCTTAGTCGCTGCAGCGATAACTTTTGCTGGATTTTCCTTCGTTTTACGTCCTATAAAACAAGGGTGCTGGATTTTCCTTCGTTTTACGTCCTATAAAAACAAGGGTGCTGGATTTTCCTTCGTTTTACGTCCTATAAAAACAAGGGGGTTTTCTCGTTTAGCTAGCCCTGAAAATGAGAATCTTTAAAAACATTTTTTACCTCGTGATTGGGCTTGGCCAGGCCCAATTACACTTTATAGCTTTGATTTTGAAAACATCTGTAGCTACTCCCAATGACAAAGTGAGGGAGTTTCTACGCACCTTTAGATCCTTCCAATGACAAAGTGAGGAAGTTTCTATACTATCAGTTGACAAATCCCAATGACACGTGAGGGATATGTCGACACTTCAAGTGATGACCCTTAAGTCAAATGTTATCACTCGGGGGCTCGTAAGACCCTCGCAAGACAGGTCACGTATACCATGGCTTGTGTGACGCACTCCGTCTAATACTTTGACCATCGTCTTACTCCAAGACTCAGTCAAAGTGGGGGCTAACTGTAGACACCTACTTTTGTCCCCATTCCCGAAAGGGAAAGGTTCGATGATGAAAACGTAAATCTCCACTGGACAACGCATCTCCTATGAAATAAACGAATCTCAATTCCCCTTTTCATTTCACCCGAAACCTGCTATTTATGGAAACCTGCTAAAAATAGTAACTGTCGTAAAAGGTAGCTTCTAAAAGTGGCAAATCATAAAAGATAGAAACCTGTCAGAATTAGGTGTTGCATTCCAACATAAACCCTAAATGAGATAGAAAACTGCGAGAATCCTATTCCTAATATGATTCGAAAATAAGAGTTACGTATTAATTGAAATCCTAACGAGCCTAGAGTTCGTAACGGGCCCGGACGCATTCCGTCACAAAATTGATACGCGCTAAAAGACTCGAATTAATCTCAAACTCTACGGATTTCAGGAATCCGAATCTGACTAAAGAAAACAGCCCAGACCCTATTTTCAACGCCTGGCTCTGGGCGCCGAAAATAGGAACCGTGACGCACCTCTCAAGGGTGCGTCGTAATGTGTCCCTTTTTGATGATTTAACTGCTTTCCTCGCCCTTTTTATGAACTGTTAAACTAACCTAATTTTATTGTTCTATCACGCCTAACAAATATAATATTTTTGGGAAATCGGATTATCATGCTAGGTCCCTTAATACTACTTAAATCAGATAATCACGATCGAATTAGTATTATATGTTGCATATTGCTAAAATCAACTCAGATTAGTTTAATAGTTAACGCATGTCCCTTCAATTATTTATGCCGAGCTAGTAAGGATATCCTGCCTCTGGAGTTATCGATGAGCGAAGTACTCCTCTCGGTAGTTACAGTCCCCCGAACCCTCAATCTCTACCTTGCGGGTGTATGTTGAGAGATCCCCACACCAGGGATCACAAGGGAACCTACGGCCGTCGTGGTCAAACATAATTGCACTCTCTTTATGTCACGATAACCGGGTTTTGTCAGTTTTTCTCATTGTCGTTAAAAACTGAATGGCGACTCCTATATTACTAGTCAATTGGGTGTATACTCACAGGAAATCCAATTACACTTGATTGAATAAAAAGAATCGTCACACCCACGAGGGACGAAGTCACGCATTAGCCTCGCGCTTTTTCGACCCCTTCACAACTGCCCCTATTCTTACCCTTCCATCTGGAACTGACGGATTTGTGATTTATAGTGATGCTTCTAAGAATGGGTTAGGATGTGTCTTGATGCAAAACGGAAAAGTTATAGCTTATGCTTCACGCCAACTCAAAGTTCATGAACAAAATTACCCTACCCATGACCTCGAACTTGCAGCTGTTGTTTTCGCCCTCAAAATTTGGAGACATTATTTGTATGGAGTTTCGTGTCAAATTTTCACTGACCATAAGAGTCTTAAGTAGATTTTCACCCAAAAAGAACTCAACATGAGACAACGTAGGTGGTTATAACTTCTTAAAGATTACGATCTTGATATTCAATATCATCCCGGAAAGGCTAACGTTGTTGCGGATGCATTAAGTCGGAAGTCTCACCTAAATTCTATCCTAACTTTTTCCCGAGCCAACCCATATGATCTACAAAAGATGGAAATTGAGTTTACCATGAAAGGAAACCCTTGTTTGAATGTGTTGATAATGAAGCCAACTTTGATTGATGAAATTAAGGAAACACAATGTAAGGACTTGCAATTAGAAAGAATAAGGAGTGAAGTGGAAAATGGGAAGTCACCTGGTTTTGTCATTCAAGAAGATGGCACGTTGAGGTTTCAAGGAAGATTATGTGTGCCAAATGATGAGAAGTTGAAAAAGAGAGTTTTAGAAGAGGCTCATAGTTCACCATACTCGATTCACCCTGGAGGAGATAAGATGTATAAGGATTTAAGACAAAGGTACTGGTGGAGCAACATGAAGCAAGAAGTGGCAGAATATGTGGCTAAATGTTCGACGTGTCAGAGAATCAAGATCGAGCATCAAAGACCAGCAGGTTTGTTGCAACCTCTGGATGTGCCAGAATGGAAATGGGATTCAGTTTCAATGGATTTTATCATAGGTTTACCAAGATCAACCAAGGGAATGAATGCTATTTGGGTTATTGTTGATCGATTAACGAAGTCAGCGCATTTCTTAGCAATGAAGAGCAATTCGAGTTTAGATCAACTGGCTGAGCTATATGTGAACACTATTGTGCGATTGCATGGAGTGCCTAGTTCGATTGTTTCTGATCGTGATACGAGGTATCAATCAACCTACTGGAAAGAATTGCAGAAAGCTCTTGCGACGAAACTTAACTTCAGTACTGCATTTCATCCAACGACTGATGGACAAATAGAACGCACTAACCAAATTGTTGAGGATATGTTGAGAGCTTGTGTTTTAGATTTTCAAGGAACTTGGGAAAAGTTTCTACCTATGGTTGAATTTTCGTACAACAACAGTTATCAGGCCACCATTGATATGGCACCTTACGAAGCACTTTATGGAAGGAAATGTCGAACACCATTATGTTGGAGTGATATCGATGAGGCACGTATCATAGGACCAAAATTGATTCAAGAAACAACTGACAAGATTCGTTTAATCCAATCAAGAATGATGGCAGCGCAAAGTAGGCAAAAGAGTTATGCAGACCAACGAAGAAGACCTCTAGAGTTTGAGGTTGGAGATCACGTGTTCTTGAAAATTTCGCCAACAAAAGGAATAATGAGATTTGGTCAAACAAGAAAGTTGAGCCCAAGATACATCGGGCCATACGAGATACTAGAAAGAGTAGGTGCAGTAGCATATCGACTAGCTTTACCAACCGACTTGGAAAAGGTGCATAATGTGTTCCACGTGTCGATGTTAAGAAAATATGTTCCTGATCCTAGCCATGTGATTACGCACAAACCCTTGTTATTGCGAAATGATTTAACTTACGAGGAGAAACAATTGAAATTCTTGAACGAAGAGAAAAGTGACTTAGAAGCAAAGTAATTCCAATGGTTAAAGTCTTATGGGCCAATCACTTGACATCTGAAGCTACATGGGAAGTCGAAGCGCAAATGAGATCGAAATATCCCCAGTTATTCGTTTAGAAACGATAAGATGTATGAATTTTAATATGCTACTTGAATGATTATGTTATTCCGACATGTTTGTATAGCGAATAAAACGATTAAGTATGAATTATATGACTCTATGAATGGCTAGTTCGACTGAGCTCCAGTTTCGAGGACGAAACTTTTTCTAAGGGGGTAAGAATGTAATACCCCGAAATTTTAAATTCGATTTATTAAAATTAAAAATATTTATTAACTTGATTTCGTTTTAATTAAATTACGAATAATCGAATTTCGTTATTTTAATCGTTTTTACTATTTATTTTAAACGACGAATTTCTAAACTGAAATTATTTATTTTTCGTTAACGATAATTTATTTATTTTTAAGGAATTATTTTAATTCAACATTTTTATTTCTGAAAATTAATTACAAATTCTGAATTTTTGCCAAATATTGTGAATTTATTAAATATAAAAAAAAAATTTTAAAAAAAAAAATGAAAATGTCTGCTTTATTTTCCTTGCTCCCCACGCACAAACCAGGAAGACAAAAACTTCCTCTCCTTCCCTCAAATCAGTCCATGTTCAATTGCTTGAGCCCCAAGGCCTTCCCCTTCTAGAATCATTCCAAAATTTACAAATTCCATCAAAATTCTGATGCATTTCAATACCAAAATCAATCCACAAAACTGAAAACAATTCTTCCTTGTTCTTCCTAAAATCGAACCACCACCACCTCCGGCAGCCACCGCGCACCACCATCCTCACCACCACTCCACCACCCCGCATCTCCCGACCACCCAGAACCACCGAACACCACCACCCCACCACAACTCCCTCCCATGCTCTCTCCTTCTCTCGCGTGCCCTGCCTCCTTCTTTCTTCCTCCTCTTTCGCCCCACGCCACCACCACAACCACCACACCACCAGCACCACTCTACTCCTCCGACCACCATCAACAACCTCATCCACCAAACCACCGCCCAGAACCACCCTGCGTTCCCCCCCTCTCCCTCGCATCTTCCCCTCCCCTGTTTCGCAAATTACCACCCCCCCATCCCCTTAACTGCTCCGCTGCCGCTAAACCACCTCCACCATCGCCGTCGAAATCCCCGGCGAAGCCCACCCGAGCCCAGCCTCTCCTTCCTCTCTCCTCTCCCTCCCCTGCTCCTCTGCGTGCCCCTCCCCTGTTCCGTGTTCTGCTTCCAGGAAACCAAAACCAAATTTTTGGTTTTTGGTTATATCCCTTAAAACCAACAAAATCAAATTGGGCCAAATTAATTTGGGCCTTGGGTAAGAAACCAACTTATGATTTCAGATTTTCCTAATTTATTAGTTTCATGTTTTAATTTATTTCTATGATATAAATATTTACTAATAAAATTATTTATTATTTTTCAGGTTTAATTATCGATTTTAATAAAGGAAATTACTAGATTTATTTAACAAAAATGGAATTTAAATAACATTCATGACAAACAATTTATTAAATAAATATATATACATATATATTTTGATTGAAAATTAGATTAATATTAGTTTCATTAAATTTCGAAAGTATATTTTATTAAAACTCTTTATTTATAAAATTTATTAATTATAAATCTATGATTTTATAAACTACTGATCTTAAATTATTTATCGATCTATTACTAATTCAATTATTTAATATTTTGAAAGAAATTGGACTCGGAGCTCAGGACGAACGAACCAACGAGAATCCCTTAGCAAAGTCGCGGAATTAAGGTAACGGCTATTGCTAGTACCCGCAATTCCCTTATAAATGTGATTATGAAATTACAACGTATGATTGATTTATTAAATGAATGTTTTGACATGTTTTATGAATTGCGAGAAATGAAATATGATTTTATTGAATAATTTATTATAATATGATTTGATGGAATTATTCCTTATTTTATGATTGATTATAAAATGCTATGATGATTGATTGAATTTCTTATAAAATGCTGTTTATAAGAAACCATGAAAGAAAGGATGTTTGATCTTATGATCCAAAGGAAATATGTTACTTCAACTGAAGTAAAAAGACTAAAATGCAAAATTAAACGAAACATGATAAATGAAAGTGAAATTCCTAGTCCGTTTGGCAGTATATGTTCACAGGTTACGATTCTCGGTCATGCATTGTAACACCCCGACCTCTAATTACATTATTAAACCATAATTAGCAGCGGAATTAACCTAATTTGGTCGGGGCATTACCTGCCGTAACTCCCTCTTGGGAATTTCAAGGCAACCATCAATCATAAGATATTAAATCCCAAAAATTAATATAATAATCTTTTATATTACCAAAATAAAGGTACATAAATTACTAAAATTCTTCAATTAAACTATTAAAACTTAAAAAGTAAACTAGGTGGGAATTATTAAAGTGAAATCATCGCCACTACTCATTCCCATCGATCCCAGCGGTACCTAAAACAGAAAACAAAATAACGGTGAGCCGAAGACTCAGTAACGAACTATTCTAGCAACGTAAATTCATTTCAATACATTTTATTTAATAACACAGGGAGAATAGAATAATGTAAAACATTTTATAAAGTCCTTTATTTAATCATTATCAACTTTAGGGTGCACATGCTAGTCGTGGCAAGTATGACATGGTGGAACGTCTTCCACGATGGACCGCTGTCCATAAACATGGGGCCTTGGCCCGAAAACATGAGAGCCTTGGCTCAATGGGCGGATGCCCCATGGGTACATGCATGACCGAGAATCGTAACCTGTGAACATATACTGCCCAACGGACTAGGAATTTCACTTTCATTTATCATGTTTCGTTTAATTTTACATTTTAGTCTTTTTACTTCAGTTGAAGTAACATAATTCCTTTGGATCATAAGATCAAACATCCTTTCTTTCCTGGTTTCTTATAAACAGCATTTTATAAGAAATTCAATCAATCATCATAGCATTTTATAATCAATCATAAAATAAGGAATAATTCCATCAAATCATATTATAATAAATTATTCAATAAAATCATATTTCATTTCTCGCAATTCATAAAACATGTCAAAACATTCATTTAATAAATCAATCATACGTTGTAATTTCATAATCACATTTATAAGGGAATTGCGGGTACTAGCAATAGCCGTTACCTTAATTCCGCGACTTTGCTAAGGGATTTTCGTTGGTTCGTTCGTCCTGAGCTCCGAGTCCAATTTCTTTAAAAGTAGTAAATAATGGAATTAGTACTAAAATCGATAAATAGTTATAAAATTAATATTTTATAAATCATAAATTTTATAAGTAATGGATTTATAAATAACGAATTTTAATAAAACATAATTTCGAAATTTAATGAAATATTATTATTATTAACCGAATTTTCGATCAAAATATATATATATATATATATATATATATATTATAAATTGATTTTCATGAAAATATTATTTAAATTTCATTTTTATTAATTCAATCTAGTGACTTTATTTTAGTAAAACCTGAAAATTAAATACATTTTTCTACTTGAAAAAAAAAAAAAACAAATAATAAACAATTTGATTGGGAAAATAACCAAATTATTAAGGCAAGCAAATTAATAATTAGAATTTCTGAACATGCAATTTAGTTTGCAAAATTGCAACTCACCCAAAAGCCCAAGGGATTATGGCCCAATCTGAAATTGGGTTTGAGGAGGATTAAAACCAAAATTTAAAATCACAAATTTTTTGGGTTTTGGTTTTTGCTTCTGGGAATGAGTCACGACAGGGGAGGAGGGAGAGGAGACGGACGAGAAGAAGGGAAGAGGAGGGGGAAAGGAAGGGTGGCTGGGGACTCGACGCCGACGGGCGATGGTGTTGCTGGTGGTTTGGTGGCGGCAGAACGGCGAGGAAAAGGGGAAAAGAGCACGAACAGGGGCGAAAACAGGGGAGATTGGGGTGGTTTCGTGGGTGGTTCTGGGCGGAGGGGAGGACGGTTCGCCGGGGAGAGTGGCGGCGAAGGTTGGTTCTGATGATGACGGTTGTGGTGTGGTGTCGACGGTGGTGCTGCGAAGAGAAAAGGGAGAGGGGACAGGGGAGTGCGAAGAGAGCAGGGGAGGTGAGGTGGTGCTTGCGGTGGGTGTGGCGGCGGCTGTGGCGGCGGCTGTGCTTGATTAGGGTGGTTCTGGTGGTTGTTGGACGGTGGTGGCAGTAGTGGTGGCTGGTGGTTGCAGTGGTGCTTGCGGTGGTGGTTCGTGACCCGAATCAAAGGGAACAAGGGAGTGAGTTTGAGGTTGAATTTGATTATTGTTGAAATTCCACCTAAAGTTTCTGAATTTGTACATGAGAATTGTGTTGAACAAGCTAGGAATTGTGCTTGGGGTCCAAGCATTTGCATTTGGACTGAAATGTGGGAAGGAAGGAAGTTTTTGACTTCCTGGTTTGAGCGTGGGGAGCAAGAAAATAAAGCTGACATTTTCAATTTTTTTTTTTTTTTTTTATTTTTATATAATTTAATAAATTCACAATATTTGGCAAAAATTCAGAATTTGTAACAAAATGTTTAATTAAAATAATTCCTTAAAAATAAATAAATTATCGTTAACGAAAATAAATAATTTCAGTTTATAAATTTAGCGTTTAAAATAATTCGTAAAAACGATTAAAATAACGAAATTCGATTATTCGTAATTTAATTAAAACGAAATTAAGTTAATAAACATTTTTAATTTTAATAAATCGAGTTTCAAATTTCGGGGTATTACATGCATGTACCCATGGGGCATCCGCCCATTGAGCCAAGGCTCTCATGTTTTCGGGCCAAGGCCCCATGTCTATGGACAGCGGTCCATCGTGGAAGACGTTCCACCATGTCATACTTGCCACGACTAGCATGTGCACCCTAAAGTTGAAAATGAATTAAATAAAGGACTTTATAAAATGTTTTACATTATTCTATTCTCCCTGTGTTATTAAATAAAATGAATTGAAATGAATTTACGTTGCTAGAATAGTTCGTTACTGAGTCTTCGGCTCACCGTTATTTTGTTTTCTGTTTTAGGTACCGCTGGGATCGATGGGAACGAGTAGTGGCGAGAATTTCACTTTAATAATTCCCACCTAGTTTATGTTTTAAGTTTTAATAGTTTAATTAAAGACTTTTAGTAATTTATGTACCTTTATTTTGGTAATATAAAAGATTATTATATTAATTTTTGGGATTTAATATCGTATGATTGATGGTTGCCTTGTAATTCCCAAGAGGGAGTTACGGCAGGTAATGCCCCGACCGAATTAGGTTAATTCCGCTGCTAATTATGCTTTAATAATTGAATTAGAGGTCGGGGTGTTACAAGTCAAGAGTAAGCTGTGGATTAATATCATTAATTCCACTTGAACTAAAGCGGCCTCTAGCTAGGCATTCAACTCACTTGATCTCACTGAATTTATTAACTTGTTAATTAATACTGAACCGCATTTATTAGACTTAACATTAAATGCATAGTTGGACCAAGGGCATTATTTCCTTCAGCATTTTCTCTCACTTCAATCTTCAAACCACATTTCACTCCATTATTACTCAGATCTGGAGCAAATGTAGTGAAATTTGGCACTATAAGTTTCCTAAACCTAAGGGAGTGTTCGGTACTATTGAGGTTTTCAGCTTTTATGTTTTTTAAACAAAAAATAAACAAAACTGTGTTCGAATATACCATTGTGAAAAAAAACTTTTCAATACTTTTCACTAAACCGCAACAGAAATCAGCAAACCACATAAAGTGGTTTTGATATTTTGGTTTTGGGAATGTGCTCGGCCATCTCTCTCCTCTATCATTCCATCTTTCTTCCGGTCTCCTCTACCATCTTCCCTCGGCATCTCTTTCTTTTTCATTTACCGTTCCCCGATATGGACAACTAAAGAGCCAACCGACAAAGCAGAGATGGTGATCGGAAATACCAACTATCAACAAGTGGATACGACAGCGATTTTGACTATGTCAGATTCCCGGCGAATGAGTTGAATTTCATTTTATTAATTTTTGGAACACCCAAAAACTAATATGGTTTTCCGCCGACCAACCATTTTTAGTTTCTAGCCTTCTGCACCTTTCTCCTCTTATCACCAATTTGAACAGTTCTTGAAGAACTTACGAATGTCTTATGAAATAGATGATGCGCTGGAGAATAGCTTCTCGGGCATGGTCTCGTGCTACAACGCAACCAACATTTTACATGAGTGGATTATCAATTCACGGGCATCAGATCACATGACCTCTTCCCTGAATAATTTCGCTCAACCTATAGAGGTGCATAACCATCTAATAATTTATCTTCTTACCGGTAATATTTAAGCTATTACACACATTGAAACAGTTGAGTTTATATAACTCTTTTTTCTTGAAAAATGCGTTGTATGTGCTTCATTTCAAAGACAATCATCTATCAATGAACAACTTGGTAAAAGAGAGTAATTATGAAGTGAATTTCTATGGAACTCGTAGTGTTATTAAGTACTAAACCAAAAAAAATGTTCAAGGGTGTAGACGCCTATTTTTGTCCCCATTCCCGAAAGGGAAGGTTCGATGATGAGAACATAAATCTCCACTTGGCAACGCATCTCCTATGAAATAACGAATCTCGATCACCCTTTTCATTTCAGTCAAACCTGCTATTTATAGAAACCTGCTAAAAACAGTAACTGCCATAAAAGGTAGTTGTTAAAAGTGGCAAGTCATAAAAGATAGAAACCTGTCAGAATTAGATGTTGCATTCCAACATAAATCCTAAAAGAGATAGAATTTACAAGAGGAATTCTGTTCCTAGTATAATTCTAAAATAAGAGTTACGTATTAATTAAAATCCTAACGAACCTAGAGTTCGTAACGGGCCCAGACGCATTCCGTCATAAAGTTAATACGCACTAAAAGACCGGATAAGTCTCAAAGGCTCCGTATTCTTCGAGTCCAAATCTGTCAAGGAAACGCGGCCCAGATCCTATTTTCAACGCCTGGTTCTGGGCGCCGATATATTCAGCGCCCAGCCCTGGGCGCTGAAAATACCTGGGGACGTGTTCTCTCCTAATTCTTCTTGGATTAGTGCTCTAAAAGTCTATCTTTCCACAAACTCTTCCCTATAAATACAGCCTTATAATCGACGTGATCTGACACACAATTCATATTCTGAGTATTGACTCCAACCCCTAAGCCTAAGCCTCACGCTGCGAAATTGATCCCGCGCTCTGTCGCAATTGACCCTAAAGTCGAACAGAACGTATCCTGTCCCTTGTAGCTGAAGAATTAAGCCCGGATACTGGAACCTTGCCAGGAAACTCGAGATTCGTTAAATAAAAGGAGAAATAGCAAAGCCAAAGTGGTTAGTTTTCTAAGAACCACAACGCACCTCTCAAGGGTGCGTGTTAATGTGTCCCTTCGTATGATTTAATCGCTTTCATCACCCTTTTATAAAACTATAAAACTTTTAATCTGATTGTTCTATCACGCCTAATAAAGATAATATCTTGGACAATTGAACTATCATGCTAGGTCCCTTAAATCAATCTAAACAAGATAATCACGATCGATCTAGTATTATGTGTTGCATATTGTTAAAATCAATTCAGAGTAGTTAAATAGTTAACGCATGTCCCTTCAATTATTTATGCTGATCTAGTAAGGATATCCTGCCTCTGGAGCATCGATGAGCACTCCTCTCGGTAGTTACAGTCCCCCGAACTCTCAATCTCTGCCCTGGGGTGTACGTTGAGCGATCTCCACACCAGGGATCAAAAGGGAACCTATGGCCGTCGTGGTCAAACATAATTGCACTCCCTTTATGTCACGATAACCGGGTTTTGTCAGTTTTTCTCATTGTCGTTAAAAACTGAATGGCGACTCCTATATTACTAGTCAATTAGGTGTAAACTCACATGAAGTCCAATTACACTTGATCTGACAAAAAAACGTCACGCCCACGAGGGACGAGGTCACGCATTAGCCTCGTGCTTTTTCGACCCCCTCACAGTGGCGACTCCACTGGGGATAGTGAAGGAAATACTCGTGCTCGTAGGTAATCAAAATAGCCGAAGGGTGAAACGATCGTACCCCGCGTTTATTTCCCCAGCAAGTTGGGACGACCTGAAAATCAGCATATTAATGTGAACGGGCAGAACCGCATAACGAATCTTAGTTCCCTTGGGATGTTTCATCTCGGGAGTTGGGACTAAGGATACCCATCGCCAACCGGGGGGTGCATACGCTTCGAATGTTGTCCACTCGACACTTTTCGCTAGTAGTACACCCGTCCCAAACCCAATCGCTCGCCCACTAAGTCCCTCTCATTGGTGCATGCCCCCTTGGCTTACATCGTGATTGGCCTCTTGGGCGAAATTCGTCTGTTGAAGGCACTACCTCGACCGGGGCATGTGTTGGATCTGCGATAGAAGCGGTATCAAGCCGGCGCGAATACTACCCATAGAAGCCTATCATAAACTACATGACATATTGTTATTTTGCCTCATGTTGTAATGTTAGTTATGTATAGCGAATTATGTGATTGTGTGTGAAAAATAATACTAGAAAACCAACGACCTTAAAAATTGTCCAAACATTCATAAACACCAATTGGCCAAAGAGTTATACCAAAATACGTGTTTCGCAACCCCGAACGATTGCCACAAAAATAAGCGACGGTCAGGATGGCCCGTAACGAATCCCACAACGCTGCACAACGCGCAAAGGACGTTATTAGGCAAGCATGCAAAATTAAGTCGCAGGTACAAAAAAGCATACGCGAACAGAAAACGAGTACCAGTCAGGGACGCATTTTCAGCGCCCCTGTCTGGGCACCAATAATTCTCACGCCCTCCTCTGGGCACCGAAGTTGCCGCCTGGCCTTTTGGTCAGGCACAGCGGCCTCGGTGCCCGCGCATAAAAAAATACGTAGCAAAAAAAAACTTTTCGTGAAAGTTGCTGCGTGGGCGTATGAAAAGGCACTCGATTCTAAAAGCGACTTACAAAAAATAAATAACTCTTTGTGTCGTTGTTAGGCCTCCTACGACGACAATGTTCGGCACCAAAACCGAGCATGCTAATAACTATGAATGTCACACGGGAAAAGATTTTCGAAAATATAAAGAGTTCAAAAGTGCACACATAATAGTCCAAATATACTAGTCCGACTTAAGGGTAGTCATAAAGTGGCTAAAAGCCGACTCATGAAATAAACTAATGTGTCTCCTACTCCACAACGATAATGCAGGGCCCCTGAATACCTACCCGTGATAGCCATCAAGGATCGCAATGGAAGTGGCATGTCCCGAACATCTATTCCTAGAGGTCGCACAAACCCAAGAGATGCCACTCTCTACGTTCTCAAAGGCCACTCTCCTCAAAGAACCACGCAATGCAAAAAGCGCTCCCCAACTCACATGCTTTCGGGGTATTGTTTGGGTTAGAAAAGAAAAGAGCAAGGAACGAAACAGAAATTATGGCATTGGCCCTTCAAGATGAATTATTCGATCCCACTAAACTGATCGCTCCATCACCCTTAAAGGTCGACCAAACCCAACGAGGGTGGCGCAAGACCTTCAAATGGACTAATGCTCGTGGAATGAAGTTCAAGATATCTGCGGGAGAGGGCCCAATGTACGAAGAATTAGAGTCAGAATCCGAGTCCGAACCTAACAAAATTTTAATCCCTCCCAAAACCAGTTTAGACCCAGAAATATCCACTCCGGGAGATCTTTTTGATGTAATGCTTCATGACTTTAATAAGATAAACAAAACTTTCGAGTATATGCCGCTTAAAAATCTGAGTAGTAATGCAGATTGCCTCGCCACTAATGAGCACGAAAAAGAGCCAGATGAGGAATATACCGACTTAATAAAAGCTGTAAATGAACAAGAACTCAAAACCCCTATAATTGAGGACACAGAATCGGTAAATATTGGAACAGAGGAAAATCCAAAATTCATTCAAATTGGCCTCACCTTAACTCCCACTGAAAAAACCGATCTAATCTCCACTTTACGGGAATTCGAGGGTGTCTTTGCTTGGTCCTACAAAGACATGCCCGGAATCGATCGAGAAATCGCTGAGCATAAGATTCCGCTAGATCCCAAAATGACGCCAGTAAAACAAAAGCTACGGCGGCTCAAATCGGAGATAGCCTTGAAAATAAAAGAAGAAGTCACTAAACAATTAAACGCCGGCTTCATAAAAGTCTCCAACTACCCAGAATGGGTGGCCAATATTGTCCCCTTAGCTAAAAAAGATGGACAAGTGCGAATGTGCGTAGATTTTCGAGATCTCAACAAAGCCAGTCCCAAAGATGACTTCCCTCTACCTCACATTGACATATTGGTAGAAAACACCGCGGAACATGCTCTTCTCTCCTTTATGGATGGGTACGCAGGATATAACCAAATACTTATGGCAGAAGAAGACATGGAAAAAACAACCTTCATTACCCCTTGGGGTACATATTGCTACACTGTAATGCCTTTTGGTTTGAAAAACGCGGGGGCCACCTATCAAAGAACAGCCACCACGTTACTCCATTACATGATACACAAAGAAATCGAGGTCTATGTAGACGACATGATCGTCAAATCTAAAGACCGACACGGTTACCTTCCGGCACTTAGGAAGTTCTTCACCCGAATCCTGAAATATAACATGAGACTAAATCCACAAAAATGTGTGTTCGGGGTAACCTCTGGAAAATTACTAGGATATGTAGTTAGCACACGGGGAATCGAGATTGACCCATCCAAGATTAAAGCCATTACCGAAATGCCCCCACCAAAAACTGAAAAACAGATAAGGGGCTTCCTAGGAAAGCTGCAATACATTAGTAGGTTAATTTCCAAGCTTACTATGACTTGTGAGCCAATATTTAAAAAATTAAGAAAAGAAGAAAAAGACGAATGGGATGAACAATGCCAAATTGCCTTCGATAAAATCAAAGAATATCTGAGCAAACCACCCGTCCTTTCCCCTCCTTTGCCTGGAATCCCTTTACGCCTATACCTAACCGTCACGGATACTGCAGCGGGAGCTATGCTCTCACAGTGTGTACATGGATCCGTGCGAGCCATCTACTACTTGAGCAAGAAGTTCATACAGTACGAGACGAGATATACAGAACTTGAGAAAACCTGCCTCGCCCTCGTCTGGGCTTCCAAAAAACTCAGACATTACCTATTGGCCCACACCGTTCATATAGTGTCACAACTAGACCCCTTAAAATACATGTTCGAAAAGCCCGCTCTAAACGGTCTCCTATCCAGATGGCTAGTCATGCTCTCAGAATTCGACCTAAAATTCATGCCAGAAAAAACAATCAAAGGAAGAGCGGTAGCCGAATTCCTGGCCGAGCATGCTACGAACGAGGAAACCACGGAAGCTTACCTCCTCCCTGACGAGGAACTTCTGATGATACGAGACGACTATTGGACACTATACTTCGACGACGCGTCCAATCAGAAGGGATGCGGTGTCGGAGTTCTCCTAGTCAGTCCCGAAGGGGCCCATATACCAATTTCCGTCAAACTTGACTTCGAGGCCACAAACAACGACGCCGAGTATGAAGCCTGCATAGTTGGGCTAGAGGCTGCAGTTAGCCTTGGAGTCAAACATCTACAAGTCTTCGGGGATTCTTCCCTAATAATCAACCACATATCTAAAAGATGGAAAGTCCGAAGCACTAGTCTCTCAAAATATCAAGCTCACTTAGACCAAATAGTCGAGCAATTCGAAAAAATCGAGTATACGTACTCACCAAGAGACGACAACCAATTCGCGGATGCACTAGCAAAGTTAGCTTCAATGCTCAACATCCCGAATGACTGGGACGGAATGACCCTTCGGGTCGAACGAAGAAAAGAGCCGGCTTATTGCTGTGCCATAGACTCCGAACCTGAAAACACCAAAGAAGAACCATGGTATACGGACATCCTTCGTTACAAAACAAGTGGGGAATTCCCCCCAAACACCTCCCCGCGAGCACAAAAGGCCCTACGCCTCCTCGCGTCACAATATAGCATAATTTTGGGAGAATTGTACAAATACACGCCAAATAAAATCAAGTTACTTTGTGTTCACCAAAACCAAGCCCAAAGACTAATGGAAGAATACCATAACGGCGTGTGTGGACCTCATATGAACGGCAAAATGCTATCCCGGAAAATATCCCGCTCGGGGTATTATTGGACCACCATGGAAACCGATTGCCATCACTTTGTGAAAACTTGCCCAAAATGCCAAATCTTCAGTAACCTTAACCACTTACCTCCCTCAGAACTACACATATTCACTTCCCCATGGCCCTTTTCTACCTGTGGTATAGATATAATTGGCAAAGTAACACCCACAGGCGTAGGGGGACACGAGTACGTTTTAGTCGCGATTGACTACTTCACTAAATGGGTAGAGGCAGTGTCCTACGCAAAATTAACGGCCAAGCATGTAGCTCGATTCCTAGAAAAGAACATATTTTGTCGATACGGGGTTCCACATGAAATCATAAGCGACCAAGGTTCCCACTTTAGGGCCGAGATCCAAGACCTGCTCGAAAAATATCATGTCAAACATCATAAATCCTCTCCCTACAGGCCGCAAATGAACGGTGCGGTAGAGGCGGCCAACAAAAACATTAAAGTCATAATCGAAAAAATGGCCGAAAATTATAAGGATTGGCCCAACAAATTACACTTCGCATTATGGGGTTATCGAACCTCAATCCGCACCTCCATTGGAGTAACATCCTACTCCTTGGTATACGGAATGGAAGCAGTTCAACCGGTCGAGTTGGAAATTCCCTCCCTCCGGATCGTCCTAGAAAGCAAGCTGCCCGAGGCCGATTGGGTTCAAGCTAGGTACGACGAGCTCGTTCTTTTAGACGAACGGAGGTTGAGAGCTTTATATCACGTGCAAGTGTATCAAAAGCGTATCGCAAGGCAATTCAACAAAAGAGTCAAACCTCGAAATATCAAAGAAGGTGATTTCGTGTTAAAAGAGGTCCGTGCGCCTACCACGGTCCCCGAGGAAAATTCCGGCCTAATTGGACCGGACCATACTTTGTAAAGACTATCCTACCTGGCGGAGCGGTCCAATTGGCTGACATAGATGGAGCGGAATTCACTAACCTCACGAATTTAGACCAATTGAAAACGTATTATATTTAATAAAGTTCAGTCCGAAGTTAAGGCATCTAATAATACACATTAAACTCATAAGCAAGCATTCTTCGCATTACTCTAATCGAACGGCATAAGACTCGCTAAAGTAGAAGGGGCGAAAAAAACTCGCAAAGAACACAGTTTCAACGCCCAGGGCTGGGCGCTGTTATTTTTCACGCCCAGGCCTGGGCGCCGATCTTTCCAACGCCCAAGCTTGGGCGTCATTCTCTCCTGCCACCAATCCTCCCGCTTCTGCAAGTGTTCGTACTCCTTTTTCGGATTATCAAAAGAACCACAAACACTTAGGGGGGTAGTAGACGTGTAATGAACACCCCTTCCAAAAAACATATAGCTAGAACTACGCGCGACCTGATTCTGACAAGATACGTAGGCAATCCTTACCAAGGATTCGGTCCAATAAAAAAAATAGTAATAATAAAGTCATGGAACACATCGGGAGGAAAAGATATTACAAAGGGCACTATACCCTAACCCATGCACGAGCAAGGCTAAAAGTCCAAATAGAACAAAAGCGAAGCCACAAAAATTATTTCAGGAGCAAGCCCAACAAAGGAGTATGGCACGAGTCGGCAACCCAAAATGTAGACATAAGAAAATACATATGTAATACCCCCCAAGTAGTCGGCTAGTCTAATATGTGTGCACTCTTGTATGAACTCATTTTTAAAAAAAAAACACAATATATGGAATCCTTTCTCTTTCAAAATTCGTCGTTGGTTTAGAAACCTAGTACCGTCATAATGCTACGTGTTGAGACCTCATTTGATAAAGGCAAACCTAGCAAGCCCATGAAAGGCTCAAACATTCTTGCACCAAAGATTCGCAAAAATAAATAAAACATATATACATGCGAAATACAAGAATGAATAAATACAGAAGAGGAGGCAAGCCTAAGACCGTCCTCAGCTTCATTCCTCCAAGCCTCGCCAGTCCATCCGGTCCACCCCCCGTAGTGTGAGGACCCCCAGCCAGAATCGCCCCAATATTGAGGCTGCAGCTGCAACTCGGGGCTAGGCTCTCGAGCCACTGACACGGAACGTCGCCTACGCTCCGGCCCGGATCTCTCCCCAGAAGTACTCACCCCCACATCAGAACGGTGATGCCGTAGGGGCGAGTGCCGTGCCCGCTCTCTCTCCTCAGGGCCGCGTCCCCCGAATCCCGACGGTCCCGCGTCATCGTCCTCGGCTCGCCCGGTCTCCGTCTGTAGAAACAAAAGAAAAGTAAGTGAAAGAAAACCAAAAAAAGGGGACAGATCTAAAAAAACAGGCACATTACCTGAGTAGAGCGGGGGCTCCTGCAAGAAAGTGCGGATCGGGCCCGAACCAACGCGGACTTCAACCGGTTGATCACCCCCACCATCGCATTGGCCGTACGGGCCGGAACCTGAAATGGGAATGTCAGTAACAAAAGAAAACAAAAAGAATAAGAAAGATGAATAAATGAAAGGTGCATACCACCTGTACTCCCCCAAGGAGTGGAGCATGGAAAACCCGGCCTTCCGGGATAATCTCCACAACTTTGGATCCACTCTCCCCAATATATGAGATCCGAGCATCGGGAGGCACCCATCCCCCTAACAAAGGGTCAGGATGCTCCTGCACAAAACACGATAAATATAAATACATGGGCACGAACATAGGAACACCGCAAAAAAATAATGAAAATAAAAAGAGCGACTTACAGCGCCAGGCTCCGGGAGACGAAGAGAATCCAGGATGAACTGATGATAGCTAGCTCCCGCTATCACCAACTCCGTCGCCGGGACGCCCGTCCTCGAATGAACCCTCCAGGCCTCACCTATCGAACGGGTGGACAACATGGTCGCGGGTGGAGGCTGAGGCACCGAAAAGACTCCGACGGTCTGCATACGTACCCACTCTCCCAGGTACCAGACGGGGTCACGGCGACCAATAAATAAAACCCGCATCTGGCTCAGGGCATTACTATCCCTGACCGAAGGGTATGCACCCCTAAAAGAAAGCCATGGGGTCCAGACCACCTATTTTGTGAATACAGACACAATCAGATCTCGCACACAGAAACAATAAATAAATGATAAGAAACGAGATAAGGGAAAAGTGCTTCACATGCTCGGGGTTCCCGTCCCGGATAAGATCCCACACGGTATCGGGCGGCGAACGCGCCGTCAGCTTCTTCTTCCAACCCCTACGACGACCGGCAGGGTACTCCAAAGGCCTTTGCCCCTTTCGGGGAGCCAGCCAAGGCAAATGCTTGAAGGCCCACAGCTATAAAAGAAAAACAAAACAAAAAAAAACATCAAAAAAGCCCAGTAAGGCAAGAAAGCAAAAAGGAGAGCTAGGCACATACCTCAATCAAACGCGGCACTCCCGCCAATGCAATGACGAAGTGACGTCTACGCGGGTCCGAGTCTTGCACCGCCAAACTCATCTGGCCCACGAGCGTCGCATAGCCCAAATCGCCCCAGCAGTAGTCGCCTAGAGAAGACACGTGCTCCACCCAGCCTATCCACCTCGGGTCAAAGGTGTCAGTAGGACCCGACAGAAAAGTGGAAGTGATAAAATGGAGGTAGAACAGTCGGGCTTGTCTCAAAGGCGACTCCTCCACCCCACGCTCCAGGCCCCACATCAGGTCAGCATAGGGTATCCCACGGGCCTGGTACGAAGGCAGTCTCTGACCCAGCCACGAGCCCATGAGCCTAGTACCCTCAGCAACAGTCGGCAGCGGGCCATCCGACCTCAGACGAACGGGAATCCCTGTAAAGGTCAAGCCCGTCAAAGCAGTGTAGTCCTCTAGAGTAATCGTCATCTCGCCCCAAGGGAAGTGGAAAGTGTTGGTGGTATCCCACCACCATCTCATGAACGACCGCAAGAAAGATAGGGAGATGTTGAGTCTCAGTACCTCCCAGAAAGTCTCAACCACCGGGAACAACGAACTTTCCCTCACCAAAGCCTGGGAGTCCGAACTCAGGTAGTCAAAGACAGTCTCGCTCATCGCTGCACCATAGCCACGGACCGTAGTATCCCTCCTCGCGTGAAGACGGGTGGTCACGTGATGCTCCAGGTGGTAGTGCAGATCCCGACCGTCGTAGTACTCAGGACCCACCCATGGGGGTCCCGCACCGGTGGACTGACGCGTCATGCCACGCTCCGCGTGGTCACCAGAGGACGGTGATGACTCACCAGACATGCTGGTCAACGATACAACAATAAGGCATTATACCTTTAACAAGTTGGCACTCACACCAATCCCTAAAAGAGTGCATTCCGCTCATGAAATGGAGTCATACAATTTTTGTTCCCTAAAAACATGGTACTAAGTTCATATTGAGCAAAATTTCCCTAAACAAAAATTAACTCCAACAAAGTCGAAATTCTTTCATAATTTGTCACTCATGAATTATGAGGAACGCAAGCAGTATACTAAGAACACCTACATTGCAAGAAAATACTAGAATCGTAGGTATACTTGGGGGCTAGTATAAACGTGCCCAAATTCAACAAAAACCAACATACTAGCGAAAATTAACATGCACAAACTAATTAACATGTCATGTAGAACATTTTCAACTATCTAATTGAAAGAAAGGGGCATAAAATCAAAAACCCCCAAATCAATTTCAAGCTCAAGAACACTTGACAAAATTGCTATAAATTGACAAAAAAGCTTAAAATTACTGAAAATTACTTAAATTGGGAGGATTAGGAAGTGATTTAGAGTAGAATTCGTGAAGAAAAATGAAGGAGACGAGTGAAAAAATCAGTAAGATGAGAGGAAGTGTGAGCGAAAATGGTAGAAATGGGAAAGGAAGGGGACGGTCCGCGTCATTTAAAGACCGAACCTCCCCTTGCATTTTCAACGCCCAGCCCTGGGCGTTAGAAATTCTCGCGCCCAGAGCTTGGCGCTGAAAATGCTTCCCAGACAGCGAATATTCGCTGTCGGGGCACGCGTGACTCCCCTTCTTGTGTAATATCCGTTGTCTTGATATTTCTTTCCCACGGAAAAACAACGGTATTGTAAAAACTCGTTAAGTAGAAAATATACACAGTATGAGCCCACTTATAGGACACACCTAATCGGGAAATATTGCGACCCACCAACAGGTTGTAATCACAAAAGCCTTTTTTATTAAAATATATAGGCAAAATGAAAAGAAAGTAAGAAATTCAAAATAGGCTCGCCATCTTCAGCCGGCGGGGCCTGCGTTACCAACCACGCAGGTCCACAGTTTTCGAAAAATAGAATCTTCAAAAACAAAATAAAACAGGCTCGCCATCTTCAGCCGGCGGGGTCTACGTCACAAACCGCGTAGGTCCTTATTTTCAAAATAGATTCGTCCATTTCTATCGGACGGGGTGTCCACCCTCAGCGGACAGGCTCGCCATCTTCAGCCGGCGGGGTCTGCGCCACTAACCGCGCAGGTCCTTAGTCGCCGCAGCGATAACTTTTTCTGGTTTTCCCTTTTCCCAAAAATTAAAGGATTGGTTTTCCCTTTTTCCAAAAATTAAAGGATTGGTTTTCCCTTTTTCCAAAAATTAAAGGATTGGTTTTCTGTTTTTCCAAAAAAGAACGATGTGGTGGATTTTCCTTCGTTTTACGTCCTATAAAAACAAGGGGGTTTTCTCGTTTAGCTAACCCTGAAAATGAGAATCTTTAAAAACATTTTACCTCGTGATTGAGCTTGGCCAGGCCCAATTACACTTTATAGCTTTGATTTCGAAAACATCTGTAGCTACTTCCAATGACAAAGTGAGGGAGTTTCTACACATCCTTAGATACTTCCAATGACAAAGTGAGGGAGTTTCTATACTATCAGTTGACAAATCCCAATGATACGTGAGGGATATGTTGACACTTCAAGTGATGACCCTTAAGTCAAATGTTATCACTCGGGGGCTCGTGAGACCCTCGCAAAACAGGTCACATACACCATGGCTTGTGTGACACACTCCGTCTAGTACTTTGACCATCGTCTCATCCCGAGACTCAGTCAAAGTGGGGGCAAACTGTAGACGCCTACTTTTGTCCCCATTCCCGAAAGGGAAGGTTCGATGATGAGAACATAAATCTCCACTTGGCAACGCATCTCCTATAAAATAACGAATCTCGATCACCCTTTTCATTTCAACCAAACCTGCTATTTATAGAAACCTGCTAAAAATAGTAACTGCCATAAAAGGTAGTTGTTAAAAGTGGCAAGTCATAAAAGATAGAAACCTGTCAGAATTAGGTGTTGCATTCCAACATAAATCCTAAAAGAAATAGAATTTACAAGAGGAATTATGTTCCTAGTATAATTCGAAAATAAGAGTTACGTATTAATTAAAATCCTAACGAACCTAGAGTTCGTAACGGGCCCAGATGCATTCCTTCATAAAGTTAATACGCACTAAAAGACTCGGATAAGTCTCAAAGGCTCTGTATTCTTCGAGTCCAAATCTGACAAGGAAACGCGGCCCAGATCCTATTTTCAACGCCTGGTCTGGGCGCCGAAATCTTCGGCGCCCAGCCCTGGGCGCTGAAAATACCTGGGGACGTGTTCTCTCCTAATTCTTCTTGGATTAGTGCTCTAAAAATCTATCTTTCCACAAACTCTTCCCTATAAATACAGCCTTATAATCGACGTGATCTGACACGCAATTCATATTCTGAGTATTGACTCCAACCCCTAAGCCTAAGCCTCACGCTGCGAAATTGATCCCGCGTTCTGTCGCAATCGACCCTAAATTCGAAAAGAACGTATCCTGTCCCTTGTAGCTGAAGAATTAAGCCCGGATACTGGAACCTTGCCCGGAAACTCGAGATTCGTTAAATAAAAGGAGAAATAGCAAAGCCAAAGTGGTTAGTTTTCTGAGAACCACAACGCACCTCTCAAGGGTGCGTTGTAATGTGTCCCTTCGTATGATTTAATCGCTTTCATCACTCTTTTATAAAACTGTTAAACTATTAATCTGATTATTCTATCACGCTTAGTAAAGGTAATATCTTGGACAATTGAACTATCATGCTAGGTCCCTTAAATCAATCTAAACAAGATAATCACGATTGATCTAGTATTATGTGTTGCATATTGTTAAAATCAATTCAGAGTAGTTTAATAGTTAACGCGTGTCCCTTCAATTATTTATGCTGAGCTAGTAAGGATATCCTGCCTCTGCAGCATCGATGAGCACTCCTCTCGGTAGTTACAGTCCCCCGAACACTCAATCTCTGCCCTGCGGGTGTACGTTGAGCGATCTCCACACCAGGGATCACAAGGGAACCTATGGCCGTCGTGGTCAAACATAATTGCACTCCCTTTATGTCACGATAACCGGGTTTTGTCAGTTTTTCTCATTGTCGTTAAAAACTGAATGGCGACTCCTATATTACTAGTCAATTGGGTGTAAACTCACAGGAAGTCCAATTACACTTGATATGACAAAAAAAACGTCACGCCCACGAGGGAAGAGGTCACACATTAGCCTCGTGCTTTTTCGACCCCCTCACAAAGGGTATGGTAAAGGCAAACAATGGACTATATTATTTGATCAATACTCCGCACAACACAACATTGTACCTTAATCTCATACTTGTTTGACATCATCGTCTGCAACTCAGTTTGTATCATTTGAAATATAGCATCACAGACTAGGTCATGCCTCTCTTGGAGAATTTAAACACATCGAGTGATGTAAGAAAAACATCACAGACAAGAGTAAGCGTTCCTTTCTAGTTGAGTGAATCACATGCCAATGATCCTTTTGAACTGATCTAGATGAACATCTGGGGTCCATAAAAGGTGTGCACAAGGGGAAATTATAGATACTTCCTTACCATAGTGAATGATTATTTTAGAGCTACTTGGGTGTATCTGCTACACCAGAAGTCCGAATCCTTGACGCAATTGAAGAATTTTCAGAATTATATGCTCTAAATCATTTCATTAGCACGATAAAGTTTGTCAGGTCAGAAAAATTATTTAGAATGATGATGGCTAATGTGAATAACTTCTTGGGTTGATAGGCTTCAACAAAATGCAAGGGTGGAGAGAAAACATGACACATACTAGAGATCACAAGAGATCTCAGATTTTAGGCCGATTGATCTCTTTCCTATTAGGGTGAGTGTGTCATGATTTTTGTCCATTTAGTAATTAGATCGATTCCCCTCTCTAGTGTTAAAGAATAAAACTCCTTATGAAATGTTGTATAAGAGTTTTTGGTTGTTTGGCTTTCGCAACAAATCCTTCCTTGCACAAAGATAAATCCAACCTAGAGGAGTGGCATGTGCTATTCTAGGCTATCCTGCCATACAAAGAGGTTACATACTACTTGAGCTTCAAACCAAAAAAAATATTTCATCTCTAGAGATGTAATTTTCCTTGAAACCATATTTCCTTTTCAGTTGCAATCAATTGACCAATTGATGAAACCATTCCCCATTTATCTTCCTCATTCTAGACAAAATACTCAATACTTATATGATCCTATCTCAAACACTTAAAAAAACACTTCCAATTCCTTCCCGTCATCCTTCTCCTACATCTGCACCATATAAAAATTCTGAACTTCACGATTCTCCAACATCTCAATCCGATAGTTATCCTGAACCAGTAACCAGATAAATAACTAGACACTAAAAAACACCATGTTGGAGGAAATATAAGAAACGCAAATGAATTTAATTTGAAAAGAAAGTAATTGGGAGATGAGCAAATTAATGAATTTACAAAACAAAATTCAAGTCAAGTGGAACTTTTAATAGGAACAAATCTAGAATTGTGATTCTAGGATGTAAGCAACAATGTGGAGTTGATTATGGAGAAACCTTTGCCCCAAGTGCAAAGATGAAAATTGTCTGCAATAAAAGTTGGCACACCACACAGATAGATGCGACCAATTCTTTCTTGCATGGTGATAAAAAAGGAGGATGTGTATATGTCGTTACCTTGAGGCTATGCATGACATGGAAGCGAAATCAAAGTGACTTCTAAAAAGTTGAAAATCTGGAATGCAAACTAAACAAAGTCCCTTTATGGACTTAATTAAACAAGCCACTAGACAGTGGTTTTCTAAACCGTCAACTACTTCATTTTCATTTGGTTTTGAGCATTATAAAAATGATTACAAATTATTTACCAATAGACATCAAAGGAATACATTCATTTCTATCTTGGTCTACGCAGATGATCTATTGTTGGTTATAGTCAACATGAAATCTCTAATCTCAAAAGACTGCGCTCAGTTGAATTTTAGATGAAACATTTAGGTCCTTTAAGATATTTCTGAGGCTTAGAAGTTGACTCTTCTACCCAAGGAATCTTTATTTCACACCGTAAATATATCAGGGACCTCCCGAAGAAATATGACATGATAAATGTGAAGCCCCTAAAGTTACCAACAGAAAAGGTGAACCATGCTTTCCCCAACCCCGTGCCGTATCAATCAATAATTATTGAGGAGGTTAATCCATTTGGTACGTTGTTACGAGACCATATGTCTCTTTTACAGTCAAACTACTTGGAAAATTCATGCACTCTCCCACATCTACACATATGTAAGCTACTAAAAGGCTCTTAAGATATCTCCCTGGAACACCTAATCATATCAAGGAATTCTTCTACCTTCAACTTTGGTAGGTTCACTCACTTCCTATTGTGACAGGTATGGCTAATTGCCCCACTTCATGGGGATATATATTAAGATATTGAATTCTTCTTGGTGGTTCTCGTATCTCTTGGAAAGCTAAAAAAATATCAGTTGTGTCAAGATCTTCTACTGAAGAAGAATACAACTGAGCCATGGAACTCACAACATGCGAGGTTACTTAATTGGATAAAGTCTCTTATAAAAGATATGGGATTGACTTACATGGATCATACTTTACTTAATTAAGTGTGATAATTTAGTCGCCTTAGATATTGCAGCCAACCCCGTACTACATCAAAGAACAAAGCATACATGGTCAAGGTGGGATCACTTCTTATCCAACATGTCTCTTCCTAGGATCAATTGGCTCATGTCCAAACGTCAAGCCTTGTTTGTAACTCAACACAATGATCTTCTGCTCGATTTGGGAGTTATATCATCTCCCATTTCCCAGCTTGAGAGGGGGGGGGGGGGGGGTTGATAAGGTAGGCACACTGAATCATTTCTCTTGGTTCATAATTATCAGGTAATTAAGAATGACACCATAAACATAGTACAATATATATGGAGTAGTAAAACATCAAAATGTTGATGTAGCAATTATTTTCTAATAAATGCAATTAATGGCACAAGTTAGTTTTTTCTTATTCTAGTGATATAAATGTTGTATTTAGTCTTTGGAAAAGTACATGAGAAATGATCTAATATTTTTAGTATTTTCCCCTATATCTACCTCTATCTGAAATTCTTATCAATCCTCTTGCATCAATCAACTTATATTTGTTGTTAAGCCAGGAACACAATATACTAGTAGTACCACGTATTAGAGCTTGGTTTATGCGCATGGACAAAGTCTGCTACAAATTTCTTCTTTCTTCTTGGCTTAGGCCCATTTGTTCTTTGGAGTTTTGTAATTAGTGTGTTTCGTAGCTCTGTCCTTCTAGCTGATGTCCTTATAGCTTTTGACCTTCTGTCTTACACTAGGTCTTAGAGTTGGCAAGGTATATAAACATGCATGTAAATGTTGTTGTATTATAAGTGTTTTCAAGGCTAAAATGAAGAACAAGAAAGTAAGACTTACGGAACTTGTTGTGCCGTGGTAACCAAACCACTGCCTTCAAAACGAGATTCGGTGCAACCGGGGTGCACAATTGTATTCACCGATTCGTTCCCTAAGGTTTACACAACTCTCAACCCGCAATGGAATTCTTGGGTGTGAGATGGAGTTACTAGAACTTATGCCCAAAAGAGAGGAAGAAAAGGAGATGATAAGAGAACGGTTTTTCTGTAAACAACACAAAGAATGAAGCATGTATTTATAGGATTAGTGGAGGATATCAAACAGCCCAAGGAAATCTAAGGACTCAAAGGAATCCAATGATCTTAATCATGACAATTAACATATGAAAATAAAGAGTTGAAACCCCCTTAATCAATAAGGAGTTAAACTCACTTAACTCACCATAATCAGAAAGGTTAACAACCCTTAAACCATACTTAATAAGGCTGCCAAAAAAGAAATCCCAAGGAAGCAAAACTAACGTCCAAAAAACGTCTTTTTACGTCTTTTTGCATTTCGCCCGATCCACCGCCCGATTGGGCGCCCACCGCCCGATCGGGTGACAACCTCCCGGTCGGGCGAATTACTCGCCCATTTTTTCTTTGAACGCGCGCCCGATCGGGCGCAATCCGCCCGATGACTATCGGGCGGACTACTTTTTCAAGCTTTACTTCCAACAATCCCCCACTAAAGATAGAAAAAGAAATGATGGAGAGGATATGAATTTCTGGGCATAAGAGGAGATCAATACATAACATCCGGTGTAGACACCTACTTTTGTCCCCATTCCCGCAAGGGAAAGGTTCGATGATGAAAGCATAAAAACTGCACTTGACAACGCATCTCCTATAAAATAAACGAATCTCGATTCCCCATTTCATTTAACCCGAAACCTGCTATTTATGGAAACCTGCTAAAAATAGTAACTGCCGTAAAAAGTAGCGTCTAAAAGTGGAAAATCATAAAAGATAGAAACCTGTCAGAATTAGGTGTTGCATTCCAACATAAATCCTAAATGAGATAGAAAACTGCGAGAATCCTATTCCTAATAGGATTCGGAAATAAGAGTTACGTATTAATTAAAATCCTAACGAGCCTAGAGTTCGTAACGGGCCCAGACGCATTCCGTCACAAAATTGATACGCGCTAAAAGGCTCGAATAAATCTCAAACTATACGGATTTTAGGAATCCGAATCTGACTAAACAAAGCTGCCCAGACCCTATTTTCAACGCCTGGCTCTGGGCGCCGAAGGCTTGGGCGCTGAAAATACCTGGGTACGTCTCTTTTCCTAATTCTTTGTGGATTAGAACTCTGCAATTCTATCTTTCCACGAACTCTTCCCTATAAATAGGCCCCTAGTTTCGACGTGAAAGAACACACAACAACACATAATATATTCTGAGTATTGACTCTAAACCCCTTAGCCTAAGCCTCTCGCTGCGAAACTGTTCACGCGTTCTGTCGCAATCGATCCATAAATCGAACAGAACATATCCTGTCCCATAATTGAGATTCGCTAAATAAAAAGGAGAAATAGCAAAGTCAAAGTTGTTATTCCAGTAGGAACACGCACAAGAGGGGGGGGGGGTGAATTGTAATTAGAACTTTGATAAAGTTTCTTGCGGAACTTAAGAAACAATCAAGAAACTGAGAATAGAGAAGACAATAACAACAATTGTGAAAACTTCTTGATACTAATCAAGAAGAGAATTCTTTTATTATGGTAATGCCTCGATTACAATAATCTCTCCAACACAAGTTCCTCTCAAACTCGTGTTCCTCACAGTAATCTACTTCGATTACAACTCCTTAACTTCTCTCTCTCAGACTTAAACTCTAAGTCTAAACAGGATAACTCTATCCTTACTAATACAAAATATAATTCGTGTTTGGATAACTCTAGATATTAATAATGCTTTTTTGTGTGGATATAAGGAACTTAGGAACTTTGAATTAACTAGGACACAAACTGTTTTAGAAAATCTTAGACAAAACGTTTTTAGGAAAGCAAGAACTCTCAGAATGTTTGTGTGCTTAAAACCAAAAACGATTTCCCTTTTATAGTGTTTATCCTTAGGGTTAGTTCCCTTCAAAACCTCAACTGCTAACTGCCAGCACTTTGGTCTCCACGTCCCTTGACTTGAGGAACAAGGGGAAGACCACTTCCCACGTTCAGCCATAAAGCAGTTAGTGATTTGACTCAATCAAACCCTAAAATATTTCTTTAAAACAGATTTTATTTATCTACAAAAACTTAGGAGAATTTTTAGGAAAATAAGTTTTGTTTAAATAAAATAAAACGTAAATCTATTTTATATTAAATATGCAAAACTTGTTTTTATTTATGAAAATGTTTTCCATAAAAATCGCTTCCAATAAAATAAATGGCCTAATTAAATCATAAGTTCCTTGAGTACTCTATATACCATTAGCATAATTAATATTTACATAAAATTCTAAGTACAGTGGACTACCTAGACTTCATGTCTTCCCTTTGTCTGGAACTTGCAACTCAGAAGCTTCAGACGTTCCAGCCAAGGAACATTGATGAGTTCCTCTCTAGCTAACACAGGAACTCTTGGCTATGAGTCTGTAATAGTTCTTGTGGATATTCGGAACTCTTGATATGTAACTGTGTTGCTCCTTTTGTGACTTCAAACTGGAACAGATACAACTTCCAGCTCTGAAACTCCATTGACTGTTCCAAGTGTACCTCAGGAACTTCACCAGTTTATTCAAGTTCCTATCCTAATAGAAACTTGGGCATATGCCTGTTCAAAGTCATTTAGCAACCACAATCAGGAAGTTTGCAATATGTGTGTGTCATCAACCAAAACTTAGGAACAACAATATTCCCCCTTTTTGGTGATGACAACACTTGCAAACTTTTTACAAAGAGAGTAAGTACAAACAAACAAGAACTTATACAGACTATTGTGAAACAGAACATAAAAATTGAAAAACAAAAGAGAAAGATTAGAGAGAAGAAAGAGGAGCACCCTTGGCTTACAGAGAGATTCAGAGAGATTGATTCAGGAACTGGATTGAGTGTGCCTTGGAAGTTTGCACCCATGACTTGACATCAACAAAAAGCATAGCACGAAATATAGCCATTCCAAACACAGTGCCCCACGATCAACGTTTGGCAAGTTAAGCTAGCCTCAAAGTATTAAACTAACTCATACAATAAAGTGAAAGCAAGCAGTAATGATCAAGACTAGAAAGCATAGATATGTGTAACCCAGCAAGTCAAAATAAGATGGAACAAATACCCAAGTTTAAAAATTATACAAACCGAAAGCAAATTAAAAAGATTGTTCCATGGCAAAAGATAAAAGAAACATGGGATAGGGTGATTTAGGCTTGGGATGGGGAACCAGAACCAGCAGTTTCTTCTATCACAGTCTCCTCAAAAGATTCCAGATTGTTGATCTTGGTGAGGATTGTGGCACGAGTTGCATTGGCTTGTTCTGAGTAGTGGTGAAGATCGTTTTGGAGAGTCTTGACACTTGTAACCAATGCACCTATGTGGGCCTGCATTGAGCTAATCCTGTGATCTGTTCCCTCCTGTAGTTCCACCAGACGAGCAACTGTTGCCTTTAGCTCCAATATCTGATCATCCTTTGTGTTCCAGGCACCCCCATGATCTTGAACATGTTCCTGTTCAGATGGAACACGACGAGCTTTGGACTTTTTGGAGGATCTGGGTGTCCTTTTTCTTGGCCTAACAGTTTCAGGCAGTTCCTCTTGATTCAGTGGAACAGCATCCTCCTCTATGGGCATCTCCTTGACATCCCCTTCCTCATTTATTTCCATGAAAACAGGCCCTCTTTTCTTGTTCTCCTTCATTGCTACCCTCATGCTCTTTCTTTTTCCTACACTCTTCCTGTTCCCTCGAGGTAAAGGGACCTCTATTTGTTCGAGTTCCTCCTCCTCCTCCACTTCTTCTTTAACTGCAATTTCTTCCTGATCTTCCTCATCTTGTTTCTCTTCCTTTCCAGCCCTAATGACTTTACCCTGAACCACTTTAAGATTTAATAGATGGAGCATTTCAAGTTGAAGGATTTGGGTGGATTTTAATGGAATCACAAAGTATGGGCTAAGGTCAACTGAGAAGCTTTTGAAGATTTCTGTAAGAAGGGAGGAGTATGGAATTTTGAATTTGGGGATACAGGTGGATAAGTGTTTGATCATGATTGCAGGAAAGTTTATGGGAATTTTCCTTTCAAGACAATACATGAGACATGCATCAAACAGACTTGCTATGTTCCTTTTCTGAGTTCGAGGAACTACACCTCTCCACACAATATTAAACAGTAATTTTTGAAGAGGTGAAAAGCAGTTGTGTGAGGTGGAGGTGGATACTTTAGAATCTCCTCCAATGGAACCAACTATATCTTTTTCATCTACATTATCTATGGTCACTGTGATTTGACCTTTGAGCCACATATCAAAACCCCTATTGGGTGTACCAAACAGCTGTTCCAGATAAGAGGCATCAAATTCGATGCGAGTTCCATTCACTTTACTTGAACATACATTATCAACACATGCAAAGTTCTTGCAGAATTCTTTCATAGCTTCAGGAATTAAGGGGGATTTGGCATAGGTACTCAACAGACTTACCCACTTTTGTTGTTCAAGGATTTCCATCAACTCTTTAAATTTCGTGGCTTCACACCATGTTGAGTTGATTGCGAACCCCTCGACCAGATTGTTTTCCTTTGCAGTGAGTTTCTTGGACCCTTTTGCTTCCCCCTGAGTTTGAGCATTCTCCTCTGTTTCCTCGATGTTTTCACCAGAAGCTTCCACTCGTCGTTTTTTGGATTTTCTTGTGGAGGATCTAGGGTTTGAGATTGGGGATTTCATTTCGATGTCAGTGTTGGTTTGTTCCCCCTGAGTGATTGCGAGCATTGGATTGTGGGATTGAAGAGGAATTGGCGATTGAATGGGTGAGGTATCCATGGGAACAGGAGATGAAGGGTTTCTCTTTCGTTTGAGGGATGTGAGATCAGTGTTGTTGCTTGTGAGAACCATGGTTGAGGTTTTTATAGGTGGAAGGAGAGGTGATGTCAGTGGAGAAGGCGTGTGAGAGAGAGAAAAGGGGGTTGCATGGATTGATTGTGGAAAGTGAAGAGTTTCTCCTATTTATTGCCAATGGAACCGTTCCAAACATTCTTTGAATATGGGTATTCGGTTTTTAAAAAAAATAAATAGATAAAAATAAAAGGAAAATGAAAAAAATTGTGTTTGACTTTGACTTGCTTAATTTCGTATCTCTGACTTAACTAGTTTGAAAGGAACTGCTTACCTTGCTCATTTGAAGTGTGAGTGAATTTGCCACGATGGTAAGCTTCAACTATGTTTGCACACAAGATTTTGTGTTTGTAATAGTCTATATGTACCATGATTTTTGCTTTTGCCTTAGAGGAACTCCAATTTGGCAATTACCTTAGCTTGATCATTCCGAGTTCCATTCTCATTTTCTCATGTTTCTCTCTGTTCAAAGGCTTAGTTAAAATATCAGCAATTTGGTGATCAGTTTGGCAAAAATCTAATTTGATCAAACCTTTCTCAACATTATCTTTAAGGAAATGGTGTCTGATGTGGATGTGTTTGACTCGGGAATGATGAACCGGATCTTTTGAAATACAAATAGCACTAGTGTTATCACAATAGATAGGAACACAATCATAGATAATACCAAAATCTCTTAGCTGTTGTTTTATCCATAGAATTTGTGAGCAACAAGCTGCAGCAGCTACATACTCAGCTTCAGCTGTGGATAGAGCAACAGTATTCTGTTTCTTGGAACCCCAAGAAACCATGCATGGACCTAGGAACTGTACCATACCTGATGTGCTTTTTCTATTCACTAAGTCACCTGCATAATCAGCATCTGCATATCCTCTTAGCTCGAAGGATCCACTTCTTGGATAGTAAAGGCATAGGTCATCAGTTCCTTTGAGATATCTTAGTATTCTTTTCACCGCAGTTAGATGGGACTCCTTTGGATTTGATTGAAATCTTGCACATAGTCCTACACTAAAAGAAATGTCAGGTCTACTGGCTGTTAAATATAATAGAGATCCAATCATACCTCTGTATTTTGTTTGATTCACACTTTTCCCATTTGGATCAGTGTCTAATCTGGTAGCAGTTCCCATGGGAGTGTGATTTACTTTGGCTGATTCTAGCCCATATTTCTTTAGGAGTTCCTTCACATACTTTTGTTGGTGTATCATGATTCCCTCCTCGGTTTGCTTGATTTGTAAACCAAGGAAGAAGTTGAGTTCCCCCATCATACTCATTTCAAATTCACTGCTCATCAAGCTTGCAAAATCCTTGCACAAATTTTCATTAGTTGCTCCAAATAATATATCATCAACATAAATTTGAACTACTAACAAGTCAGTTCCTCTAGATTTTAAGAATAAGGTTTTGTCTATTCTACCTCTTTTAAAATCATTTTGAAGGAGGAACTTTGATAATCTCTCGTACCAAGATCTAGGGGCTTGTTTTAGTCCATAGAGAGCCTTATCTAATTTGTAAATGTGATTTGGAAATTCGGGATTTTCAAATCCAGGGGGCTGTTCCACATAAACATCTTCCTCTAAGAAACCGTTTAAGAAAGCACATTTAACATCCATTTGATAAAGTTTAAAACCCATGAAAGCAGCAAAAGCAATTAAGATTCTAATGGCTTCTAATCTAGCAATAGGTGCAAATGTTTCTTCAAAGTCAATGCCTTCCTGTTGATTATAACCTTTGACCACTAACCTTGCTTTGTTCCTTATGATTGTTGCATGTTCATCTTTCTAGTTCCGGAACACCCATTTTAGCCCTATCACCTTCTGGTGCTTTGGTTTGGGTTCCAAGTGCCATACCTTGTTTCTTTTGAATTCATTTAATTCTTCTTGCATGGCAATGATCCAGTCAGCATCTTCCAGAGCCTCAGTGTGATTTCTTGGCTCAAATATGGAGAGGAACGCGTGGAATGCGCAAAAGTTCCTTAGTTGTGACCTTGTCTGAGTTCCTTTTCTGATGTCACTCACAATGAGTTCCATTGGATGGGACTTTAGATGCTTCCAAGGTTTAGGTTGAAATTGAGCTACTGGTGTTGTGGCATTTTCGTCAGTTCCTTCTATGACCTGAGTTCCCTGTTGGGGTTCCTCTGGTGTTGTTTCTGGATCTTCTTGGTTTTCTGCTTGTTCCTCTAGTACGGGAACTTCTTGATTTTGTTGAGCAGTTCCTCTTGCTGTGTGTTTGCTTATTTGGAACTCCTCATCATTTTCTGCAGCACGAGATAAACCAATCTCGAAAAATTCTTGTTCCTGTACTATGTCAGTTTTGTTAGATTCATCAAATATTATATGTACACTTTCCTCAACACACATAGATCTTTTGTTATAAACTCTATAAGCCTTGCTATTTAAGGCATATCCTAGGAACACTGCCTCGTCGCTTCTTTCATCAAACTTCCCCAAGTTCCTTTTTCCATTGTTGTGGACAAAACATTTGCTCCCAAAGGCTCTAAAGTAAGAGATGTTGGGTTTTATACCTTTTAGTAGCTCATAGGGGGTTTTGTTTAGGATTGCTCGAATCATAACTCTATTTATAATGTAACAAGCAGTATTGACTGCTTCAGCCCAGAAGTTCCTAGGCAAGGAACTGGCTATTAGCATGGTTCTTGCCATGTCCTCTAGGGTTCTATTTTTCCTCTCAACAACTCCATTTTGTTGTGGAGTTCTGGGAGCTGAGAAATTGTGGTCCATACCTTGTTCCTTGCAGTATTCATCGAATTTGTAGTTTTCAAATTCTGTTCCATGATCTGATCTTATATGGATCAGTTGGTGACCTGTGGTTTTCTGGATTTTCTTTGAAAATGTAACAAACTCATCAAACGTTTCATCCTTGCTTGTTAGAAATATGACCCAAGTAAAGCGAGAGTAATCATCAACAATAACTAATACATATTTTTTCCCACTTCTGCTTTGAATTCTCATTGGTCCACATAAGTCCATATGGATGAGTTCCAATGGTTTTGTGGTGTTTACCAATTTCTTAGATTTAAAGGAACTTCGGACATGCTTGCCTTTTGCACATGCATCACACACTTTATCAGTTAGGAACTTGATTGAGGGGAGTCCTCGAACCAGTTCCTTTGATCTTAGTTTGTCAAGCAGCGAGAAACTAGCATGTCCAAACCTCCTGTGCCATAGTAGGGAATTTTCTTCAAGGGCACTGAGGCAGGTTAGATTGTTCCTGGGAACTGTATTGAGATCCACAGAATATGTGTTCCCTTTACGAGTTCCTTCCAAAATAACCTTCCCAGTGTTATTGTTTATGATTTGACAGTTTTCAGAAGTAAAACTTACAGAGTTTCCTTTGTCACAGAATTGAGAGATGCTTAGTAGACTGTGCATCAAACCCTCGACTAAAAATACATTTTCAATGGCGTAGGAACTCGACCTTCCAACTTTTCCAATTCCAATAATTTCTCCTTTCATGTTGTCTCCAAAGGTCACAGTTCCTCCATTGTAGGCTTCTAGTGAGAGGAATTTAGATTTGTCTCCTGTCATGTGTTTGGAACACCCGCTGTCGAGATACCACGAGCTGTTCCCCTTCACTAGAATCTGTAAAGAGATCAAAGGTTAGTTACAGGAACTCGGGTTTCCTCGAGTTCCTTTTCAACTATAACTTCAGACTTCTTAACCCATTTTTGCTTTACATAATTTATGTTTCTTTGATCCTGTTCCTTCATCTTGGAACACTCAGTACTTATGTGACTTCCACTTCCACATGAGAAGCAGACTTTTACACTAGGAAGATCCACATACTTCTTCTTATGACTATTTTTATGGTTAAAGCCCAATCCTTCTGTTCTCTTAGATTGAGCATTCTCAATCCATTTGGGAGGAACTTTAGGTGGTTGTCTCTGTGCCCTGGCCATGGATAGTTCCCTTTCCAGTTTCTCTTTTTGTTCCTTTGTGGTGATCAGATCTTTGTTTAACTTTTCTAAGTCGATGTTAAAAATTCCCATGTTGATTTCCAAGGATTTTGTAGGATCTAAACTTAAATTAAACATCTTATATTGACTGAGTTGAACTTGTAGAAGGATGTTTTCATTTCTAATTTTTTCGAATGACTCATTAATAGAGGTATTTCTATCTAGTAATTCAAAGAACCTGCCTTGGACATCAGATCTAATATTGTTCAGATAATTTATGTGGTCTTTACTGAGTTCCAAGGCTCTATCACTTTGTGCTTTTAATATACTTAGCTTTTTGTAATCATCTAGAGTTTCTAGCAACAGTTCAATTAGTTTTGACTTTGAGAGACACTGAAGAGTGGAGGAACTTACTTCTTCTGATGGAACTTGATCAGTTCCTTTTGTTCTAGCCATAAGGCAGAGATTTGCAGTTTCTTCATTTGGTTGTTCCTCATCGTCTTCTGAGTCTGTTGCTTCGCCCCATGCAGCTATCATGGCCTTTTTGAAGTTTGGTCTGTTGAAGGTAGACTTGTTAAAGCGATCTTTGACCTGTTCCTTCCCTTTTCCTCTGGTCTTGTCGTTCTCCCACAGAGGGCATTCACGAATTTGATGATCAGTTTCTCCACATTTGAAGCAACCTTGCTCAGTTTTGGAACTAGTGATTTTCTTGGCAAAGTTCCTTCCTTTCTGGTTTCCTGGTTTGAAGTTCCTATAGAGCTTTCTCATTCTTCTGACCAGCATGGCAGCCTCTTCTTCATCTGGTTCAGATTCATCGAGTTCCTCAGCCTTTAGAGCAAGTCCTCGACTTCTTGAGCTCTCGGGAACAGCAGCTCCAAGATGCAGTTCGTGTGTCATCAAGGAACCAGCAAGTTGTTCAATGTTGAACTTGGTGAAGTCCTTGGTCTCAAACAGTGCAGTGACCTTTGTTCTCCAGCGATCATCTTGTGGCATGCTTCTTAGTATTTTTCTTACCTGTTCATCTGTGGGAATGATTCTACCAAGAGAAACTAATTCATTGGTTATGTTAGTAAATCTAGTGAACATTTCTTGAATAGTTTCTTTTGGAAGCATCTCAAATCTTTCATATTTAGACATCAAAAGGTCAATTTTGGAACGCTTAACTTCATTAGTTCCTTCGTGGGTTACTTGAAGTAGTTCCCAAATCTGTTTTGCGTTCTTGCACCCCATGACTCTGTTGTGTTCATGAGGTCCAAGCCCGCAATGCAAGATTTTGACAGCCATGGCATTCATCTCATATTTATCAAAGTCTTCTTTAGAAAATTCAGACATTGGTTTAGGAACTACCTCGTTTTCAGCATTGGTCTTTGTTACCTCGAAGTCTCCAACTTCAATTACACGCCAAACTTGGTAATTTTCAGCTTTGATGAATATCTCCATTCTATTCTTCCAGTATGAGTAGAACTTGCCATTGAACATAGGTGGCCTTTGTGTCGAGTAACCTTCTTCCAGTTTCTCTTGTGAGTTCATACTTTCAGGAACTTGACTCAAACAGGGTTTCCTGTGTTTTGGTGAGTACTGGCTCTGATACCAACTGTTATTCCAGTAGGAACACGCACAAGAGGGGGGGGGGGTGAATTGTAATTAGAACTTTGATAAAGTTTCTTGCGGAACTTAAGAAACAATCAAGAAACTGAGAATAGAGAAGACAATAACAACAATTGTGAAAACTTCTTGATACTAATCAAGAAGAGAATTCTTTTATTATGGTAATGCCTCGATTACAATAATCTCTCCAACACAAGTTCCTCTCAAACTCGTGTTCCTCACAGTAATCTACTTCGATTACAACTCCTTAACTTCTCTCTCTCAGACTTAAACTCTAAGTCTAAACAGGATAACTCTATCCTTACTAATACAAAATATAATTCGTGTTTGGATAACTCTAGATATTAATAATGCTTTTTTGTGTGGATATAAGGAACTTAGGAACTTTGAATTAACTAGGACACAAACTGTTTTAGAAAATCTTAGACAAAACGTTTTTAGGAAAGTAAGAACTCTCAGAATGTTTGTGTGCTTAAAACCAAAAACGATTTCCCTTTTATAGTGTTTATCCTTAGGGTTAGTTCCCTTCAAAACCTCAACTGCTAACTGCCAGCACTTTGGTCTCCACGTCCCTTGACTTGAGGAACAAGGGGAAGACCACTTCCCACGTTCAGCCATAAAGCAGTTAGTGATTTGACTCAATCAAACCCTAAAATATTTCTTTAAAACAGATTTTATTTATCTACAAAAACTTAGGAGAATTTTTAGGAAAATAAGTTTTGTTTAAATAAAATAAAACGTAAATCTATTTTATATTAAATATGCAAAACTTGTTTTTATTTATGAAAATGTTTTCCATAAAAATCGCTTCCAATAAAATAAATGGCCTAATTAAATCATAAGTTCCTTGAGTACTCTATATACCATTAGCATAATTAATATTTACATAAAATTCTAAGTACAGTGGACTACCTAGACTTCATGTCTTCCCTTTGTCTGGAACTTGCAACTCAGAAGCTTCAGACGTTCCAGCCAAGGAACATTGATGAGTTCCTCTCTAGCTAACACAGGAACTCTTGGCTATGAGTCTGTAATAGTTCTTGTGGATATTCGGAACTCTTGATATGTAACTGTGTTGCTCCTTTTGTGACTTCAAACTGGAACAGATACAACTTCCAGCTCTGAAACTCCATTGACTGTTCCAAGTGTACCTCAGGAACTTCACCAGTTTATTCAAGTTCCTATCCTAATAGAAACTTGGGCATATGCCTGTTCAAAGTCATTTAGCAACCACAATCAGGAAGTTTGCAATATGTGTGTGTCATCAACCAAAACTTAGGAACAACAAAAGTGGTTAGTTTTCTGAGAACCGTGACGCACCTCTCAAGGGTGCGTCGTAATGTGTCCCTTTTCGATGATTTAACTGCTTTCCTCGCCCTTTTTATGAACTGTTAAACTAACCTAATCTGATTGTTTTATCACGCCTAACAAATATAATATTTTTGGGAAATCGGATTATCATGCTAGGTCCCTTAATGCTATTTAAATCAGATAATCACGATCGAATTAGTGTTATATGTTGCATATTGCTAAAATCAATCCAGATTAGTTTAATAGTTAATGCATGTCCCTTAAATTATTTATGCTGAGCTAGTAAGGATATACTGCCTCTGGAGTTATCGACGAGCGAATTACTCCTCTCGGTAGTTACATTCCCCCGAACCCTCAATCTCTACCTTGCGGGTGTATATTGAGAGATCCCCACACCAGGGATCACAAGGGAACCTACGGCCGTCGTGGTCAAACATAATTGCATTCCCTTTATGTCACGATAACCGGGTTTTGTCAGTTTTTCTCATTGTCGTTAAAAACTGAATGGTGACTCCTATATTACTAGTCAATTGGGTGTATACTCACAGGAAATCCAATTACACTTGGTTGAATAAAAAGAATCGTCACACCCACGAGGGACAAGGTCACGCATTAGCCTCGCGCTTTTTCGACCCCCTCACAGTGGCGACTCCACTGGGGATAGTGATGGAAATACTCGTGCTTGTAGGTAATCAAAATAGCTGAAGGGCGGAATGATCCTACCCCGCGTTTATTTCCCCATCAAGTTGGGACTACCTGAAAATCAGCATATTAATGTGAACGGGCAGAACATCATAACGAATCTCGGCTCCCTCGGGAGTTGGGACTAAGGATACCTTTTTTCGCCAATAGGGGGGTGCCACTAGTAGAAAAAACCCCTGTTGCAACCCCTTTGTTGCAGCGTACATGTAATAATACGCTTCAACAACCAGTAGGTCAACGCGGGTCAAACTTTATAAAGGGTTGTTGGAGCGTACAAATTAATTGCCCGCAGCAAGAGAGTTTTTTGCAGCGTACAAAGTAAAATCCCCCTGCAATAGCCCATTTATTTTGCAGCGTACAGATAAAAGCCCGCTGCAATAAAAAAATTTCGCTGCAAAGCTAATTAAGAAAAACATTTCGGATCTCAAACCTAAGGACGCTCATACTCCCTCTTCTTCCCTCAGCTTTCCCTGCGTACTCTCTCACCTCCTCATTCTTCTTCTTCTTCATCTGCTCTCTTTCTCTCTCCTAAATCCCTTCTTTCTCCGCCATATTCCCCCAATTCTGAGGTCCTTTTCGTGAATTCTCCCCCGTTTTCTCGCCGCGGTTTCTTCCCCAGGTAACTCCCATTTCGACGCTTTTTTCTGAATCCCCCCTTTTTTGTTCTAAGTTTTCTCTAATTCGTGGTTTTTTTGGGTTTTTTGCAAGTAATTGTTGAAATTGGGTGACAATTCGTCTTGGTTTTTGTGAAAATTTGCTCGACTCTTTCTCTCCAAGCATCTGGCCTTCGACCTCAGCCTTCGAACTCAGCCGCCTTCGAAATTGAGGAGGTATAGTTTTCTAACTTTTTGTATTTGTTTTTATGCACCTACTTCCGCCGCTAGGTGTTGAGGAGGCTAAATTGTTATGCTGCTGTTGCTCTGCCGTTACTTCCGTCGTCGTCTGTTTTCCGGTGGTGGTAGCGGAGATTTATCATTCTGTTTCCTTGATTGATTATGATGTTAGATTAGTTTAACATCAAACCCTAAGTATAAACTAGGTTTCTGATTTTTACTTGTATAATTATGATAAGCAATTAATCAGAATTATAGTTTAGAAGTTAGATTTGTAGTCATTAGTTGATCTTATTTTCAGATTTAGACAACTACGTCATTGAAGTATAAGTAGGTTATTAGTGTTGGTTTCTACATGTTTTGATTTATATTTTCTGATTTTAGTATTAAAGTATACTTGCTAATTAGTTTCAACCGGTGTATTAGTGATCAGATTTTAAGAGCCATGGATGACAAACTGATTTCGATTTTAATAGGACTCTTTTGAATTGTAGTTTGCATTATTCATACTCTAATTCGGTAATTCTTCATGAAATTGTATTTGGGGACTTGTAGAGGAATATACTAAGCTTCTTTTTCCTCGTGTACTTTATTCACTTATCTGTTTTGTGTCGTTTTTTGGAACTTTCTATTGATTTTATTTGAATTTAAAGATCCATTACGTGTTTGGTCTCATGTGGGGATGATAGATTTTGCCTGATATGATGTATCAAATTGTTAAATACATTATGATGTATTTGAGGAGGCTAAATTGTTATGCTGCTGTTGCTCTGCCGCTACTTCCGCCGTCGTCTGTTTTCCGGTGGTGGTAGCGGAGATTTATCATTCTGTTTCCTTGATTGATTATGATGTTAGATTAGTTTAACATCAAACCCTAAGTATAAACTAGGTTTCTGATTTTTACTTGTATAATTATGATAAGCAATTAATCAGATTTATAGTTTAGAAGTTAGATTTGTAGTCATTAGTTGATCTTATTTTCAGATTTAGACAACTACGTCATTGAAGTATAAGTAGGTTATTAGTGTTGGTTTCTACATGTTTTGATTTATATTTTCTGATTTTAGTATTAAAGTATACTTGCTAATTAGTTTCAACCGGTGTATTAGTGATCAGATTTTAAGAGCCATGGATGACAAACTGATTTCGATTTTAATAGGACTCTTTTGAATTGTAGTTTGCATTATTCATACTCTAATTCGGTAATTCTTCATGAAATTGTATTTGGGGACTTGTAGAGGAATATACTAAGCTTCTTTTTCCTCGTGTACTTTATTCACTTATCTGTTTTGTGTCGTTTTTTGGAACTTTCTATTGATTTTATTTGAATTTAAAGATCCATTACGTGTTTGGTCTCATGTGGGGATGATAGATTTTGCCTGATATGATGTATCAAATTGTTAAATACATTATGTTGGTTTTTTGTTGTATTTGTTTAGTGTTGTTCAATGTTCAATTAGTCTTTACCCACTTCATAATTGTACTAGAAAATCATATTATCCTTTCTCCCTGGGCAAGGGAGGGTGCCTGGCTCAGGGACGAGCCTGATTAGCTAATGGTTGTACTTTAAAGACGCTGTTGTAATTTTTTCTTCGCTTAACTGTTTTTCCAATTTCAGGTTTAGGGTCTCGAATCAGCAATTTGTTCAAAAGAAGATGAGTTGTTGTCCGAGTTCTGGATTCAATCATCAACCATGTAGCCAATCTCAGAAGATGTCCATTGGGGTGGTCGTTGAGTCCGTTGCCAAATCTCGTTGTGGATTCATGAAAGAGGCTGGTGTTTCAATCAGGCATTCACAGAAGGAAGCATCTGATGCACAGTATTTGACGGTAAAGCACAATGTACAGAGTGGAGTGAAGGCCTCTTGTATTGTTGAGAGAATCTTTCCACCCCTTTTTTGTGAGGCTCTATGTCTGGCAATTCTTCTTGTATCTGTTACTAATGAGACTGACATCAATCCTAAATGGAATGATTGCCTAGTGTCTGGAAATGCTAAATAATCTGTCTATACCATGGCCCTTCATCTGTAAAGGGTTTTGTGGAGAACCCGATTTCCTCAAGGCGTCATCAAGTTTAATAGTTGTGAGCGTTTAAATGGGAGTATGAGCTCGAGACTTTTTCTTAGGTCACATTTGGCATGCCTTAAATTTTCGTTTTATGTTTATTATTCATGAAATATGGACTTTTTTGGGCAACGTATCCAGAAGTAACTGTTCACTCATCTCCAGAGAACGGAAGTAGGCCTGTTCGGAAACCTGTGGTCTTCCGACGTAAACGACATAGCAGTCATGATGTTGACTCTACTGATATCAGTCCTACTTTGTATACTCCAGAAGGTACACCTCAGTAATTTTCATTGTGCTTCTATATGCTAGGGTCTTTTGCTTCAAGTGGGATTGATCTTTTGTACTTGGTTATATATGTTAATTTCTTCTGAGTTATCAGAAAGGGGCAATTCTGGTGATGTGTTAACGGAATGCTTGGATGAAATTCCAGAGGACGGAACCGACGGATTGGCCAGGTTATTCTTCTCATTCTCAAACTTGGAGTCTTGGAAAAACAAAAACAAAAAATTGAAAAGAACTTTTTTCTACCCTGATTTATATCTATCTTTTTAATTCTAGTTTTTCTTGGTGGTATTTCAGAGTGGTTTCGTTGTTAGGCTTGGAGTTAGAAAAGGTTAAAACCAAAATGATGTCAGTGACAAACAAAAAATGCTCAGAAATACTGGTGTCTGCTGCCGAAGAAATTCATTCACAGCTGCAGAATGTTGAGTCTCAGATTCAGACAGATTTGTGAGTACACTTAATCTAACAATCTGTGGACTATCGATTCATCATTAGCTTCGTTTCCTTAGTTTGATTTCTGTTTATGTTTTAGAGTGAAACTAACAAGCCTCAAGACATCTAAAAGGAAACATCTGGAGACAAGGCTTGAAGGTAATGGTTATAAGATTTCAATTGGTTCATACTTCAGAGTCGCTATCTAATTGAGACCAAGTTTGATGAACTGCAAATTAATTCTGTGGTGCTGTTTTTCTATGCTTAGCCTTTTCCTAGCTGATTAACTTCGCAAATGTAAATGAACATAGCACTTCTGTTTTGTAATCATGCAAAATGTTGTGAAGTGGATGTAACTGGAGCTTAGCAATCTCTAACTATCAACTAAGTGTATTGTTGTAAGACATGTCTAGGGAAGTTCATTAGATAGTTACATTGTCATTAGTTTCTTGAATGTTAAAATGTGATATTTAATTTGTATTTAATCTAATGTTTAATTTAAATTTCTGTTTTTGTAAAGGTCTACACTCCGAGGATTGCGCCTTATGCGAGGAATTTGATGTGGTTCGTGAGCAATGGGCTAAGTTTTTTACCAACAAGTATTTATTATTGGCTTTAGCGCGCTTGATCGAGTTGGTTTAGTTGTTATAGAATAAATTTTATATTAAAATGTATGTTTATGTTGAAATTGGAACATATATTTAAATGTAATATGTGCACTTTGGTTTTGGGATATATAGTATACAAAACTCCAGTTGTTGTTTTTATATTTGTTATACAGGTTGCGTTATTCTATTATTGTTTTGACAGGTTTCTATATTTGGTGCAAGGCACTCTAGGTATCCCTAAACAAAATTAGAATTTTCCCGCCAAAAGTGCTTTTTTGCAGCGTACATATATGTTGTACGCTGCAACAAGGGAAAAAAATTTCGCAAAAATTCAGACTTGTTGCAGCGTACAAATAAATGTACGCTGCAAAAAATTGAGTAATTCAGACTTGTTGCAGCGTACAAATAAATGTACGCTGCAAAAAGTTGAGTCTTTTGCAGCGTACATATATATGTACGCTGCAACAAGTCCAAAATTTTGCCAATTTTTTGGCACTTGTTGCAGCGTACATCTAAAAGCCCGCTGCAACAAATCACTTTTTGCAGCGAACATTGTACGGTGCAACAAGTTCAGACTTGTTGCAGGCCCCCCAGTTGCAGCATACGATATACGCTGCAACAGGGGTCTAAAAGCCCGCTGCAATAAGGGTTTTTTCTACTAGTGTGCATACGCCGCGCATGTTTCTCACTCGGTACTTGTGCAGGTAGTACACCTATCCCGAACCCAATCGCTCGCCCATTAGGTCCCTCTCGCCTGCCTGCCCCCTTGGCTTGCACTTGCGAGTTGGCCTCTTGAGCGAAATTCGTCTGTTGAAGACACTACCTCGACTGGGGCATGTGTTGGATCTACGATAGAAGCGGTACCAAGCCAGGCGCAAATACTACCCATAGAAGCCCATCATAAACTACGTGGCATATTTAATTTTAAAATCCATGTTTGTAATGTAGTTATGTGTAGCGAAATATGTGATTGTGTGTGACACACTATCCTAGAAAACCAATGACCTTAAAAATTGCCCAAACATTCATAGACTAATTTGCCAAAGAGTTATACCGAAACACGTGTTCCGCAAACCCGAATGATCGCCACAAAATAAGCGACGCTCGGGATGGCCCGTAACGAATCCCACAAACGCTGTTACGCGTAAAGGACGTTATTAGGCAAGCACGCAAGTCGAAGTCGCATAAACAGAAGACGGAAAACGAGAACCAGCCAGGGATGAATTTTCAACGCCCCTGGCTGGGCGCCAGAATTTCTCACGCCCATAGCTGGGCGCTGAAGTTGCTGCTTGGCCTTCTGGTCAAGCGCAGCAGCTTCGGTGCCCGCACGAAAGGAAAATACGTAGCAAAAAATGTTCATAAAAAGAATTTCTACGAGGGCGTAAGAAAAGCGCTCGATTTCAAAAAGCGACTCACGAAAAATAAATAACTCTTTGCGTCGTTGTTAGGCCTCCTACGACGACAATGCTCGACACTAAAAGTCGACCATGCAAATAATCATGAATGTCACACGGGCAGAGATTTTCAAAAACATAAAGAGTTCAAAGTGCACACATAACAGTCCGAATATACTAGTCCGACATAAGGGCAGTCATAGAATGTCTAAAAAAGCCGACTCACGAAACAAACTAATGTGTCTCCTACTCCACAACAATAATGCGGGGCCCTGAGTACTTGCCCATGATAGCCATCAAGAAACGCGATGGAAGAAGCATATCCCGAACATCTGTACCTAGAGGTCGCACAAACCCAAGAGATGCATGCTCTGGGACACGACCCTTTACGTTCTCAAAGGCCACCCGCCCCAAAGAACCATGCTATGCCAAAAACGCTCCCCAACTCACATGCTTTCGGGCTATTGTTTGGGTTAGAAAACAAAAGAACGAAGAAAGAAACAGAAATTATGGCATTAGCTCTCCAAGATGAAGTGTTCGATCCTACTAAATTGATCGCTCCATCACCCTCAAAAGATGACCAAATCCAACGAGGGTGGCGCAAGACTTTCAAATGGACTAATGCTCGTGGGATGAAGTTCAAGATATCTGCGGGAGAGGGTCCGATGTACGAAGAATTAGAGTCTGAATCCGAGTCTGACTCCGAGTCCGAACCCAGCAAAATTGTAACCCCTCCCAAAAATAGTTTAGACCCGGAAATCTCTACTCCGGGAGATCTTTTTGATGTAATGCTTCATGACTTTAAGATAAACAAAACTTTTGAGTATGTGCCGCTTAAAATTCAGAGTAATAATGCAGAATGTCTCGCCACTAATGAGCACGAAAAAAGAGCCAGAAGAGGAATATACCGAACTAATAAAACCTGTAAATGAACAAGAACTCAAAACTCCTGTAATTGAGGACACAGAATCAGTAAATATTGGAACAGAAGAAAATCCTAAAATTATTAAAATTGGCCTCACCTTAACTCCCACTGAAAAGGCCGATCTAATCTCCACTTTGCGGGAATTCGAGGGTGTCTTTTCTTGGTCCTACAAAGACATGCCGGGAATAGATCGAGAAATCGCTGAGCATAAAATTCCGCTAGATCCCAAAATAACGCCAGTAAAACAAAAGCTACGGCAGCTCAAACCAGAGATAGCCTTGAAAATAAAAGAAGAAGTCACTAAACAATTAGACGCCGGCTTTATAAAAGTCTCCAACTACCCAGAATGGGTGGCCAATATTGTCCCCGTAGCTAAAAAAGATGGACGAGTGCGAATGTGCGTAGACTTTCGAGACCTCAACAAAGCCAGTCCTAAAGATGACTTCCCCCTACCTCACATTGACATACTAGTAGACAACACCGCAGAACACGCGCTCCTCTCCTTTATGGACGGGTACGCCGGATATAACCAATTACTAATGGCAGAAGAAGACATGGAAAAAACAACTTTCATTACCCCTTGGGGAACATATTGTTACACTGTAATGCCTTTTGGTTTGAAAAACGTGGGGGCCACCTATCAAAGAACAGCCACCACGTTACTCCATGACATGATACATAAAGAAATCGAGGTCTACGTGGACGACATGATCGTCAAATCTAAAGACCGGCGCGGTCACCTCCCGGCACTTAAAAAATTCTTCACTCGAATCTTGAAATATAACGTGAGACTAAATCCACAAAAATGTGTGTTCGGGGTAACCTCGGGAAAATTGCTAGGATATGTTGTTAGTACGCGAGGAATCGAGATTGACCCATCTAAGATCAAAGCCATTACCGAAATGCCCCCACCAAAAACTGAAAAACATATAAGGGGCTTCCTAGGAAAGCTGCAATACATTAGTAGGTTCATTTCCATGCTTACTATGACTTGTGAGCCAATATTCAAAAAATTAAGAAAAGAGGAAAAGGCCGAATGGGATGAACAATGCCAAACTGCCTTCGATAAAATCAAAGAATACCTAAGCAAGCCACCCGTCCTCTCCCCACCTTTGCCTGGAATCCCTCTACGCCTATACCTAACCGTCACGGATACTGCAGCAGGAGCTATGCTCTCACAGTGTGTACATGGATCCGAGCGAGCCATTTACTACTTGAGCAAGAAGTTCATACAGTACGAGACGAGATACACAGACATTACCTATTGGCCCACACTGTTCATATAGTGTCACAACTAGATCCCTTAAAATACGTGTTCGAAAAGCCCGCCCTGAGTGGTCGCCTGTCCAGGTGGCTAGCCATGCTCTCAGAATTCGACCTAAAATTCATGCCGGAAAAAATAATCAAAGGAAGAGCGGTAGCCAAATTCCTGGCAGAGCATGCCATGAATGAGGAAACCCCGGAAGCTTACCTCCTCCCCGACGAGGAACTTCTGATGATACAAGACGACTATTGGACACTATACTTCGATGGCGCGTCCAACCAAAAAGGATGCGGCGTCGGAGTTCTCCTAGTAAGTCCCGAAGGAGCCCATATACCAATTTCCGTCAAACTTGACTTCGAGGCCACAAACAATGCCGCCGAATACGAGGCCTGTATAGTCGGGCTAGAGGCCGCAGTTAGCCTCAGAGTCAAATACCTACAAGTCTTCGGGGATTCTTCCCTAATAATCAACCATATATCCAAAAGATGGAAGGTCCGAAGCACTAGTCTCTCAAAATATCAAGTTCACTTGGACCAAGTAGTCGAGCAATTTGAAAAAATCGAGTATACGTACTTGCCAAGAGACGACAACCAATTCGCGGATGCACTAGCATAGCTAGCTTCATTGCTCAACATCCCGAATGAATGGGACGGAGTGACCCTTCGGGTCGAGCGAAGGAAAGGGCCGGCTTATTGTTGTGCCATAGACTCCGAGCCTGAAAACACCGAAGAAGAACCATGGTACATGGACATCCTTCGTTACAAAACAAGTGGGGAATTCCCCCCGAACACTTCCCCGCGAGCACAAAAGGCCCTACGCCTCCTCGCTTCACAATATAGCATAATTCTGGGAGAACTGTACAAATACACGCCGAATAAAATCAAGTTACTTTGTGTCCATCAAAACCAAGCCCAAAGACTAATGGAAGAATACCATAACGGCGTGTGCGGACCCCATATGAACGGAAAAATGCTATCCCGAAAAATGTCCCGCTCAGGGTACTATTGGACCACTATGGAAACCGATTGCCATCACTTTGTAAAAACTTGCCCAAAATGCCAAATCTTCAGTAACCTTAACCATTTGCCTCCCTCAGAACTATACACCTTCACTTCTCCATGGCCCTTTTCCACCTGGGGTATAGATATAATCGGCAAGGTAACACCAACAGGCGTAGGGGGACACAAGTACGTTTTAGTTGCAATTGATTACTTCACTAAATGGGTAGAGGCAGTCTCCTATGCAAAGTTAACAGCCAAACATGTCGCTCGATTCCTAGAAAAGAACATATTATGTCGATACGGGGTTCCACATGAAATCATAAGTGACCAAGGTTCCCACTTCAGGGCCGAAGTCCAAGACCTGCTCAAAAAATATCATGTCAAACACCATAAATCCTCTCCCTACAGGCCGCAAATGAACGGCGCGGTAGAGGCGGCCAACAAAAATATTAAAGTCATAATCGAAAAAATGGCCGAAAATTATAAGGATTGGCCCAATAAATTACACTTCGCATTATGGGGCTATCGAACCTCAATCCGCACCTCCATTGGAGTAACACCCTACTCCTTGGTATACGGAATGGCAGCAGTCCAACCGGTCGAGTTGGAGATTCCCTCCCTCCGGATCGTCCTAGAAAGCAAGCTACCCGAAGCTGATTGGGTTCAAGCTAGGTACGACGAACTCGTCCTTTTAGACGAACGGAGGTTGAGAGCTCTACATCATGTGCAAGTGTATCAAAAGCGCATCGCAAGGCAATTCAACAAAAGAGTCAAATCTCGAAACATCAAAGAAGGCGAATTTGTTTTAAAAGAAGTCCGCGCACCTACTACGGACCCTCGAGGAAAATTCCGGCCTAACTGGACAGGACCATATTTTGTAAAGACCATCCTACCTGGCGGAGCAGTCCAACTAGCCGACATAGATGGAGCGGAATTCGCTAACCTCACGAACTTAGACCAATTGAAAAAGTACTATATTTAATAAAATTCAGTCCGGAGTTAAGACATCTAATAAAACATATTAAGACTCATAAGCAAACATTCTGCGCATTACTCTAAACAAACGGCATAAAACTCGATAAAGTAGAAAAAGCGAAGGACAAAACTTCAACGCCCAGGACTGGGCGCTGTTATTTCTCACGCCCAGGACTGGGCGCCGATATTTCCCTCGCCCTAAATCGGGCGTCGTTCTCTCTTGCCACCTACCCTCCCGCTTCTACAAAGTGTTCGTACTCCTTTTTCTAACCCTCAAAAGAACCACGAACACTTGGGGGGGAAGCAGACGAGTAATGAACACCCTTTCAAAAAGTTTTTTTTTTCAAAAAAGCTAGAACTACGCGCGACCTGATTCTGACAAGATACGTAGGCAATCCTTCTGAAGGATTCGGTCCAATAAAAAATTAAAAAATAATAAAGTCATGCAACGCATCAAGAAGAAAAGATATTGCAAAGGGCACTCTACCCTAACCCATGCACGGGCAAGACCAAATAAAATGAAAAAGCCACAAGAGTTTCCAGGAACAAGCCCAACAAAGGAGTATGACACGAGTCGGCAAAAAAACAAAAAATAGTGAACATGCATATGTAATACCCCAAGTAGTCGGTTAGTCTGAAAATATATGTGCGCTCTTATATGAACTCATTATTTTTACGAAAGTCTTTTCCTTTTCGAAATCCGTCGTTGGTTTAGGAAGCTAATATTGCTATAATATGTTAAAACAAAGCCCACGGAAGGCTCAAAACATTCTTGCACCAAAAATCGCAAAAAATATATATATACATGCGGAACACAAGAATGAATATGTATAAAACAGGAGGTAAGCCTAAGACTCGTCATCGGCTCCATGTCTCCAAGCCTCGCCGGTCCATCCACTCCACTCCCCGTGGTATGAGGGACCCCAGCCAGAGTCACCCCAAAAATGAGGTTGCGACTGCAACTCGGGGCTAGGCTCTCGGGCCACCGACACGGAACGCCGCCTACGCTCCGGCTCGGACCTCTCCCTGGAAGAACTCACCCCCGCGTCAGAACGACGATGCCGTAGGGGCGAGTGCCGTGCTCTCTCTCTCTCGCGACGACCGTGTCCCCCGCCCGAGGGACCCGCGTCGTCGGCCCCAGCACGCCTAGTAGCCGTCTGCAAAAAGGGACAAAAAAGAGAGTGAATAACCGAAAGCCAAACCAAAGGAACAGATCAAAAGAAAAAAAAGAGGGCACATTACCCGAGTAGAGTGGGGGCTCCTGCAAGAAAGTGCAGACCGAGCTCGAACCAACGCGGACTTCAACTGGTTGATCACCCCCACCATCGCATTGGCCGTACGGGCCGGAACCTAAAACAAGAATGTCAGTAAAAAAGAAAGAAAATATATAAAGAAGAGTACATAGATAAAAGGTGCATACCGCCTCTACTCCCTCAGGGAGCGGAGCATGGAAAACCCGGTCGTCCGGGAAAGTCTCCACAATCTCGGATCCACTCTCTCCGGTATACGAGATCCGAGCATCGGGAAGCACCCATCCCCCCAACAAAGGGTCAGGACCCTCCTGCACAAAACACAGTAGGGATAAACATATGGGCACGAACATGAAAACACTAAAATCAATACAAAGAGAGGAGGCAACTTACAGCGCCAGGCTCCGGGAGACGAAGAGAATCCGGGATAAACTGGTAATAGCTAGCTCCCTCTATCACCAACTCTATCGCCGGCACACCAGTCCTCGAGTGGACCCTCCACGACTCGCCTATCGAGCGAGTAGACAGCATGATCGCAGGCGGAGGCCTGGGCACTGAAAAAACCCCGACCGTCTGCATACGTACCCGCTCTCCCAGGTACCAGACAGGGTCCCGGCGGCCAACGAACAAGACCCGCATCTGGCTCAGGGCATAACTCTCCCTGACCGAAGCATGGGTACCCCTAAAAGAGAGCCATGGGGTCCAAACCACCTGTTTTCGTACAAAACGCAGTCAGATCTCGCACATGAAAAGGATGACGAAATACGAGATAGAGGATAAGATTCTGTACATGCTCAGGGTTCTCGTCCCGGATAAGATCCCACACGGTATCGAGCGGTGGACGCACTGTCAGCTTCTTCTTCTAACCCCAACGGCGACCGGCAGGGAGCTCCAAAGGCCTCTGCCCCTTTCGGGGAGCCAGCCAGGGTAAGTGCTCAAAGGCCCACAGCTGCAAAAAGAAAAGGATAATAAAACGTTAAAAAAAAAGAGGCCGGGTAAAAGCGAGAAAAACAAAAGAAAGTCTAGGCACATACCTCGATCAAATGCGGCACTCCCGCTAATGTAATCACAAAGTGACGTATACTCGGGTCCGAGACGCGCACCGACAAACTCATCTGGCCGACAAGCGTCGCATAGCCCAAATCGCCCCAGCAATAGTCACCCAGTGTAGACACGTCCTCCACCATGCCTATCCACCTCGGGTCAAAGGTGTCAGTCGGACCCGATAGAAAAGTGGAAGTAATAAAATGAAGGTAGAACAGCCGAGCCTGTCTCGAAGGCGACTCCTCTACCCCGTGCTCCAAAGCCCACATCAGGTCAGCGAAAGGTATCCCATGGGGCTGGTACGAAGGTAACCTACTACCCATCCACGAGCCCAGGAGCCTGGTACCCTCAGCAACAGTCGGCGATGGGCCGTCCGACCTCAGACGAACGGGGTTCCCTGTAAAGGTCAAACCCGTCAAAGCTGTGTAGTCCTCAAGAGTGATCGTCATCTCGCCCCAAGGAAAATGGAAGGTGTTGGTGGTATCCCACCACCACCTCATGAACGACCGCAGAATGGACAGGGAGATGTTGAGCCGCAGTATCTCCCAGAAGGTCTCAACCACCGGAAACAGTGAGCTCGCCCTCACCAAGGCCTGGGCGTCCGAGCTCAGATAGCTAAAAACGATCTCACTCGTCGCGGCGCCATAGTCGCGAGCCGTAGTCTCTCTCCTCGCGTGAAGGCGGGAAGTCACATGGTGCTCTAGGTCGTAGTGCAGATCACGACCATCGTAAAGCTTAGGGCCCATCCATAGGGGACCCGGGCTAGTCGACTGACGCGTCATGCCACGCACCTCGTGGCCACCAGGAGGGGGTAACGACTCGTCAGACATGCTGATCAACAATACAACAAGGCATTATACCTTTGACAAAATCGACACTCATACCGATCCCTAAAAAGAGTGCATTTCACTCATGAAATGGAGTCATACAATTTTTGTTCCCTAAAAACATGATACTAAGTTCATACTTAGCAAAATTCCCTAAGTAAAAATTAACTCCAGCAAAATCAAAATTCTCCCATAATTTGTCATTCATGAATTATGAGGAACGCAAGCAATATACCAAGAACACCTACATTATAAGAAAATACTAGATTCGTAGGTATACTTGGGGGCTAGCATGAAAATGCCCAAATTCAACAAAAATCAACATACTTGCAAAAATTAACATGCACAAACTAATTAACATGTTATGTGGAACATTTCCAACTATCTAATTGAAGAAAAGGGGCACAAAATCAAAAACCCCCAAATCAATTTCATGCACGAAAATACTTGACAAAAATACTGAAATTGACAAAAAAATTTATTGAAAATTACTTACATTGGGAAGATTGGGAAGTAATTTGGAGTAGAATTCGTGAAGGAAAGTGAAGAAAACGAGCAAAAATCAGTAGAGAGAAGTGAAGAAGTTTGAGAAAAAATGGTGGAAATGGGAAAGGAAGGAGACGGTCCGCGAATTTAAAGACCAGCCCCCCCTTCGCATTTTCAACGCCCAGCTCTGGGCGTTAAAAATTCTCGCGCCCACTGCTGGGCGCTGAAAATGCTTCCTAGACAGCGAATATTCGCTGTCGGGCACGCGTACTCCCCTATTTTGTGTAAAGATATCCGTTATCTTGATATTCCTATCCCAAAAAAAACGGTATTTTGAAAAAAATATAAAAATAATAAAATAAAATATCGTTAAAAGTGTGGACCCACTTATAGGACACATCTAATCAGGAAATATTACGACCCACCAACAGGTTGTAATCACAAAAGCCCTTCTACATAGGCAAAATAAGAAATTCAAAATGGGCTCGCCCACCCTCAGCGGGCGGGGTCTGCGTCTCTAGCCGCGCAGGTCCTCAGTTTTTCGAAGAATAAAGTCTTCAAATTTAAAATAGGCTCGCCATCTTCAGCCGGCGGGGTCTACGGCGCAAACCACGTAGGTCCTTATTTTCAAAAAAAAAAAAAAACAAAAATTTCAAAACAGATTCGTCCACTTCTATCGGACGGGGGGTCCACCCTCAGCGGACAGGTTCGCCATCTTCAGCCGGCGGGGTCTACGTCACAAACCGCGTAGGTCCTTATTTTCAAAAACATCAAACAGATTCGTCCACTTCTATCGGACGGGGGGTCCACCCTCAGCGGACAGGCTCGCCCACCTTCAGCGGGCGGGGTCTGCGTCACTAACAGCGCAGGTCCTTAGTCGCTGCAGCGATAACTTTTATCGGTTTTCCCTTTTTCCGAAAATCAAAGGATCGGTTTTCCCTTTGTCCGAAAATCAAAGGATCGGTTTTCCCTTTTTCCGAAAATTAAAGGATCGGTTTTCCCTTTTTCCGAAAATTAAAGGATTGGTTTTCCCTTTTTCTAAAAATTAAAGGATTGGTTTTTCGTTTTTCCAAAAAAGAGCGATGTGTTGGATTTTCCTTCGTTTTACGTCCTATAAAAACAAGGGGGTTTTCTCGTTTAGCTAGCCCTGAAAATGAGAATCTTTAAAAACGTTTTACCTCGTGATTGGGCTTGGCCAGGCCCAATTTGTTAGGTTATGATTCATATGACAGTTCATAAATCATGCGGAAAAACCATAAAGCCAGGAAACATATTATTTACACATAATCATTTAGCATAGTTTAGATGCATACTCTTTGTTGCGTGCCTTCCCTAGCTGCGCCCGAACCGAACAAGAACAAGTCTTTAGGACTCCAAGTGTCGTCCCTCCGTAGATAGTCCACAGCACGTCCGGATCCGCCTTAAGATTGACCAACTAGAATCGCCCTTAAGGTTCTAATATTTTCGGTTAGGTAGGCAAGAATATTGGCTGATTTTTCTGCTTAAAAATCTTAGTTTTGAATACTTAAAACTTGTGTATAAATAATGACCCCTAGGCCTTTATTTATAGAGTTATGGAAAAGGAATCGTAATCCTAGTAGGATACGAATTAATTGAAATTAGAATCCTACATGAATTCTATTTAATTAATTTATCCAATTAGGAATAGGAATTTAATCATACACTAACTCTTGTAGATTTAGGAATCACGCATGAGCACAAACTCACACACACACGGCAGCCACAAGGGCTGCCCATGCGCGTGCGAGCAGCAGCCCACGCAGCGCCGCCCACGCATCCGTGGCCTTGGCGCGCGCTGGGCATGCCTTGCGGTAGGCCTGGGCGCTGCCTTGGCTGGGCTTGTGGCGCGCGTGCTTGCTGGGCGATGGCCCGGCTTCGTGCTGGGCCTTCGTCCGGCAGGCCTCGTCCGATGCTAATTCGTACGATACGCTTCCGATTAAATTTCCAGTTCCGGAATTTATTTCCGATACGAACAATATTTAATATTTCCGATTCCTGAATTAATTTCCGTTTCGAACAAATATTTAATATTTCCGTTTCCGGAATTATTTTCCGATTCCGGTAATATTTCCGATTCTGACAATATTTCCGTTTCCGGCAATATTTCCGATTCTGGTAATATTTCCATTTCCAATAATATTTTCCGATACGTACCATGTTTCCGTTTCCGGCAACATCTACGACTTGGATAATATTCATATCGTTTCCGGAGTATTCATTTCTTGCCTGTGACGATCTTAGCTCCCACTGAAACCAAGATCCGTCGGTTCCGAATATTCATAGATGGAGTATTTAATGCATTAAATACTTGATCCGTTTACGTACTATTTGTGTGACCCTACGGGTTCAGTCAAGAGTAAGCTGTGGATTAATATCATTAATTCCACTTGAACTGAAGCGGCCTCTAGCTAGGCATTCAGCTCACTTGATCTCACTGAATTATTAACTTGTTAATTAATACTGAACCGCATTTATTAGACTTAACATAGAATGCATACTTGGACCAAGGGCATTATTTCCTTCGGTCTCCCACTTGTCCTTAGGGACAAGTGTGCATTTCCTAATTCCTTTGTCGCTCGATGCTTGCTCTTGAACATAAGGTAAGAGTTGTCATCCTTATTATGTCCAGAGGCGTTCCTCGGTTTCAGAGTTCAACTGATCAAATAAACAGATAATCATAGCCTATGATTCATCCGAGCACGGCCATGCATTTCACAGTTTCTAGCTCTCCGAGTGGCCTTGTACAACTTTTAAGCATCTCATCCCGATTTATGGGAGGACAATCCCAATCTTGCGATCTTGAGATTAGACTTCGTTTGATAGGTGATTACCTGAGCGTTGCCTTTATGGCCTCCTTTTACGGTGCGACGGTTGGTCAACGTCAAAGCAACCAGTTCTCAAACAAGTAATCTCAAATCACTCAGGTATTGAGGATTTAGTGTCTAATAATTTAATGAAATTTACTTATGACAGACTTTCATCTCTTACAGTAAAGTTTCATAGGTCTTGTCCGATACTAGTCTTCCCAAAGTAAGTATCTATGCAAATGATTATGACATTGCCATGTCCACATAGTTCAAGAAACAGAACTACTAGTCATCTTGCATTCTAATCGTCTAACGTTTTCTATGCGTCCAATTTTATAGAAAACTCCGATTAGGGACCATTTTCAACCTTTGACATTCAAGTTCACTTGATAGACATTTCTTAGTCACAGGACTGGTCCTGACAGTCTATCTTGAATATATCGTCAAGTTGAAGGGACTCATCATTTAATAAACCACAAATTAAATGGAAAAATGAATTCCTTTCATTTATTGTGAATGATTAACCAATAATGTTTTACAAAGATTTAAACTCTAAAACTTTAAAACATTAAACAGAGACATCAAAGCCATTCTCCAATATGCTTGATTCCCATAGCTGCAGTGTGCGAGTTGTGCTTCGCTTGCGGCAGAGGTTTAGTTAATGGATCTAATATGTTGTCATCAGTTCCAATTTTGCTTATCTCGACTTCTTTTCTTTCAACGAACTCTCGTAGAAGGTGAAATCTACGAAGTACATGCTTGACTCTCTGGTGGTGTCTAGGCTCTTTTGCCTGTGCAATAGCTCCGTTATTATCACAATACAGGGCTATTGGTCCTTTAATGGAGGGGACTACACCTAGTTCTCCTATGAACTTCCTTAGCCATATAGCTTCCTTTGCTGCTTCATGTGCAGCAATGTACTCCGCTTCAGTTGTAGAATCCGCAATGGTGCTTTGCTTAGCACTTTTCCAGCTTACTGCTCCTCCGTTGAGGCAGAAGACAAACCCAGACTGTGATCTGAAATCATCTTTGTCGGTTTGGAAACTTGCGTCCGTATAGCCTTTAACAATTAATTCATCATCTCCACCATAGACCAGGAAGTCATCTTTGTGCCTTTTCAGGTACTTCAGAATGTTCTTGGCAGCAGTCCAATGCGCCTCTCCTGGGTCTGACTGGTATCTGTGAAGGAAATAATGCCCTTGGTCCAAGTATGCATTCTATGTTAAGTCTAATAAATGCGGTTCAGTATTAATTAACAAGTTAATAATTCAGTGAGATCAAGTGAGCTGAATGCCTAGCTAGAGGCCGCTTCAGTTCAAGTGGAATTAATGATATTAATCCACAGCTTACTCTTGACTGAACCCGTAGGGTCACACAAATAGTACGTAAACGGATCAAGTATTTAATGGCATTAAATACTCCATCTATGAATATTCGGAACCGACGGATCTTGGTTTCAGTGGGAGCTAAGATCGTCACAGGCAAGAAATGAATACTCCGGAAACGATGATATTGCCGGAAACGGAAATATGGATCGTATCGGAAATATGAATATTATCCAAGTCGTAGATGTTGCCGGAAACGGAAACATGGTACGTATCGGAAAATATTATTGGAAATGGAAATATTACCAGAATCGGAAATATTACCGGAAACGGAAATATTGTCAGAATCGGAAATATTGCCGGAATCGGAAAATAATTCCGGAAACGGAAATATTAAATATTTGTTCGAAACGGAAATTAATTCCGGAATCGGAAATATTAAATATTGTTCGTATCGGAAATAGATTCCGGAAATGGAAATTTAATCGGAAGCGTATCGTACGAATTAGCATCGGACGAGGCTTGCCGGACGAAGGCCCAGCACGAAGCCGGGGCCAATCGCCCAGCAAGCATGCGCGCCACAAGCCCAGCCAAGGCAGCGCCCAGGCCTACCGCAAGGCAGGCCCAGCGCGCGCCAAGGGCCAGAATTCTCAAATTCGAAGCCCAGCTATGACTTTTCGAAGGTTTTAGTTTTTCGAATGCAAAATTTCGTAAATTTAAGATGTTAAATTAAATATTTGCGATTCCTGTTGATAAATCTTGAATTTTTGATTGACCTACTGCATATGTTTAACAAGTTTGAATGCCTAGTCTTGTTAATTATGCAATCTAATTTGTAATTATGATTAATTTGTTGAAAATTAGAATAATTTAGAATTAATTTGATTTTCATAATTAATTGTAATTTAATTAGAAACCTATGATTAAAAACCACCATAAAAATTGTAAATTTACGATAAATTTTAAATTTTTATGACCTAGACTTGAATCCATAACAATCGGAAATCAATTGGATAATAAATTTTCGATTTTTTCGCCCTAAAATTATGAAATTAATAATATTTATTAATTTGTCATTAATTTTAAATATAAATTTTAAATTTTTATGCGATTCGTTCAAATAACTTGCACGCACGAAGCAATGGACGCTTCGTGTTACCCTTAAGGGGTGTTGTATAATGCGGGCATGCGACGACGAGCAAGGGAGCTCGTCGCCCGTGCGGCACGAATGCAATGAGCAAGGGCGTAGTGCACGAGCACAAGGCAGCAGCCCTGCCTTGTGTCGTGTGCCACGAGCAATGAACGAATGGGCATGGGCGAAGGGCGAGCCAAGGCAGTCGCGTGTGGGCAGCAAGCGAGCTGCGCCACAACGCGCGCTGCCTCGCACAAGTGCGCGCAGCCTCGCGCGCAGCGAGCGCAAGCTCGCGTGCCACGAGCGCTGCGCCCAGCACTGCTCGCGCGCGCAGCGCGCGATGTCGCTCGCCCAGCGAGCGATGTCGCGCCCCAGCGAGCGATGGCTCGCGCGCGCAGCGCGCGATGTCGCTCGCCCAGCGAGCGATGTCGCGCCCCAGCGAGCGATGGCTCGCGCGCACAGCGAGCGAGCCAGCGCGCCCAGCGAGCGATCTCGCGCGCGCGCACTGCGAGCGATAGCTCGCGTGCGATGGGGCGCTGTGCGGAGGCTTGCGATAGGACAGCAGCAGCTATGCGACGAGCGCATGGGCTGCGCGCACATGGCCAGCAATGGCTGTGTGCGTACGGCCCATGGGCGTGCAACGCGTAGGGTGTTTGCGTTACGATTAGATCGTTTTGAATGTTTAATTTGAAAATTTCAGTTCACGTAATTTTAATTGATTTTAAAATTAATAATTTGAATTATTTTCTTGGATTTTAATTTTGAATATTATAATTATAATAAATGTTATTTATTCTAATTATTTTACTAAAATTAAAATCATGAATTAATTTAAATACGACTGAAATTAAATTAAATTTTGGATTCAATTATAAATTTATATGAGCTTTAAATTTTAATTAAATTTGTATGTTTCCGGTTAGACTAGAAATACAATTTTATGTTTTAAATTAGTAAAGCATATGAATTTATTGGTTTGAGTGGGAGCGCTTTTTAGTCATAAACTCTTGATTAGGTCTACAAATCCTTAAGGTTAAAACAACTCGATTAGAATTAATAAGGACTGAATAATTGGTAGATTATTGGTGCCCTTGATTAATTGCTGCAAATGTTTACGTGATGCATAATGTGTTTTACTAACCAGCTATGTGGGCCATTCATGATAATGAATGGGTGAATGGTATATATTGTATATGTACTGTTTTGCAGGTTATGAAGTGACTAGTATGGCCCAAATAGGATAGAAAATATGGTCTGCGTACCATTAATTTGAATGTAATTGGTCTAAAGTACCAAAGTTATTTTTCAATTCAAATATGGTATGCGAACCATCAAATAGTTGTAATTAGTTATAGCTTATCCTATTTAAAGAAAATGGTGCCTCCCACGGAGATTTTCAAGACGGACTTTGAAGTCAAAGCTTCAAGATGAAGTCGGGCCATTGTTATTCCAGTAGGAACACGCACAAGAGGGGGGGGGGGTGAATTGTAATTAGAACTTTGATAAAGTTTCTTGCGGAACTTAAGAAACAATCAAGAAACTGAGAATAGAGAAGACAATAACAACAATTGTGAAAACTTCTTGATACTAATCAAGAAGAGAATTCTTTTATTATGGTAATGCCTCGATTACAATAATCTCTCCAACACAAGTTCCTCTCAAACTCGTGTTCCTCACAGTAATCTACTTCGATTACAACTCCTTAACTTCTCTCTCTCAGACTTAAACTCTAAGTCTAAACAGGATAACTCTATCCTTACTAATACAAAATATAATTCGTGTTTGGATAACTCTAGATATTAATAATGCTTTTGTGTGGATATAAGGAACTTAGGAACTTTGAATTAACTAGGACACAAACTGTTTTAGAAAATCTTAGACAAAACGTTTTTAGGAAAGCAAGAACTCTCAGAATGTTTGTGTACTTTAAACCAAAAACGATTTCCCTTTTATAGTGTTTATCCTTAGGGTTAGTTCCCTTCAAAACCTCAACTGCTAACTGCCAGCACTTTGGTCTCCACGTCCCTTGACTTGAGGAACAAGGGGAAGACCACTTCCCACGTTCAGCCATAAAGCAGTTAGTGATTTGACTCAATCAAACCCTAAAATATTTCTTTAAAACAGATTTTATTTATCTACAAAAACTTAGGAGAATTTTTAGGAAAATAAGTTTTGTTTAAATAAAATAAAACGTAAATCTATTTTATATTAAATATGCAAAACTTGTTTTTATTTATGAAAATGTTTTCCATAAAAATCGCTTCCAATAAAATAAATGGCCTAATTAAATCATAAGTTCCTTGAGTACTCTATATACCATTAGCATAATTAATATTTACATAAAATTCTAAGTACAGTGGACTACCTAGACTTCATGTCTTCCCTTTGTCTGGAACTTGCAACTCAGAAGCTTCAGACGTTCCAGCCAAGGAACATTGATGAGTTCCTCTCTAGCTAACACAGGAACTCTTGGCTATGAGTCTGTAATAGTTCTTGTGGATATTCGGAACTCTTGATATGTAACTGTGTTGCTCCTCTTGTGACTTCAAACTGGAACAGATACAACTTCCAGCTCTGAAACTCCATTGACTGTTCCAAGTGTACCTCAGGAACTTCACCAGTTTATTCAAGTTCCTATCCTAATAGAAACTTGGGCATATGCCTGTTCAAAGTCATTTAGCAACCATAATCAGGAAGTTTGCAATATGTGTGTGTCATCAACCAAAACTTAGGAACAACAATATTCCCCCTTTTTGGTGATGACAACACTTGCAAACTTTTTACAAAGAGAGTAAGTACAAACAAACAAGAACTTATACAGACTATTGTGAAACAGAACATAAAAATTGAAAAACAAAAGAGAAAGATTAGAGAGAAGAAAGAGGAGCACCCTTGGCTTACAGAGAGATTCAGAGAGATTGATTCAGGAACTGGATTGAGTGTGCCTTGGAAGTTTGCACCCATGACTTCCCCCTGTTGACATCAACAAAAAGCATAGCACGAAATATAGCCATTCCAAACACAGTGCCCCACGATCAACGTTTGGCAAGTTAAGCTAGCCTCAAAGTATTAAACTAACTCATACAATAAATTGAAAGCAAGCAGTAATGATCAAGACTAGAAAGCATAGATATGTGTAACCAAGCAAGTCAAAATAAGATGGAACAAATACCCAAGTTTAAAAATTATACAAACCGAAAGCAAATTAAAAAGATTGTTCCATGGCAAAAGATAAAAGAAACATGGGATAGGGTGATTTAGGCTTGGGATGGGGAACCAGAACCAGCAGTTTCTTCTATCACAGTCTCCTCAAAAGATTCCAGATTGTTGATCTTGGTGAGGATTGTGGCACGAGTTGCATTGGCTTGTTCTGAGTAGTGGTGAAGATCGTTTTGGAGAGTCTTGACACTTGTAACCAATGCACCTATGTGGGCCTGCATTGAGCTAATCCTGTGATCTGTTCCCTCCTGTAGTTCCACCAGACGAGCAACTGTTGCCTTTAGCTCCAATATCTGATCATCCTTTGTGTTCCAGGCACCCCCATGATCTTGAACATGTTCCTGTTCAGATGGAACACGACGAGCTTTGGACTTTTTGGAGGATCTGGGTGTCCTTTTTCTTGGCCTAACAGTTTCAGGCAGTTCCTCTTGATTCAGTGGAACAGCATCCTCCTCTATGGGCATCTCCTTGACATCCCCTTCCTCATTTATTTCCATGAAGACAGGCCCTCTTTTCTTGTTCTCCTTCATTGCTACCCTCATGCTCTTTCTTTTTCCTACACTCTTCCTGTTCCCTCGAGGTAAAGGGACCTCTATTTGTTCGAGTTCCTCCTCCTCCTCCACTTCTTCTTTGACTGCAATTCCTTCCTGATCTTCCTCATCTTGTTTCTCTTCCTTTCCAGCCCTAATGACTTTACCCTGAACCACTTTAAGATTTAATAGATGGAGCATTTCAAGTTGAAGGATTTGGGTGGATTTTAAGGGAATCACAAAGTATGGGCTAAGGTCAACTGAGAAGCTTTTGAAGATTTCTGTAAGAAGGGAGGAGTATGGAATTTTGAATTTGGGGATACAGGTGGATAAGTGTTTGATCATGATTGCAGGAAAGTTTATGGGAATTTTCCTTTCAAGACAATACATGAGACATGCATCAAACAGACTTGCTATGTTCCTTTTCTGAGTTCGAGGAACTACACCTCTCCACACAATATTAAACAGTAATTTTTGAAGAGGTGAAAAGCAGTTGTGTGAGGTGGAGGTGGATACTTTAGAATCTCCTCCAATGGAACCAACTATATCTTTCTCATCTACATTATCTATGGTCACTGTGATTTGACCTTTGAGCCACATATCAAAACCCCTATTGGGTGTACCAAACAGCTGTTCCAGATAAGAGGCATCAAATTCGATGCGAGTTCCATTCACTTTACTTGAACATACATTATCAACACATGCAAAGTTCTTGCAGAATTCTTTCATAGCTTCAGGAATTAAGGGGGATTTGGCATAGGTACTCAACAGACTTACCCACTTTTGTTGTTCAAGGATTTCCATCAACTCTTTAAATTTCGTGGCTTCACACCATGTTGAGTTGATTGCGAACCCCTCGACCAGATTGTTTTCCTTTGCAGTGAGTTTCTTGGACCCTTTTGCTTCCCCCTGAGTTTGAGCATTCTCCTCTGTTTCCTCGATGTTTTCACCAGAAGCTTCCACTCGTCGTTTTTTGGATTTTCTTGTGGAGGATCTAGGGTTTGAGATTGGGGATTTCATTTCGATGTCAGTGTTGGTTTGTTCCCCCTGAGTGATTGCGAGCATTGGATTGTGGGATCGAAGAGGAATTGGCGATTGAATGGGTGAGGTATCCATGGGAACAGGAGATGAAGGGTTTCTCTTTCGTTTGAGGGATGTGAGATCAGTGTTGTTGCTTGTGAGAACCATGGTGGAGGTTTTTATAGGTGGAAGGAGAGGTGATGTCAGTGGAGAAGGCGTGTGAGAGAGAGAAAGGGGGTTGCATGGATTGATTGTGGAAAGTGAAGAGTTTCTCCTATTTATTGCCAATGGAACCGTTCCAAACATTCTTTGAATATGGGTATTCGGTTTTTAATTAAAAAAATAAATAGATAAAAATAAAAGGAAAATGAAAAAAAATTGTGTTTGACTTTGACTTGCTTAATTTCGTATCTCTGACTTAACTAGTTTGAAAGGAACTGCTTACCTTGCTCATTTGAAGTGTGAGTGAATTTGCCACGATGGTAAGCTTCAACTATGTTTGCACACAAGATTTTGTGTTTGTAATAGTCTATATGTACCATGATTTTTGCTTTTGCCTTAGAGGAACTCCAATTTGGCAATTACCTTAGCTTGATCATTCCGAGTTCCATTCTCATTTTCTCATGTTTCTCTCTGTTCAAAGGCTTAGTTAAAATATCAGCAATTTGGTGATCAGTTTGGCAAAAATCTAATTTGATTAAACCTTTCTCAACATTATCTTTAAGGAAATGGTGTCTGATGTGGATGTGTTTGACTCGGGAATGATGAACCGGATCTTTTGAAATACAAATAGCACTAGTGTTATCACAATAGATAGGAACACAATCATAGATAATACCAAAATCTCTTAGCTGTTGTTTTATCCATAGAATTTGTGAGCAACAAGCTGCAGCAGCTACATACTCAGCTTCAGCTGTGGATAGAGCAACAGTATTCTGTTTCTTGGAACCCCAAGAAACCATGCATGGACCTAGGAACTGTACCATACCTGATGTGCTTTTTCTATTCACTAAGTCACCTGCATAATCAGCATCTGCATATCCTCTTAGCTCGAAGGATCCACTTCTTGGATAGTAAAGGCATAGGTCATCAGTTCCTTTGAGATATCTTAGTATTCTTTTCACCGCAGTTAGATGGGACTCTTTTGGATTTGATTGAAATCTTGCACATAGTCCTACACTAAAAGAAATGTCAGGTCTACTGGCTGTTAAATATAATAGAGATCCAATCATACCTCTGTATTTTGTTTGATTCACACTTTTCCCATTTGGATCAGTGTCTAATCTGGTAGCAGTTCCCATGGGAGTGTGATTTACTTTGGCTGATTCTAGCTCATATTTCTTTAGGAGTTCCTTCACATACTTTTGTTGGTGTATCATGATTCCCTCCTCGGTTTGCTTGATTTGTAAACCAAGGAAGAAGTTGAGTTCCCCCATCATACTCATTTCAAATTCACTGCTCATCAAGCTTGCAAAATCCTTGCACAAATTTTCATTAGTTGCTCCAAATAATATATCATCAACATAAATTTGAACTACTAACAAGTCAGTTCCTCTAGATTTTAAGAATAAGGTTTTGTCTATTCTACCTCTTTTAAAATCATTTTGAAGGAGGAACTTTGATAATCTCTCGTACCAAGATCTAGGGGCTTGTTTTAGTCCATAGAGAGCCTTATCTAATTTGTAAATGTGATTTGGAAATTCGGGATTTTCAAATCCAGGGGGCTGTTCCACATAAACATCTTCCTCTAAGAAACCGTTTAAGAAAGCACATTTAACATCCATTTGATAAAGTTTAAAACCCATGAAAGCAGCAAAAGCAATTAAGATTCTAATGGCTTCTAATCTAGCAACAGGTGCAAATGTTTCTTCAAAGTCAATGCCTTCCTGTTGATTATAACCTTTGACCACTAACCTTGCTTTGTTCCTTATGATTGTTGCATGTTCATCTTTCTTGTTCCGGAACACCCATTTTAGCCCTATCACCTTCTGGTGCTTTGGTTTGGGTTCCAAGTGCCATACCTTGTTTCTTTTGAATTCATTTAATTCTTCTTGCATGGCAATGATCCAGTCAGCATCTTCCAGAGCCTCAGTGTGATTTCTTGGCTCAAATATGGAGAGGAACGCGTGGAATGCGCAAAAGTTCCTTAGTTGTGACCTTGTCTGAGTTCCTTTTCTGATGTCACTCACAATGAGTTCCATTGGGTGGGACTTTAGATGCTTCCAAGGTTTAGGTTGAAATTGAGCTACTGGTGTTGTGGCATTTTCGTCAGTTCCTTCTATGACCTGAGTTCCCTGTTGGGGTTCCTCTGGTGTTGTTTCTGGATCTTCTTGGTTTTCTGCTTGTTCCTCTAGTACGGGAACTTCTTGATTTTGTTGAGCAGTTCCTCTTGCTGTGTGTTTGCTTATTTGGAACTCCTCATCATTTTCTGCAGCACGAGATAAACCAATCTCGAAAAATTCTTGTTCCTGTACTATGTCAGTTTTGTTAGATTCATCAAATATTATATGTACACTTTCCTCAACACACATAGATCTTTTGTTATAAACTCTATAAGCCTTGCTATTTAAGGCATATCCTAGGAACACTGCCTCGTCGCTTCTTTCATCAAACTTCCCCAAGTTCCTTTTTCCATTGTTGTGGACAAAACATTTGCTCCCAAAGGCTCTAAAGTAAGAGATGTTGGGTTTTATACCTTTTAGTAGCTCATAGGGGGTTTTGTTTAGGATTGCTCGAATCATAACTCTATTTATAATGTAACAAGCAGTATTGACTGCTTCAGCCCAGAAGTTCCTAGGCAAGGAACTGGCTATTAGCATGGTTCTTGCCATGTCCTCTAGGGTTCTATTTTTCCTCTCAACAACTCCATTTTGTTGTGGAGTTCTGGGAGCTGAGAAATTGTGGTCCATACCTTGTTCCTTGCAGTATTCATCGAATTTGTAGTTTTCAAATTCTGTTCCATGATCTGATCTTATATGGATCAGTTGGTGACCTGTGGTTTTCTGGATTTTCTTTGAAAATGTAACAAACTCATCAAACGTTTCATCCTTGCTTGTTAGAAATATGACCCAAGTAAAGCGAGAGTAATCATCAACAATAACTAATACATATTTTTTCCCACTTCTGCTTTGAATTCTCATTGGTCCACATAAGTCCATATGGATGAGTTCCAATGGTTTTGTGGTGCTTACCAATTTCTTAGATTTAAAGGAACTTCGGACATGCTTGCCTTTTGCACATGCATCACACACTTTATCAGTTAGGAACTTGATTGAGGGGAGTCCTCGAACCAGTTCCTTTGATCTTAGTTTGTCAAGCAGCGAGAAACTAGCATGTCCGAACCTCCTGTGCCATAGTAGGGAATTTTCTTCAAGGGCACTGAGGCAGGTTAGATTGTTCCTGGGAACTGTATTGAGATCCACAGAATATGTGTTCCCTTTACGAGTTCCTTCCAAAATAACCTTCCCAGTGTTATTGTTTATGATTTGACAGTTTTCAGAAGTAAAACTTACAGAGTTTCCTTTGTCACAGAATTGAGAGATGCTTAGTAGACTGTGCATCAAACCCTCGACTAAAAATACATTTTCAATGGCGTAGGAACTTGACCTTCCAACTTTTCCAATTCCAATAATTTCTCCTTTCATGTTGTCTCCAAAGGTCACAGTTCCTCCATTGTAGGCTTCTAGTGAGAGGAATTTAGATTTGTCTCCTGTCATGTGTTTGGAACACCCGCTGTCGAGATACCACGAGCTGTTCCCCTTCACTAGAATCTGTAAAGAGATCAAAGGTTAGTTACAGGAACTCGGGTTTCCTCGAGTTCCTTTTCAACTATAACTTCAGACTTCTTAACCCATTTTTGCTTTACATAATTTATGTTTCTTTGATCCTGTTCCTTCATCTTGGAACACTCAGTACTTATGTGACTTCCACTTCCACATGAGAAGCAGACTTTTACACTAGGAAGATCCACATACTTCTTCTTATGACTATTTTTATGGTTAAAGCCCAATCCTTCTGTTCTCTTAGATTGAGCATTCTCAATCCATTTGGGAGGAACTTTAGGTGGTTGTCTCTGTGCCCTGGCCATGGATAGTTCCCTTTCCAGTTTCTCTTTTTGTTCCTTTGTGGTGATCAGATCTTTGTTTAAATTTTCTAAGTCGATGTTAAAAATTCCCATGTTGATTTCCAAGGATTTTGTAGGATCTAAACTTAAATTAAACATCTTATATTGACTGAGTTGAACTTGTAGAAGGATGTTTTCATTTCTAATTTTTTCGAATGACTCATTAATAGAGGTATTTCTATCTAGTAATTCAAAGAACCTGCCTTGGACATCAGATCTAATATTGTTCAGATAATTTATGTGGTCTTTACTGAGTTCCAAGGCTCTATCACTTTGTGCTTTTAATATACTTAGCTTTTTGTAATCATCTAGAGTTTCTAGCAACAGTTCAATTAGTTTTGACTTTGAGAGACACTGAAGAGTGGAGGAACTTACTTCTTCTGATGGAACTTGATCAGTTCCTTCTGTTCTAGCCATAAGGCAGAGATTTGCAGTTTCTTCATTTGGTTGTTCCTCATCGTCTTCTGAGTCTGTTGCTTCGCCCCATGCAGCTATCATGGCCTTCTTGAAGTTTGGTCTGTTGAAGGTAGACTTGTTAAAGCGATCTTTGACCTGTTCCTTCCCTTTTCCTCTGGTCTTGTCGTTCTCCCACAGAGGGCATTCACGAATTTGATGATCAGTTTCTCCACATTTGAAGCAACCTTGCTCAGTTTTGGAACTAGTGATTTTCTTGGCAAAGTTCCTTCCTTTCTGGTTTCCTGGTTTGAAGTTCCTATAGAGCTTTCTCATTCTTCTGACCAGCATGGCAGCCTCTTCTTCATCTGGTTCAGATTCATCGAGTTCCTCAGCCTTTAGAGCAAGTCCTCGACTTCTTGAGCTCTCGGGAACAGCAGCTCCAAGATGCAGTTCGTGTGTCATCAAGGAACCAGCAAGTTGTTCAATGTTGAACTTGGTGAAGTCCTTGGTCTCAAACAGTGCAGTGACCTTTGTTCTCCAGCGATCATCTTGTGGCATGCTTCTCAGTATTTTTCTTACCTGTTCATCTGTGGGAATGATTCTACCAAGAGAAACTAATTCATTGGTTATGTTAGTAAATCTAGTGAACATTTCTTGAATAGTTTCTTTTGGAAGCATCTCAAATCTTTCATATTTAGACATCAAAAGGTCAATTTTGGAACGCTTAACTTCATTAGTTCCTTCGTGGGTTACTTGAAGTAGTTCCCAAATCTGTTTTGCGTTCTTGCACCCCATGACTCTGTTGTGTTCATGAGGTCCAAGCCCGCAATGCAAGATTTTGACAGCCATGGCATTCATCTCATATTTATCAAAGTCTTCTTTAGAAAATTCAGACATTGGTTTAGGAACTACCTCGTTTTCAGCATTGGTCTTTGTTACCTCGAAGTCTCCAACTTCAATTACACGCCAAACTTGGTAATTTTCAGCTTTGATGAATATCTCCATTCTATTCTTCCAGTATGAGTAGAACTTGCCATTGAACATAGGTGGCCTTTGTGTCGAGTAACCTTCTTCCAGTTTCTCTTGTGAGTTCATACTTTCAGGAACTTGACTCAAACAGGGTTTCCTGTGTTTTAGTGAGTACTGGCTCTGATACCAACTGTTATTCCAGTAGGAACACGCACAAGAGGGGGGGGGGTGAATTGTAATTAGAACTTTGATAAAGTTTCTTGCGGAACTTAAGAAACAATCAAGAAACTGAGAATAGAGAAGACAATAACAACAATTGTGAAAACTTCTTGATACTAATCAAGAAGAGAATTCTTTTATTATGGTAATGCCTCGATTACAATAATCTCTCCAACACAAGTTCCTCTCAAACTCGTGTTCCTCACAGTAATCTACTTCGATTACAACTCCTTAACTTCTCTCTCTCAGACTTAAACTCTAAGTCTAAACAGGATAACTCTATCCTTACTAATACAAAATATAATTCGTGTTTGGATAACTCTAGATATTAATAATGCTTTTGTGTGGATATAAGGAACTTAGGAACTTTGAATTAACTAGGACACAAACTGTTTTAGAAAATCTTAGACAAAACGTTTTTAGGAAAGCAAGAACTCTCAGAATGTTTGTGTACTTTAAACCAAAAACGATTTCCCTTTTATAGTGTTTATCCTTAGGGTTAGTTCCCTTCAAAACCTCAACTGCTAACTGCCAGCACTTTGGTCTCCACGTCCCTTGACTTGAGGAACAAGGGGAAGACCACTTCCCACGTTCAGCCATAAAGCAGTTAGTGATTTGACTCAATCAAACCCTAAAATATTTCTTTAAAACAGATTTTATTTATCTACAAAAACTTAGGAGAATTTTTAGGAAAATAAGTTTTGTTTAAATAAAATAAAACGTAAATCTATTTTATATTAAATATGCAAAACTTGTTTTTATTTATGAAAATGTTTTCCATAAAAATCGCTTCCAATAAAATAAATGGCCTAATTAAATCATAAGTTCCTTGAGTACTCTATATACCATTAGCATAATTAATATTTACATAAAATTCTAAGTACAGTGGACTACCTAGACTTCATGTCTTCCCTTTGTCTGGAACTTGCAACTCAGAAGCTTCAGACGTTCCAGCCAAGGAACATTGATGAGTTCCTCTCTAGCTAACACAGGAACTCTTGGCTATGAGTCTGTAATAGTTCTTGTGGATATTCGGAACTCTTGATATGTAACTGTGTTGCTCCTCTTGTGACTTCAAACTGGAACAGATACAACTTCCAGCTCTGAAACTCCATTGACTGTTCCAAGTGTACCTCAGGAACTTCACCAGTTTATTCAAGTTCCTATCCTAATAGAAACTTGGGCATATGCCTGTTCAAAGTCATTTAGCAACCATAATCAGGAAGTTTGCAATATGTGTGTGTCATCAACCAAAACTTAGGAACAACAGCCATACTAGATCACAAATATCTTATGCATGTTTTAAGTTATTTATTGCTTTAAATATGTCTTAAAATGCATGAGATCAAAAGCTTGATTATGTTGCATGATTAAGGATTTTAGTTCACTTAAAATCTAACCAACATAGTAAGAGCCTTAAGTTCCAAACTTAAAAATTGAGTTAAAAGGTGCCATGCCAAAATATACACTTGCTTGGATATCCTTTACATCAATCTAGTAATAGTTTTCGCTCAGCGAGGTGTTACTTATTGGTCCTAAAGGGGCAAGGTACACAAATAATTGTGAGTACATGTTAGTTTTGGTGAAACTCAACGATATAAGTAAGGAGTCCTTTTATGTCGTGGCAAATTCGATAGGTTTACCTAATAAGTTCTTAGACGTACCTATCAACCAAGAATAGTTTCTAGACTATTAGCAAAAGGCTTTTGCTTACCTAAGATGTTCTAGGATTAAGTCGACAAACTGTGCTTAGTTCTTCAATGATTTTAGGATCTTGGAATCATTTTATTCACACCTGCCGGAACACATAACTTGAATAAAATGCTTAATAAACGCTGAATTATGCATGTATGCTAGAATTTAAGTTTATTAAGAGAAACTGTGAATGGTTATTTATTTGTTTATTCTTTTCAATTGTAGTTTTTAATATGGCAAACAACAATTCATTCAACATTCGATCAATTCTCGAAAAGGAGAAGTTGAACGGGAAAAACTTCCTTGACTGGCAAAGGAACTTGCAAATAGTTCTTATGCAGGAAGAAAAGGAGTATGTCCTAGATGAGGCGATGCCCGAAGCTCCAGGCGACGGGGTCACTCAGGCTGCCCTCAATCGTTGGATTGATGCCAACAAGGATGTGAAATGTCTAATGCTCGCCACCATGAGTGCGGATCTGCAGAAAACGTTCATCAACTCAGATGCTTTCACAATCATCAGTGAGTTGAAGAACATGTTCCAAGATCTGGCTCGAGTCGAAAGATTCGAGACTCATAGGCAAATTCTTGAGACCAAGCTTAAAAAGGCGAGCCCGTAAGTCCACATGTTCTCAAAATGATTGGACTCATTGAGAATATGAGTCGGCTGGATCAGCAATTTTCTCAGGAAATGGCTATAGACACCATCCTCCATTCTCTTCATAGCGGGTATGATCAGTTCAAACTGAACTACAGTATGAATAGTCTGGACAAAACGCTCACTGAGCTTCACGGTATGCTGAAGACCGCTGAAAAGACGCTCAAAAGTGATAAGCAGGATGTGCTTATGGTGCGTGGGGGCAAGTTCAAGAAATCTGGAAAGAAGAGGAATGCTAAGAAAGGTGGCAACAAGGCCAGCCCAACTAAGCAAACTGGCGCCAAATCTGCAAAGAGGAAGGTCAGTCAACCCACTTCTGAATCCGAATGCTTCTACTGCAAGAAGAAGGGGCATTGGAAGAGAGATTGCTTGAAGCTAAAGGAAGATCAGAAGAACGGAACAGTCGTTCCATCTTCAGGTATTTTCGTTATAGACTGTATACTTGCTAATTCAACTTCTTGGGTATTAGATACAGGTTGTGGCTCACACTTATGTTCCAATCCACAGGGACTAAGAAGAAGTAGAAAGTTAAGCAAGGGAGAAGTCGACCTACGAGTGGGAAATGGAGCACGGATTGCTGCATTAGCCGTAGGAACTTACTATTTGTCGTTGCCCTCCGGGCTAGTTTTGGAACTGGAAGAATGTTTCCATGTTCCAAGTCTTACTAAAAACATCATTTCAGTTTCTTGCTTAGATGCTAAGGGATTTTCCTTTATAATAAAAGACAATAGTTGTTCGTTTTATTTTAAAGAGATGTTTTATGGATCTGCTAGATTAGTCAATGGACTTTATTTATTAGATCACGACAAACAAGTATATAACATAAATACCAAAAAGGCCAAAAAGGATGATTCAGATCTCACCTATCTGTGGCATTGTCGATTAGGCCATATAAACTTGAAACGCTTGGAAAGACTTCAAAGGGAAGGAATTCTAGAACCATTTGACTTAGAGGATTATGGTAAATGCGAATCATGTTTACTTGGCAAAATGACAAAGCAACCTTTCTCTAAAGTTGGAGAAAGAGCAAATGAACTATTGGGTTTAATCCATACAGATGTATGTGGACCAATGAGTACAAATGCTAGAGGTGGTTTCAGCTACTTTATCACTTTCACTGATGACTTCAGTAGGTATGGTTATGTCTACCTAATGAAGCATAAGTCTGAATCCTTTGACAAATTCAAGGAATTTCAGAGTGAAGTAGAGAATCAATTAGGCAAGAAGATTAAGGCACTGCGGTCTGATAGAGGCGGTGAATATCTGAGCTATGAATTTGATGACCATCTGAAAGAATGTGGAATTCTATCAGAATTGACTCCTCCTGGAACACCACAATGGAACGGTGTGTCAGAACGGAGGAACAGAACCTTGCTAGACATGGTCAGGTCAATGATGGGTCAGGCCGAACTTCCATTAGAATTTTGGGGACATGCACTAAATACAGCTGCACTCACTATAAATAGAGCTCCGTCTAAAGCTGTCGAAAAGACTCCATACGAATTATGGTTTGGAAAGCCTCCAAATGTGTCTTTTCTTAAGATTTGGGGATGTGAAGTATACGTCAAACGATTAATTTCAGACAAACTTCATCCAAAATCTGACAAATGTATCCTTGTGGGCTATCCAAAGGAAACAAAGGGGTATTACTTCTACAATACATCTGAGAACAAAGTGTTTGTTGCTCGAGATGGTGTCTTTTTGGAGAAGGATCATATTTCCAAAATGACAAGTGGGAGAAAAGTAGACCTCGAAGAAATTCGAGTCGAACAACAAACTCTAGAGAATGCTCAAGATGACATTCAGGATGAAACTCAGAGATCTTTAGAAGAATCTGGTGAGAATCATGGTCAATCTAGAAATGTTACCCCGCGTAGATCGCAAAGATATAGATCTCAACCGGAAAGGTACTTGGGTATTTTGACGAACGATAGCTATGACGTTCTATTACTTGAAAGTGATGAACCTGCGACTTACAAGCAAGCTATGACGAGCCCTAGCTCCAAGCAATGGCAAGAAGCCATGCAATCTGAATTAGACTCCATGTCTGAAAACCAAGTATGGGATTTGGTCGATTTGCCAGATGGCTACCAAGCCATTGGAAGCAAATGGGTTTTCAAACTGAAAAAGGACAAGGATGGGAAACTTGAAGTTTTCAAAGCTAGATTGGTTGCAAAAGGTTACAGGAAAGTCCACGGTGTGGATTACGATGAAACCTTTTCACCAGTCGCAATGCTAAAGTCTATTCGAATAATGTTAGCAATCGCTGCATATTACGATTACGAAATATGGCAGATGGATGTCAAAACTGCTTTCTTAAACGGCGTTTTAACAGAAACTGTGTTTATGACACAGCCTGAAGGTTTTGAGGATCCAAAGAATGCTAAAAAGGTATGCAAGCTAAAGAAGTCAATCTACGGATTGAAGCAGGCATCCAGGAGCTGGAATATACGTTTTGATGAAGCAGTCAGTGACTTTGGTTTCATCAAAAACGCGGACGAATCTTGTGTATACAAGAAGGTCAGTGGGAGCAAAATTGCTTTCCTAGTATTATATGTCGACGACATATTGCTTATCGGAAATGACATTCCTATGTTGAACTCTGTCAAGATTTGGCTTGGGAAATGTTTTTCGATGAAGGATCTAGGAGAAGCACAGTACATATTGGGCATCAAGATTTACAGAGATAGATCTAAAAAGATGATTGGACTTAGTCAAAGCACTTATATCAATAAGGTGCTTGATAGGTTCAAGATGGCGGACTCCAAGCGAGGCTACCTACCCATGTCTCATGGAATGACTCTAAGCAAGACTCAGTGCCCAAAAACACTTGATGAGCGTAGACGAATGAATGGGATTCCATATGCATCATTGATTGGTTCAATAATGTATGCTATGATATGTACACGCCCGGATGTTGCGTACGAACTCAGTGCTACGAGCAGATACCAGTCAGACCCAGGAGAGGCGCATTGGACTGCTGCCAAGAACATTCTGAAGTACCTGAAAAGGCACAAAGATGACTTCCTGGTCTATGGTGGAGATGATGAATTAATTGTTAAAGGCTATACGGACGCAAGTTTCCAAACCGACAAAGATGATTTCAGATCACAGTCTGGGTTTGTCTTCTGCCTCAACGGAGGAGCAGTAAGCTGGAAAAGTGCTAAGCAAAGCACCATTGCGGATTCTACAACTGAAGCGGAGTACATTGCTGCACATGAAGCAGCAAAGGAAGCTATATGGCTAAGGAAGTTCATAGGAGAACTTGGTGTAGTCCCCTCCATTAAAGGACCAATAGCCCTGTATTGTGATAATAACGGAGCTATTGCACAGGCAAAAGAGCCTAGACACCACCAGAGAGTCAAGCATGTACTTCGTAGATTTCACCTTCTACGAGAGTTCGTTGAAAGAAAAGAAGTCGAGATAAGCAAAATTGGAACTGATGACAACATATCAGATCCATTAACTAAACCTCTGCCGCAAGCGAAGCACAACTCGCACACTGCAGCTATGGGAATCAAGCATATTGGAGAATGGCTTTGATGTCTCTGTTTAATGTTTTAAAGTTTTAGAGTTTAAATCTTTGTAAAACATTATTGGTTAATCATTCACAATAAATGAAAGAAATTCATTTTTCCATTTAATTTGTGGTTTATTAAATGATGAGTCCCTTCAACTTGACAATATATTCAAGATAGACTGTCAGGACCAGTCCTGTGACTAAGAAATGTCTATCAAGTGAACTTGAATGTCAAAGGTTGAAAATGGTCCCTAATCGGAGTTTTCTATAAAATTGGACGCATAGAAAACGTTAGACGATTAGAGTGCAAGATGACTAGTAGTTCTGTTTCTTGAACTATGTGGACATGGCAATGTCATAATCATTTGCATAGATACTTACTTTGGGAAGACTAGTATCGGACAAGACCTATGAAACTTTACTGTAAGAGATGAAAGTCTGTCATAAGTAAATTTCATTAAATTATTAGACACTAAATCCTCAATACCTGAGTGATTTGAGATTACTTGTTTGAGAACTGGTTGCTTTGACGTTGACCAACCGTCGCACCGTAAAAGGAGGCTATAAAGGCAACGCTCAGGTAATCACCTATCAAACGAAGTCTAATCTCAAGATCGCAAGATTGGGATTGTCCTCCCATAAATCGGGATGAGATGCTTAAAAGTTGTACAAGGCCACTCGGAGAGCTAGAAACTGTGAAATGCATGGCCGTGCTCGGATGAATCATAGGCTATGATTATCTGTTTATTTGATCAGTTGAACTCTGAAACCGAGGAACACCTCTGGACATAATAAGGATGACAACTCTTACCTTATGTTCAAGAGCAAGCATCGAGCGACAAAGGAATTAGGAAATGCACACTTGTCCCTAAGGACAAGTGGGAGACTGAAGGAAATAATGCCCTTGGTCCAAGTATGCATTCTATGTTAAGTCTAATAAATGCGGTTCAGTATTAATTAACAAGTTAATAATTCAGTGAGATCAAGTGAGCTGAATGCCTAGCTAGAGGCCGCTTCAGTTCAAGTGGAATTAATGATATTAATCCACAGCTTACTCTTGACTGAACCCGTAGGGTCACACAAATAGTACGTAAACGGATCAAGTATTTAATGGCATTAAATACTCCATCTATGAATATTCGGAACCGACGGATCTTGGTTTCAGTGGGAGCTAAGATCGTCACAGGCAAGAAATGAATACTCCGGAAACGATGATATTGCCGGAAACGGAAATATGGATCGTATCGGAAATATGAATATTATCCAAGTCGTAGATGTTGCCGGAAACGGAAACATGGTACGTATCGGAAAATATTATTGGAAATGGAAATATTACCAGAATCGGAAATATTACCGGAAACGGAAATATTGTCAGAATCGGAAATATTGCCGGAATCGGAAAATAATTCCGGAAACGGAAATATTAAATATTTGTTCGAAACGGAAATTAATTCCGGAATCGGAAATATTAAATATTGTTCGTATCGGAAATAGATTCCGGAAATGGAAATTTAATCGGAAGCGTATCGTACGAATTAGCATCGGACGAGGCTTGCCGGACGAAGGCCCAGCACGAAGCCGGGGCCAATCGCCCAGCAAGCATGCGCGCCACAAGCCCAGCCAAGGCAGCGCCCAGGCCTACCGCAAGGCAGGCCCAGCGCGCGCCAAGGGCCACGGCTGCGTGGGCCGTGCTGCGCGGGCTGCTGCTCGCACGCGCATGGGCAGCCCTTGTGGCTGCCGTGTGTGTGTGAGTTTGTGCTCATGCGTGATTCCTGAATCTACAAGAGTCAGTGTATGATTAAATTTCTATTCCTAATTGGATAAATTAATTAAATAGAATTCATGTAGGATTCTAATTCCAATTAATTCGCATCCTACTAGGATTACGATTCCTTTTCCATAACTCTATAAATAAAGGCCTAGGGGTCATAATTTATACACAAGTTTCAAAGTATTCAAAAGTGAGTTTTTTGAGAGAAAATTAAAACACACATCTTGCTCAAAAGTGCCGAAATTTTCTAGTACCTTAAGGGCGATTCTAGTTGGTCAATCTTAAGGCGGATCCGGACGTGCTGTGGACTATCTACGGAGGGACGACACTTGGAGTCCTAAAAGACTTGTTCTTGTTCGGTTCGGGCGCAGCTAGGGAGGGCACGCAACAAAGAGTATGCATCTAAATTATGCTATATGATTATGTGTAAATAATATGTTGTCCTGGGTTAATGGTTGTTTCCGCATGATCTATGTAATGTCATATGTATCATAACATAACAATCTGCTCGTAGCACTGAGTGCGTACGCAACATCCGGGCGTGTACATATCATAGCATACATTATTGAACCAATCAATGATGCATATGGAATCCCATTCATTCGTCTACGCTCATCAAGTGTTTTTGGGCACTGAGTCTTGCTTAGAGTCATTCCATGAGACATGGGTAGGTAGCCTCGCTTGGAGTCCGCCATCTTGAACCTATCAAGCACCTTATTGATATAAGTGCTTTGACTAAGTCCAATCATCTTTTTAGATCTATCTCTGTAAATCTTGATGCCCAATATGTACTGTGCTTCTCCTAGATCCTTCATCGAAAAACATTTCCCAAGCCAAATCTTGACAGAGTTCAACATAGGAATGTCATTTTCGATAAGCAATATGTCGTCGACATATAATACTAGGAAAGCAATTTTGCTCCCACTGACCTTCTTGTATACACAAGATTCGTCCGCGTTCTTGATGAAACCAAAGTCGCTGACTGCTTCATCAAAACGTATATTCCAGCTCCTGGATGCCTGCTTCAATCCGTAGATTGACTTCTTTAGCTTGCATACCTTTTTAGCATTCTTTGGATCCTCAAAACCTTCAGGTTGTGTCATAAACACAGTTTCTGTTAAAACGCCGTTTAAGAAAGCAGTTTTGACATCCATCTGCCATATTTCGTAATCGTAATATGCAGCGATTGCTAACATTATTCGAATAGACTTTAGCATTGCAACTGGTGAAAAGGTTTCATCGTAATCCACACCGTGGACTTGCCTGTAACCTTTTGCAACCAATCTAGCTTTGAAAACTTCAAGTTTCCCATCCTTGTCCTTTTTCAGTTTGAAAACCCATTTGCTTCCAATGGCTTGGTAGCCATCTGGCAAATCGACCAAATCCCATACTTGGTTTTCAGACATGGAGTCTAATTCAGATTGCATGGCTTCTTGCCACTGCTTGGAGCTAGGGCTCGTCATAGCTTGCTTGTAAGTCGCAGGTTCATCACTTTCAAGTAATAGAACGTCATAGCTCTCGTTCGTCAAAATACCCAAGTACCTTTCCGGTTGAGATCTATATCTTTGCGATCTACGCGGGGTAACATTTCTAGATTGACCATGATTCTCACCAGATTCTTCTAAAGATCTCTGAGTTTCATCTTGAATGTCATCTTGAGCATTCTCTAGAGTTTGTTGTTCGACTCGATTTTCTTCGAGGTCTACTTTTCTCCCACTTGTCATTTTGGAAATGTGATCCTTCTCCAAAAAGACACCATCTCGAGCAACAAACACTTTGTTCTCAGATGTATTGTAGAAGTAATACCCCTTTGTTTCCTTTGGATAGCCCACAAGGATACATTTGTCAGATTTTGGATGAAGTTTGTCTGAAATTAATCGTTTGACGTATACTTCACATCCCCAAATCTTAAGAAAAGACACATTTGGAGGCTTTCCAAACCATAATTCGTATGGAGTCTTTTCGACAGCTTTAGACGGAGCTCTATTTATAGTGAGTGCAGCTGTATTTAGTGCATGTCCCCAAAATTCTAATGGAAGTTCGGCCTGACCCATCATTGACCTGACCATGTCTAGCAAGGTTCTGTTCCTCCGTTCTGACACACCGTTCCATTGTGGTGTTCCAGGAGGGGTCAATTCTGATAGAATTCCACATTCTTTCAGATGGTCATCAAATTCATAGCTCAGATATTCACCGCCTCTATCAGACCGCAGTGCCTTGATCTTCTTGCCTAATTGATTCTCTACTTCACTCTGAAATTCCTTGAATTTGTCAAAGGATTCAGACTTATGCTTCATTAGGTAGACATAACCATACCTACTGAAGTCATCAGTGAAAGTGATAAAGTAGCTGAAACCACCTCTAGCATTTGTACTCATTGGTCCACATACATCTGTATGGATTAAACCCAATAGTTCATTTGCTCTTTCTCCAACTTTAGAGAAAGGTTGCTTTGTCATTTTGCCAAGTAAACATGATTCGCATTTACCATAATCCTCTAAGTTAAATGGTTCTAGAATTCCTTCCCTTTGAAGTCTTTCTAAGCGTTTCAAGTTTATATGGCCTAATCGACAATGCCACAGATAGGTGAGATCTGAATCATCCTTTTTGGCCTTTTTGGTATTTATGTTATATACTTGTTTGTCGTGATCTAATAAATAAAGTCTATTGACTAATCTAGCAGATCCATAAAATATCTCTTTAAAATAAAACGAACAACTATTGTCTTTTATTATAAAGGAAAATCCCTTAGCATCTAAGCAAGAAACTGAAATGATGTTTTTAGTAAGACTTGGAACATGGAAACATTCTTCCAGTTCCAAAACTAGCCCGGAGGGCAACGACAAATAGTAAGTTCCTACAGCTAATGCAGCAATCCGTGCTCCATTTCCCACTCGTAGGTCGACTTCACCCTTGCTTAACTTTCTACTTCTTCTTAGTCCCTGTGGATTGGAACATAAGTGTGAGCCACAACCTGTATCTAATACCCAAGAAGTTGAATTAGCAAGTATACAGTCTATAACGAAAATACCTGAAGATGGAACGACTGTTCCGTTCTTCTGATCTTCCTTTAGCTTCAAGCAATCTCTCTTCCAATGCCCCTTCTTCTTGCAGTAGAAGCATTCGGATTCAGAAGTGGGTTGACTGACCTTCCTCTTTGCAGATTTGGCGCCAGTTTGCTTAGTTGGGCTGGCCTTGTTGCCACCTTTCTTAGCATTCCTCTTCTTTCCAGATTTCTTGAACTTGCCCCCACGCACCATAAGCACATCCTGCTTATCACTTTTGAGCGTCTTTTCAGCGGTCTTCAGCATACCGTGAAGCTCAGTGAGCGTTTTGTCCAGACTATTCATACTGTAGTTCAGTTTGAACTGATCATACCCGCTATGAAGAGAATGGAGGATGGTGTCTATAGCCATTTCCTGAGAAAATTGCTGATCCAGCCGACTCATATTCTCAATGAGTCCAATCATTTTGAGAACATGTGGACTTACGGGCTCGCCTTTCTTAAGCTTGGTCTCAAGAATTTGCCTATGAGTCTCGAATCTTTCGACTCGAGCCAGATCTTGGAACATGTTCTTCAACTCACTGATGATTGTGAAAGCATCTGAGTTGATGAACGTTTTCTGCAGATCCGCACTCATGGTGGCGAGCATTAGACATTTCACATCCTTGTTGGCATCAATGCAACGATTGAGGGCTGCCTGAGTGACCCCGTCGCCTGGAGCTTCGGGCATCGCCTCATCTAGGACATACTCCTTTTCTTCCTGCATAAGAACTATTTGCAAGTTCCTTTGCCAGTCAAGGAAGTTTTTCCCGTTCAACTTCTCCTTTTCGAGAATTGATCGAATGTTGAATGAATTGTTGTTTGCCATATTAAAAACTACAATTGAAAAGAATAAACAAATAAATAACCATTCACAGTTTCTCTTAATAAACTTAAATTCTAGCATACATGCATAATTCAGTGTTTATTAAGCATTTTATTCAAATTATGTGTTCCGGCAGGTGTGAATAAAATGATTCCAAGATCCTAAAATCATTGAAGAACTAAGCACAGTTTGTCGACTTAATCCTAGAACATCTTAGGTAAGCAAAAGCCTTTTGCTAATAGTCTAGAAACTATTCTTGGTTGATAGGTACGTCTAAGAACTTATTAGGTAAACCTATCGAATTTGCCACGACATAAAAGGACTCCTTACTTATATCGTTGAGTTTCACCAAAACTAACATGTACTCACAATTATTTGTGTACCTTGCCCCTTTAGGACCAATAAGTAACACCTCGCTGAGCGAAAACTATTACTAGATTGATGTAAAGGATATCCAAGCAAGTGTATATTTTGGCATGGCACCTTTTAACTCAATTTTTAAGTTTGGAACTTAAGGCTCTTACTATGTTGGTTAGATTTTAAGTGAACTAAAATCCTTAATCATGCAACATAATCAAGCTTTTGATCTCATGCATTTTAAGACATATTTAAAACTATAAATAACTTAAAACATGCATAAGATATTTGTGATCTAGTATGGCCCGACTTCATCTTGAAGCTTTGACTTCAAAGTCCGTCTTGAAAATCTCCGTGGGAGGCACCATTTTCTTCAAATAGGATAAGCTATAAATAATTACAACTATTTGATGGTTCGCAGACCATATTTGAATTGAAAAATAACTTTGGTACTTTAGACCAATTACATTCAAATTAATGGTACGCAGACCATATTTTCTATCCTATTTGGGCCATACTAGTCACTTCATAACCTGCAAAACAGTACATATACAATATATACCATTCACCCATTCATTATCATGAATGGCCCACATAGCTGGTTAGTAAAACACATTATGCATCACGTAAACATTTGCAGCAATTAATCAAGGGCACCAATAATCTACCAATTATTCAGTCCTTATTAATTCTAATCAAGTTGTTTTAACCTTAAGGATTTGTAGACCTAATCAAGAGTTTATGACTAAAAAGTGCTCCCACTTAAACCAATAAATTCATATGCTTTACCAATTTTAAACATAAAAATGTATTTCTAGTCTAACCGGAAACATACAAATTTAATTAAAATTTAAAGCTCATATCAATTTATAATTGAATCCAAAAATTTAATTTAATTTCAGTCGTATTTAAATTAATTCATGATTTTAATTTTAGTAAAATAATTAGAATAAATAACATTTATTATAATTATAATATTCAAAATTAAAATCCAAGAAAATAATTCAAATTATTAATTTTAAAATTAATTAAAATTACGTGAACTGAAATTTTCAAATTAAACATTCAAAACGATCTAATCGTAACGCAAACACCCTACGCGTTGCACGCCCATGGACCGTACGCACACAGCCATTGCTGGCCATGTGCGCGCAGCCCATGCGCTCGTCGTATAGCTGCTGCTTCCCTATCGCAAGCCTCCGCACGCATTGGTGCTCGCTGCGCGCGCGCGACATCGCTCGCTGGGCGCGCGACATCGCTCGCTGGGCGCGCGACATCGCTCGCTGGGCGCGCGAGCCATCGCTCGCTGGGCGCGCGACATCGCTCGCTGGGCGCGCGACATCGCTCGCTGTGCGTGCGAGCCATCGCTCGCTGGGGCGCGACATCGCTCGCTGGGCGGGCGACATCGCGCGCTGTGCGCGCGAGTAATGCTGGGCGCAGCGCTCGTGGCACGCGAGCTTGCGCTCGCTGCGCGCGAGGCAGCGCGCGTTGTGGCGCAGCTCGCTTGCTGCCCACACGCGACTGCCTTGGCTCGCCCTTCGCCCATGCCCATTCGTTCATTGCTCGTGGCACACGACACAAGGCAGGGCTGCTGCCTTGTGCTCGTGCACTACGCCCTTGCTTATTGCATTCGTGCCGCACGGGCGACGAGCTCCCTTGCTCGTCGTCGCATGCCCGCATTATACAACACCCCTTAAGGGTAACACGAAGCGTCCATTGCTTCGTGCGTGCAAGTTTTATGAACGAATCGCATAAAAATTTAAAATTTATATTTAAAATTAATGACAAATTAATAAATAATATTAATTTCATAATTTTAGGGCGAAAAAATCGAAAATTTATTATCCAATTGATTTCCGATTGTTATGGATTCAAGTCTAGGTCATAAAAATTTAAAATTTATCGTAAATTTACAATTTTTATGGTGGTTTTTAATCATAGGTTTCTAATTAAATTACAATTAATTATGAAAATCAAATTAATTCTAAATTATTCTAATTTTCAACAAATTAATCATAATTACAAATTAGATTGCATAATTAACAAGACTAGGCATTCAAACTTGTTAAACATATGCAGTAGGTCAATCAAAAATTCAAGATTTATCAACAAGAATCGCAAATATTTAATTTAACATCTTAAATTTACGAAATTTTGCATTCGAAAAACTAAAACCTTCGAAAAGTCATAGTTAGGCTTCGAATTTGAGAATTCTGGATTCGGCAGAAAAATATTATTTTTGTCAAAATTTTAGAATGCCTTTTACATGCGGAATTGACACAAAAATCACTCAATTCGGATGAGTAACGAAGAAACTGCCGAAAAACTGCGTACGTATAATTAAATAAACGCAATTTGCAATTAATTAACAATTACGAAAATTAATCACCCCTTTTAATTCTTGCAAATTTGTAATATTTAACCATGTTCATGCAATTTAGATTATGAAAATAATAAGGGGCTCGTGATACCACTGTTAGGTTATGATTCATATGACAGTTCATAAATCATGCGGAAAAACCATAAAGCCAGGAAACATATTATTTACACATAATCATTTAGCATAGTTTAGATGCATACTCTTTGTTGCGTGCCTTCCCTAGCTGCGCCCGAACCGAACAAGAACAAGTCTTTAGGACTCCAAGTGTCGTCCCTCCGTAGATAGTCCACAGCACGTCCGGATCCGCCTTAAGATTGACCAACTAGAATCGCCCTTAAGTTTCTAATATTTTCGGTTAGGTAGGCAAGAATATTGGCTGATTTTTCTGCTTAAAAATCTTAGTTTTGAATACTTAAAACTTGTGTATAAATAATGACCCCTAGGCCTTTATTTATAGAGTTATGGAAAAGGAATCGTAATCCTAGTAGGATACGAATTAATTGAAATTAGAATCCTACATGAATTCTATTTAATTAATTTATCCAATTAGGAATAGGAATTTAATCATACACTAACTCTTGTAGATTTAGGAATCACGCATGAGCACAAACTCACACACACACGGCAGCCACAAGGGCTGCCCATGCGCGTGCGAGCAGCAGCCCACGCAGCGCGGCCCACGCATCCGTGGCCTTGGCGCGCGCTGGGCCTGCCTTGCGGTAGGCCTGGGCGCTGCCTTGGCTGGGCTTGTGGCGCGCGTGCTTGCTGGGCGATGGCCCGGCTTCGTGCTGGGCCTTCGTCCGGCAGGCCTCGTCCGATGCTAATTCGTACGATACGCTTCCGATTAAATTTCCAGTTCCGGAATTTATTTCCGATACGAACAATATTTAATATTTCCGATTCCTGAATTAATTTCCGTTTCGAACAAATATTTAATATTTCCGTTTCCGGAATTATTTTCCGATTCCGGTAATATTTCCGATTCTGACAATATTTCCGTTTCCGGCAATATTTCCGATTCTGGTAATATTTCCATTTCCAATAATATTTTCCGATACGTACCATGTTTCCGTTTCCGGCAACATCTACGACTTGGATAATATTCATATCGTTTCCGGAGTATTCATTTCTTGCCTGTGACGATCTTAGCTCCCACTGAAACCAAGATCCGTCTGTTCCGAATATTCATAGATGGAGTATTTAATGCCATTAAATACTTGATCCGTTTACGTACTATTTGTGTGACCCTACGGGTTCAGTCAAGAGTAAGCTGTGGATTAATATCATTAATTCCACTTGAACTGAAGCGGCCTCTAGCTAGGCATTCAGCTCACTTGATCTCACTGAATTATTAACTTGTTAATTAATACTGAACCGCATTTATTAGACTTAACATAGAATGCATACTTGGACCAAGGGCATTATTTCCTTCACAATTACACTTTACAGCTTTAATTTCGAAAACATCTGTAGTTACTCCCAATGACAAAGTGAGGGAGTTTCTACGCATCTTTAGATCCTTCCAATGACAAAGTGAGGAATTTCTATACTATCAGTTGACAAATCCCAATGACACGTGAGGGATATGTCGACACTTCAAGTGATGACCCTTAAGTCAAATGTTATCACTCGGGGGCTCGTGAGACCCTCGCAAAACAGGTCACATACACCATGGCTTGTGTGACGCACTCCGTCTAATACTTTGACCATCGTCTTACTCCAAGACTCATTCAAAGTGGGGGATAACTGTAGACACCTACTTTTGTCCCCATTCCCGCAAGGGAAAGGTTCGATGATGAAAGCATAAAAATTCCACTTGACAACGCATCTCCTATAAAATAAACGAATCTCGATTCCCCATTTCATTTCACCCGAAACCTGCTATTTATGGAAACCTGCTAAAAATAGTAACTGTCGTAAAAAGTAGCGTCTAAAAGTGGCAAATCATAAAAGATAGAAACATGTCAGAATTAGGTGTTGCATTCCAACATAAATCCTAAATGAGATAGAAAACTGCGAGAATCCTATTCCTAATAGGATTCGGAAATAAGAGTTACGTATTAATTAAAATCCTAACGAGCCTAGAGTTCGTAACGGGCCCAGACGCATTCCGTCACAAAATTGATAAGCGCTAAAAGGCTCGAATTAATCTCAAACTCTACGGATTTTAGGAATCCGAATCTGACTAAACAATGTTGCCCAGACCCTATTTTCAACGCCTGGCTCTGGGCGCCGAAATCTTCGGCGCCCAGGCCTGGGCGCTGAAAATACCTGGGTACGTCTCTTTTCCTAATTCTTTGTGGATTAGAACTCTGCAATGCTATCTTTCCACGAACTCTTCCCTATATATAGGCCCCTAATTTCGACGTGAAAGAACACACAACAACACATAATATATTCTGAGTATTGACTCTAAACCCCTTAGCCTAAGCCTCTCGCTGCGAAACTGTTCACGCGTTCTGTCGCAATCGATCCATAAATCGAACAGAACGTATCCTGTCCCATAATTGAGATTCGCTAAATAAAAAGAAGAAATAGCAAAGTCAAAGTGGTTAGTTTTCTGAGAACCGTGACGCACCTCTCAAGGGTGCGTCGTAATGTGTCCCTTTTCGATGATTTAACTGCTTTCCTCGCCCTTTTTATGAACTGTTAAACTAACCTAATCTGATTGTTTTATCACGCCTAACAAATATAATATTTTTGGGAAATCGGATTATCATGCTAGGTCCCTTAATGCTATTTAAATCAGATAATCACGATCGAATTAGTGTTATATGTTGCATATTGCTAAAATCAATCCAGATTAGTTTAATAGTTAATGCATGTCCCTTCAATTATTTATGCTGAGTTAGAAAGGATATCCTGCCTCTGGAGTTATCGACGAGCGAATTACTCCTCTCGGTAGTTACAGTCCCCCGAACCCTCAATCTCTACCTTGCGGTTGTATATTGAGAGATCCCCACACCAGGGATCACAAGGGAACCTACGGCCGTCGTGGTCAAACATAATTGCATTCCCTTTATGTCACGATAACCGGGTTTTGTCAGTTTTTCTCATTGTCTTTAAAAGCTGAATGGCGACTCCTATATTACTAGTCAATTGGGTGTATACTCACAGGAAATCTAATTACACTTGGTTGAATAAAAAGAATCGTCACACCCACGAGGGACAAGGTCACGCATTAGCCTCGCGCTTTTTCGACCCCCTCACATCCGGTGTTACATTTAAGTAAATTGAAACCAAATGCTTAGTGAAGTGGAACCATGACTTACAAGTCCAAGGGTGGACAAACCTTGAAACCCTTAAACTTTTTATCAAAGAGTGGACTAACCTTGAAACTCTAAGATTTAAGCCAAGCCCCCCTACAACACATACCTCACTCCAAAAATCTAGTAAACTCCGCAAAGTGAACGCCTTTTAAGCCATGCGTTTACCTTAGTTCTCATGGAAGCTCTAGGAAACCGCCCAAGTTTCCATAGAAGATGGCGAGTATTCACAACCACGTAGGTGAATCCCTTGTGCTTCTCAATAACACAAACATCTCTTAGCATTCATTAAGAGTTTAAACAAACTCAACCTCCAAAAAAATAAAAAATTACAACGGTGGATTTCTCAAATGCTTAGCTAGAGCACCTACCACGTAAGTATAAATCCATTAAGAATTCTAACGAATTCAACCTACAACAAGAATTACAACCACAAAGTGCCATAGGGATGGAATATTAGTAATGCTAATCATATTCACTTCATGGGCTTAAGCCCCATCCCCCTCGACGAGTCAAGAACTTGGTTCCTTGCCAACCCTTAGTCAAAGGATCCGCCAAATTTCTTTCGGACCTTACATAGTTCAATGCAATCACTCCATTTTTGAGTAGTTGCCTCACCGAACTATGTCTAAGGCATATGTGCCTCTTCTTACCATTATAGTTGCTTTTATTAGTTACACCAATCGCCGCTTGCGAATCACAATGCAAGGATACCGGGGAAGTTCTCTCCCCCCCCCACAACGAGATATCGACTAGTAGGCTCCTTAACCAGTCCGCTTCTTGAACTGCCAACTCAAGAGCAATGAATTCAGATTCCATGGTGGAGCGAGCTAGACATGGTTGTTTTGAGGACTTCCATGAAATAGCACCTCCACCCAACATAAACACATAGCCACTAGTAGAAACAACTTCATCATTGTCGGACACCCAATTAGCATCACAATAACCTTCCAAAACATTAGGAAAGCGATGAAAATGCAAACATACCTCCATGGTACCCCTTAGGTACCTAAGCAAACGATGAAGTGCATTCCAATGTTTACTACTAGGATTATGAGTATATCGACTTAATCTACTCACCGCATAGGCAATGTCGGGACGTGTGCAATTCATCAAAAACATCACACTTCCTATTACCTTGGCATATTGCTCTTGAGATACGCTTGAACCCTTATTCTTTGTAAGCTTTACACTTGCATCATAAGGAGTCTTACATGGCTCCACATCATAGCAATCGAAGTTCTTCAAGATTTTCTCCACATAGTGAGATTGACTCATTGAGAACCCATCCTTGGATTTGGTCAACCGAATACCAAGGATCACATCGGCTTCACCTAAGTGTTAGGTTATGATACATATGAATAAACATAAATCATGCGGAAAAACCATAAAGCCAGGAAACATATTATTAACACATAATCATTTAGCATAATTGAGATGCATACACTTTGTAGCGTGCCCTCCCTAGCTGCGCCCGAACCGAACAAGAACAAGTCTTTAGGACTCCAAGTGTCGTCCCTCCGTAGATAGTCCATAGCACGTCCGGATCCGCCTTAAGCTTGACCAACTAGAATCTCCCTTAAGGTTACTAGGATTTTCGGCTATTTGGGTTGCAAGTGTTTGGCTGATTTTGCTTAAATATCTTACCTTTGAATACTTCAATTGTATCTATAAATTGTGACCCTAGGCACCTATTTATAGAGATATGGAAAAGGAATAGTAATCCTACTAGGATATGGATTTATTAATTAGAATCCTATTAGAACTCTAAATAATAAATTTAATCTCTTAGGATTAGGATTTAATCAATGCACGAATTCCAATAGGATTAGGATTCGTTACGAACACGAGTGTCGCACGACCACGAGGGACGCACGCACCCGCGCAGGCCTTGCGGCCCACACGAGTGGGCGCTGCCTCGCAGCCCACGAGCAGACGCTCAGCGCGCGCGCCTACGGCCTTGCTGGGCCTGGCCTTGCGCTGGGCCTGGCGAGGCTGTGGCCTTCGTGTTGGGCGCTTGGCTTGCTGGGCGCGGGCCTGGCTTCGTGCTGGGCCTTCGTCTAGCAAGCCTCGTCCGATGCTAATTCGTACGATGCGCTTCCGATTAAATTCCCGGTTCCGGAATTCATTTCCGATACAAACAATATTTAATATTTAATATTTCCGATTCCGGAATTAATTTCCGTTTTGAACAAATATTTAATATTTCCGTTTCCGGAATTATTTTCCGATTCCGATAATATTTCCGATTCTGACAATTTTTCCGTTTCCGGCAATATTTCCGATTCCGGTAATATTTCCATTTCCAATAATATTTTCCGATACGTACCATGTTTCCGTTTTCGGCAACATCTATGATTTGGATAATATTTATATTTCCGATACGATCCATATTTCCGTTTCCGGAAATATCATCGTTTCCGGAGTATTCATTTCTTGCTTGTGACGATCTCAGCTCCCACTGAAACAAAGATCCGTCGATTCCGAATATCCATAGATGGAATATTTAATTCCATTAAATACTTGATCCGTTGACGTACTATTTGTGTGACCCTACGGGTTCAGTCAAGAGTAAGCTGTGGATTAATATCATTAATTCCACTTGAACTGAAGCGTCCTCTAGCTAGGCATTCAGCTCACTTGATCTCACTGAATTATTAACTTGTTAATTAATACTGAACCGCATTTATTAGACTTAACATAGAATGCATACTTGGACCAAGGGCATTATTTCCTTCACAAGTGTGCATTTCCTAATTCCTTTGTCGCTCGATGCTTGCTCTAGAACATAAGGTAAGAGTTGTCATCCTTATTATGTCCAGAGGTGTTTCTCGGTTTCAGAGTTCAACTGATCAAATAAACATATAATCATTGCCTATGATTCATCTGAGCACGGCCATGCATTTTACAGTTTCTAGCTCTCCGAGTGGCCTTGTACAACTTTTAGCATCTCATCCCGATTTATGGGAGGACAATCCCAATCTTGCGATCTTGAGATTAGACTTCGTTTGATAGGTGACTACATGAGCGTTGCCTTTATAGCCTCCTTTTACGGTGCGACGGTTGGTCAACGTCAAAGTAACCAGTTCTCAAACAAGTAATCTCAAATCACTCGGGTATTGAGGATTTAGTGTCTAATAATTTTAATGAAATTTACTTATGACAGATTTTCATCTCTTACAGTAAAGTTTCATAGGTCTGTCCGATACTAGTCTTCCCAGAGTAAGTATCTATGCAAATGATTATGACATTGCCATGTCCACATAGTTCAAGAAACAGAACTACTAGTCATCTTGCATTCTAGTCGTCTAGCATTTTCTATGCGTCCAATTTTATAGAAAACTCCGATTAGGGACCATTTTCAACCTTTGACATTCAAGTTCACTTGATAGACATTTCTTAGTCACAGGACTGGTCCTGACAGTCTATCTTGAATATATTGTCAAGTTGAAGGGACTCATCATTTAATAAACCACAAATTAAATGGAAAAATGAATTTCTTTCATTTATTGTGAATGATTAACCAATAATGTTTTACAAAGATTTAAACTCTAAAACTTTAAAACATTAAACAGAGACATCAAAGCCATTCTCCAATATGCTTGATTCCCATAGCTGCAGTGTGCGAGTTGTGCTTCGCTTGCGGCAGAGGTTTAGTTAATGGATCTGATATGTTGTCATCAGTTCCAATTTTGCTTATCTCGACTTCTTTTCTTTCAACGAACTCTCGTAGAAGGTGAAATCTACGAAGTACATGCTTGACTCTTTGGTGGTGTCTAGGCTCCTTTGCCTGTACAATAGCTCCGTTATTATCACAATATAGGGCTATTGGTCCTTTAATGGAGGGGACTACACCAAGTTCGCCCATGAACTTCCTTAGCCATATAGCTTCCTTTGCTGCTTCATGTGCAGCAATGTACTCCGCTTTAGTTGTAGAATCCGCAATGGTGCTTTGCTTAGCACTTTTCCAGCTTACTGCACCTCCGTTGAGGCAGAAGACAAACCCAGACTGTGATCTGAAATCATCCTTGTCGGTTTGGAAACTTGCGTCCGTATAGCCTTTAACAATTAATTCATCATCTCCACCATAGACCAGGAAGTCATCTTTGTGCCTTTTCAGGTACTTCAGAATGTTCTTGGCAGCAGTCCAATGTGCCTCTCCTGGGTCTGACTGGTATCTGCTCGTAGCACTGAGTGCGTACGCAACATCCGGGCGTGTACATATCATAGCATACATTATTGAACCAATCAATGATGCATATGGAATCCCATTCATTCGTCTACGCTCATCAAGTGTTTTTGGGCACTGAGTCTTGCTTAGAGTCATTCCATGAGACATGGGTAGGTAGCCTCGCTTGGAGTCTGCCATCTTGAAACTTTCAAGCACCTTATTGATATAAGTGCTTTGACTAAGTCCAATCATCCTTTTAGATCTATCTCTGTAAATCTTGATGCCCAATATGTACTGTGCTTCTCCTAGATCCTTCATCGAAAAACATTTCCCAAGCCAAATCTTGACAGAGTTCAACATAGGAATGTCATTTCCGATAAGTAATATGTCGTCGACATATAATACTAGAAAAGCAATTTTGCTCCCACTGACCTTCTTGTATACACAAGATTCGTCTGCGTTCTTGATGAAACCAAAGTAACTGACTGCTTCATCAAAACGTATATTCCAGCTCCTTGATGCCTGCTTCAATCCGTATATTGATTTCTTTAGCTTGCATACCTTTTTAACATTCTTTGGATCCTCAAACCCCTCAGGCTGTGTCATAAACACAGTTTATGTTAAAACGCCGTTTAAGAAAGCGGTTTTGACATCCATCTGCCATATTTCGTAATCGTAATATGCAGCGATTGCTAACATTATCCGAATAGACTTTAGCATTGCAAGTGGTGAAAAGGTTTCATCGTAATCCACACCGTGGACTTGCCTGTAACCTTTTGCAACCAATCTAGCTTTGAAAACTTCAAGTTTCCCATCCTTGTCCTTTTTCAGTTTGAAAACCCATTTGCTTCCTATGGCTTGGTAGCCATCTGGCAAATCGACCAAATCCCATACTTGGTTTTCTGACATGGAGTCTAATTCAGATTGCATGGCTTCTTGCCATTTCTTGGAGCTAGGGCTCGTCATAGCTTGTTTGTAAGTCGCAGGTTCATCACTTTCAAGTAATAGAACGTCATAGCTCTCGTTCATCAAAATATCTAAGTACCTTTCCGGTTGAGATCTATATCTCTGCGATATACGCGGGGTTACATTTCTAGATTCACCATGATTCTCACCAGATACTTCTAAAGATCTCTGGGTTTCATCCTGAATGTCATCTTGAGCATTCTCTAGAGTTTGTTGTTCGACTCGAATTTCTTCGAGGTCTACTTTTCTCCCACTTGTCATTTTGGAAATGTGATTCTTTTCCAAAAAGATACCATCTCGAGCAACAAACACCTTGTTCTCAGATGTATTGTAGAAGTAATACCCCTTTGTTTCCATTGGATAGCCCACAAGGATACATTTGTCAGATTTCGGATGAAGTTTGTTTGAAATTAATCGCTTGACGTATACTTCACATCCCCAAATCTTAAGAAAATACACTTTTGGAGGCTTTCCAAACCATAACTCATATGGAGTCTTTTTGACAGCTTTAGACGGAGCTCTATTTATAGTGAGTGTAGCTGTATTTAGTGCATGTCCCCAAAATTCTATTGGATGTTCGGCTTGACCCATCATTGATCTAACCATGTCTAGCAAGGTTCCGTTCCTCCGTTCCGACACACCTTTCCATTGTGGTGTTCCAGGAGGAGTCAATTCTGATAGAATTCCACATTCTTTCAGATGGTCATCAAATTCATAGCTCAGATATTCACCGCCTCTATCAGACCGCAGTGCCTTAATCTTCTTGCCTAATTGATTCTCTACTTCACTCTGAAATTCCTTGAATTTGTGAAAGGATTCAGACTTATGCTTCATCAGGTAGACATAACCATATCTACTGAAGTCATCAGTGAAAGTGATAAAGTAGCTGAAACCACCTCTAGCATTTGTACTCATTGGTCCACATACATCTGTATGGATTAAACCCAACAGTTCAGTTGCTCTTTCTCCAACTTTAGAGAAAGGTTGCTTTGTCATTTTGCCAAGTAAACATGATTCGCACTTACCATAATCCTCTAAGTCAAATGGTTCTAGAATTCCTTCATTTTGAAGTCTTTTAATGCGTTTCAAGTTAATATGGCCTAATCGACAATGCCACAGATAGGTGAGATCTGAATCATCCTTTTTGGCCTTTTTGGTATTTATGTTATAAACTTGTTTGTCGTGATCTAATAAATAAAGTCCATTGACTAATCTAGCAGATCCATAAAACATCTCTTTAAAATAAAACGAACAACTATTGTCTTTTATTAAAAAGGAAAATCCCTTAGCATCTAAGCAAGAAACAGAAATGATGTTTTTAGTAAGACTTGGAACATGGAAACACTCTTCCAGTTCCAAAACTAGCTCAGAGGGCAACGACAAATAATAAGTTCCTACAGCTAATGCAGCCATCCGTGCTCCATTTCCCACTCGTAGGTCGACTTCACCCTTGCTTAACTTTCTACTTCTTCTTAGTCCCTGTGAATTGGAACATAAGTGTGAGCCACAACCTGTATCTAATACCCAAGAAGTTGAATTAGCAAGTATACAGTCTATAACGAAAATACCTGAAGATGGAACGACTATTCCGTTCTTCTGATCTTCCTTTAGCTTCAAGCAATCTCTCTTCCAATGCCCCTTCTTCTTGCAGTAGAAGCATTCGGATTCAGAAGTGGGTTGACTGACCTTCCTCTTTTCAGATTTGGCGCCAGCTGGTTGCTTAGTTTGGCTGGCCTTGTTGCCACCTTTCTTAGCATTCCTCTTCTTTCCAGATTTCTTGAACTTGCCCCCACGCACCATAAGCACATCTTGCTTATCACTTTTGAGCGTCTTTTCAGCGGTTTTCAGCATACCGTGAAGCTCAGTGAGCGTTTTGTCCAGACTATTCATACTGTAGTTCAGTTTGAACTGATCATACCCGCTATGAAGAGAATGGAGGATGGTGTCTATAGCCATTTCCTGAGAGAATTGCTGATCCAGCCGACTCATATTCTCAATGAGTCCAATCATTTTGAGAACATGTGGACTTACGGGCTCACCTTTCTTAAGCTTGGTCTCAAGAATTTTCCTATGAGTCTCGAATCTTTCGACTCGAGCCAGATCTTGGAACATGTTCTTTAACTCACTGATGATCGTGAAAGCATCTGAGTTGATGAACGTTTTCTACAGATCTGCACTCATGGTGGCGACCATTAGACATTTCACATCCTTGTTGGCATCAATCCAACGATTGAGGGCTGCCTGAGTGACCCCGTCGCCTGCGGCTTCGGGCATCGCCTCTTCCAGGACATACTCCTTTTCTTCCTGGATAAGAACTATTTGCAAGTTCCTTTGCCAGTCAAGGAAGTTTTTCCCGTTCAACTTCTCGTTTTCGAGAATTGACCGAATGTTGAATGAATTGTTGTTTGCCATAATTCAAACTACAATTGAAAAGAATAAACAAATAAATAACCATTCACAGTTTCTCTTATTAAACTTAAATTCTAGCATACATGCATAATTCAATGTTCATTAAGCATTTTATTCAAGTTATGTGTTCCGGCAGGTGTGAATAAAATGATTCCAAGACCCTAAAACCATTGAAGAATTAATCACATTATGTATCTTGACTCAATTCTAAAACATTTAGGTAAGCAAAAGCCTTTTCCTAATAGTCTACTCTTGGTTGATAGGTACGTCTAAGAACTTATTAGGTAAACCTATCGATTTTGCCACGACATAAAAGGACTCCTTACTTATATCGTTGAGTTTCACCAAAACTAACATGTACTCACAATTATTTGTGTACCTTACCCCTTTAGAATCGATAAGTAACACCTCGCTATGGCGGAAACCTATTACTAAGATCGATGTAAAGGATATCCAAATAAGTGTTATTTTGGCATGGCACCTTTTAACTCAATTTTTAAGTTTGGAACTTAAGGCTCTTACTATGTTGGTTAGATTTTAAGTGAACTAAAATCCTTAATCATGCAACATAATCAAGCCACAATCTCATGCATAATTAAGACATATTTAAAGCAATAAATAACTTAAAGCATGCATAAGATAAATGTGATCTAGTATGGCCCGACTTCATCTTGAAGCTTCAACTTCAAACTCCGTCTTGAAAATGGAAACTTCGTCTTGAATTTCACCGTGGGAGGCGCCATTTTCTTCAAATAGGATAAGCTATAATTAAACTAATTACAACTATTTGATGGTACGCAGACCATATTTAAATTGAAAAACAAATTTGGTGCATTAGACCAATTACATTCAAATTAATGGTACGCAGACCATATTTTCTATCCTATTTGGGCCATACTAGTCACTTCATAACCTGCAAAACAGTACATATACAATATATACCATTCATCCATTCATTATCATGAATGGCCCACATAGCTGGTTAGTAAAAACACGTTGTATGCATCACATAAATATTTGCAGCAATTAATCAAGGGCACCAATAATCTACAAATTATTGAGTCCTTATTAATTCTAATCAAGTTGTTTAACCTTAAAGGATTTGTAGACCTAATCAAGAGTTTATGACTAAAATGCTCCCACTTAAACCAATAAATTCATATGCTTTACTAATTTTAAACATAAAAATGTATTTCTAGTCTAACCGGAAACATACAATTTTAATTAAAATTTAAAGCTCATATAAATTTATAGTTGAATCCACTTAATTTATTTTCAGTTGAATTTAAACGAATTTAAATTAATTCAAGGTTTAATTTTAGTAAAATAATTAGTATAAATAAAATTTATAATAATTATAATATTCAAAATTAAAATCCGAGAAAACAATTTAAATTACGAATTTTAAAATTAATTAAAATGTTTTCCAACTGAAAATCAAAATTAAATTCAAAGCGCATCAATCGGGTCAAGACGAGGCCATGGGCTTGCGCCCATTCCCCGTCGAGTCCACGAGGCAGCATCGCCCCTCACGAGTGATCGCACAGCAAGGCACGAGCAGCAGCCACGCGCAAATGCAGCAAGCCAAGCCACGCTTGTGCGCAGCATTGCTCGCTGGCTTCGTAGCGCAGCAGCTGCTTGGCGAGGCTGGGCGAGGCAGCGCTCGCTGCTGCAAGGCATCCCTCGCTGCCCGCGCGCGCGCCTGCCTTACTCGCTTGCCTTGCTTCTTCGCCCATCCGCCCATGCCTCATCGCAGCACTCGACGCAAGGCAGGGCCACTCGTCTTGCTCGCTGCATTCGTACCGCATGGGTGACGAGCTCCCTTGCTCGTCGTCGCATGCCCGCACTATACAACACCCCTTAAGGGTAACACGTAGCGTCCATTGCTTTGTGCGTGCAAGTTTTATGAGCGAATTTCATAAAAATTAAAACTTTTATTTCAAAATTAATGACAAATTAATAAATCATATTAATTTCATAATTTTAGGGCGAAAAATCGAAAATTTATTAATCAATTAATTTCCGATATGGATTCAAATCTAGGTCATAAAAATTTAAAATTTAACATAAATTAACAATTTTTATGGTGGTTTTTAATCATGGGTACCTAATTAAATTATTAATTAATTATGAAAATCAAATCAATTCTAAATTATTCGAATTTCAACAAATTAATCATAATTACAAATTAGGTTGTATAATTAACAAGCATAGGCATTAAAACTTGTTAAACATATACTGTAGGTCAATCAAAGATTCAAGATTTATCAACAAGAATCGCAAATATTCAATTTAACATCTTAAATTTACAAACTTTTGCGTTCGAAAAACTAAAACCTCCGAAAAGTCATAGTTAAGCTTCGAATTTGGGAATTCTGGGTTTCGGCGAAAATAATTATTTTTGTCAAAATTTTAGAATGCCTTTTACATGCGGAATTGACACAAAAATCACTCGATTTGGTTGAGTAACGAATATTCTGCCGAAAAACTGCGTACATATAATTATATAAACGCAATTTGCAATTAATTAACAATTACGAAAATTAATCACCCACTTTAATTCCTTGCAAATTTGTGAAATTTAACCATGTTTATGGAATTTTGATTATGAATATAATAAGAGGCTCGTGATACCATTGTTAGGTTATGATACATATGAATAAACATAAATCATGCGGAAAAACCATAAAGCCAGGAAACATATTATTAACACATAATCATTTAGCACAATTCAGATGCATACACTTTGTAGCATGCCCTCCCTAGCTGCGCCCGAACCGAACAAGAACAAGTCTTTAGGACTCCAAGTGTCGTCCCTCCGTAGATAGTCCACAGCACGTCCGGATCCGCCTTAACCTTGACCAACTAGAATCGCCCTTAAGGTTACTAGGATTTTCGGCTATTTGGGTTGCAAGTGTTTGGCTGATTTTGCTTAAAAATCTTACCTTTGAATACTTCAATTGTATCTATAAATTGTGACCCTAGGCACCTATTTATAGAGATATGGAAAAGGAATTGTAATCCTACTAGGATATGGATTTATTAATTAGAATCCTATTAGAACTCTAAATAATAAATTTAATCTCTTAGGATTAGGATTTAATCAATGCACGAATTCCAATAGGATTAGGATTCGTGACGAACACGAGTCTCGCACGACTACGAGGGATGCACGCACCCGCGCAGGCCTTGCGGCCCACACGAGTGGGCGTTGCCTCGCAGCCCACGAGCACACGCTCAGCGCGCGCGCCTACGGCCTTGTTGGGCCTGGCCTTGCGCTGGGCCTGGCAAGGCTGTGGCCTTCGTGTTGGGCGCTTGGCTTGCTGGGCGCGGGCCTGGCTTCGTGCTGGGCCTTCGTCTAGCAAGCCTCGTCCGATGCTAATTCGTACGATGCGCTTCCGATTAAATTCCCGGTTCCGGAATTCATTTCCGATACGAACAATATTTAATATTTCCGATTCCGGAATTAATTTTCGTTTCAAACAAATATTTAATATTTCCGTTTCCGGAATTATTTTCCGATTCTGACAATATTTCCGTTTCCGGCAATATTTCCGATTCCAGAAATATTTCCATTTCCAATAATATTTTCCGATACGTACCATGTTTCCGTTTCCGGCAACATCTACGATTTGGATAATATTTATATTTCCGATACGATCCATATTTCCGTTTCCGGAAATATCATCGTTTCCGGAGTATTCATTTCTTGCTTGTGACGATCTCAGCTCCCACTGAAACCAAGATCCGTTGATTCCGAATATCCATAGATGGAGTATTTAATTCCATTAAATACTTGATCCGTTTACGTACTATTTGTGTGACCCCACGGGTTCAGTCAAGAGTAAGCTGTGGATTAATATCATTAATTCCAATTGAACTGAAGCGGCCTCTAGCTAGGCATTCAGCTCACTTGATCTCACTGAATTATTAACTTGTTAGTTAATACTGAACCGCGTTTATTAGACTTAACATTAAATGCATACTTGGACCAAGGGCATTATTTCCTTCACTAAGTCCTTCATTTCAAACTTAGTAGACAAAAAATCTTTAGTGTAATTCACAACCTCAATGTTAGTGCCCATAATAATCATGTCATCAACATAGAGACAAATAATAACAAAAGAGGAATCAAACACTTTAGAATACACACAAGAGTCCGAAGAATTAGTCACAAAGCCATCACCCCTAAGAGTACTATCAAATTTTTCATACCATTGCTTAAGAGCTTGTTTCAAACCATACAAAGACTTCTTAAGCTATAGCCTACACACCTTATGCTCTTGACCCTTAATCACAAACCCTTCCGGTTGAGTCATGTAAATTTCCTCATCAAGATCACCATTAAGAAAGGTTGTTTTAACATCCATTTGATGGACCACTAAGTCATGAATTGCCGCTAAAGCAACCAAGGTTCTAATGGTGGCAATCTTAGTCACGGGTGAGAAGGTATCAAAAAAGTCAATTCCCTCTTTTTGAGTGAAACCTCTAATAACAAGTCTAGATTTAAACTTATCAATAGAGCCAGCAGGTTTCTTCTTCTTAGTAAAGATCCATTTACAACTTATGGGTTTAGACCCTTTAGGCAAATCACATAAGTCCCAAGTACGATTAGACATGATTGAATCTAATTCACTTTTAATGGCCTCTTTCCAAAAACTAACATCTATGGATTTCATAGCTTCACTATAAGTCTTTGGGTCTTCTTCTAAGAGAAAAAAAGAAACAACAAATTCACTCAAACAATCCACATCAAAGTCTTCAACAAGGAAAACGGTCAAGAAATCCGGTCCGTAGGTAGTCTCTACTCTAAGCCTCTTACTCTTCCTAGGTTGGGCTTCTTCCACTATAGTGGGAGGAGGAAGAACACTAGGATTAGGCAAAGAAACATCCAAAGGCACATCAACACTTGACTCATGCACATGTGAAGACAAAGAGGATTTCAAAGGAAAAATATGCTCAAAGAAAACTGCATCCCTAGATTCAAAAATAGAATGATCACTTAAAAGCATGAATCTATTTGCGGCACTATTATGAGCATAACCAATAAACACACAATCAAAAGTTTTAGACCCAATGGTGGATTTCTTAAAATCTGGAAAAGCAACCTTGGCTAAGCACCCCCACACTTTCAAAATACTCATGTTAGGACTATAACCCTTCCAAAGCTCATAGGGTGTCTTATCCAACTTCTTATGGGGCACTCCATTGAGTACATAACAAGCGGATAAAACCGCCTCCCCCCACACGTTGTTGGATAATCCGGAACTTAGAAGCATGGCATTCATAGTCTCTTTCAAAGATTTGTTTTTCCTTTCGGCAATACCGTTTTGTTGTGGGGTGTAAGGGGAACTTAACTCATGGATGATCCCATTGGTTTCACAAAATTCTTTTAAAGAACATTTCCCATATTCACCACCTCTATCGTTTCTAACTCTTTTAATTTTAAGGTCAAGTTGATTTTCAACCTCGGCTTTATACTTTAAAAATGCACTTTCGGCCTCATCCTTAGTTTTCAAAAGATATACTTTAGTAAACCTTGAAAAATCATCAACAAAAGTTATGTAGTAATTTTTCCCACCTCTACTAGTAGTGCAATTTTTAAAGTCCACTAAATCCGAGTGAATCAACTCTAACAATTTAGTACTTCTCGTTGTCACTTGCTTAAAAGGTTTCTTAGTATGTTTGGCCTCAACACAAATAGGACATTTAAAGGCTTTGTCAATTTTATCAAAAGAAATCAAGTTCATGTCTTTTAACTTTTTCATGTAAGAAACATTTAAATGTCCTAATCGATTGTGCCAAACATCCATAGACTCAATGATGTAAGCAAAAGAAGAAGTACTTTCATTATTGTTCAAAACATTCAACACAAACAAGCCTTCACTAAGGTAACCTTTCCCAACAAAGTCTCCATTCTTAGAGATAACAATCTTGTCCGCCTCAAAGACAAGTTTTAGGCTGGCTTTGTTGAGAAGGGCACCCGAAACAAGATTCCTCCTTAGGGAGGGAACATACAAGACATTATTCAAAAACAAAGTTTTTCCGGAAGTGAGTTTAAGGTGGACCTTCCCTTTGCCAAGAACTCCGGCGGTGCTACTATTTCCCATGTAAACATGGTCTCCATCGCTAGCATCCTCAAATCCTTTCATGATAGCCTTGTTAGCATAAAAAGTGTCTTGATGCTCCCGTATCCAAGATCCATTCCACCTTGTTCTCCACCAAGTTGGCTTCAACCACCACCGCGGCTATCACCTCATTCTTTTCAACAAGGTTGGCTTGGGAGGCACCATTGGAGTTGATCTTGTGGCGGTGATCACATTGATAGGCTTTGTGTCCTATCTTTCCACACACATAGCAAGCTCCTTTGCTCTTTTGAATCTTGTGGTTGTTAGTGAAGTTTCCTTTGGTTGAATGATTTTTCTTCTTCCCTTTGAACCTGTTTTTAGCCATAGGAGCACTAGATTCAACCAAATTAGCTTTAGAAGAATTCAAAGAAAGAGATTCAAACTTATCCTTGAGGCGGTTAGCCTCTTCGGTCCTCATATGACCAATGAGTTCTTGAAGGTTCACGTCCTTCTTCTTATGCTTCAAAGAATTGAGGTAGTCATTCCATGATGGTGGAAATTTTTCCAAGAGTACATTGGCTTGGAGAGTTTCACATATCTTTATACCTTCACCCAAGATGTCGGTGACGATGTTCTCATAATCATGGACTTGATCCATGATCGACTTGTCATCCGTCATCTTGAAGTTGATCCACTTACCAACAACATACTTTTTCTTACCGGCATCATCGGCTCCATACTTCTTTTGCAAGGTGTCCCAAATGGACTTTCTTGACCGATTGGTGATGAGGAGGTCAAACAAGATTGCATTCACATGATGGAGAATGTGAGCCCGAACAAGTTTGTTGTCTTTCTCCTTCTTTGGCAATGCTTCGGCCGCCTTCTTGACATCTTCCGCCAAAAGGGAGGGATCCGGTGCTACCTCCTTGCTTGCTTCAATCACATCCTCATAGAGCACATAATCTATTTCAAGTTGCTCAAAAAAGATCAATAATTTTGGTGACTATCTCTTGTAGTTCTTGCCATCAAGAGGCTAAAACTTTGAGAGGTCGGGAAGGGTCTTGTTCATCATAGAGTTAGCCATAACAATAGACATAATATCTCGTTTTCAAATTGTTGTATTATAAGTGTTTTCAAGGCTAAAATGAAGAAAAAGAAAGTGAGACTTACGGAACTTGTTGTGCCGTGGTAACCAAACCACTGCCTTGAAAACGAGATTCGGTGCAACCGGGATGCACAATTGTATTCACCAATTCGTTCCCTAAGGTTTACACAACTCTCAACACACAATGGCACTCTTGGGTGTGAGATGGAGTTACTAGAACTTATGCCCAAAAGAGAGGAAGAAAAGGAGATGATAAGAGAATGGTTTTTCTGTAAACAACACAAAGAATGAAGCATGTATTTATAGGATTTGTGGAGGATATCAAACAGCCCAAGGAAATCAAAGGACTCAAAGGAATCCAATGATCTTAATCATGACAATTAACATATGAAAATGAAGACTTGAAACCCCCTTAATCAATAAGGAGTTCAACTCACTTAACTCACCATAATCAGAAAGGTTAACAACCCTTAAACCATACTTAATAAGGCTGCCAAAAAAGGAATCCCAAGGAAGCAAAACTTACGTCCAAAAAACGTCTTTTTACGTCTTTTTGCATTTCGCCCGATCCACTGCCCGGGCGAATTACTCGCCCATTTTTTATTTGAACCCGCGCCCGATCGGGCGCAATCCGCCTGATGACCATCGGGCGAACTACTTTTTCAAGCTTTACTTCCAACAAATGTATGTGCAACAGACAGATCAAAACACAGAGCTTTTTTCAAATTTTATCACTATGTATTATACTAAGGATCGGAGTTAGTAATAGCTTACTATTCATACTAGGGGTGCAAACGGGCCGAGCCGAGCCGAGTTTTAACCTATTCATGTTCATGTTCATTTAACTTATGCGATCTCGAGCACGAGCCCGAGCCCGAGCTTTTAACCGAGCTCAAAAATCTGTTCAAGCTCGGTTCGTTTAAAAGATTTTGTGTTCGCGAACTGTTCGTGAAAGGCTCATTTATTAATCGAGCTGAGTTTATAAACGAGCTTTTTTCATGAACAAACTTTCTTAAACGAGCTTTAGAGTATAACCACTTGAAAATCTAACAAATTATAATCATATGTAATACTCCCTCCGTCCCAGATTAGTTGTTACACTTTCCTTTTTTGTCCGTCCCAAATTAGTTGTTACACTTCTAAATTAGGAATGACCCCACAATTATTATATTGTCTCTCTCTTCCCACTAAATTTTTTTGTCCCCATACCCTCTCTCATTCAATTAAAAAAATACCCCACTAACTCCTATCACATCTACTTTTTCAATAAAATAACAATTGATAACCAAACAACCACTTATCACCTAAAATTTTGTGCAAAGGTAAGTGTAACAACTAATCTAGGACGGAGGGAGTAATAAAAATTAAAGTACATTACTTTATTTGATAAACAAACTAATAATTTAGAAAGAGTCAAATAGCACTAATTTAGCAATTAAAACTTTATTTCAAAATATTTTTATTCTATTATAGATTTCAAAAGTCAAAAATATTTGAAAAACGTATATATGGTAAAATATGATACATAACATAACTAGACGAACTTGTTCACGAACATAAATGAACGAGTTGTTCATAAATTAACTTAAATGAACGAGCATACCTATGTTCATGTTCAAGCTCGTTTATTAAGCGAGCTTCAAAAGTTGTTCAAGATCGGCTCGTTTAATAAATGAACGGACATAAACGAGCTTTAAACGAGCCCAAGCCCGAGTACTTTATTGACCGGTTCGGCTCATTTGCACCCCTAATTCATAGTAACTAATAGCAATACATTATCCTAGATCGAGTCTCCCCTTTTAATTATTAAAGAAAAGTTTCCAATCAAAGAAAAGTCTCCTTTCAAAAAAATTGATAATGTTATTGATCAAGAGTCAACTAAAGAGGCAAAGAGATATATTGTGTGATTCCATTTATACATCAAGGATTGCTACGTGACAATATATGTGAAATGAACGTTTTGCTATTTTTTTTTTTTGGTTTTTTTTTTTATTAATGCAAGAATTCCACATTACATCAATTTAATGATGTTAGTCAAAGAGACATTTCTTAGAGAGTACCACGTACGTAATCCTACTACATACTCGTAATATTGTGATGACATTGTTGGAACCTTATATTGAACAGATCATAAAAGTAAGAACCTGAAATCGTGAATAATGTTAGGGTAGTGTTTCTGCGAAGAAAATGCTTAAGTATGAAAATAGGGGAAGCCTCGTCAACCAGGCTGTCGTTTTCCTCCGATCGGTCGTGGTTTGTCCTACAAAAACGGCAAACGTAAACTGGCCCGGGGGGTTTCCGGGAAAACCCTCTCCGACGCTCAAGTCAGTCCTTGTAGAGAGAGAAAGTAGTGAGAGAGTTGGTTTGGGAATAATTGCATACCTCAGTAATGATTAGGTGAGACATATTTATAGTAATGCAGGATGGCATTATTAGTAAATATAGGCAAGTGTAGGGGCATGGAATCTTGGGCTTGTTAGAGGCTGAGATATGGGCCCCTAACTTCTGGTCTGAGCCCATCAGAAGGTTTGTGTTTGAGGGTATTTTCAGTAATTTCCCTTAGAAGGGTATTTTGGTAATTTATGCAAAAAAGTGGGTCCCACAGGGGGGCCCGAACATTAGCCCCACGCCAAATTTGCGAGTTTGGCTGAAAACTCGGGCATTTGGCGGAAGGAAATAACCCGGAGCTTGCCGGCGTGGCTTGCGGTGCTTGGTCTGTAACATAAGCACATGGGTGGGCATGGTGAGGTGCACAAGGGTCCGCGCTTGCCGTGCATAGGATGTGCACGTGTTGATTGCGGTGTGTGGGCGAGGGACTTCGCTGTTGTTTTTCCTTGCGCGAGGTGCGCATATGGGTTACACTCGGGAGACGTGGCTTTTGGCGTCATCGTATGCCAAGCCCCAAGTCGGGCGAACCGAGTGAGCATGCATTTGGCTTGGCTGCTCTTGGCGGACCGGGCGAGAGGCGTCGACTTATAGATGGGCGAGCACGGTCGAGCGAGTATGAGTGGGGCATGATGGCATGGACAGGCGTGGCTCCTTCTCCCCCTTGGGCGTGGCTGCCCCTTCTCGTTTTTTTTTTTTTTTTTTTTTTTTTTTTTTTTTGGCAAGGTGGCTCCGGGCGTGGCTGCTCCTTCTCGTTTTTTTTTTTTTTTTTTTTTTTTTTTTTTTTTTTTTTTGGAGGGCTTCGGCGTGGCTGCTCCTTCTCCCCCTTGGGCGTGGCTGCTCCTTCACCTTTTTTTTTTTTTTTGGCAAGGTAGCTTCGGCGTGGCTGCTCCTTCTCCCCCTTGGGCGTGGCTGCTCCTTCTCGGTTTTTTTTTTTTTTTTTTTTTTTTTTTTTTTTTTTTTTGGCAAGGTAACTTCGGCGTGGCTGCTCCTTCTCCCCCTTGGGCGTTGGGCGAACGATGATGCGCCATTCTTGAAAATGACTTAGATTATTTTTCTAAGTATGGGAATGGGCTGTTGTTCTCCAAAGGGACTAATGAGCCCCATGTTTGGGCGAACGTTGAAGCGCCATTCTTGAAAATGACTTAGATTATTTCTCTAAGTGTGGGGGCTTATGTGTCTGAGCTTGGCGTGTCTTTCCCTTTTGACGCGGGTGGCGCTTGCCTGGTCGATATTTGGCTTCTGCTTATGACATTCAAGAAACAAGATTTCGATAAGCGATATTACTAGCCGAGCTCTTTACTATTGCCTTGAAGATATAAAGCTTTGTTTACAATGATGGGATGTTTGTTTAGTCTATGGCGGGCTTACATACACTATGCCCCCATGTTCATCACTGAAAACTATGGCTAAGAGCTATGAAACTAAGTACTTCTTAGGGAAGAGGGAACATCTATGGGGTTTAAACATAGAACCTTCTGAGATTATCGGCGTTCCATGGTCGAGGGAGAGCCTTGCCTTCAGGGGTTTCGAGGCGGAAGGTTCCTGGTCTTACTTGTTCAGTTACCTTGTAGGGTCCTTCCCAGTTAGGAGCTAGCTTTCCCATGTCAGATTGTTTACCCGTTGATTCGATGTTCCTTAGCACCCAGTCTCCTTGGTTGATGGGCTTATGCTTAACCCTTCTGTTGAAGTGCCTTGTCATCTTTCTTTTTTGGGCAATGGATCTGAGTAAGGCATTACCTCTTATTTCAGGAAGCAAGTCTAGGTCATGGCTCTTCTTTCTCTTATTCTCCTCATAGTCATAGAACGTTACCCTTGGACTTGTAATGCCCACCTCTACAGGGAGAACAGCTTCACTTCCATATATAAGCTCGAAGGGGGACCGCCCTGTGACGTCCTTGTTTGTGGTTCGGGCAGACCAGAGTACTCCGGGAAGGTCGTCTACCCACGTCCCTTTGGACCCTTCTAGCATGGTTCTGAGTCCATGGAGTATGATTTTGTTTGCAGCTTCTGCCTGACCATTTGTCTGTGGCCGTGATACAGCACTGAAGTAGGTGCGTATAGCAAATTGCTTACAGTATGCCACGGTGGGTTTGCTGTTGAACTGCCTTCCATTGTCAGATATCAAGGCCCTAGGAACGCCAAAGCGAGTGATTATGTTTCTCCAAATGAACTTCTGAATTTGCTTGTCTGTGATTGAGGCAAGGGGCTCGGCTTCAATCCATTTGGTGAAGTAGTCGATGGCGACCAACAAAAACTTTCTCTGCCCCGTTGCGGGGGGAAAAGGGCCTAGGAGGTCCATACCCCACTGATCGAAAGGTAGTGTGGCAATGATGGCTGTTAGTTTGTTGGAGGGTAGATGTTGGACTTGAGCGTATTTTTGGCACTTTTCACAATGACGTATTAGCTTCTCCGCATCTGCTTGGAGAGTGGGCCAGTAGAATCCGGCTCTGAGTGCCTTACCAGCGGTGGTTCGAGACCCTTGATGACTTCCACACGCCCCTTGATGTATCTCCCTTAGCACATAATCACCATCCTCGGGGGTAATGCACTTGAGGAGTGGGTGTGTATAGGATTTCTTATACAAGTTATCTTCATACCATACAAACCATTCAGCTCGTTTTTTTACTTGGGCTGCTTCTTTTTCATCTTCAGGCAACTCTTGGCTTCTCTTGTAGGCTACTATCTGATCCATCCAAGTGTTGGATCGGTCGAGGTAGTTGACCGCGGGCTTGTTGATGCTTGGCTCTCTTAACACCTCCCACATGATGGTTCTTGGGGTAAGCCCTTCAGCCGAACTAGCCATCCTTGCCAAAGCATCTGCCTGTGTATTCTCTCCCCTCGGGATATGTTGAATTTGGAACTCGGCCAGTGCGGTGCTCATGTTCTTGGCTTTGTTTAGATACATCCGCATGCTATCCTCTTTGGCTTCGTATTCCCCCGTCATCTGTCCCACAATGAGTTGCGAGTCTGAGAAAACATGTATGGCGCTTGCTCCAGCCACTTGACATAATTCTAGACCAAGGATGAGGGCTTCATATTCAGCCTCATTGTTTGAGGCGTTAAAATCAAACTTCACAGCATATTTGAACCTTTCCCTTGAAGGAGATACAATGAGGATACCAGCTCCACTACCGGACTTGGAGGAGGACCTGTCTACGTTCAGGATCCACGGTGTGGAATCGAGGTTTTGCTCAGGGCGGTTGGTGCATTCAGCAATGAAGTCTGCCAGGGCTTGAGCTTTGATTGCTCTTCTCGGCTCATATTCTAATCCGAAGTCTGCGAGTTGATCAGCCCAGTCAGTCATTCTACTTGAGTGATTCCTCCCTTCAATGATCTTCCGAATTGGCTGACTTGTGAGAACCTTGATGGGGTGTGCTTGGAAGTAGGGTTTGAGTTTTCTACTGGCCATTACGAGGGCGAACACAAGTTTCTCTATGTCCGAATACCTGGATTCGGCTCCTCTGTAGGCATGGCTGACAAAGTACACTGGGTGTTGGGTCTTTTCTCGCTCAGCCACCAGGACAGCACTTAATGAATATTCGGACGTGGCCAAGTACAAGTATAAGGGATCTCCTGGTAGGGGGGATACAAGTTTTGGTAGGCTAGACAGATGATCCTTGAGCTGTTGGAAGGCTATTTCGGCTTCTGCATCCCAATGAAATGAACTCCCCTTGAGAGTTTTGAAGAATGATAAGCTCTTGTCTGCCGACCTTGAGAGGAAACGCCCCATGGCTGCTATGCATCCAGTTAGCCTTTGGACTTGTTTGACGGTTTGAGGGGATTCCATGTCTAGTATGGCTTGGATTTTATCAGGGTTGGCTTCGATGCCCCTCTCATCCACCAAGAAGCCTAGGCATTTCCCCCCTTTGACTCCAAAAACACATTTTTGTGGGTTGAGCTTCATGCCATATTTTCTAAGTGTTGAAAGGGTTTCTCTCAAATCTGTGACATGATCAGCCTTGGCTTTTGATTTCACGATCATATCATCGACATAGGCTTCGACGTTTCTACCTAACTGCCCCTCGAAGATTTTGTTGATGAATCTTTGATATGTGGCTCCGGCATTTTTCAACCCGAAGGGCATGACTTTGTAGCAGTAGACGCCCTGGCTAGTGATGAAGGCCGTGTGGGGCTGATCCTCTTCAGCCATAGGGATCTGGTGGTATCCCGCATTAGCGTCCATGAAACTGAACAAGGCGTGGCCGGCTGTTGAATCGACCAACCTGTCAATCTTGGGTAAGGGATGGTCATCTTTCGGGCAGGCTTTGTTAAGGTCGGTGAAGTCGACGCACATTCTCCAAGCGCCTGTTGGCTTCTTGACTAGCACCACATTTGCCAGCCACTCTGAGTATTGGCATTCTTTGATGAATCCGGCTTCTAGGAGCTTCTTTACCTCAGCTGCGGCTGCGGCATTGCGTTCCACCCCCTGATGCCTTAGTTTCTGCTTAACGGGTTTGTATTCTGGTTTGATGTGAAGGTGATGGGTCATGGTGGATGGGTCTATCCCCGGCATCTCTTCTACTGTATAAGCAAAGACATCTTTAAACTCTCGCAGGACCGACAAGATTTCATTGCGTAGTGCTTCCTCAATACCTGTGCCTACTCGGACCATCCGATTTGTACCCTCTTGCAGTACCTCTTCCTTGTCTGCCTCTGCTGGCTTAGGACGATCATATCCCGAGGGACAGTCGGTGAATAGGACCAGTGGGGTCTCTTCCTGCTTGACTTTCTTGGCTGGGGGTTGGGGGGTGTCTGACGCCCTTTTGAGGCTGTTGACATAGCATCTTCTACCCACTTGCTGATCTCCAAAGATCTTTCCCACAGTGCCATCCTCCAACTCGAATTGCATGAGAAGTTGGTACACAGAAATTGCGGCTTTTACTTTGTTTAGTAGAGGTCGACCCAAGATGATATTGTATGGTAGGGAGATGTCCACGACAAGAAAGTCCACCAGTAGTCGTCTTCCTTTGTTCTTAGGTCCCAACCTGACAGGTAGCCTGATGGTACCTTGGGGATGCACGGCTTGTCCTCCAAACCCAATGAGCGGCTGGGAGATGGTTTTCAGATCATCCTTGGAGTATTTGAGCCCTTCTAGGCATTTCAGAGTGATAATATCGGCAGACGACCCACTGTCTACCAGCACTCGCCCGACTGTTGAGTTGGCAACTTTCATTTCGATTACCAGGGGATCGTCATGGGACTCTTGGATTGGGCGACCAGTGCTTCCGCCAAAGGTCATCACCGGTGCTGTCTGAGAGGCTGATGATACTTTCAGGACTTGGTGTTCAAGTGCCCGTAAGCTGTCTTTTGCTTTACTAACAGACCCGCCTGCGGCTAGGCCTCCAGCTATCACTCCAATGTAATCCCCCGTATCTTCACTGGCGGATTCCTTTTCCTTGTCTTTTCCTTTCGGGGTAGGATTTTTCCTTAAGTAATCATTCAGCTTGCCCTGATCAGCCAGGTGGTCTAGCGCCCTTTTCAGCTCCCTACAATTCTTCGTGGTGTGCCCGCATTCATGGTGGAACTCACACCACTGCGACTTGTCTCGCTTTGTCTCGGGCGTTCGGATTGCAGGGGGCTTGGGAAGGATGTCTTTTCCCTTTAGATCAAGGTAAATCTCTCGCCTGTTGCGGTTGTACCTCGGATCCTCACCATGGTCCTCGGCTATCACTGGCCTTTTGAGGGAGGGTTGAGTTCGATCGGGGCTGCCATTTTTCTTTTTCTCCGATTTCGAGGGCTCTCCCCAACTTGGCTTTTGTTTTTGCCTTGTACTGCGCTCACCTCCCCAACTGATTTTACACACATCTGTGGCCTGGATGTGCTTCTGGGCTTTTTCCATGGCTTCTTCGAAGTTCGACACCCCAGACTTGATCAGCTCAAACTTGAAGTCATCCGGTTGGAGACCCGCCAAGAGGGCTGTGAACTTGGTTTCGTCCTTAAGGTTGTGTATCTTCAGGACTTCTTCATTGAATCTCTTTACATAATTGCGAAGGGTCTCCGTATCTCCTTGCCTGACTGCCATTAAGTTGACACTTGTCTTTTGGTGCCTCCGACCCGCCGCAAATTGGCTGATGAAAACTCTTTCAAGTTCATTGTAGCTCTTGATACTTCCTTTTGCTACGTGCTTGTTGAACCAGATAAGGGCCAGACCCTTCAAAGTAGTAGGGAAGTATCGGCACCAAGTGGCTCCACACCCGGTCTGGACGCTCATTTGGGCTGCGTAGGCAGCCATGTGCTCCTCTGGGTCCGTAGTTCCATCGAAAGTTTCAATGGTAGGAACCTTCACTTTATCCCGGCGAGGGGTGTTCATTATCTCTTGGGAGAATGGGGTGAGGGCTTCTTGCAACGATGAGGTAGGTCTGTGCTTATCAATTCTTGGTTGGGGGGAGTCCCACCTTCCTCTTGGGGAGGCATGCCTACCTCTGCTCTCTGGGGGTGGCGAGTATGTTCGCTCACGGCGCGGAGGGCTCCTCTCTATTCTCGAAGGCGAACGAGGTCTAGGGCGATGAGAGGATGAATGGTCCCTTGGATGTTGGTCACGGAGTGAAGTCCGTGGCCTGGGGGAATGGCCTCTAGTTCGGGTAAGGGGTGAGTGCCGCCTCCTTGTGGGAGATGTCCTTCGGGAGCTGACTTCGATTGGCTCGGCCTGCTTTGAAGGAGTGGGGTGATCTCGTGCAGAGACTGTAGTCCTGACACTAGAGGGGGGTAGACCTCGGGTGATCCTATCATTCCTGATGGCTTCTCTGGCTTGTTCGAGGCGCCTCTTGTGTAAGAGGTCTCGAGCATCGAGGTCTCCTCTGTGCAACCGTCGCTCTTCAATTATCCGGCGTGCATCTTGATTGGCCCTTGATTGATTTGGGCGAGGCTGTGCCCCACCCCTGTCTCCTAGCCTGTCCATCACACTTCGAGGCTGTGCCCTGTGAATGGTGTGAGATGCCGTGCTCACTCTTGAGCTAGCTGGGTGGTTTGGATGCTTCCTTGAAGGTCCTCCTTCTCCCCTCCCTTGGAGGTTGTGGATAGCCTCATTGACCTGAGCAGCCAAATGTTCCAGATCCTTTTGGGTGGCCAAGTTCCCCAGGTGACCTTCAACACAAGGCTGCTGGTTCTCATGGTCTTGGTCGCCATCATGATCATCTCCGTTCCCCGGAATAGGCATCAGCACATAATTAGGATGGGACCCTGATCGGTGAGAGGATGACTGTTGCCTGGTTCGTCGAGTGTTAACCATGGCTTGTAGTTGACTTCCCCACAGACGGCGCCAACTGTTTCTGCGAAGAAAATGCTTAAGTATGAAAATAGGGGAAGCCTCGTCAACCAGGCTGTCGTTTTCCTCCGATCGGTCGTGGTTTGTCCTACAAAAACGGCAAACGTAAACTGGCCCGGGGGGTTTCCGGGAAAACCCTCTCCGACGCTCAAGTCAGTCCTTGTAGAGAGAGAAAGTAGTGAGAGAGTTGGTTTGGGAATAATTGCATACCTCAGTAATGATTAGGTGAGACATATTTATAGTAATGCAGGATGGCATTATTAGTAAATATAGGCAAGTGTAGGGGCATGGAATCTTGGGCTTGTTAGAGGCTGAGATATGGGCCCCTAACTTCTGGTCTGAGCCCATCAGAAGGTTTGTGTTTGAGGGTATTTTCAGTAATTTCCCTTAGAAGGGTATTTTGGTAATTTATGCAAAAAAGTGGGTCCCACAGGGGGCCCGAACAGGTAGTTTGTCAAAGACTACGTAACCAAATACGTAGTAACATAAGTGATTATTAGTTGTAAATAATTTAACTGTCTTAAATAAAAATAAAAATAATTTGTGGTCCCATGAGTAAAAATTGTGAAACAAAGTCACCTATATAATTAAATTAAACACTCCATCCAGTAGACCATGACTACACTAAAAAGGGAGACTTTGTAAAATAACATGTACCATCTTCATCACATTTTTTGTATTCCCATTATAAAGTTTTATCTGTTACTATGTACGTTACGTTAGGGGGAACCTGTGTTTCCCCGCAATAATAATTGGAAGGGGACAAAATCCTATCCACTCACAACTCGCCCCGAATTCAGATTAGCTCTAACGTAAACTGGTTAATACACCAAAAAATATATGTTACTAATTACGTTACGTTATGCTTCCTCTATTTGTTTTTACTCGTAATATTTGTCACTTAATTTCACACTTGCAAATACATAATTTTGATCATTAATATTTTAAATTTTCTTAAAGAAATGATTATAAAAGTTAACACTACAAGAATTTGTATCTTTAACGACAACCTAATTAAGACGGGTCAAAAATCCCGTCGCAAAAGCCTTTTGCGACGGGGCTAACAACCAAACAATGACGGGAATACCCGTCGCAAATGTCTTTTACGACGGGTTTACGACGGATTTACGACGGGATTTCTATTAACGACGGCCCCCTTTTATGACGGGTTCGCGACAAGAAATCCCGTCGTTAATCAACGATTATTGGCCTTTCGCGACGGGATCGTTAATAGTACAATTTTTTGTAGTGTAATATTTTGAAAATACACATTGAAAAAATATATAAAGCTACATGACTATGTTTTATCTTAGACGTAAATAACCAACAATAGTTAAAGTAGCATATATATGTGAATAGCGTACAAACTCCAAACGCTGCGAGTATTAAAAATGGAAAAAATATTTGATAATCAGAACACGTATGTTGTTGCAGATATCACATACTCCCTCCGTCCCTTAATACTCGACCTGTTTTGACTTTTTGCACTATTCACATAATTCACTTTGACCTTATTTTATTTTTAGTATATGAAAACAAATGTTAGTACATAATATATTGTTGGATTCGTCTTAATATATATTTTCAAAATATTAATATTTTATAAGTTTTTATAATATGTAATTAAAAAAATTGGTGGTCAAAGTTGTGCATTGACAAACGTGTCCGCTCAAAACAGGTCGAGTATTAAAGGACAGATGGAGTATAAGTATATAACCCTTACAAGTCAATATGTCGATCGTTACTTGTAAGTTGTAACTACCATTTAATTTGTTTCAATATATAAACAAGAAAATAAATATTCAACAAGCTACACAAGTTATAATTAATAAGCGTCAAAGTATTTGCTTTAATTTATTTTTAATATTTAATTTCCAAAAATAAAACATAAAATTTGAAACATTCTGCTTATGTAACACAACTACGTCATGTAAACTCATTGAACAAGCAAAACTAACGCGTAAGTGTATATGTACTTGGGAGAATTTGCCAACACTTAACAGCTAATTAACAAAACCATCTTATCTAGAACATCAATACAAAATTTGGTCCCTTTTCTTTATAAAACCCAAAAGTTAATAAATCTTAGTATTAATTAGCTAATTAAACTTAAGCAATGTGTGAGAAGAACTGTTGTAATCATACACACCACGCAATCTTCTTCTTCTTCCTCCTCTCCCTTCTACTCTTGCTTAACGCCTCCAATATCAACCTTTTCAACCACTCCACACGGCCGTCCCACGGTGCAAAAGCCGGTGAAAACGATGCCGGTTCTCCCTCTCCTCCATGTGGCACCACCGGCACCACTAAGATGGTTATGGCTTTTCTATATGGCGCCTTATTCACATTGATCCTTACTATAGTTACAAACAACTCGGGATTATCCTCTCCTAAACACAATGACGAGAGGGCGGCCTACTCCGGCGCGGGCCCTTCCGATCGTACGACATTTACGAGATCTATCGTTGATGACGATGAGGTGGTCGAGGGAGGAGGAGTCGGGGTCGGGTTCGCCTTGCTGAGGACGTTTCCGACGTTTGCTTACTCGGTGAGGCGGCCGCCGAAGATGGGGAAGGGGTCGCCGTTTTGTGTGGTTTGTCAAAGTAAGTTTAGAGATGGAGAGTTGGTAAGATGGTTGCCTGAATGTGATCATATGTTTCATCTTTCTTGTATCGATAAGTGGTTGACTTCTCATAAGACTTGCCCTTCTTGTCGTGATGATCTTGATATTACCACAACTAGTCATGGATCTATTTCAAATAATGGTACTATTTCTAATGAGATTTATGATTATTTCAATAATGAGTATAATTTATATCTAGGGTAATACTTTAGTTTTAGATCATTTATATTCGTGTACTTTTTGTATATATTTGTTGTTGAGGCAAAAGAATGTACCGATTGGAATTAACCTTACATATGTCGGCCCCTTTCGAAAATAAATAAATTACGTACATAGACGATCCAATAATTTAACCATTATGGGTCAGGTCTTATACGCTGGATTAGAACTTTCGACCTCAAAGTCACAAGGTGCAGCAGGAATCACTACAAGATATTGTACTATTAACGACGGGAAATCCCGTCGCTAAAGACCAATAATTGTTGATTAACGACGGGATTTTCCGTCGCGAACCCGTCATAAAACGGGGCCGTCGTTAATGGAAAATCCCGTCGTTAATCCGTCGTAAAAGACATTTTCGACGGTTGTTCCCGTCGTTGGGTTGTCATCCCGTCGCAAAAGTCTTTTTAAGACGGGATTTTAACCCGTCGTTATTAGGTTGTCATAAAAGATACAAATTCTTGTAGTGAATATCACCACTAACCTACACGGCTACACCAAGCTTATTTGATATTATGTTCATACATATTTTATTGCATAATTTTTTGTCGATTATGAGCCTTACTTGTATGTATAAAGGGTAAATCGAATTTAATTTGTAAGGGGCCTAGGTTCGTCTAATTAGGTTGTGCAGGAATGGATGTAAATTGTGTACATATGGTAACATTTGGAAGAAATTACCTTTGACTATTGAGTTTTCTCAAACTCAACATGTAAGCTTTGTTTATAGGTAAATGTTATATTAGTTGAGTTGACTTGACTTTTCTCTATTTCTTTAATTTATCCTGCAACTTGGATTGTATAATTAAATTAAATACCAAAAAGCTTGATAATTTGTCAATGCTAGTGGATTATATTTGATCTTATTGTTTAATTTCAACTGTTTTTGTTTTTTTGTTTTTTGTTGTGGCTTTGTGAATATATTGTAGTAGTTCAATAAGTTTTTTTTTTTTTTTGACATTTAAGTTTTATATTTATGATGCTTAAAAAATTATGGTCTGAGTTATTAGATGGGATCTGTTTAAAAAAACTATTTGGTTACAAACTGAAGTATTTTTGTGTGTGACATTGACATTGTTGAGGCCCAGGCGGCCGAAAGCTAGAGACAGTTTTTTTAGTTTATTGAAGCTTATTTCCTAGATAGAACATTTCCAACGACCCGGTAGGACAATTTATCTCAAAAAAGATAACGTATTTAGGAGCATGCACGGTTAAATGGCGAAGCCAATCATAAATTCTAATTAACATTTATGCATCACAATAGTATACGAATTGAAACAAATTCTGATTCTAAGTAGATTCTTACGATCATATTAAGATAAACTTCGAAGTCATAGAAATGTAATACGAAATTACGAATTCACGTACATTACAAATACCTAGATGGTAGAATCTTACGATTTTAAAATCCTATTCAAAACGACCCAATCAATATGAATTGAATAGAATTACAATTTCGACAACTACGGATAGGAGCGGATCATGCGGTCTAGTTCGCGCGATCAACATCATATCCAAAACAAGTTCATGTATGCAACAAACAAGTTCATGCAACACTATAATGTTGTATTTATAGTTCAAGAAAAATTGTATCTATAATATCTCTTACTACCTCCGTTTCAAAAAGATCTTTACACTTACTATTTGCAATGACTCCGGTGCAATGTTTGATCGTTAATATATCCAATTTCGTATGGCAAAAAATTATAAAAAGTTGATATTTATAAAATACATTCCGAGATGAATCTAACAAGCTATCTCATGATAATTTTTGATAGATATAATAGTGAGAATTTATGGTCAAAGTTTTGGTATTTTGACACATTTTTTAAAGCGTAAAGATATTTTTAAAACAGAGGCAGTAGCTAGCTAGAACAAGTTAGGAATGGATCATGCTTCTTTGCAATTACTCATATCAATAATTTAATCATGATTATAAAAGACTTCTCATACACATTATCTTTGCGTTTTATGAAATTCTACGTAGAAGGTCTCGCTTTTACCAAATAGTTAAGCTTTTTTAATCATTTCTTTAATTTAACTTGACTCTTTATGTGTTAGGTGGAGGAATATTTTCACTCCAAGAAAGTGGCTGCAATATTTAGAATAGGTGTAAGCTGTAGAATTAGCTTAAACCTTTGTTCTCTTCTCCTAGCATGGTTTGATTTTTCTAGTGTTTGGTCTGGTTTGGTCTAATTTGATTCTTCATGGTCTGGTTTGCATGTTTTCTGCAAGTGATATCTTTTTTCTGATTTGGTCTAATAAGCAATAAGATAATTAATTCTTATTAAGATGAAGAAAACATAATCTTAATTAATGTTATTTAAATAACCAAAGGTTAATTGTGTAGCCAGAATTCGATCCATACATTACGATCAAGCTTTACCAACCAAGCTGGTTGGCATTCACGACTACTGGTTAATAACATGCTACTTCAAAATCTTTTTAAATTGTCTTAATTAGCACAAAATTTTATCTGCAAAGTGTTTGATTCACGACTTCTTGATAATATGAAGTAAGACTTTATAATTTATACTACTTGTCTATATTAAAATTACACTACTTAATTAAGTTGGTACTAAGCTTAATTGATCAATTTACCTATTTAATTACATATTGGCATGATACATTTGCTTCGTAATACCTCTATTTCTCACCAAGTTTCTCCTTATTTTCAACATGAACTCTTTCAATTGCAAGCATTATTACAACAATTTACACATTTTCGTCGTGACATCATTTCTAGTTTGTTCTCTTTACCCACCTAAGACTTCACTTGCAAGAGCACAATATATCAACGTCGACAACTCGGACTCGGACTCGGACTTGACCTCGGACTCGATTTGGAACCCGCTTTACACGGGAATAGTAGCTACGGTCTTAACCATCTTCTTCATCCTCTTCTACTACACGGCTTACACATGCTTCATTCGCTTCTGCTGGCAGCGGCCGGACCCCGTGCCAGATCAACCAGGCCGAGGCGGGCTCGACCCGGCAATCCTTGTGGCTTTCCCTGTCTTTACCTACTCTGATGTGGAAGGCCTTGGACTTACCAAGGGGCCGTTAGGTCCGGTAGAGTGTGCGGTGTGCCTAAGCCCGTTTGAGGAGAAAGACACACTCCGTTTGCTGTCCAAATGTTACCATGTGTTTCACCTTCATTGTGTGGACCGTTGGTTGGCGGCCCACACCACATGTCCGCTTTGTCGAGCCAACCTCGTCACCTTGCCCGGTGAGACGAGTCGAGTGGAATCGGGAAGTGTTGATGAGTCGGGAAGCATCATTTTGTCAGGGGTGGCAGCGGTTGAAAGTGATCATACACCCGAGGGTAAGTTTATTGGCAAGATTTGGAGGTGGAATTCAACAGGGCACTTGACGGAAATCGGATGGGAGGAGGGTGAGGTAAGGTCCGGTTTAAGGTCACCAGAATCAGTACGAAAAGACTTAGTGGCAAGCAATAATTTGACTAGGAGTAGTAGTTGTATAATAACGTTGTGGACGTAGCTAGGAACGTAGGATATATATACAAAGAGAATGAACATAAGTTGCATTTCTTTTGAAACAAATGTGTTTCATACTTTCATTGGCTTATAATAAAGACCTCGCAATTTAGAAGGTGGAGTATGGTGCACAGTGAGAATGGTGCACTTTAAGAACACTAGTATATAATTAAATGAATATTTGGTTACGTAAAAAGAATATGAATATATTTTTAATAAATAGTGAAATAATATACGAGGTATTATAATTTATAACAAAAAAGTGAAATATTATATCGCATGTTCTTTTGTCGTAGTGTCATGTTCCTTTGATTATGCTCATATGTTATTTTGCTCCACTCCATACTCATTGTGCACCATGCACGCTCCATAATCTACTTATCGTAAAGACCTTACAAGAAGTAACACCATAAGTGTCAAAGAACCAACTCAACCATAAGTTACGTTGATGTCTCAATATTAGTTTTATACTCTTTCACGCTCCCTCCCATGAAAGCCCTTTGGGCTTGAAATGTGGATGCAACATAGGTCTCCTCATACCCAACGCTAAATATTCCACTTTAAAAGGAGGGGTGTATGAGATTGAACCTGTGACCTTTGTATCACGATGACTCTTAATGTGGCTAAAAAGACTCGTCCACCTTAGATCAATCGCAACACAACACAACACGTGACACCTTTTATGCCAAGTGTCATATGTTCCGGAAAAGAGGCATAGCAAAATACAATGATTGAATATGTTAAGGAAAGCCTAAAGCAGATGCCCAATTAATAAAGAGGACCACTGAAGCTCTCTACTTCCATATCTATCAACGACACATATCCTCATCTACAAGGTTAACCAATCATATAAACTAGGATTTTTGGAACAAATCCCAAAAACCTAGCCTTATAAATAGCCCAAAATCCCAAGGTAAAGGGGCAATCAATTTATTCTCACCTACCTTAATTATTCTGCTCTAACTTCTCTTCAAAAATATTTTATCTTTTTATCAAATACTTACTTATGTATTGAAGGAAATATTTCTACGGAAATATTTTTGTTTTGCAGGTTGTAAGAAGACTGTGCCAACGCATACTTGATACCTCCATGAAAAGGGCGGCAAGTCAGCGCCAACAAAAGTTCCTTTATCAAATCTGATACCATGTCAAAGGACCAACTTAACCAAAATCTTAAGCTTATGGTTTAAGTCTCAAGATTAGTTTTATTTTCTATAAATAAGATTAGACTAGCCATGTAAATTATATTAACGCAACTCGGTCCAGCCCAGACATGTCAAAAACCAACCCGAAACTGACCCGGAAATATTGGATCTTGAATAAGATATTGTAAACCGTGACCTGATTTTATCCGAATATGAAAAGTAATGGTTCAAAATCCAACCCGATTGAAAATCGTTGTATTTATAATAATAATTGAGATTATAATGAATTTTAAACACAACAAACATGTTGTTATTGTTGTTAGGTATAATTTGATTATGATTATAATTATACCTCATTTTATGTTCGAATTTGACTAAATATAAATCCAAACCCAAAAATGAACGGCCTAAATTAACCTAAACCCAAAAATATCTTTTTAGAACCCAATTTGACCGACTCAAGGTCTAGTCCAGCCTATATTAACCGAACTAACCATGTACTAGTAAGTTCTATTAACCGAACCATTGAAAAAAAGCTCTCGATTTCCCCACTCGTGTACGTACTAGGTCCAATATTTATATTAACCGAACAAACTACTCCCTCCGTCCCGGAATACTCGACCCGGTTTGACCGGCACAGAGTTTAAGGGACTTGAATTGACTTATTTATTTTAATAGGTAGTAGTTGATAGTGGGGTATTATTTTAATGTAGTTAGTGGAAGGTGGGTTAAGAGGTGGGGTTGGGGAGAGTATGGGTTGAATTTTTAATTATTTTTTGTATGGAGTAGGGAGTAGGTGGGTTAATAGGGGTGGAGTGAGAAATAATATAATATTGTTAGAATATTTCCATTTTTAGAAACAGGTCAAGTATTAAGGGACGGCCTGATAAGGAAAACAGGTCAAGTATTCCGGGACGGAGGGAGTAATAGAGGATATTAAAGGTATACTCGTAATTATACTATTGTACCATATTATTATATACATGAGTCACAACCATCCGTATTAGGGTAAATTGTATCATTATATTCACATGGTATCAAGAGCTATAAGTTTTTTCTTTAGATCCAAAAACCCTAAAATCTGATTTTATTAAATATTCATACGGAGTATTGCAATCTGCCAGTACAAAACTCTCGTAATTGTGCTTGCAATTATTAATTTGATACTTCAAAATTTATCTTGGAAATTGTGAGTTACTAATTCAGATTTGTTTTTACTCTTTTTTGTTTTCTTCCGCAAACATCCTTCCCACGTTAATGGAGAACACATCTCCAGTGCTGCCTGCAACCATGGTTATTCCGGCAACCCCAACCACAACCTGCGCCTAGTCCTACACCTCCGCAGGTCCCAGCTCCTGGTTCGCAGCCGCTCCCAGCTTCCCCTGCGCAAAGTAAACCACTTTTGCAGCACCTTGCCGGCAACCACCGGCACGTACCTTCTGGTTCGCAGCCGGACTCTGGGTTTGACGCACCACTCACCTTCACGTGGCAGTCGGCTACTACCACGCCCCGCCGTCTCTTTGAGGCTAGCCACACTGATGCAGCGGCAGGGGTCCTTCGCTCCATGAGTTTTGGTTCGTACGGAGGAGATTATGTCAACTCTAGCTTTTCTAATCCACCTCACACAGGGTCACATGCGATCATCTTTTGGTGGACCTACATTCGTTGGCAGTCAGGGACTGTCACCTCCCATCTCAACGCCAAGTGGTTTCGGCCCTCCCCCCGGTTTTATCCTTACGGCCCGACCTTGTCTCAACTGTCTGGAAATTTGGTAACTTCGACATCTAATGTTAAAAATATAGTTACTAATGTTCTTACTACTGTTGAAAATTATTTACCATGGCGTACGCAGTTTGAATCTTTTTTGGTTTCTCATGGTCTGTTAGCTTCTTTGATGGTTCTATTACTATGCCGAATATGTTTGTGATTGATAATCAAAACCGTCAAACTATGAATCCTGATTATTAACATTGGTTAAGAATTGATCAAACTATACGTTGCTGGTTATTTGCAACTTTGTCTCAAGATATGCTTGTTGAGGTGCATGAAGTTAAGTTGTTTTCGCATTTGCTTTGGGAGAGACTTCAATCTTTTTTTATGCATGCTAGTATGGCCCGTTCTATGGAGTTGAAAACTTTGTTACAACATGTTGCTAAGCAAGAATCTTAGTCTATGGAGTCATATTTGCGTGAAGTAAAAATTCTAGCAAATTCTCTGGCTGCGATTAACTCTCCAGTTTCTACTCATGACTTGATTTTGCACACTGTAATGGGTCTTGGTCAAGATTATGATGCCTTGACAAGTCAGTTTCTACACTTTAATGATAACATTACCTTTGCTGATTTCGTCGGTCATTGTTAAGTCACGAACAACTTATTAAAGGTTGTCAGGTTAGGGAACAAGGTTTTGCCGCACATCAGGCATTCTTGGCAAGTACTCGTTCTGTCTCGAATAGATCGGATAACAACTCCACTTCCTCTACTACAAGGAATAATTTTGAGGGATCCCGTAGCAACAATGGGAGCCGTGGGGGTGGCAAAGGTCGTGGAAAAGGTCGTGGTGGTCGTGGAAAAGGCCGTGGTGGGGGTGCAAACCAAACACAAGCGCAAACACAAAATTCAGGAGGTACAGCTTTATGTAATTCAGTTTTGTCATCTGATAGTGCTGTTGTTGCTCTTGCGTCCTGCGGTACTAACAATTTATTTGCAGGGAATTATAATGTAGAGGGTGTGTTTGGTCCTAGTCCTACAAATATAGTCTGTCAAATCTGTTTCCATCCAGGTCATTCCGCAGTTGCTTGCCCATCTCGTTATTCTCAGAATTCGAATGCCGCTCTTGCTAGTCTTCCCGCAGGAGAGCATAATGAGACTACTTGGTTTCCTGATTCCGGAGCATCTTCTCACATAACTAACGACCTAGGTATGTTATCTGACAAGTCTATTTATACTGGTCCTGTTCATGTTGAAGTAGCAAATGGCACTAAAACCCAATAAAACATGTTGGCAAGGTCACATTAAACTCAAACAGTCGTCCTTTGGTTTTAAACAACGTATACCATTGTCCCAAAATTAAATTTAATCTAATGTCGGTGCAAAAGTTAGCTAAAGATAACAACTGTACTATGAGTTTTAATGGTTCTCATGTTTTTGTAAAAGACAATCAGCTTCTCAAAGCTTCTAGTCAAGGCAGTGTCTATCCCATCACCCTCATCAACCAACCTAGAGATCGGTGGCTTTTGCGTCAATCACAGCTCCAGGTCCTACGTGGCATCGTCGTCTTGGTCATTGTGGTGATAGAGTATTAGGTGCTCTTAAGAGAAATAAAGCAATTGTTTGTGCCAGTAGTAATGTGTTTGATTGTACGTGTTTCATGTTGCTTAGGAAAGTCTCATAGGCTACCTTTCCAGGATGCAATACACTCGTTTGATAAACCTTTGCAATTAGTTCATTCGGATTTGTGGCAATCGCCTATTTTGTCAAACCTTGGTTTTAAATATTATGTTTGATTTGTTGATGATTTCTCTCGCTATACTTGGATTTATCCTTTAAAACAAAAATCGGATGTGCATGATCGATTTATAGATTTTCAAAAATTAGTGGAGAATTTATTTGACTGCAAAATTAAATATTACCAAAGTGATAGGGGTCGGGAATTTGATAATGCTCTTTTGCTTGATCATTTACGAAAATGTGGAATATCTTTTAGAAAATCTTGCCCAGACACTCAACAACAAAACGGTGTTGCTAAACGAAAGCATCGACATATAATTGAACTTGCTCGAGCGATGCTCATTGAGTCATTGCTTCCCGGTCAATTATGGGTCGATGCTGCGTATACGGCAACATATATAATAAATCGATTGCCTAACCCAGTTTTGCAAGGTGCTTCTCCTTTTGAAAAATTATTTTCAAAGCAACCTGATTATTCGATTTTACGAGTGTTTGGTTGTGAGTGTTTTCCGAATTTTATTGCGAAACCATCAAATAAGTTAACTCCGAGGTCAGTTCCATGTGTTTTTATTGGGTATGGCCCGGGCTATAAGGGGTATCGTTGCTATGAACCAAAGTTGGGTCGTGTTTATGTGAGTCGGAATGTGAAATTCCATGAGTCGGTCTTTCCGTATAGATCTCTAGTATTATCGCGTCCTTCGCCGTCGACAAACTCTAGTGATACGGACCCATCCCTCCTCCTCCTTTTACTGTCGTCTTTGTCCCATAGCGTAGCCCAAACTCCGGTTAGCCATCCCCTTGTCGCCCACCTAGGTCAGTCTGGACCGCAACCTGACCGTGGCAAAAATGGCCACGC